>NC_057343.1:68427500-69060000 GCF_016509475.1 Prionailurus bengalensis | reverse complement strand
GGGGACCCGTGTCCTGATCCAGCAGCTTATGCAACACCAGACTGCAGCCAGAGCACGTCTGAGAAAAGGAAACCACTGACTTCATGGCGCTTCGGTGAAAACTGGTGATAAGAAAACAGGGGGGCAAGAAAATAGCAAGTGCTCTTCCAGCGTAGCCGGCTCAGAGCAAAGGTCCTTGAACGTTATCTGCGCAGGACCCCCCAAACAGCAGCGGGCTCACTCCTATTTTGTTGTAGATGAGGAACCTGAGGCTCAGGGAACAGTTGGGTACATTACTGAGGGAAACTGACTGCAGAGAGCCCCAGCCAGGTTTTGAATCAGGGCCTCTTTGACTTAAGAATACCAAGCTGCCACACCTAGCTGTGCCCTTAATTAGCCATTAATTAGCTGTGTGAGCTGGACCAAATACCGGGTCGTGTTGGGTCTTGGTGCTCTTCATTTTCGGAATAAGGGGTTGGCTGAGGTAAACTGAGTTCCCTCTCAGCTCTCACATTCTGAATACAAGCCTTTGTTACTGGTCGCTCTTGTCGCCTAGGAATGGATTATGGGGTCATCTCCCCCAGGGAACCATGCATTTCTCATCAAGCATAATTACTGGGAGACAGCTGGCATGCCAGGCCCCCCACCATATTCTCCACAACTTACCTGGCTTCTCCTGTCCTCCAAATTATGTCAGAGGCTCAGAGGTGTGTTTTCTTTTTTTTTTTTTTTTAATTTTTAATGTTTATTTATTCTTGAGACAGAGAGAGACAGAGCACGAACAGGGGAGAGCAGAGAGAGAGGGAGACACAGAATCTGAAACAGGCTCCAGGCTCTGAGCTGTCAGCACAGAGCCCGACGCGGGGCTTGAACTCACGGACTGTGAGATCATGACCTGAGCCGAAGTCGGACGCTTAACCGACCAAGCCACCCAGGTGCCCCATCAGAGGTGTGTTTTCTAATTAGCCTTGCAGCTTTTCAAATCTGACCACTTGGTGAAATGTACCAAAGAGTCAGGCTTGCCTGTCCAAGATCCATGGTACATCATAATGTTGCAGAGAAAGGAATACTACAAACTGAACAGGTTCACCTAATGCCCATCAGAGGCCTTGAGAAACATTTATAAATTCTCCAGGGAGAGTCCCCGGGGTCCTGCCCAAATGAGCCAATGGGACCATTTACCTTTTTTGTTTTGTAAAAATGGTTTCATTGAGTGATTGACATACAAAAAGCTGCAGATATTTAAGGTATACAACTTGAGGTGTTTGGAGGCTAGTATATACCTGTGAAGCCATCATCGCAGTCAATGCCACAAATGTATCCATCACCTCCAAAAGTTTCCTCCTGCCCCATGTTTTGTTTGTTTTTTTGCCGTTCACTATTTACTTCAGGCATACTTTCTTTCAGTCTGCAATAATCCTTAGGAGTTTCAGTTGGATTCTTTAATGGTATGAAGGGGGTGGACATTTCAGTCCAGTCTAGTTTGGATATTGATTTATGACAGTCTTCTAGTTCATTGGAATCTTCAGGTCATAAAATATTTTAGGGGGCTCTTTTTCCACAGCGGGGCCAGGAAGCATCTCTGCTTCTCAGACAACTTGACAGAAAATTTCAAAATCCAAAAACATGAGAACTGGAAGGCACCCTAGAGATTATATGATCCCATTCTCTCATTTTATGGATGACAGTCTGAGCTATTTGTCCAAATAAAGAGAGTTCTCTGGAAACATTTTTTTTTTAAAGCAATAAAACAAAACCAAAACAAACCAATAAAAACAGATGCACCAAGCATCTTTTCCCAGACTCTGGATGGTACCTTTCATACACTGGCAGGAAGGCATTAGGAAAGCTTAGTCAACACAGAATCGGGGCAGCCACCAGAAAGTTAGGGTTCAGCCTGATTATTATATTCCCAGCTTTTAAGAAAGTCAGGTCTGGTGCCAAAAATATATTAATGCCTTTCCCGGAGCTCTCCCTCCAAACATGGCACCTGGAGGGCAACTCTGGTCTCAAGAAAACATGATACCACACAATATCCAGGGAGGCCCAAATGATGTTCACCCCTGAACTGATGATAAAATACCGATCAAACACTGATCAAACCTCTTTAGAGGCAGCCAAGTTGCAGTTGGAGACGGTATCTGGCAGAGTTTCCAGACTGAGAGCACATGCCAAGTGTAATTGAATGTGAGTATGATAAACAGTGATGGACCCCTCACTGACAGACTGCAATGCTGTTAGAACAAGATTCCCAGCCGTTCTGGAATTATGGGGAGATGCTGGGAGGTCCAGCTGCAACCCCCGAATTCTGCCATCCCAGCTTAGAGAAAACTCCTACTGTTTTTCCCTTAAAAAAATTAACTGTTTCAATCTGGTCTTTTGTTTGTTGGTTGGGTATTTTTTGGTCCCATCCACTGTTTTCCCTATTAACATGGAACTTCTGTGGCTTGTGTTTTATTTCATCCCATCGGGAGCAGTAAAGAAACTGCACAGGACTGAGGAGCCCCCCAGGGGTTCTTGGAAGTGAGGGGGTGGGGTTGGGGGTTCTTGAAGTCCCAGGATGAACCTGTAGGATGAACTTGGCCCATGTTCCAGGAGCATATTTATAACTCATGGTTTACATTTTTTGGTGGGGGGGGGAGGAGAGGAGGAAGAGATGACATTGACATTTTAGGAAGCAGCAAGTAAATCTGCATGGGTTTTAAAGATAAAGCACAAGATGTGAAGGAAATTCCTGCTTTGCAGCTAATTGCTTCGAGCTATCTATCGCCCCCCATGACCCCCTTGGGAGCCCACAGACGAAAAATACCAGATTTGACATTTGATTCCGTCCAACTTTTCGCCTGGAAAATACAATTACTACTATTATTATCACTGCTACCTGCACGACTACTACTTAGTACTATTTCTATCCCTCCAACTGTTACTTCCACTGCTATTACTAACACGCACCCCCCTTTTCTTCTTTTTTATAAGCTGGAGAAATCCCAGGACTCCAAGGGGACAAGACTGCTGCGATGTTCTGCAGGGCCTGAAAACATGGTGCTTCCTTTGACTTCCCACCTGAAGACACAACCCACTAAGAATTAATAATGGCTGAAAATAATAATAATACAGGCCAGTCTGCCAACACGGCGGCCATCAACCTTCGCGAGCCTGGGCGAACCACGGTGGATGTCTCATGCTAACACTTGGGTGACACACTGGATAAGTGTTAAGGCTGCTTGGGGCCAGCAGCCTGGGCCAGAGTCCAACTATCCTAGGCCTGCTCACTCTGAACTGAAGGGACTGATGTCACACTTGTAACACATCTGTGGCACACCACAGCAAGATCCGATTTAGCCTACTCATTACAGCAAATAATTTCAACAGTTTTTTCAGTTAGGAAAACAGAAGATTTCTCCTTGGGCTGATTCATCCCAGATGGGAAGGGGATTTGATTGAGAGAAGTCCGCATGTGACACTGATCACATGGAAATCTGTTGTTTTCTCCTCTGGGTTCTGAGATGCCACCTGCTGGTGTTTCCCAAAGACTTGAGGCTCAGTCGGCTCCTAACTGGAGAACAACCTCATTCAAGCAATTTTCATCCGTTCATTCATTCAACAAATACTTGTCGAATTCCTACCTTGTGCTATGCACTCCGCCGGGCACCGAGGATGTTATAAGGAGCCACTGCGGACATGTTCCTCCCACCGTGGAGCTTTCCACCTAGACAGGGACACAGAGAAATAAGCAGATTTGAAGCAGCATAGCGCAGGAAACAGAGTGCCACATGGCACACAAGCGCAGATGTGAAGGCTGACTTTGGGAATTGGGAAGTGCAGCGTCTAAGTGAAAAGCTAACAGAATTAGAAAAGTCAGCTGAATGTGGTGCAGGGAAGGCTACAGGAATCTGAACTGCCAGGTGATGCTGGAGGATAGAAGCTTAGGAAGGCAGAGTAAGGGGATAAAGACTGGAGTTCTGGCAAGGGCAGCAACGGGAATCTGCATTATCCATGACGCCCTAGCTCAGGGGAGCAGGGCCACGTCCACGTAAAGTCCATCCTCATTGTTTGGGGTTGCACAGGTGAGGCCCACCTCTCCACCGCCACTTAGTTTAATTTGGGCTCTCCCAGAGACATGTTCTCATAGGAGGCTTTGTGTGGATACTGGTAGCTGGGTTCCCATCTGTCACTTTCCTCCCAACCGAGCCTCCGGGTCCTCACCCAGGCTGGACCAAGGGGACAGAAGAATGTCTGTTCTCCGAGCTGGAAACACACCTCAGGAGAGACAAGGCACATGGACAGGGCTACATTGCTCCCTTTTTTGCTTTCTGAAATGCATTCTTAGATCTCTGTGACCTCAAAAAACTTTTATCACAATGTGGAGAAGTCCTAAACAGTTCAATTGCCCCAAAGCTCTTAAAAATGTTATCCAAGCATTATCTCCCAACACAGTTTTGGGGCCCAGATATTTTTAGGTCAATTCTTTCAAATCGTTAATTATGCAATTCCTATTTTTCCATAGACTTCTCTTAAAGATAGAAAATATAGAAGACTACCCAATTTATTTTATGAAGCCAGAATAATCTATTAAAGACTCCAGACATATCTGTCTCATTCTCCACCCTTCCCTCCCTCCTATCTCTCTCTCACAAATATAACTATTAACTTCAATTAACGAATAGCTCAAAAGCTCCTACAAAAGTCCCACAAAAATCTAGAAAATTAAAACTTAAAATGTAGTAGACTAATAATTCACTACAACCAAAAATGTCATCATAGCTTAAGGTGAGAAAAGCTAACAATATAGCCCATTGCATTAATGTCAGGTAAAAAATAGTAAATACTGAAAAGGCATTCAATAAGTTCAACAGCCATTCTTTCTTAGAAAAATACAAAAGAGGGGGTGCGTGGCTGGCCCTGTCAGTAGAGTGTGTGACTCTTGATCTCAGGATCATGAGTTCAAGCCCCATGTTGGGTGTAGAGATGACCAAATAAATAAATAAATAAATAAATAAATAAATAAAAATTATGAAATAGAGAAATGGAAGGAAGTTTCTCAAAAATACAAAAAATATTCACCTCAAAACAACAGGCGTATATAACAGTACAAACTAGGCCTGTAACTACTAAAATCAAGTCTGCGAGTGATGAGCACACTGGTATCATGATTAAGTAGCAGTGTTCTGGAAGATATGGCAAAGACATTAATTTGTGACACTCAAATAATCATAGAAAGAGAGGAGAAAATTGCAATTACTTGCAGGATATACAAATCATCCCAAATAAATCATGGAGAGACAGTAAAATGAATGGATATTAAGCACATGTATAAAAATGTGTTTATTTTTTTCATCTGTCACAAACAATTTGACATGTAAGAAATAAGACCCTTCATGATATCAAAAAAGCCCATAACATATGTAGAAATAATGTTACATCAGAAATATATAAGACCTCCATGTACCTATGACAGTATGACTTAAATAAATGGAGAAACACACTCTATTTTGGGGTGGGAAGACTTAATTTTGTAAAGATTTGAAAACTTACCAAAATCTAATGCTAAAATGTAAGAGTTTTCTTTGCAATTTATCAAAAATAATCCTAGAATATACAGAAAAATCCACGGGTGAAAATAGTAAAGAAAAATACTGAGAAAGGAAATTGATGATGCTGGATTACCATCAAGCAGAACAGGTCATGTGCCTGTCAAAGTTCCCTCTTCTGGGAGGATGGGACACCTTTTTCTAATAGGAATGCTTAGAGGAAAGTATATTTGCTAATTGGTTCACCCAAATGGGATGGCTTTTGCAATCTGACTGTCTGAGGGAGGGCCGTTCTTTTGAAGATTGAACAATGTAGAAAAAAAATAAACATTTCAATAAATGACAGTGGCCAACTGGGTATCCGTATAGAAAAAATGGAATTGGTTGCTTATCTTATACCATTCACAGAAATCAGTTTAAGGTGGTTTAAGGACCTATCAGTAATGGACAAAACTTTAAAACTTCTAGAAGAAAATATAGGATAGTAGTTTAACACCTCAGGGGAGAGTAGAATATCTTAAAACAAGTAATAAAAGCTTAAACCATAAACAGAATATGGTTACTTGACTACGTTAGAATTAAGAGCTATTTATCAAAAAACCACACAGTAAGAAGAAAAATTACTAACTGGCACACACACACACACACACACACACACACACACACACATTATGAAACTGGAGAAAGAATTTGTATGCAGAATATACCAAAAAACCCAAAACCCACATATGAATCAATAAGAAAAACACAAAAATGAAACATAAAATGGACAAAAAAATGACCAAAGGACAAACATAAATTTCCAATTAAAATACGAAAAGATTTTAAGCTTTTAAATAATTACAGCAATGTAAATTAAAACCACAATGAACCACTTTTTCTTTATCAGATTGGTAAACAAAAACATCCATCCATTCTAAGCTATGGTGAGGACAGTGAGTGGGCAAGAGCTTAATGGGACAAATAATCTGGAAAAGAGTCTGGCATTATCAAGACATTTAGAAACGTACATCCCCCAAATCCAGGATTTTCACCCTCACATATGAGAGGTAAGAACAACTCGTGAACACTGTCAACAAGGGACACATAAAAACAGTCATAGATGCCTTACCTGTAATAGGTAATACAAAACAACCAACCAAAATCATCAGTAGAATGAATAAAGCTGGTATATTCTTATAGTAGAATATTAAACAACAGTGCAAACAAATTACAGTTACAAGCATCCATGTAGATGAATCTTAAAACTTCATGTGGGTTGAAAACACCAAATTGTAAAAAAATTATATCCAGTTGATTCTACTTATATAAAAGTTAAAAATTAGCAAACCTAAAGAATACATACCGCATGGGTGGTAACACTATCGAGAAAAGCAAGATAATTCGATCGTCTTTTAACTTTTTTTTTTGTTTTTAAATCCTTGGCGGTTCTAAAATGGGCATTTGTTACCTACCTAATAATAAATGAATGTTTCAAAGAATATGCCTCAAGAGGTTTCACCATGGGAGGCCTTGGTTCTTATACGTTTTCATTCCTCAGGGCCCCTCGTCCTGGAGTCCACCAGGATCTTAACCTCCCTGAAGTGTTTTTCTTGGCCACCGCCTGGACTTGAGACCTAGAGAAGTGTCAGTTTTCAGGCTCCTTTACCTCCTTCACCTAGAGGGAGTGACACATGGCATGTTTGAAGTCCCCTTGTTTCACTGATCTGGGGAACAGGGTAAGAATGGACAGGAAGGAAGCTCCTGGCAGAAACATGGATGTACTGAGTGGTTAAGTTCAAGATGACCCAAAACGTTTTCTGATATTCCTACATGTGAGTTACAAGAGAACATTTTTTTTAATAATGATTTCTTCCCCTTTTTTCAATTTTTAAAAATTATTTAATAACTTTTTAAATTTTATTTAAATTCAAGTTAGTTAACATATGGTGTAGTCTTGGCTTCAGGAGTAGAACCCAGTGATTCATCACTTACATGTGACAGCCAGTGCTCATCCTGAAAAGTGCCCTCCTTAATGCCCATCACTCATTTAACCCATCCCTGCCTCCCCCTCACAGCCCTCAGTTTGTTCTCTGTATTTAAGAGTCTCTCGTGGCTGAAAATGGGGAGGATGTGTGTTCTTCTGACTGCCCTTCCAGTGGCCTGCTTATATCAGAGTCTATGTTGCATATCAAAGTTTGTCCCATGGCTTCGGTAGCAGGAACTCTAGGCTGCCTAAACTCATCTTCTGTCCAACCTTAATAGTTTGAGTCTTCATTTACCATTGATATCGATCCACGTTACCCTATAACGAAGGCTGTTTCACTGTATTGGATTGGATGTACTACTGGGCATCCAGTCTTTTTTCAGCATTGCCCAAATGAATGATCTGGTACATGGGCCTCCGGCGGAGGGAAAAGGTTTCACTGTATAAAAAACAGGAACATTGTTTCATTGTATACAAAATCGGGATGTTTCGCCCTTCTCCGCCACCTTTGACCTTGGTATAGCTTTGGAGTGTTTTTCAGATATTTAAATACATTTATTTTGAGTTACTTTTTAAGCATATCTTAAGGAATTCCTTCAATGTAATTTTTTTTTTATGGTTGCAGAAGTTACAATTAAACTAGTACCTGTCGGTCAGTGGTTCTGCCAGTGATTTTGCTCCTCAGGGGATATGTGGGGATGTCTGGAGACAATTCTGGCCATGGCATCTGGGGACCTAGCTGCATCCATCTGTGGGTGAAGGCCCAGATGCTGCCAGTCACCTTACAATGCCCAGAACAGCTCCTCACAGCAAAGAATGGTCCAGCCCCAAATGTCAGGAGCGCAGAGGTGGAGAATCCCAGGTGTCAATTTACGGTGAAGATAAAGCATGCGGGCAGGCATGCCTCTCTCCGAGTTTTGAATACTCAAGTCTTAGCCAACGCAACATCAGTCTCACTGACCCATCCCAGACAACAGCCATTTTGTTGTTGTCGTAGTTAACCAAATGGGTCAAGGCTATTTATGTTTCTCACAAGTCAAAAATCTCTCTTTGCCTAAAAGAACACCCTATTGGAGAACATTTTGTTTTGCCCTACACCACTTCACCTG
Organism: Prionailurus bengalensis; assembly: GCF_016509475.1. NCBI lineage: Eukaryota > Metazoa > Chordata > Mammalia > Carnivora > Felidae > Prionailurus > Prionailurus bengalensis. The sequence continues at coordinate 69,051,415 of NC_057343.1, read as the reverse complement.
CTGGCTTAGCTTGGCAACCGAAGTTGGTCGCACCGACTTTCCTGGCGTCACGAAGCTAAGGGTTTCGTTTTATTTCCCTGATGAAACCTAACGCAAAACTGGAGTGTGTAGCAATGCCCCAATGATTAACGATGTCACTTTTTCCCCTCAAAGTCTAAACGTTTCCATTTTCTGAAGCAATCTAGTTGTGTTAATTTTGGATAATGAATGAAAAAATTCCAATTAAAAATAACCCCAAATCATTGCCAGTGTTAGTTCTCAGGCTGTAAGTGAACTGATCAGAGACCACAGCAGCTTCAGAAAGAGAGCTGCACTCCAAGTAGCCTAAGAATCAATTCTTTTATTTTAATGAACTCTTTCAGGAGGTCTGGCCAGGCCCAGGTCCAGCCTGTGGGTCTCAGTGAGGTGAATATTACAGATTGTGGAAATTAGCACCGACCGGAAGGAGAGTAAGGCATTGTTTTGTACAGCAACCTGCATCTTAAGACCTCTGGCTGGGCAATCATAACAATAAAAAATATTACATACAGAGAAAGACAGATACCATATGGTTTCACTCTTATGTGGATCCTGAGAAACTTAACAGAAGACCATGGGGGAGGGGAAGGGGAAAAAAAGAGGTTAGAGAGGGAGGGAGCCAAAGCATAAGAGACTCCTAAAAACTGAGAACAAACTGAGGGCTGATGGGGGTGGGAGGGAGGGGAGGGTGGGAGATGGGTATTGAGGAGGGCACCTGTTGGGATGAGCACTGGGTGTTGTATGGAAACCAATTTGACAATAAATTTCATATTAAAAATATATATTATATAAAAGATTCGCAGGACAGCTTTTTAAAATAATGCAGATTTCTAGGGCTTCAGAGACTGAGATTAGTAGGTTTCGGATGGGAGCCTAGAATATCTAGCAAGCACCTTTGGGTGATCCGAAGCAGCTTGAGAAGGCCTGGTTTAGGACGGCATGCTTCTACTTCCTTGCATGCCCTATCACTAAGTTATTAAAGACATTTCTCTTTCCTGCTTGTCCTTTAGTGCAAAGATAAGTAGCAACGATTTAAAAGAAGGAACCTTGATTAACCACCGCTGTGGAAATGTTTGGCCTCAGCACTGTCTCCTTGGCCAAGGCAAAATAAAATTAGATGTTGCATGCAAAAATGCTTTATAAATTGAGGAGAGGGAAATAAGCCTATTTTCGTGCACTCAGCAAATAGCTTATATGTTGCCTCTCACACAAAAAAAGGTGCTTAGCGGCATGACTAAGCAGAGAAAAGCTACAGAATATCAAAATGTGACTGCATTGTTCTCTCTCATTTAGAGCTTAGGAAACAAGGATGGATCACTAGGCAGGGATTGATACCGTTCAACAGGATGAAAGGAGTCCCTAATTCAAAGAACTTTTGAATCCTGGCAGGCCGTCAAAGCAGAAGGTCATCATTCTGAAAATGACTCAGCAGAAATCTATAACCCCGCTAAGAGTACATCAGCAGATCTTTTTCAGGAAGCCTCACACATTTCAATTTAGAATCTCCTAGAAGGCTTGGGGGCCTGGCGTGGCCCGTTACACCCTTCATTCCATTCGGAAACTCACTATATGCCCGACCTCGGTCAAAATCCTGGAAAGTCTCCAAGATTACGTCCCCCTTTTGTGGAAATGGGGACAACTGTATTTGCCTCAGAAAGTCACTGGGAGGATTAAAAGAAATGATGTGTGATAAGAATGTCGACACAACAAAAGCACCTGTTCCCCTCCGCTGGAGACCCATGTACCAGATCATTAGTTTGGGCAATGCTCAAAAAAGACTGGATGCCAGCAGTACATACAATCCAATTTATTATTATACGCCAAAGCAGCCAACTGTGTGGGGAGCTTGACAAACGGGGACTGAACATGTGCAGTGCTAAAGTCTGTATGTTGGTACTTGACATCATATGCAATTTGCCTGGGAGGCCCAGCTCAGAGTCTTCCTGTTCTACTAGTCAACACCACACACACACACACACACAGTCTCATTCTCCCCAGCAAAGGTAGCTGCACTTCTGCAACAGAACTTTCACCTCTAAAGTCTTGATGCCCATCTTTTACCATCTTTTCACTTCGCCGACGGTCACTGCATCCTAAAACTTGCCAATAAAAACCTGAACAGGGCTGCACCTAGCAGTCAACTCCTCCCCATACAGTCAGTCAATTATCACAGCCACCCTGGAATTAGCAGGGTTTCCCGGGGGGTTTAAGTCATACGTTTTTCTGGCCTGAATGTGTGCTTTATTGGTGAAGGAAAGTTAGAATGAAGCACAAAGCAGCCAGCAGGGTGGACAAAGATCCCCACAAATCTTTGCTTAGACAATGATGTAGGTGAGGCTCGCCTGGGCAGGACGGGATTCTTCCCTCTGACAGTCAGCACTCAGCATTTATTTAAAACTACTTTCAGACACAGTTTACATCGATAGGAAAGGTGAGTCTTGTGATTCCACTCCTACCTCTTTTTTTAGATCGCTTGTGATACCACCCAGCTTCCCCCATCTGAATCCCCTGACATGGTTCTAAATGCCAGTTTAGAAAGTCAAGATCACCTTCACAGAATTAAGATTTATAACCTTTGAATATATTAAAAGAATGTGCCACAGGCTCTCCAAGAAACTCTTAAAAAGGAGTACTAGCAAAGTTTGAAAAATGGAATATGTGTGTAGTTGTCAAGTTAATTACATTGGAATGCAACATTCATGTGGAAGGAATATTTGATCTGCTTGCTTACAGAGGTCAGTTACATACCGTTTTTTTTGTCATAGAAGAATCATAGTAATATTTCTCCAAAGGCACAATATCAATGATTCTTTGAGCAGCACATAGGCACCGAATAGCTCCTAGGGACTGTTGTAGTTGAATTCAGATATTGAAAGGACACTGCAACCCGGCTTCCTTCTTCCCACAGAATGAGAACATTTAGTGTTGGATGGTGTTGATTATGGATGCAACTTCCAGAGAATAAGAATATTCAGTGTTGAGTAGTGTCTATTATGAGTGCAAATTAATTCGAAGAAGGGAAACAGTGTGCCTTAGTGTCGTGAGGAAAGCTTCAAGGACACTGGATGGGCCTGGAAAGATGGCTTGCACTGGTATCAGCAAAAGAACAGAGGAGGACAGTCCCACAAAAACACGGAAGCAGGGGCATGTGAATGGGCCCACCTGGCTGGTGTGGCACTAGTATGTTGGGGGATCGTGAGAAATAAAGGTGGAGTTGGGTCACATCGTAGAATGCCTTTGAAGGTTGGGGGACGGTATGTAATATCTTAGGGAAGAAAAAGTCATTACAGACTTGGGGCAAGAGAAATATCATGATAAAATACATGTTTCAGGAAAATTAAAGCAAAAATGACATCTAGGGGCTTGGAACAGAAGGCGGAGGAAACTATTTCAGTAACAGAGTTATGAGGCTAGAACAGAATAACAAGCGAATTGCTCACAGGTTCTGCATTTTTATATTTATCTTATTTTCCTCAGAATTTCTAAACATTTATTTCTATTATTTATTTGCCACTTAAGTTCTTCCTGCATGGTAGCCTTTAATTAATTAATTAATTAATTAATTATTTTGGCATTTCAAGAGATCACACACCTTCTCCACTAGGTTATATATTGGGACTCTATTTTATATTTATATTTTTTAATGCTCCTTAACATTGTTTACCCACAATTGGAAAAGAAGAAAAGGCAGCAAAATGATTTATATTGACTAAATTAGAGAAAGTTTTTACAAATCTTGACAAGAGATGGAGAAGCCAGGAGAGATGGTCAAAGGTATCTCCCAATTTTCTAACCTAGGAGAATAAAATATAATATATACTTAGAAAATGGTTTGTTATAGGGAAAGTTGATGAGTTAAGTTTTAGCTGTGTTGATATCCAAGCAGAAAGATCACATCGGCTTTTGGAAACAAACAAATAAGTGAGAAATCATCCATACTTTTGCATTACTTTTCACTGTCTCTTCTTATATTATCCTATTATGGCACTTTTGATTACCTATTCTGTTTCAAATACATGTTTTATCTCTATGGTGAATGCGGGATACATACCTATTTTATCTTTGTAGATATGGGACCACATTGTCAGATTTTTGTAGATAAAGGACTTTATCTTCCTCAAAATATTTAGCATATTGGGGTGCCTGGCTGGCTCAGTCGGTAGAGCACGCAACTCTTAATCTCGGGGTTGTAAATTCAAGCCCCACATTGGGTGTAGAGATTACTTAGTTATATATTATATTGTAACATATTATATTATATTAATTATATTATATTTATTATATAGTACATATACTATACTAATATATCATATACCATTATATACTACTATATATACTATATACTACTTTACGTGCTATTTAGTATATATAAATATATATATATTATATTGTATTAGTTATATAATATGGTTAACATAGTGAATTATACATGGTAGGTTATCGGTGCCATATCAATAAGCAGGCTGACAAATGTTTATCAGTGTTTCAAAACTTCAGCATTATTAATATTTTGGACCGTATAGTTGGGAGGCTGTCCTGTTGTACTGTAGGACGTTTAGTACCATGTCTGGCCCCTACCCACTAGCCGCCCACAGTATCCTCACTCCCCAAGTTGTGACAACTAAAAATGCATCCAGACATTGCCAGATGTCCCCTGGGAGTGACACTGTCCCTGGCTGGGGATCTGCTGGTTTAGACAGATGCTGGATTGGAGATTCAATTTAGGAGTCATTTAAATAAAGATTATGCTTTAAGGCTCGGTTCCAATAAGAAACGAAACAGAGAAGAAAGAGCTGGTGGCTAAGAACAAAACCTTGGGTGATGAATACGAAATGAGGGAGGGAGTTTTCAAAGAAATTTCTAGTTCCATGATATACCCATCTATACCTTGTACACAGTGGCAGCCAGCATTGCTCAATAGACAGTTGTGTTATGAATGTAATTTTAAATTTTCTAGTAGTTCTATTTTAAAAAGTAAAAATAAACTGATGAAATTAATTTTAATAGTACATTTTATTTAATAATACATATTACCACTTCAACATGTAATCAATATATAATAGTTATTTATGAGCTATTTACCTTCTTTTTCTGTATGAAAACTTTGGGATATGGAGTATATTTTATTTTATTTAAAAAAATTTTTTTTTAATGTTTATTCATCTTTGAGACAGAGAGAAACAGAGCATGAGTGGGGTAGGGGCAGAGCAAGAGGGAGACACAGAATCTGCAGCAGGCTCCAGGCTGAGCTGTCAGCACAGAGCCCGACGCGGGGCCCGAACCCACCAACCAAGAGATCATGACCTGAGCCGAAGTCGGCGCTCCCGACTGAGCCACCCAGGCGCCCCTGGAGTATATTTTATACTGATAGCACATCTCAATTTGATTATTCATTTCAAATGCTCTATAGCCACATGTGACTAGGGGCTGCCATATTGGATGGACAATTCAGTCGATTTAAATAAACGTTTTCTGATCCTTTCATTTTATGTTATTATGCTTTTCATAAAGGGAGCCACAAGGATTAGCGACGTGTCTGAAACTTTTTATCAATTTACTTAATACTTTATAAATATAAAAAAGATGTCTCTTTTTTACTTAATGTCTCAATTAAATTAAGATGTCTCAATTTACTTAATACTTTATAAATATAAAAAAGATGTCTCTTTTTTGTGATAGCGTTGTGTGAGTTTTGATAAATGCATGGAGTCAAGTAGCCATCACCAGAGTCAGGACACAGAACAGTTCTCATACCCCTAAAATTCTCTCTGCTGCTCTTTTGTAGTCCAGTTCTCTCCCACCCCAACTTCCATTTTTTTTTCTTTTCTTTTTTTTTTTGAAACAGGATTCTCTCCTTTTATCAAAAAAAAGATGTCAGGAAAAAAGGTAGATGGGAAGCAGACACAGTTGGGAAGATGCAACCGTCGACACTGAGTACATGTCTTTCCAAAGCTCACATGCGGTGAGCTCTGCTCTACTTGAAGTCATGCAAGCCCACTCTGAGAGGGGCCATGTGTCTTCCCTTCCCCCACATTCATCTGTCGTTCCTCTGCAGGTTACAGGAATAGGAAGGTCTCTCCCGGAATACTCTGCACGACAGATGGCAGGTTCACACTAGGAGACACCTAGAAGAAGAACTCAGCCTCCACAGGTGGGCGCCTTTCCATGGCTCAGGAACAAGGCACTGAAGTGGACCCTCCTTGCATGCTACATATTCCTTACACTCCGGCTTCTGGGTTCCCAAGTGTCTCTATCTTTTCATGGCCTCTTTGCTTTTCTAAGGAGAGAAACCTAAGAAAATGAGCTTTTTAGTGCATGTGCAGCTCCTAGAGTGGACAGGTCTGGACTGCGGCTGTCATCAAAGCATAGATGACCCGGGTTGTGCCAAACACCATGAGGGCAGGTATCCTTGGGCCAACTGACAGCAGTGGCTCTGGCTTTGTCATGCCTCTCAGCATCCCCGTTCTGTTCACAAAGCCGAGCAAGCAGATGGGAAGAGGCATGTAGAAGCACCTCCCTCACATATATGTCACTACTGGCACCCACGTTGGGAAGGGGAAGGTGGCCGGTTTGCTTGACATTGTTCCAGGAGCACATGCCTATTGTGCTGCCCAGAGAATCGGGCTCCAGAAATAGAGTTCCACAAGTCACACAAACGCCCACAAACACACGGAGACACAGAATATGCAGAGGCAAGCACATAGCCTCGAGTTCCCGCTGTTGAACATTTGTCCTTTGCTATTTGCCATCGTAACAATGCAATCATAACCTTTAGGGTGTCTATCTTGGACATCTTAGTATTCTCTACACTTTATATACTTGGGCTAACACTTCTCTTTATCCCTTACTCTCCCTCATATAAAGTTTTGAAGAAAAAAAAACAACAACAACAAGAGATTACAGTAACATAAAGGCAGGCACTGACCTAAACACATATGCATTAACTGACCAAGTACTTTGAGTAATCGTGTAATAAAATTAAACTAGAAAGAAATCCTACCAGAACCGGAGAATCCTTTTTACTTCACAGTTTTCCCTCCCAAAGTCTTCCAGCAACATGCCTCTACTGGAAAACCTGGAGACCATGTAAAGGCCTGCATGTTTGTAATGGATGACTGGCAACTAGTTTATCTAAGTTATTTCATTTTTTTAAATGTTTATTTTTGAGAGAGAAAGAGAGAGAATGAGCAGGGAAGGGGCAGAGAGAAAGGGAGACACAGAATCCAAAGTAGGCCCCAAGCTCTGAGCTGTCAGCACGGAGCCCGACGCGGGGCCCGAATCCATGAACCATGAGATCATGACCTGAGCTGAGGTCTTATGCTCAACCGACGGAGCCACCCAGGCGCCCCATCCAAGTTACGTCAAGTTTACCATGTAGTTCAACAAAATCCAGTATCCTCATTGGCACCCACTGTAAAAGGTGAGGAGTCCTGTGCACACTAGGACTTGCCAGGCAAAGAAGGAAAAGAGTGAAATAGTGGCAGTGGCAATACCATGTGTTCACAAATTACCGTTTCATTTCCTCCTGGGCATATGAGGACGCCACCTTTTCCCAGTCTCCCTTGCCAACTTAATTCTGGCTGGAAGAGACACAGACTAGAAAAGTCGCATGCCCTGTAGAGACCTAGTCCCTAAAGCCACCCACTGAAACCAGCACGTGCCCTCCTTGAGGGCCAACCAGATACTAGACACCCCATGAGGACCCAGGAGACGGCGGAGGCCCTCAATGGAAGGAGCCTGGGTCTCTGTTTGAGCACAGCCAATACTTCCAATCCTTAAACCACACTCAACTGTGAGATGAGCAAAAAATAAAGCTCTGTGAATTGCTCAGCTTCTGGAGTCGTCTGTAACAACATTTTTTTTTTTCATTTCCTAATCAACACGGGTCACAACCACCTGACTCCCAAATTTCCTAACCTTGGTCTCAAGGCGATCATACCAAGTCTCCTTCAGTTGGATGTAACCGTGAAGGCTGTGATGCTTATGGCTCTTTGGAGACCAAAACCTGTCTACTTCCCTGTCCAATTTCATTACTGTTTAGTTTAGTCCTGCCTACTATTCCATTTTGATTTGCCTGGTTTGGTCTAGAGGGGAAATAATTGGCGACAGGTTGGGTCTCCTAACATCCCCAAGGCAAAGAGCTGGCATACACTGTTTGGTAGTGTGCTGGTAAATGTTTAACGATTGGTTCTTTGGGAAAAATCATATGCATATATACAAGTGCATAAGTCTATTGCTACTTTTAATGATATTAAGAATATGTAGCACATAATTTACAAGTAATAAAATGTACAATACTTTTTAGTATAAATTTTATGTAGTCAATTGATTCTCACAGAACGTTTTCAGCAATTTTGCCCAAACTCTTGTATCCACAGGCAATCTACTATTGCAATTCAATCACGATTTGATAAAATTGCATTCCAGTCTGCTGATTCTTTTCTTAATACATTTATTGCCATTAAATCTGATATATTGTCTACCGTTAAACTATTTTTCAACCTCAAATTATATTCACCAAAATGAAACTTCCACCTCACCACAACACATACATATGGGAACTTGACTCATTTGTCCATTACGTGAGCAATGCTTTTGCTGAATTGGATAATTGTTTTTGAATCTTGGAGGAATTTTACAAGTTTTCATGCTAGCCACAGCATAAGGTCCATACATATGATGCCCTTTGATGTTTAAACTGTATTATCAAATATCTTCCCCATCAGTTTCCTATGTCTAGATCAGGGGCTTGGAGACACTTTCTGTAAAGGGCCAGTTAGTAAATATTTTAGGATTTGTGGGACAGATGGTCACTCTCACCGACTACTCAATTCTGCCATTATATAAAGGCAACTATAGGCAACACAGAAATAAATGGGCATGGCTGTTTTCCAATAAAACTTACCAGAAACAGACCTTCGGCTGAATTTGGGTCGCTGGCTGTAGTTTGCCAAATCTCGTCTAGGCAATCAATAAGACACTAAGTCAAGCCTCGATGTGTCGGGTTTGCCAATTTGTTTGGTGGACAGACTTCCATTGTAGTCAACTTCAGACTACTCATGTGGTATCACTGAATGCAGAGTCAGGAAGAAACGTGCAGTAGCTGAGCATCATGTAATACTTTCACCATACAGACACAATGGGGCTAACTGTAAAACCAGAGAGAATACCGAACTATAGCAAAACAATTAGGAAGTGACGCTGAGTATTCATCACCTTTGCTTTCAATGCGATTTAACTGCAAGGATTTATAACTTAATTTTTAATAATAGCTACCTTTCCCACATCGCTCAGGAAATTCCTGGAAGTTTACTAGTCAAGTCTCACGAGACGGTGCAAAAATGTTTCTAACACACCACCAGATCCCAGACAGTTTCTCTTCTCCATGGCCATTGTATTGGAGTCAGGGAATATCTCTCATCGATTTATTTTCTCCTGAGGCACAGTTACAGTTGTTGGAAGGTAAATATTATTGAATCAGTTATCTTGCTCAAAAGATAACTCTGTCAACACTTAAAACTCAAAGCATGCATCAATTCTTACTCACATGTTCAAAATTATTACAGGTTCATTGCATGCTTTACACCAAAACATGCTCGATATTTTCCTTACATAGTGTGGAGGTGACTCATCTTTATTTAAGGGGAGGTACGATGGATTATGACAGTGTGTGAAAAATCCTCAAGCACAGACTTCTTTACTCCTTTTAAGCATCCACTTCCAGGTGAGGAAATCAAAAACCTAAATGCAAATAAAGGTGACTTTGAACAACACAGGCTTGAACGCAGGTATGCAGGTCTGCTTGTACATGAAGTTTTGGGATAAATACAAGACAGTGTTGTAAATGTTTTCTCTTCCCTATGATTTTATTAACATTTTCTCTTCTCTAGCTTACTTTAGTGTAAGAATACAGGATGTAAGAATACAGGATATAATACATATGACACACAAAATTGTGTTCATCAACTGCTTATGTTATCGGTAAGGCTTCTGGTCAATAGTAGCGCTAAGGAGTGGTTAAGTCTGGGGACGGCCAAAATGTATACATAGATTTTCAACCGCATGGTGATCAGCACCCTTAACCCCCATGTTGTTCTAAGGGTCAACTGGATCCTAGAGCAAAACAGATCCTTACATAGATTGTCTGTACATGAGGCAACATGGCTTAATGGAAAAGGTCATGAGCTTTAGAATCAGACAAATTGGGTTCAAATCCCTGTTTTGATATGTGCTCGCTATATGACTGAAGGTAAATTCCTTAACCTTTTGAAGCCTCAGTCTCCTCTGTAAAATGGGTCATGAGGTTTAGAAGGTTCGAATGAGGAAAAAAATATGTGAAGTGCTACAACGTGCAGGGCTTCTGAAGCATTCGGTCAACGGCAGGTATTATCGTTATTCACTGAAACTCTCATAGTGCTCCGGTAAGTGTTATCATGAAGGTGGTGATACAATGGTTCTAGAAATGTCAACGATTATTCATGCCTTTAATGGTCTGATGCTTGGATTGGGGAGCCTGTGTTTCAGATACATGCGTCCTCTTCTTCATGCATTGGGTACCAGCAGTTGCTCTGAGTAGTCAAAAACTGTCAGGTCTACAACGCTGAATTAGCAATTGCCAATTCCTCGTGTGGCAGACTGAGCTGCTTCTGCTTTTCACCTAGACATGAGAAGCCACAGTGGCATGTTACCACTTGAAAATAATCTAGGGGCCTGCCATCGCATCAGTTTGTCCAACTTACTTAATAAAGCTGTCTAAGATGCTGTGCCAAAGATGAAGAGATGTACTTGGTTTTGAGTTAGCTTAACTTTTTTCTCTTCTATCTCACGGATGGGTAGCATCAGTTTTGGCCGTGGTATTAAGATGAGAGCATCTATTTCCTCCTGTGCTTCTACAGGAGCATCTTAAACTATACAAATGGTCAAACAATTCTTTAGGAAGATTTCTCTTTAATTTCAATATAAGGTCGTACACGATGCTTTGATATGCACTTGAGAGTTCCAACCTAACACTCAGGGAGCATGTTGGCCTCCTGTTGATATTGTCAAGTATCGTTCACGATGATCTCACGCCTCCTACATCTTTCAGTGGGGAAAGCACAGCCACATTAGAAATCTGGCTCGCTATTGCACTTTGAATCTTCCCCAAATACCATTGAAATGTCCAAAAATATAGATATGATCCTGATTTTCAATACAGTCATCTGATTTTATTTTTCTATTATAACTTAAGACACCTGTGCAGTAAGCAAAACTCATATTCTTGACCACCTGACCACTTTCAGTTGCTGATGACATCAAGTTACTGTCATCACGGTGACAGATAAACTTGACATATTTGGTGAAAGTATTCATCATTCTTAGCATATGTAGTTGAAGAATAACTATGTGTTCATTTGCTTTGATTTTTAATGAGGCAAAATAAAAGTCACCAGGACCAATATAGGTCAAAGAGCTTCCCGAAGGAAAGGAATAAGTGACTTTCTTTCTTTATATTTCTTTTCTTACTTCTGTTTTTCTTTCAAGCAACATGGAAACATGACCTCTACTTGCTGTATTTTGGTAACCAGAAACCTTCCAGCGAGATGCCTTTCTAGAGCTATTAAGTTGTATTTTGCTCCTTGTGTATTTAAATTCTCCAATTGCAGGCACAGGGCAAAGCCCTCAATATTTTCTTGTCTAGAGGATTTTTTAAGCCAAAAACAAAAGCCTTCAGCTCTTCCTGCTTTTTTGGGAAAACCTAAACACACAGGAGAGATTATGTTGGATCTCCCAGAGAGGAAGGGCAGTCCTAGACAGAGAAATGGGTGAGGTGTGCAGGCGAAATATTCTTCAGCAATGGGCCTAGTGAGATATTACCAGAAATGTCTGGTGTGAGTGAATACTGGCTTGTAGCTTGGGGGAATAAAACTGATTTTCATAACCCCAGAGAACCTGAGGATGGATTAAGTGCTCATTCAGCTGCAGGGGCTCCTAATGAAAGCAGTGTGGTGGCAAACACAGGCAAGAAACTCCCCACTAAGCAGAGAGTTCTCTCCTGAACAACTCTCTTAATAGGCAGGTGAAACTCTATATAGGCAAGAAGAGACAGACAGAGACATAGATAGATAGATAGATAGATAGACAGATAGATAATAGATAGATAGATAATAGATAATAGATAGATAATAGATAATAGATAGATAATAGATAAATTATAGATAGGTGATAGATACCTAGATACATAGATAGATAGATTTTTCCCATCCTCTTTAAGGATAAAAAGATGTGAATATGTAAATATATATTCAATATATAAATTTTCAAGACAACATATTTGACTTCCACATAATGGATGAACATAAGCATCTGAAAGGATATGAAAGCAAAAAAACACATTATACGGGGGGAAAATCCTGTAGTTCACAAGAAGTGCATGCATCTGAGTTATCAGAGGAAACATTCTGTGATGAAACAGATTATGCACCAAGCAAAATCCAGGAGAAAACTGTTTTTCAAGTCTAATTTATATTCTCAATATGATTCCCTAAGATATTATATAAATGAAAAAGGAAAAAAATTGAGAGCAGTGAAGATTACTTTCAGAGGGAAACTGTTATACTCAAAATGACAAACACAGTGGAGGCCCCAAAGAACAGAATGAATAGTAAATCAAGAAATGAGATAAACAGCTTGAGAACTCCTCCTAGAGCAAAAAAACAAAACACAACCCACAAGTAATGACTATAAGGAAAATATAAAAAGCAAAGAGGATAGCTCCTAGAGATATAATATAAACAAAAACAGGACAGCGCTCTTCATATCTTTCCCCACAGAAGAACAGTGACAGAGAATAAGTATATTTGTACCATCTGTGTATACAGAGTGAGGAGTGGAGGGGTTGGTGGAAAATGCAGAAGAGGTTCTAACCAGGGGTAGAATATCGAGTGATCCAGGAAAAACAAAAAATGTGTTTTCAGTCTTTTGCTCTATCTTAAAAGTTCTTGAATATTTAAATTTTATCCCAAAATATATCCAAGTCTCATTCAACACCATAAGAAAAAAAGAATGTTTCATACAGCTTTCTGATACTTGTATTAGCTGCTGAAAGGAGTTAAAACATTGGGTGGATTTTTAAAGTATATTATTAAAAGTTCTAAATAAATAATAGATAAATGAGTACCCTAAAAGTTAAGAAAGCATGGAAGTCTTTCTTGCCTTGAGGATTTGGTACTCTCAATACACCAATCTTACTGCTTACGGGATTCTAAATGAGAGGAGATTGCAAAGAAATCCCAGAGTCTGTACAAGATGGGGCCTGCTATAGAAAACTCTCTGCAGCCAATTCCCTCCACCATCCCTCCCAAAAAGCTGCTGAGACTCCAAATATCCATACATTGAAGGGTGAGGGCAAATCACAATGGCAAAACCCACGGGGAATTTCTTAATGGTTTCAAATCCTTTGGTTATACAGGTAATGTAAACTCTGGAATTTGGTTTAAAGAGGTAATGGAATTCAAGTGACCCCAGGCACTTTGGAGAAGTAAAAGTAAATTCTTTCTGGAGGGAAGCACCTGTACTATATGCCTCAAGTAATTCCTACAAATAATTTTTCATGTGCAATGTAATACACAGACAAAGGTAACCAGATACCCAAGAAAATTAATCTTCGTGAGAAAAATCAGCAGAATAAAACTACACAAAATACCTTCAAAAACTAGACTCAGACTGTAAAACAACTAGGCTATGTAAAAGAAATACTAGATAAGCTTAAAGATACCTGCAGAAACAGAAAACTATAAGAAAGTCACATTGTACATTTGAAAAATAACCAGATATAAGTTCTAGAAATTAAGAAGAAATTAACCTATTTAGAAACAATTTATGGCTTTAACATCAAATTAGAAACACCAGAATGGAAGGGTGCCTGGGTGGCTCAGTCCGTTAAGCACCCAGCTTCGGCTCAGGTCATGGTCTTGACAGTTTCTGGGTTCGAGCCCCGAGTTGGGCTCTGTGCTGACAGCTCAGAGCCTTGGAGCCTGCTTCGGATTCTGCATCTCCCTCTGTCTCTGTCCCTCCCCCGCTCACACTCTGTTTCTCTCTCTCTCTCTAAAAAAATAAATAAACATTAAAAAATTTTAAAAAAGGAAACACCAAAAAGGAGAATTACTAAAATAGAAGATAAATTATAATAAATTATACACAGTACAGCACAAAGTTGTAAACAAAACTAGGGGTAAAAGAAAAAGAAGGAGGAGGAGGAGGGGGAGAAAGAGTGAGAATCATAGAACACGGAGTGAAAAAGTTTAATATATATATGAACTAGAATCCAAGAAGGAGAAAAACAATTGAATGGGACAGAAGCATCACTCAATAGCAGATTAGACTTCGTGAAGACAGGATTAATACATAAGTGAACAAGTCAATAGAAATATCCAAACTGAAGACAGAGAGAGAAGAAAGAATGGAAGTTACAAAGAAGAGCATTAGCAATGTGGGACAGAGCAGGAATATGTAACATATGTGTAATCATAGTCCCAAGAGAAGAGGATAGAAGAAATGAGGCAAAATGATTATTCAAAGATATGATAGTTGAGTTTCTCAGACATGATAAAAAGCACCAGTCCACAGACGCCATGAACTCAATGAATCTCAAGCAAGATACAGAAGATGAAATCCACACCTAGACAAATTATGCAAAGACTGCAGAAAATCAGAGAGATCAGACAAAGAATAGAGTATCCTTAAAGAAGCTACAGTCGACTGACAGCTGACTTCTCAACATAAATAACAGTATCTATGAGTCCATGGAATGATATCTACAATGTACATTTAAAAAAACAGGGGTGCCTGCGTGGCTCAGTTGGTTAAGCATCTGACTCCAGCTCAGGTCATGATCACACAGTTCGTGAGTTGGGGTCCTGAGTTGGGCTCTGTGCTGACAGCTCAGGGCCTGGAGCCTGCTTCGGATTCTGTGTCTCACTCTTCTCTCTGCCCCTAGCCTGCTAGTTCCTTACTCTCTCTCAAATAAAAATAAAAAAACTATCAAGCTAGAATGCTATACTGGTTAAAATATCTTTTAAGACTAAGATGAAATAAAGATATTTCAGTAAAGGGGCGCCTGGGTGGCGCAGTCGGTTAAGCGCCCGACTTCAGCCAGGTCACGATCTCGCGGTCTGTGAGTTCGAGCCCCGCGTCAGGCTCTGGGCTGATGGCTCAGAGCCTGGAGCCTGTTTCCGATTCTGTGTCTCCCTCTCTCTCTGCCCCTCCCCTGTTCATGCTCTGTCTCTCTCTGTCCCAAAAATAAATTAAAATTTAAAAAAAAAAAAAAGATATTTCAGTAAAATAAAACTGAGAGCATTCACCATCAACACTACCTTAAAGGAAGTTCTAAAACATATAATTTAGGTAGAAGAAAATCTTAGATCTAAGATCTGAAATATAAAGGGATAAAAAGCAAAGGAAGTGGGAAATATGTGGGTAATTCTAAATGAATTGACTATAAACTTTTTTTAAATCAATGTTTTTTGGAATTTAAAAAGTGTATAATTAAAATATTGACAGAAGATTAAAGGAGGTAAACAATGGTAGAATTTTCAAAAGATCTTTGCATTGTTCAAGATGAGGATGAAAGAATTAATTCATATTAGACATAATAAATTAACCTACATTTCAATTTCCAAACTAAAAATAAAGAATAAAAGCGGGATATATAATTGCAAATAAGTAGAAGAAAAATATAAAATGCTAAAAAGAAAATAGGCCAAAAGAAGTCAGGAAAGGAGAAGAAAATAGCATGGAAGACGTTAGACAACTAGAAAACACAAAACTAGATGGCAGATTTGACCCAATATATCAGGAATTCTTGATGTATACATAAATGGATTACGTGACTGACTTCTGCCAGTACAAACGAAAACAAAACAAAATACAATAATTTTTGTTTTTTTTAAAACAAGAAATGTATTTAAACACAATAACAACAATAGTAACAACAACAAAACACTGGAAAGGTTGAGAGTGCTGTGTTAAGCATCACTTAGAGAAATTTGTAGTCTTGAAATAAATGTGTTAGAAATGAAGAAAGGCTGCAAATTAATAAGCTAAATATTCAACTCAAAACTTGGAAAATAATAGAGGAATAAACCCATTAGACTGAAGGAAAGTAGATAATAAAGTTGGGAGCCAAGATGAATAAAAATAAAAAACAAATATTCAACAGAAAGGAGCAGTGAAACTCACCAAACATTGGCCTTTTGAAAAAGCCTAATAAAACTGTTAAATCTTTGATGAGGCTGACTCAAAAACAAGAGAAAAGGAGATGAAACACAACTGGGACTCATATTACTACAGCGCCTTCGGACATTACAGAGGATCGTAAAAGGATATTATAATTTTATACCCTAAGTATGACAATTGAGATGAAATAGACAAATTCATAGAAAGGGTTTCAACTAAAAACACTGGCTCAAAAAGAAATAGAAACCCTGAAAAATCCTGTAAACACCAAAGAAATTAAATTAGTAAGAAAAATAATCTTGCAAAAAAGACCCAATGTGGATCAAGATCATCCAATCCAGTGAAGGCCTAAATGAACAGAAACGTACAAGAAAGTTTCCTGACTGTTGAGCTGGGACATTGATCTCCTGCTCTTGGCATTCTGGGTTCGCAGGTCTTCAGACCTGGACTGAAATCTACACCATTGGTTCTCTGGCTCTCACACCTTCCTTTGAGCACTACCACTGGTTTTCTTGGGTCTTCAGCTTGCAGATGGCACTTCAGCCCCCATCACCCCCTGAGTCAATACTTTATAATAAATATCTTTCTCCCCTGTGTGTGTGTATACGTATATACATATTATATATATTGTTTCTCTGAGGAATCCTAATATACAAAAAGATATCTTGTTTATTCCTATGATGCTACCAGCCCAAGATGGATGCAGACTCCCCACAAAAATTTTAAGCCTAACAATGGGCAAAATGGGGTTCAGACATAATCTAAGGAAGGGAAGTCATGGACAAGCCATTTAACTTCTATCCTAGGAACAAGTGCCCCCCATTGTCCAAATTGGCTACTTTGGGACCAAGAATAGAGGGGTGGGGGCAGGGGCTGGAGAAACTAATGCCAAGTCTATTCCCAAATATTTAGGACTCTTTATTTTATAAATAACTGGTATTAAGAGTGCCATTGGGGCGATTCAGTGATGAGAGGGGACAGGGAACTAATAAGAATGAAAATATAGACTGTTGGTCATATTTTAACTAATCCAATGATTCTACAACTAACCAGCCCCCTGTGTAGCCCTTAGGCTCTCGGGAGAAGCCTTGACAGCCACTGATTAAATAAACCTCTGCTGCTTGTGAATTGTTGCATGAGCTGCCCAATCCAGAAGCTGCTTGGGTCCAAGAGTTGCCACCTTCAGTCAGGACTTTTATTCGGGGCCCCTGTCCGAAGACACTGTTTTCTGCTTGGTTGATGGCATATCCGACGACTCTGTGCTGACTCTCCCAATTGGCAGTCAGATCACTTGTTCTTGGCCTCAGTATCAACTGTTCTGGAGAATAACCATAAATCTTCTGAGATGCTCCACCTTCACCCTCAAACACTACCAAAGGGAACTTTTAGTGTGTTTCATGACATACGTTTTAAGTCAAATCATCCCACTGCTACTTCTCAATTTTTGCAAAATTGCTAACGGGTAGAAAAAAGTATTTATAGACATTTTTTTTTCTATTAACACACGATTCTCCATTAGAGATTTTGAAAAAATTAATAGGAAATACCCCTAAAATTCTATGATAAATAGATAAATAGGAAATACCCCTAAAATTCTATCTCAGTGACAGAATTATAGATGGTTGCTCTCTAGAGTTTATGAAATGTTAGGTTACTTTAGTAATGGTTAGGTTAAATAAATAAGGAAGTAACCTGATTCTTTCATGGAAATTTTTATATTAATAAATAAATGCTTAAGGTATGTGTATACATATATGTATACATAAACATATATAATCTATTATATATATATATACACAAAATGTGTTGTATGTGTTAATATCTTTGTATGTCTGTAAGTGTATATATTGATATCATTCTTACACATTAACTCTTAGCGCTATAAGTACCTTAAAAAATTATCTTACCTTCTTCACACAAATCTAAAATTATCTGTTGTGTCCTGGGGTCATTTAAACCTACTTACATTTTGATTTTTATACTTATCAGTTGGTTTGCCTGGAATTGCAGAGAAGTCAATAGTCGTTGACTATTAAAGCCAGAGAAAACTTAACAGATCCAACTCAGCCCCTGCCAGAAAGATGATGAATTTATAATCATAACAAGAGGTGACTAAGGAAATCAAGTCCAATTTTATTAACAAGTGTATCTTGGGAGTAATTAGTTCTGGGCCAGAAGCCAATTTCAAGATCACTCCCTTCTTCTAAGTAGACTTTCATGTCCAGTCCCTTTGCTATGTTTTCACAATGCCAAAACCAAACATGCAACCGAACCATTTTAGTTAAAATGTCAAAATATCATTCATTTAGTTGGTTAACATGATACCAAGGCATCGAATTAATAGATGCTTTGCCCAAAATTGAGGAGATGCTTTTGTATCTATTGGCATAGCCTTTGTACATGTGATATTTAGGACTTTCACCTTCAGATGCCCTATGCTCCAAAGTATCATCGAAGACACACCGAACTCATACCTACACTACACTCAAAAATCAATTAGTCAATTTCAGATAGATTGAAGATTGACTTCATGTAAGAGATAAAACAATAAAGCTTCTAAAAGGTAATATGGTAGAACACCTTTGGGATCTTAAGATAGGCAAACATTTCTTAACAGGACACAAAAAAGCATTAACCATAAAGGAAAAGACGAAACAATTGAAAACTTCTCTCCATCTAAAGACACCATTCAGAGAGTGAAAAGGCAGACGAGAACAAAGAGAAGATGATTATTTTCAGTGACAAGGAACTCATATCCAAAATATTTAAACCAGTTCTACGTACTGATAAGAAATGCACAGGCAAACAAAACATGGACAAAAGATCTGAACAGGCAACTCACCAAAAGCAGATGTCCAGAAGGCCAATAAGCCTACTAAAAGTTATTGAACATCATTAGTCATCAGGAAAATGCAAACTAAATCTAAAACAAGATACAACTATATACCTAGCAGAAGGACTAGAATAATTGAACAACCTGACATCACCAAGTGTTGGTGAAACCGTGAACAATAGTGTGGGGGAACAAACTGATGCAATGCTTTCAAACAGTATCTGGTAAAGCGGAACACAGGTGCACCCTATAACCCAGCAATTCCCCTCCTACATATGCTTCCATATATACAAAAATGTGAAGATTTACAAAAATCTTCAAAGCGATGATGTTTATAATAATCCCACACTGGAAGTAACTCAAAAGTCCATGACAGTAAAGTGAGTAGATCAAGTGCGGTATGTTCATACAGTGGAATACTATACCTCACTGGGGGAATAAGGCACACGACACCTGAATACATCCCAGAAAGATGTTGCAGAATAAACCAGAAACACAAAAAACAGTATGGTTCCGTTTACATAAAGCTCAGCTCTGCACTGTACGTCAATAAGGAATGTTTACAAATAAACAAAGGCAATATAACCAGGCATGCTATATGCTTGGTCACAAGACAAACTACTTATAAAGCATGACTGTCATAAAATTACAGAACAAACACCCGACTTAGATTTATGTAACTCATTAATGCAGACACAAGTGAAAACATAAAGCTGGTTCAAACAAGAATTAGGGGAACCAGGGTTATAAAATCCACCAGGAAAGACAACATATTGAAATAATTTTCTGGGTTAGAGACAAAATCGTTCAATGTCCAACAGGGCAATAAAACTCATTTTTGTGATTACCAGTTCTATAAGACTGAAATATGTTCCAGTCTGACATTGAAAACACACAAGAGCTACCCTTTGTAGATATCAATGCTGTTAAGCATTTGATCGATCATCTTGAAGGATCAAGTGCGTGGAAAGAAGTGGGTTGTAAAGAATGAGCAAATAAATATATATGTGGAACTACTATAGGTTGTCAAAAACAAAGGAAATTGAAATTCTGTAAACATGGTTTCACATTCCAAATTTTCTATGATTCTTTTTTTTTTAAGTTTACTTATTTATTTTGAGAGACAGAGCACGCATTATGAGTGGTGAAGGGGCAGAGAGAGAGAGAAAGAGAGAGAGAGACAGAATCCCAAGCAGGCTCTGCATCGGCAGTGAGGAGCCTCATGTGTGACTCCAACTCATCAACAGTGAGATCATGACCTGAGCTGGATGCTTAACTGACTGAGCCCCCCAGGGGCCCCTAATTTTCTACAATTCCTCCTGGCCCACCTAAGCTGGTATATCTGAATAAATGATATACTATATTAAAAAATAAACATTATGTCAAGAGGGGGGTGGGCAAGAATATGAACTTCTTGCTTTGCTGAGAAATGAGTGCAAATAAGCAGGCCAGCCATGCATGAGATCGCTGTGGAGACAAGTCTCTACTACAGTAAAACCCGTCACCTGGCCTTCTCATCTCTGCATCCACAACCACCTTTGTGAAAGGTCTGCTGATGTCATATAAAATTTATGAAATTATAAGTTTTCTAATCTATAAAATTATAAGTTACCCCTTCTACGTGGTCTCAAGGCATTCAGTGTTCAACACACAGTCACGGAACCCTGTCCACATGGTAGGCACTGATCCAAATGCTGCGTAGCAGGAGTCAATGTGTAGGAAGTGGATGGACACATTTGGGATATATTTTTATGGTAAGAGGATGATCTTCCAAGAAACTGAAAATGGGTGGCTAGGAGGAGAGATATGAATCAGGAGTTTCACGATCTTGGGGTTTCTTCCTAAGAAAATTAGAAGGATGGTATTACAATTTACCAAGAGGGTAAAAAAATATAGGAAGATCAGCCTTACTAACTTTCTAACTTGAGAAAACTGGAGGTTCCAATGATAGTAGAGTGGGGAGATCAAGTGTGGTATGTTTATACAATGGCACACTATAAGGTGGGAAATGCTTATTGGACATCCACCATGGTAATGTTGAGCACGTGGTTGCATCCGGAACCTCACATTCAGGAATAGGTCCGGATTGAAGATACAGGATGCACAGGTTTTTAAAGCCACAGAACTGCATGTCATCACCAAGCAGGTGCGTACGGATGGAAGAGTTGAGGACAGAACCCTGGGGCACCCCAAGGTCGGAGCTCTGGAAGGTGAGGAGAAACAAAGCAAAGGAAACAAAGAAGAAAGGATGAGAGAAGTAGCAGGAGAACCAAGAGGGAGCATGTCCTGGAACAGGAATAGGAGGAAAGGCAGACGACAAGGCAAAGCTTCAGGCCAGGTGACAGAGGACACATGCAATTCCTCTACCATTTACTTTGCAGTGAAACAGGAAGGAGGATTATCCGACAGGGGTGAGGATGGGGCAAAGATAGCACAGGCTTGGAGAAAGAAAAGATGCACAACAGTAGTAGGCTAGGAGAGCAGGAGAGTGAACTAAAGGTAGGTGGGAAGCCTGAGGGCATGCTCAAGGTTAGCGTCGTGAAGAGAGAGTGGCATGACAACATGGTTTTATGTTTTCCTCCAGTTGCAGCCAGATGGTTCTGAGCGGGTGAGGAGAAGGCAGGGAGCTGGATTAATCCAGGGGCTGGGCTTTCCCAAAGGACCACGGCAAAGGGGGAGAGATTGAGCTATGGGTTTGTGGAAAGCATATATAATGGGCTTGCAGGTGAAGCTGTACAAGGAGGATGGAGCCGCCATGGGTAGGCAGGGGGAGTGGAAAGGTCGGAGGCTCCACGGATGGCAAATCCTGGTGGGATGGGATAAGTTCTTGAGTTGGGGGGCATGAGGGAGGGATCTGGCAAATGACAAGACGTGGAGGTCTGGAAGTGGGGTGGAGAAACTGAGGTTGGGAAGAGACGGGGCATGTAGTAATGGGAAGGTGCAGGGTACAGCTATGGGGGTGGAGGGCTGGGAGGGGGTGGAGGGCAGGGTCACTGGCGAAGAGGAAGCCAGAGAGCCGAGGCAGCAGAGGGCTGGGAAGGTCAGCATGTTCATTCCCCAGGGACTATTGCAGAGCTTGACCACTGGGCCTTTTCTGTGAAAGAGGAGGGCCCTGGGGTCACTGCACAAGGAAACCATCCAGGTGGAGGGCTTGGTGGAGGAGTCTTACACATGTGCCTTAAAGACGAAGGGGGAGGGTGTTCTGAAAGCGCAGGCCCAGGACCTGGCGGGCTGAGAGGTAGGCAACCGCCAGCCAGCGGGGGGCTGCCAGGAATGCATTATCCTCAGGGGAGACCAAATTACATCTCCTTAGGACAAGAGCTTGAGGACCCAATGGCCTCTGCTACTGAGCGGTCTGTTCAGAGGGCACAATGAGGGGGTCTGTGATGGGGTCAGACAGAGGGCCTCATGGGGACGGGGGTCCAGTGTTGAAGAAGGACATGGAAGTCTTTGGGCTCCTGTGGTGCTCTGAATAAAGAGGAGCAGTGGATCCGATGCACGATGGGACTAGGCCCGAGGCTGTCCCTTACTCTGTAAGGCTGAGGATGCAGAAGGGGCAGAATGGGAGGTAGGAGCCCAAGGCTCTGGGCTCCTCTTCACTCTGCCAACGCAGGCCCAGAGGCTAACGGGGTAGTGGTGATAGAGGAATGCACATTTCCTGAAGTCAAGCATTGGTTGTTACCACCTCTACAAAGAGCAAAAACAGGCCTACCAAGAGCTGGAAAACAGGGACAACAGGTATCTGCACATCTCACTGATATCTCTAGGTCAGGGGGAAGTTTAATCAGCGCACAGCACAAGGAGCCCTGTGGTCACCGATGAGAATGGCCATCGCCAATAAGAGAGATGAGAGACGAGACAGACTCCTTGCTGCTGAGGGCTGAGAATAGCGGTGGGGATTTTAAACCCCCTTTCCCATTTGTATGAAAAATCAGCAGACGCGATTTTGGAAACTGACTGTTGGTGAAGTGGAATCCACAACGGCCTCCACCCATGTGCTTTCAATTCATCAGGACATGTGAAGAATTAATATCCTGCCTGCCCAGTAGCAAGGAAGTTCTTGTGAATGGAAGGAGGGATGTGCCGTGGCTGCTGTTGCAGAAAGCCAAGCAGCATGAAGTATAATGGGAAGTGGGGAAAAATGGAAACTCAGCCAAGAACAGAAAACTGCACTTTAAGTGGATAATGGATAATGGAGATCGCTACTGGCCTAAGATGCCGTCCTCCAAAAAGAGTCACCTTTTAAGTGATTTGATTTCACCACTAAGCTGTTTGCCCATAAGATAAGTGCCCAATTAAGGCAGAGGGGGAGTTGCATTTGAAGAGATTAATGTTTCAGGCTTTTAGATTCCACATGGGAGAAAAAAAAAAATCAGGAATCAACTGTTTCTTGAACCTACCAGAATGATGCTTCCCTCCCTCCAGGTAATTGCTGCTGGGAGAGGCCAGCCTTCTTGAACTAGCATCCAACCTGGACCACTGTCCTTGGAGCTGATTGCTTGTAGGACAGAAAGGGCGGCTTTGGAGAAGCACTGAAATGCAATCACCACGTTGCCTCACAGGGGTGGCGCACTTTGCCCAGAAAGATCAGAGGGTAACTTGTTTGTACTACTCCTTGGCTGACTGGAAATCTTTACCTGGTTTCTAAACCTTAAATCAGGTTCCCCAGGGTCCTGGCATCTCATTTCTGGAAAGCAAGGTCAGTTTTAATGGTGGGAATTAGTATGAAGGAGAGAGAATGAGCTTCAAGGTGAAGGGCAGTGGCTGTTCAAATATCCACAGTGTTTACCTTCCCCTGATGGCTCCCCGGGCATTCCTACTTATTCTGGGGAATGTGCTTGAAGAGGTGCCATCGGCAGGGGGACATCAGAAGGCATGGCTGCAAGCAAACGCGCAGACATTAAATTCCACTTAAACACTGGATACCTTAATCTCCAAATTGTTCTGAGCCCAGCTATCCTTGCTCCCCTGCCTGGGGAGCCCACTATGTGGGAGGTCCCAAGTAACCATTAATTGCAGTGGCTTCCTTGAGCTCGTCCCTTATCAAACTGAAAGGCCAAAAGCAAACTGAATGTTAGTGGCACTGTGCACCACCCATCAGGTTTCTGTAACGCCAGAGGAAGGCGAATAGGCATGATGGTCACACCTTCCGAGAACTGTCGAGATGCTGAGCAAACAGGTGATTTATTGCTGCAGAGAGCCAGTAAGAGATTACTAAAGGGAGCAGGACACAGGAGATCAGTGACTAAATGATTTCTTAATGGCCTGAAAGAGTCCCACTGCCTCCCTCTGTACCTAATGTGATAGCAGAGGGTGCCCTTTGGACCCGGGACAGAATCTGGATCATTAACCTTAGCTGGATGTTTTCTAAGATAAAAGGAAAGTGGGTTGAGGCTAAGGGAAAATGCAGATAGTTGGGAAATTCTTCTTCACTGACAGGGATGGATCACAGACTTGTATTTGTGGTTTCTTGGATCGCTGAACACTGCCTTGAGAAATAAAAAGTTTTGGACTCTCACACTCCAGGCTCTGTGTGTGTGTGTGTGTGTGTGTGTGTGTGTATGTGTGTTTGTGTGCGTGTACATGCACATAACAGATTTTATATACAATTTCAGAGAACTAATGGACTCCTAAAAGTCACCCATTACATCCAGTTTAAGAAGTCCTGTCCTATATGGATTAGAGAGGGAAATGCCTTATCTAATAACACAATCCCCCTTCAAGAAGTTTGGAAATATTTACAAAGGAGGGTATATTCCTCATTAAAACAAATAAAATAGACATGGGTTAAAGTTAAATTCCTGAATATTTGTTTTTAGTTTCTCTTCCAGGCTTCCTTTGTCAACATGTCACCTCCAGGATTAAATATGGGTAAAACCTAGCCATTTATTAACAAAACATATATTTAGTATTAATAATGTGCAAACAAATATGCTAAGAGCCCTGCTAAGTATGCAGAGATAAACAAGGCCTGTTTTAGATGCTCAAAGAGATTCGGAACATGTTGTAAAAATTAGATACAGTAGCAATTCCGCTAATATATAGAATGTGACTTCCAGGCCAAGAAGATCAAAGGAAGAGAGTTCTGGGCCACATCATCTGGAAAGGTTTCTTGAATGACATGCAAACCGATGGTAAAAATGGGGCTCCTGGGGGGCTCAGTCGGTTGAGTGTCTGACTCCTGATTTCGGCTCAGGTCATGATCTCATGGTTCGAGCCCTGAGTTG
This sequence comes from Prionailurus bengalensis, assembly GCF_016509475.1. Lineage (NCBI taxonomy): Eukaryota > Metazoa > Chordata > Mammalia > Carnivora > Felidae > Prionailurus > Prionailurus bengalensis. Next base: position 69,026,122 of record NC_057343.1, on the reverse strand, counting down.
GGCTCTGTGCTGGCAGCACGGAGCCTGCCTAAGAGTCTCTCTCTCCCTCTCTCTCTGCCCTTCCCTCACCTGCCTGCACTTTCTCTCTCTCAAAATAAATAAACATTAAAAAATAAACTGATGGTAAAAGTGTTTTTCAAACTGTTTTTCCCAGAAGAAATACATTTTATGTCACAGGATAGTACACATATTCATAGACATGAAATAAAAATTTTGCAAAGCAATATTTTCCCTTATAATGATCCAAAATACTCTGCTATATTCTACTCTACTCTGCTATACTATATTTGTTTTCATTTAACCAGAAATCATGATTGGAACCCATAAAGTTTATTTCACAACCCAATGACTATTTACCGTTTGGTAAATACTGTACAGTTTGATAAATCCTGCTTTAAAGGATGGCAGAGGTGGGGGTACTTTGCATGATTAATATCACCAGAGAGTTCCAGAAATTTTATGCTACAGGTACCATGATCATCGCTGTATGTCAGACAAGGAAATGGGACTGTGGACAGGTTAAGTAACACATTCAAGGTCGCTTAGCTCTTAAGTAGTGCAGCAGGGATTCGAACCTAGCACAACAGACTATGTAAAGGTCCAAGACCATGAGAAGGCACAGAGGGAAGAAACCGTATTTGCGGAAATGTGCAGTTTGGCGACTGTGTAGGGTAAAAGTAGGAGAATGGGGAGAGATGATTATAAAAGGAACCACATCATTATTATTTTCAAATAATTTAAGTAAAGTTCTTCTTGTCTTTGTTTCATTCTCAACCTTCTCCTGGAAAATGCACCTGCACCTAATCAGGTGCCTAATTCTTAGCCTAATTCTCTCACACTTGATTTTTTAGTTAGAGCCTTTAAGAAATGCAATTCTTACCATATTTCACACAGGAAAGAGTTGAAAACATATTGTGTTTCAATGCTAATGAAAACAGAAGAAAAAAGTGACAAGAAGGCTCTTTCGAGCACTCTGACTGGCAGGCAGAACTTACATAGGTGATTACATAGGTATATTAAATAAACATGCACATAAAGGGAAATGTTACTTTTGAAAATATAGGATGAATTACAGATACAAGTTAGAAGTCAAGAAAGGGAGAAAACATTTTCAATTGGTTCTTGGGATGTCCTAGGAAATAAATGGGATTTAGAAGGAAGATGTTCCAGATAAGATAAGGACAAGGGGAACCCAGAGAGTCCTTGGGAATTGGGTGATAGGAGGCAAACAGAGTAGGGGGGTGGGAGGTGAAAGCAACTGGAAGAGTTGATAGAGTGGTAAGGGGATTCAGGGCTGGGCCTGGATCGTGGAGGATCATCAACATAGTCTTAATTAAATTCTTGTCTTCTGTTATTCATAGTCAGCGCACGCTGTATGTCTGATGTATCTAAATGAGAATCTGATTCTTATAACAGCAGAGAGGAAAAGTCTAAACATAAAAACAAACCCAAAACCTAGCCTGTGTTTATGTTTGAAAAGTTATCCACAGAATCTTTTAAGTCACTATTAGTGTAATTTAGATGAGAGCACCCGCATTTTGAACTGACTGGCGGTGAGAGCAGGGGGATGCTTCTCAGCTCATACACAGTGACAGCTGTATTTATATTTTGAAGAAATAATGAAATGCTCTTATTTTTTCCTGTGTCCCATTAAATGCTGCCTTACATAATAAAAACATGCATTCAAAAGAAAGCACAGGACTTCGGGGCCAGATTCTTAATAATGATTATTACTCCAATGTTCATGACACCACGGATAAGTATCCTCTCCCTACTCCAAAAGTGATCATTTTAGGTCTTTGTTGACTTGCTGGATTATTGCATATATATGTATGTATAGCCTGTTCAAGAGATCTCAAAATATCCTTTCTGATTATTTGTGCTTTAATTTTAACATCAATAAAATGGAAAGAATAATTCATTAAATAGATCCACCTTGGATGACTATTTGCAGAAAAAAAAAGACATCTAAAAAGATATCTTGAACAATTTACAGATTCTAAGAAAACTGCCCTCACAGCTTCAACTGGAAATATGCCTCTGGTAGCCCAGACCTCTCCTAGCACGGGTCCAATAGGACAGAGACAATGTTGGTTCTTAGCTAATATTAAAACACCAATTTGGTTAGCAGTTGGAGTGAGTGTGTGTGTGTGTGTGTGTGTGTGTGTGTGTGTGTGTGAGAGAGAGAGAGAGAGAGAGAGAGAGAGAGATTTTGAATAAAGTAACTAGCCAGACCTTATTTTATCTGTTTTGTGTGTTAAAATGGTTTGACTGCCAAGCATTTGTTCTCAAAATCTGAACCTGTCTGAAACACAGTGGGTTTTTGTTTTCATGGGAGTTATGTTTTATAAACTCACTGTGAACACTAATCATTGCTCCTAGGAGAAATAGAAGGTTAGGTTCCTGTGAGCCTCTGGTCACATTTTTGTCAACGGATTAATACATACCCATATTTTATGTGTGTTTCTGTTTAAAGACACCTTATTTAATGTATAGTATCGATTCACTGACATTGAACTTGGCCAATAGCACTATAACTCAAGCCCAAACAAAGCTTATTAATGTGAAAGGGTGTTCAATATACCTAAATATTGAAAACTGAAAGTCAAAGAGTGATATGTATAGTGTATCCCCTTCTTGTAAAAACAAAAAGCAAACAAACAAAAAAAAACCTCCTATGTATGTGTGTGTTTGTGCTTACACAAGCATGCAGAAAAGAGTTGAAATATAATGCCAGGCTGTTAGCATTATCTCAGGGCAGTAAAGGGCAGAAAGGAAAGAAGAGTATTAACTTTTTCTCTATGCATCTTGTATTTTTTAAATGAAACATAAAGATATATTACTAATAAAATGTGTTTTATAAAATTTAATTTTAGCGTAGGCTGTAGCAACTTCTTTCTCGATATGTCTCCTGAGGCAAGGGAAACAAAAGCAAAAACAAACTATTGGGACTGCACTAAAATAAAAACCTTCTGCACAGCAAAGGAAACAAGCAACAAAACTAAAAGGCAGCCTATAGAATGGGAGAAGATATTTGCCAATGACATATCCGATAAAGGGTTTATATCCAAAATATCCAAATATATATCCAAAATATATAAAGAACTTGCACATCTGTCAGAATAGCTAAGGTCAACAACACAAGAAACAACACATGTTGGCAAGGATTCAGAGAAAGGGGAACCCTCCTACACTGTTGGAAATGCAAACTAGTGCAGCCACTCTGGAAAACACAATGGGGGTTCCACAAAAAGTTAAAAATAAACTACTCTATGATCCAGCAATTGCACTACTAGGTATTTGCCCGAAGAATACAAAAATAGTAATCCAAAGGAATGCATGCACCCTGATGTTTATAGCAGCATTATCTACAATAGCCAAATTATGGAAACAGCCCAAGTGTCCATCAACTGATGGAAGGATAAGGAAGATGTGGCGCACACACACACACACACACACGAAATGGAATATTCTCAGCCATAAAAGAGAATGAAATCTTGCCATTTGCAATGACATGGATGGAGCTAGAGAGTAAAATGCTAAGTGAAAGAACAGAGAAAGACAAATACCGTATGATTTCACTCATATGTGGACTTGAAGAAACAAAATAAATGAGCAAAGGTGAAAAAAGAGAGAGAGGCAAAACAAGACACAGACTCTTCACTGTAGAGAACAAACTGATGGTCACCAAAGGGGAGGTGGGTGGAGAAACAGGTGATGGGGATTAAGGAGTGCTCTTGTTGCGCAGAGCACAGGTGTTATACAGAATTGTCAAATCCCTATATTGTATGCCTGAAATTAATATTATACTGTATGTTAACTAACTGGAATTTAAATAAAAAAGTTTTTAAAAAGCGGAAACTATCTATTTATTTATTTATAAGAGAATAAAGGCGCCAATCAAAGTAATAAACCATTGGCTCTCTTTAGCTAGGCAAAAAACAAACAAACATGCAAAAAAAAAAAACAACCCAAAAACAAAGCAAACAAAAAACCCCAAAGAAATTAAACTAAGGAGAAGTTTTACAGTGTTTAAATTAGAATTGAAATAAAATAATGCTGGTAGAGTTGAAAATCTTGATAGTAGCTCACTTTTATAGAAAATATAAATTATTACAATAATGACAAAAAATAGAAAACCTGTGAAAATAATAACTATTAAAAATTAAAGTTATCAAAGAGTTACTTTTCCAAAGAGACTAAGCCATGATGATTCTAGCAGCCATTGCTTTTAAACAGACGATTTCAATACCATAAAAACAGTCGAGAGAAGGAAAAACCTATAAAGCCACCTTACTCATTCCATCGAAATGGAAATATATGTATGTGTCTCTCTCTTTCACACACACACACACACACACACACACACTGAAAAAGAATACATCTATCACGTTGCTGGGGAAGAAGTGTGAAACTAGAGAACCAGAAACTTTGAACAATGTTTGGAAGAAAAAGAAGACTGGAACAAAAGGGCACAGAAACCAGAGAAAGAAAAATATTACACGCAGAAAAGAAATGTGCAGACTAAAACCACACTTTCCCCCACCAAAGCCCTCTGGGCACTTCAACTTGGAAGGGCTCATGTAATTCATAAAGTGAAAGAATTCCAACTTGAAAAATGTAACAATTTTAATCTTGTATGCACTGAAAATAATGCATATTAATAAAATCTGCAGAATGAATAACAATTATAACAATAATGATACAACTACAAGGAGAAATGGACACACCTGCGGTACAATGAAAAACGTTTTAATTCTTGAGTAATTGGTAGACCAGGCAAACCAAAGAACTATCAGAAAAGGTATAGGGGATTTAAATAACACAAATAAAAAGTGCAGTCTGACGGATATTACTAAAGTATTCACCCATGGATCTATCCGTCAGGAGTGAACCAAGGAGACAGAAACCGCTTTAAGTCTTTGCAACAGGGGTGAGGGGATTTAGCGCAAGAAATTGGTTACACATGTGATGGGAGAGTTGCAATGACAGATGGGTGTTGTTGAGCTAAGAGATTAGCAGCAGCAGGAAGTCACCACCACTCCAAAGCTGGGATCAGTAGTAACAGACAGCTTTTTCAAGCAGTTTTACCATAATTAGTTAGAAAGGGATTTGGGGTCAGAGTTGGCTTTGTTTTGCTCTTTTAAGGGATCTCCCCCCCTCACTCCTGGAGGAAGAGGTTCTGGGCCTCCTTCAGTGCTGCTGCTGGAGGCTTGAGGTCCAAGGGGAGAGCAACTTTAATAAAGACCAGATGGAGGTCCAGGTCTGCGTCTCTACTTTCTTTAAAAAAAAAAAAAATCTAAACACGTTGTATAAGGATCATTCTCTGAAACAAATCTGCAGATTGAAGCAGGAGCATACTGTGTTCCAAAAAACTGTAATGTAGAAAGCTTAACACGGAGGCATATCCTGGTGAAGTGGTTGAATTTCAAAGATGAAGGATTTCTTCAGGCATTCAGGCAGCGATATCATATGCCCTAAGCAGCGAAAGCCGTCAGGCTGGCCTCCAACTCTCGCCAGTGGTGGTGAATGCCAGAAGACACTGATGCTGTGTTCTGAAGGAAAGAGTGACTCAGGACTAGTGTCCACAAATGTCTTGCCTTGCAAGCGCTATAGAATTTGGGGGGGTCTCAGAGCAAAATGAAAATGCAGAACCCCTTACTTAAAAGAATATTAAAACTTTCAAGACTGTGACAACAATATTAAACCAAGCACGGGGTCCTTCCAAGTGCCAGCCCCCGTGCAGTAGCGTGTGTTGCACACTGACAAAGCCAGTCCTGCTTTCTAGTATAAAGGAAATGCTCAGGCATACATACAAAATACCACGCAAACCCTCTTCAGCAGATTATTTGATGAAAAAATCCAGAGATAATATAAAGCAAAGAACTAAGAAATGAAGAGACTGCACTGGCCGTGAGGATTGAATTTATCTTACATATGAAACAAATACTAAACAACTTTGAGAATTATGGTTACGGAAAATAAATATTTGGCAATAAGAGAAAGGATGAAATTGCTAATGCCCTTATCTAGCCCTGCAGGTAATCAGCCGACACTGTCTAAAATTATATTATGTATTTAATGAGACATAATGACTCTACATTCTCAAGGTTTTATTTAGTCTCTTTCCTTAATTTTAGAGGGCTTTTTTTTTTAATTGAGAAATATCTCATGGAATGAAGAAATATTTATGTGAAGGTTAAGGGATCTCTCTGGTTTTGCTTCAGCTTATCTTCCTTCTATTAAATTCAGATAAATTACATTTAATACTTTTTATTGAGAAAAATAGATGACGCTGTTTTTATGAAAGTCCAAATGGTAATGATTATTCATAGATGATGGGATCTGAGTCCTTTACCTTCATCTCTGCCTTTTCTGCAGGAACTGGATTCTTTGTAAGTGCAGGCGTAAACAAAAGCTAAATTTACTTTTATTTTATTGCAAAATTTTAGTGAAATATTCTCTCACCAAAAGGCTCCAAGCCAGAAAGGATTTTATTGGTGAAGGCTAAAACTTCAGGAAGCGGAGTTTCTATAAGCTGGGCTGTTGTTTTATAGTGCAGAGAGTTAGAGAAGTTCCAACCCATTCCATGACATATCACTGATATCAAAGCAAGGCAATTTATTACCAAAAAACCCCACAATATGCCAATCACTTTGAATATAAACATGAACACAAATCACTTTGAATATAAATGAACATAACGATGCTATATAAAATATTTCCACCAGGCTAGACCCCCCCCCCCCCGCCCCATCCAGCCGCGCATGCTCCTGCGGGTGTGTGTGAAGTGAGAGATTTGTCACTAAGAAGTTGGTATACTGGGAGTCCAGCCTACGTTTGCGTGCGAGCGAAGGCGATATTCTCTGCCCCCCCACCCCCGCCCTTGACACTGGACTGAGGGCAATGTAGAGCTGTGGGCCACAAAGAAGGCTCAGAGATGGGCAGGGCCTACAGTGGACTGCTTCGGTTCAAACTGTCATGATCACAGAGAGGGGGCGCTGCCCTGGGTTGAAGAGGAAGGCATATCAAGGCGGGTGGTGGGAGGGGTCCACCCAGAGTACAGGCATGTAAGGGAGTGAAGTGCCTGCAGGCAGTTTGTTTTTTGTTCTGTAGTCAGTTTTAAAAACAGCTACGGGGCGCCTGGGTGGCTCAGTTGGTTAAGTGCGGGGCTCTTGATCTGAGCTCAGGTCATGATCTCACGGTCCTGAGTTTGAGCCCTGCATCGGGCTCTGTGCTGGGTGTGGAGCCTGCTTAAGATTCTCTCTTTCCCTCTTTCTCTGCCCTTCTCGCCCACTCAATGTTCGTTCTCTCTCTCTCTCTCTCTCTCAAAAAAAAAAATAGCTACTAGTTAGTCTGCTTATTATTACCAAGTATTTGCAATTCTAATGTCAGTGATAAAACACTCCCTTGTGAAAAAAAATACTCCCCCTTGGAATTAATAATATATATAATTTATATATATTATATAACATGTATAATGTATTATACATATTACATATTGTTAATTATGTATTAAATATATACACACATTATATACATTTAATAACATATTGTTAAATATATTATATATAATATATAATACTAAATAAATATATATAATATTACCTATACTTTAATAAATATTGCATTTTATAGGAAATTAAACTCAGAGATCTTTGAGTTACGCACTCAGCCATCAACATGCAGAATTAGCTCTACAGGAGTTTTTCAAGGCCAAGTTTGTAATGGTTTGGCTATTTTTAGCTGGCTTCAGAGGCAGCTTGTGTCACTAACCTCCGTGAAATGACCCATTCCTGTGTTTAAACGGTAAATTATATATAAACAATGATAGTGCAATGATTATAAAGTCAAAGAGACAAAACTCAGATTGTTTCAATTCTCTAAATTGTGGGATTTCTTGGACCTGTTACTTGGAACTTGAAACCGTGTGAAACAGAGAGCTCGCTGAAAGGTGTAATATTTTTGTTTGGTAAGTGAACATTTTAATTCGCACATGAAACATACTCATTTTCTTTCATGACTATCACTAAGGATATTCTGTAGTAGAGAGAGATGGGCGACACAAGAGGATCTACCTCAGGCAAGCATGGAAGCATGTTGCTGACGCTGATGCCCCCGTCACAATGGCCACACGAGGGAGTAGTTGCAGTGACAGCAGCCGAAAGAGAAGGGAGAGGGAGTCTCTTTAAGACACTGAGCACATTTCCTGCTCTGTTCTCAGGTAATCAGACAGAAATCGGCCCTGAATCCTCTGGACTGAGTAAGAGCCCTAAACTATTGCAAAGCAAGGGATTCAAGGGAGGAAAGAATGGATTTCTCTTGACTATTTGGATAAAGACTAGTATTCTTATGAATTTGGGTTTTGTGTGGACACCTCCACCTCAGCCATAGTAGAGTAACTGGAAACGAACTTACCTTCCCACCATAAACAGACAGAAAGCCAAACAAAATAAACGTGGCAACTATGTTCGGATATTGGACAACAGGCAGTGCGGGACTGCGATCCCTGAAATTAGGGGAACAAATGAGGTGAGCCTCAGCTTTCTTCCTAGAGACACTTTCTGCATCACAGTGCAGACAGGGAGACCCAAGCGAGGTCACAGGGATCTCCCAGAGGCAAGATAGCAGAGATTAGTGCCGGGGGAAGGTGGAGCATCTGGAATCTGTGGGACAGAGTAAAGGAGCAAAAAGTGCTTCATGGAGTAAGAGCTCCAGAACGTACAGAGGTTTCCCCTGGAGACTGAGGCTGAATATTAACTTCTGCATGTGTATGAAACGCTGGCCAAAGAACTTCCGGCTGAACAAGTCTTAGAGCTCACAGGGGATGAGAGAACACCCAGTTCGAAGCAGCCCGATGGAAAGCATTCCACAAAGACATGAGAGTCCAGCTTTAGTAGTGGGACTAAGCTAGATTTAGAGAAAGACTGCTGTAAACCCACTGACAAACCACAAAAGTAAACCTCAAAATCATCGGCTGGTCCACAAGTAACTCAAGCGTCTTCTTAAAGTCCATCATTGTTTGCAGGAAGATAACAAAACCCAGAACTCAACAATATAAAATCCACTATGCCCAGCTTCCAATACAAAAGGACTTTGTCATTAAATTCTTGCCACGGAAAAATATCAGGTCCAGATGGCTTCACTGTTGAATTCTGTCAATCACTTAAGGAAGAAATGATACCAAACCTCCACAGACTCTTGAGAAAAAACAGCCACTTTGTGTCGCTGGCACATTGGCACAAACCCAAAGAGCTTCTAAGAAATGGAAGCTGCAGACTGATACTGCTCATGAAAACAGTCACAAAAGCCTTAAGAAAATATTAGAAAATCAAATCCAGGTGCGCCTGGGTGGCACAGTCGGTTAAGCATCCAACTTCAGCCAGGTCACGATCTCGCGGTCCGTGAGTTCGAGCCCCGCGTCAGGCTCTGGGCTGATGGCTCGGAGCCTGGAGCCTGTTTCCGATTCTGTGTCTCCCTCTCTCTGCCCCTCCCCCGTTCATGCTCTGTCTCTCTCTGTCCCAAAAATAAATAAACGTTGAAAAAAAAAATTAAAAAAAAAAAAAAGAAAATCAAATCCAGCAATATATTGTATTAGCAGACTATATATGCATATATAGTATATACACATACACATAGACATATACATGTACATGTACATTCATATACATTCACATATATATATAACACACACCAGTTTTTATATATTAAATTTGTATATATTAGTTGATCTGTACTGATGTATATTATACCTCATTTACAATTATAAAAATGTAAATAGAACCAATTACTTGGAAAAAATTTTCAAAGCCTGTATCTGATAAGGGATTTGTCTTTAGATTCTATAAAGAACTCACATGACTCAAAAATAAAAAGGTAAATAACCCAATTAAAGAACAGGTAAAGGATATGAACAGCCATTTCTGTAGAGAAGATATACAAACGGTCAATAAACACATCAACAGATGCTCCGTATTATTAGTCATTAGGAAAAAGCAAATCAAAACTACACCGAGGGGTGCCTGGGTGGCTCAGTGGGTTAAGCATTTGACTTTGGCTCAGGCATGATCTCGCGGTTCGTGGGTTAGAGCCCCACATCGGGCTCTGTGCTGACAGCTCAGAGCCCGGAGCCTGTTTCACATTCCGTGTCTCCCTCTCTCTCTGCCCCTCCCCTGCTAGTGCTCTGTCTCTCAAAAATGAGTAAAACCGTTTAAAAAAATTAAAAATTAAAAAATACTGAAAGACTACTTTACACACTCTAGGATGGATATAAAAAAAGGTTAATAGCAAGTGTTGCTGAGGGTGTGGAGAAATCAGAACAAAAGTTACACACTTCCACCTTTTACACTACTTGTGGTAACGTAAATGGCGTATACACTTTGGAAAGCAGTCTGGCAGTTCCCCAGAACGTTAAATATAGCCTTATCATGTAACCCAGCAATTCCGTCCTTTCCCCGATATCTAACCAAGAGAAGTGAAAACATATGTTCACACAAAATCTTGCACACAAATGCTCATAGCAGCATCACTCATAATAGCAAGAAAGTGGAAACAACCCAATTATCCACCAACTAATGAATAAACAAAATGGGGCATTTCATTGTACGCCAATGTTTACAGCAGCATTTTTGTCACAGTCAAAAGATGGAAACAACCCAAATGTCCATCAATGGACGAAAGAATAAACAAAATGTGGTATATTCATGCAATGGAGTTGGCCATAACGAAGAATGAAGTAGGGGCACCTGGGTGGTTCAATCAGTTGAGTCTTGACTTGGGCTCAGGTCAGCATCTGACTTTGGCTCAGGCATGATCTCACAGTCGGTGAGTTCGAGCCCCGCGTCGGGCCCCTGCTGTCACCACTTCAGATCCTCTGTCCCCCTCTCTCTCGGCCCCTCCCCCACTCCTGCACTATCTTTCACGAATAAAAATAAACATAAAAAAAAAAGGAATGAAGTAGTTATATGCTACAACTTGGACGAACCCTGAAAATATTGCGTCAAGTGAAAACAGCCAGTCACGGAAGACCACATATTGTATGCGCCTGTTCCTCTGAAAGTCCGGAATAGGAAATCTATAGAGACAGAAAGAAGACTAGTAGCTGCTAAGGTCTGGGGCAGCAGATGCAGGGTGCGGTGCGTGAGAGCTACAGGGTATATGGGTTTTCTTTTCGAGATGATGAAAATGTTCTAAAATTGTGGTATGTCTGCATATCTGTGAATATACTAAGAGCCACTCAATTCTACACTTTAAATAGGTGAACTGTGTGGTGTATGAAATTATATCGCAATAAAGCTTTTTGTTGTTGTTTTCTAAGTCTGTTATTGGAACTAGGGCCTATGTTGTCAGAGAAACCACACGGCAGGGGCGGGACGCTGGCCCAGACACAGCCACACTCCCCAGGAGTGCAAAGAGCCGCCCCGAAACACAGCCTACACCCTGCTTTCGTGGGAGAACATGGGGAATCAGAAATCAAGAAACTGGGGACTCCCTGACCCATCCCCGTCCCCAGGAAGACAGGTGCCAGCGTAGACAGGCCTGCGGAGGCTCGAAGGTTCCACAGGTGCCGACCACCCACAGGCAGTCTGGGTGGGACCCCCGGGTCTGCAGTGACCCCGTCCCCCCTCCCGCACTGCGCAGCCTCTGGCCTGTGGCTTTGCCTCAAGGGCACCGCCCACGCTGCGTCCAGGGCCCCAGCTGACCTTGAGAGCACACTGAGCATGTCTGGGTGGGCGCCGGCCATAGGAAGGGTGAGGCGACTGCCGTGTACCACTCACCTCTGTCACCCAGGCTCCTGCTCCCTGGCCCTTGAGCCTGAAGCTTCTCTGACCGCGCCGCCAGGTCACGTGCGCAGAGTCGGTCCAGAGCAGGCTCTCGAGCGGCGTGCATGCGCGCTCCACGCGCTCGGGCACATCGTGGACACAAAGGGCGCCCAGCTGGTGAAGTCGCAGGTCATCTGGCCTGCTGCAGTTGAGTAGTTCCAGAGTGCCAGGCGGCCTCTGTGTGGCCCCGATACTGGAGCACCAGCTTCTCCCAGGGCTGACCTGACTTCCCTGAACAGGAGGAAGCCTCTCTCGGAGTCCAGGTTCCTCTGGGGTCCGCCCCCCGGGTCCTCCAGTTCAGTGTCGCTGGCAGCTGGTCAGGTGCTGTGCGCCCCTAGGCGCAGGCGCAGGGGAAAGTGGGGGGAGGGGGCGGTGTGCTGTACCTTAGCACTGCGTGGAGGTGGGGGAAGGGGGGGATGGTGTACACCAGCTGGACTCCAGCCCTGGCATGCCCCTCTTCCTGCACCCCCAGTGGAAATACTGTTTGACCATAAAAAGGAGTGAAGTAACGATGTATACTGGGACATGGATGAATCTTGAAAATACGCTAGTGAAAGGAGTCTAGGAAAATCTGTACAGATTGGTGGTTGCCTAGGGGTGAGGGGATGGGAAGGTTGGGGGGCTGGTAGTGATAGCGAAAGAGTACTGGGGGTTTGGAAAGTGGTGACGAAAATGTTCTAAAATTGACTGTGATGGGAGGTGCACGGCTCTGTGAAGGTACTAAAAACCTTTGACTTGTATCATTTAAATGGGTGAATTGCATGGTTTGTGAATTATAGCTCAGTGAAACTGTAATAAACGTATTTAAATAAAGAGTGGGTAAGAATGGAAAGAGTGGGAAAAAATGAGACTTTTCAGATACTATGGATAAGTAAGTATGGAAAGGAGTTTAATAGTACCTAGTAAAATGGAAAAGCTACATACTCTACGACCCAGAAATTTCACTTTTCTATGTGTCATCTGGAGCAGTTCCCCCCCAGTATGATCATGGGGTTAGGTCAAGAGTTTGCACCAGAATGTACATCAGAGGATCGCTGCTTCTCTCAGAAAAGTCTTGCTCTGTACTGTCATGTGAAATGAAAAGTGTGCTTGTGACATAGTTAACCTGTTCTGTCATAGACTCCTTACCTTACCATGGACCACGGCCAGTTTGTGGACCACAAACCACATTAAGCACTGCCAGTCTAGAGAAACTTGCCTATGTGCAAAAAGAAATAAACAAATACAGAATGTTGTGATGGTGAAAAATTAGAAACCGAACCAACTAATAGTCCATCAATAGTTAATGAATAAATAAATTGTGGAATATTGATTGAGTAGAATACCATTTAGTCACTAAAGGGAATGCAATACATATTTATATATAAATAGGTCTCAAAGTGTGTAATTTGGTATAAAAATACATAATAATATGATGTCATTCGTGTTAGTTAAAAACATATAAATCAATGCTCATTTATGCTCCTGGAAGTAAGTGTGTGTGTGTGTGTGTGTGTGTGTGTGTGTGTTTGGATAAACTGGAAAATACACACTCAATTCATGACAATGGCTACCTTTGGAGGAAGAGAGAATTCAGACTAAGAATTCAGGGCAAAGTGACTTCAGTTTTACTCATCATGTTTTATTAAATTACTTTTTTAAAAAAAGATTTGAGTCTAATATGTCAAAAATGTTAACAACTTTTGTTTTTAATGTTTATTTATTTTTGAGAGAGACAGACAGAGACAGAGCATGAGTCAGGGAGGGGCAGAGAGAGAGGGAGACGCTGAATCTGAAGCAGGCTCCAGGATCCAAGCTGTCAGCGCAGAGCCTGACGCAGCACTCGAACTCGTGAACCGTGAGATCATGACCTGAGCTGAGGTCAGACACTTAACCCAGTAAGCCACCCAGGTGCCCCGAAAATGTTAACAACTTTTAATACTGGGTGGTAGTTCATGGATACTTGATACATATTACTGGTACATTTATGTATTTTCAAATTTCTCAAGAAAAACAGCACAATAAGGTAGCTGTACTTTTAGTAAATTATGGCTGCATGTTACCCAGATATCTGCTCCAGTTATATTGAGAAACTGTTCGTGTGAAACTCCACCATCTGCTAAAGAAATCTTGACATCCATGGATAGCACAGAAACATCAAAGACTGACGTTTAAACCAGATGACAGAGCAGATATAGTTGGGGACATGTGGACAACTGTAGCCATTTGGGCAACAAATCCTGGAAACAAATTTCAGATTCCATCATAGAGTTAGTGAGGAGCATCTAGACCAAGGTGAAATTATCGACGGTACCGATTACGGTTTCATACACGACTTTTCATTAATTTTTCTGCTGGGTGGGAATAAAGAGCTGTTGAGCAGAATAAAACTTGTTAAAAGTGCAAGCTGTTCTGAGGAATCCTTATGTCTATTCCAGTCTGTTATTATAGGATTAAAGTGTTAAATGTGAGCAGGAACCCAGCAACATATGAAGAATCACAGCTTAAGCCCACCCCACCCCCCACCCCCCACTAGCAGTGAATTGTTTCTCTGACTCATCTTTTGTGCAGGCAAATTCATTAAAAGGCACTTGCCTGACTGTGAGGTGACTTCCTTGCTGAACTTCTGTGCTGGAGACCTGCTGAGGGCTGACTACGGTGCAAATTTCTGCAAGGGGGTGCTTGCTGTGGAAGTCCTTCCCCTGGAAAGTAATGCCCCATTTCATAAGTAATTGTGCAATCATGCAGTCATTTTTTCCCCCCGTTAAAATAAAATCACATATACTTATGTTCCAATTCTGCCCCTTGGCTTAAGGCAGACAAATTTACAAATTATGTGTCACACACAACGTTGATCCCTAAGAGTGTATAAGTACTAGAACTTATAAATAAAGTTTGGGGCTTTATTTATTAATTCAGTTCAACCAACTTTTATTTAGTTTCTACAAAGTCCCAGATACTTTATAAGTTACTGAAGATACAAAAATTAAAATGACATTTTTTGCCTTATAAATGGTTGTCAAATAGCGAAGAAAACAGATATGTAAACATATATGTATAGCTTAATGAGATACTAAAAGAGAACTATGAACAATGGTAAACCCCATGAAAACAGGACCACTGCTTTCCTTTTTCACAGCTCTCCTCCCAGACTTAGCCTAGTGCCTAACACACTGCATATATTGAGCGAATTTGTTTATTAATGAGCAAAAGTACTATAGATGAGAAAGTGATTGTGATGGAAGATGTCAGATGTTATTAAGGACAGTTGGCTAATTAAAAGTTTGGGTCAGAAGTTGGATCCGGGGCACTTACGTGGCTTAGTCGGTTAAGTGTTCGACCTAGGCTCAGGTCATGATTTTGCCGTCTGTGGGTTCAAGCCTCGCGGGGGGCTCTGTGCTGACAGCTCAGAGCCTGGAGCCTGCTTCAGATTCTGTGTCTCCCTCTCTCTCTGTCCCTCCCCCACTAGTGCTCTGTCTCTCTCTCGAAAATAACTAAACATTAAAACAATTTTTTTAAAAAAGAAGTTGGATCGAAAGTTGGTCGAAGTGGATACTTAACGAAAACCAACAAACCTGAAGCATTTTATTTAAAATAAAACATCATTTTGTTGTTGTTTGTGTTTTTCGTCAATCTTCTGATAAAGGGCCAAACCTTTTTGAGTGTCCAAACCCAGAGATGGGAATCTTTATTGCGCAAACCACATTTATGATGAATCTTCAATAATTTCCAGTTTCAATGGATTAAGAGTAGTAGAACCCAAAAAGAGTCTTGTGCGGTATCCTATCCCTCTAGATTTTTCTTTTTTCCCCCCAAATTTCCCCAAATTTCACACTTGTTTTGCCTATTAGTCCTTGCATGGTTTTTTTTTTTTGTATTTTTGAAGACTATCTTCATCAAGCCTTTTTAGTTTTCAGAGAAATATATCTATTGCCCATGCACATTTTCTTGATTTGTGTAAGCTCTAATTGAATCACATGGTTACAATAACACACACCATTGGAGCAATTGGTCCAAAGTGACTCCTGGTGAACACATGCTGACATGATGGGAGAAGCCAGCTGGAAAGCTGAAGAACACTCCAGAAGAAGGCTGCCCTGAGTGTGCTGTGGGCATTTTGCAGAGCCAGGGACAGGCTGGTTAATATGAAAAGCTAAGAAGTGGAGGTTGTTAAGAGCATTCATCTAATGTCAGATGACCTGATGTCAAAGCCATTTAAAAAAGGATTAAGGTTTTCTCAGTAGGCTAGGAAGAAAACTCTTCCAGATGAGAGGTCAAGTCTTGCAAACATACGACTCTCAAATAGGACTATATTTAGAGGGAATCTGAATCATTGGGATGTATCCTAATATGGGTTATTTTGAACAAGAAATTGCCTTTTGGAGGTAGTTTACTAGGATTATCAACCCAGTCTTTATTAAGTTGATTAGCTAAGGTAATTAATACACCTTCTATATGCATGAACCCATTGTTGATTGTACCGTTTATGCAGAGTTGATATTTGACTTTGCATGAGGATAAGAAGAAAGAAGAAAGAGAAGGGGGAGGGGGAGAGTAGGAGGATACATTAAGTTGATTCAAAGCAAAAACATTCTACAAGAAAGATTCTGACTTACATGGTGCCATACCCTGAGATGTTTACCTAGGGGTCTTTCATTTCGTTAAAATTGAAAGAACAACTTTAGAAATAATTTTACATGTTCATGTATGTATTCACCCCCATTCTCCCACACATTCACATGCACACCTACATAGTCAATACCTTTAAAAATATAATTTTATTTTAAAGTATGGCCATAAGATTTATCAGAAGCTCATAATTTAAATGTAATTTTATTGTAAACATGATCTTTAAATTCTAGTACCATACTTAAATTTTCATGAGAAGACTTTGCCCCAGAAAAATGGCATTACGTATGAGGGGTCATAAGACTTAGGAATTTTATTATGACCAAATCACTAAAAAGCTACAAAAAGTGAAGATCATCCCTTAATTAAGAGAGTTTTTCTTTAACTGGGAATTTATAATTTTGTATTCCAAAGAGGGAAAGGGCGTGAACTGACTGCAAACTTACTGTACAGATTGCTAGATTTCTTTGCTAGGCTTTTCCAGCAATTCCTTCTATTCCAATGCCTAAATTCTCCTGTCAGAAACCTTTCTCATGTTTCAAAACACCTAGGTTTTGTAGTGGGTTTTAGCAGGTCCCTTGCAGACGGTACAGAAATATTTGCTCAAAAACCATGGAAACAAACAGAAAGCCAGAACATGAAAACAAATCTTCATTAAATTATCATTTTTGCTTTTACAGGGTTTTTTTTATTGCAACTCGAGAAGATCTGTTTTCATACTTTCCTCTGTTATTTATGGATAAATCATAGTCTAATTTGTAGTAAAATAAAACATGTACGTGCTCTTGAAAGTTAAAATTTTCGATGAGGAAAAACAGAGATCCTCTGTCCTGTCCTTTTTTTTTAACCCTTTGTTTAAAAATCTTTAGGCCATTTTTACAGGCTTTTTACATATGTTTTAAAATGAAGTGTCATAATGTTATTTGCTCAATTTGTAGATTTAGCTGCCTATGGATTTTCCCAGCGATAGATGTGAACTTTGTTCTCCACCACCCCTCTCTCCATTTCCTCCAAATACCACATTTCTTCATTCAGTCAATATTCATAGTTTCTATGACTGTGGCTTATAATTGTTATAATTGTTTGCTTACACATCTTTCTGTTTTCCGGTAATTAATAATTCCTTATCTTTTTTGTTAAAATTTTTTGATATTTATTTCATTTTGAGAGAGAGAGAGAGAGAGAGAGACAGAGAGGGAGAGAGAGAGAGAGAGAGAGAGAGAGACAGAGCATGAGCAGGGGAGGGGCAGAGAGAGAAGGAGACACAGAATCTGAAGCAGGCTCCAGGCTCTGAGCTGTCAGCACAGAGCCTGACATGGGGCTCGAACTCACAGATGGCAAGATCATGACCTGAGCCAAAGATGGGCACTCAACAGACTGAGTCACCTAAGCACCTTAAATAATGCCTTACTTTAATTTTTATTAACAATGCCATGTCTGTTGGCCATGTCTGTACAGCTAATTTTTCTTTAAACTCTCCAGGAGAACAATACAATTCCTCTGGCTAGAAACCATTACTTTTGCTTTGGGGGACATCCCTCTTGGCCACTTCTGTTGTCCTGCTCCACTATGGGAGAGCTGTGCTCAGATCTGCTGACCCACTCGCCTCCGGGGACTTCTCGTTACCATGTTGGTGAGTGCTTCTTTCTCCCAAACACCGTTCTTCGATCCCGATCCCATGTCTTTTCTCTGAGTGCACTGCCTTGTTTTGGTTCCCTTTCCACCTGGGGGTTTCCTGAGAAAGGTGCACAAGAAGTAAAAATGATGAGGCCGTGAATATAGGAAAATAATATAGTTCACCTTTACACTGTTTTCCAGGTTGGCTGATCGCGACTCCTCTTGTAGAAGTAATTTCCTCCACAAGTGTTTGAAGGCACAGCTTTGTTGTGTTTTAGCTTTCAGTGTTGCTGGGAAGAAGACAAAGGTTGTTACACTTTCTGAAGTTTTGTACATGACCAATTTTTGTTTCCTCTCGGTTAGCTTTTAGATTGTTTATGATTATGATTATGATCATTTTAGAAATATACCCAGTATTTCGAGATTTTTTGATGGTGTGTGGTATTAAATAGTAATTGTCTTCCTTATTTTAGGAATTTGGTGACCTCTTTCCATCTGTAAACCTCTGTCTGTCTGTTCTGGAACTTCTTTTTATTTATTTATTTCTTAAACTTCTTGTTTAACATTTTATTTCATTTTGAGAGAGAGAGAGAGAGAAGGGGAGGGGCAGAGAGAGAGAGGGAGACACAGAATCCGAAGCAAGCTCCAGTCTCTGTGCTAATAGCTCAGTTCGATGTGGGGCTCGAACTCGCAAACTGTGAGACCATGACCTGAGCTAAAGTCGGACGTTTAACCAACTGAGCCACCCAGGCACTCCTGGAACTTCTTTTTATACCCTCCCTTCTATTTTCTCTTTTTCTATAATTTTTTAAAGTTTATTTATTTATCTTGAGAGAGAGAGAGCGTGGGCAGGGGTGGGGGAGAGAGAGAGAGAGAGAGAGAGAGAGAGAAAATCTCAAGCAGCTCTGCACTGATAGTGTGGAGCCTGATCCTGGGCTTGAACCCATGAACCGTGAGATCATGAACCAAGATCAAGAGTTGGATGCTTAACCAACTGAGCCACCCAGGTGCCCCACCTCTGTAATTCTTAATAAGCAGATGTTGGATTATCAGTTAGGAATGTATTCTGATTATCCACAAATAAGAATGTAAAAATCAGGATTTTTCTTTTTTTTTTTAATTTTTTTTTAACGTTTATTTATTTTTGAGACAGAGACAGAGCATGAACGGGGGAGGGGCAGAGAGAGAGGGAGACACAGAATCGGAAGCAGGCTCCAGGCTCTGAGCCATCAGCCCAGAGCCCGACGCAGGGCTCGAACTCACAGACCGCGAGATCATGACCTGAGCTGAAGTCGGACGCTTAACCGACTGAGCCACCCAGGCGCCCCAGGATTTTTCTTACATAACAGGATATGTGGATAGAGGCTAAAAGATGACCAGGGCTATACGTCTGTAAGATTCTCAGACTTTTCTTCATCTGTGCCAAATTACGGGTTTTTTTTAAAATTTATTTTAGAAAGAGAGAGAAAGCACACTGGGGGAGAAGTACAGATGGGGAGAGAGAGACAAAGGGAGAGCCAGAGAGAGAATGTTGTTAAGCAGGCTCTATGCTCAGCATGAAGCCCGATGTGGGGCTTGATTCCATCACCCTGGGATCATGACCTGAGCTGAAATCAAGAGTCCCAACGCACAACCCAATGAGCCACCCATGCACCTGCTAGCATCATATCTGCTTTCCACGATAGAAAAGGGTAAAAGGAAGTGAGTGAAGGGCCAGTGTAGTGCAGGGATCTAGCTGCTTTGGTCTGGGGACTCTTGACAATCTGGATGTCTTCTTTCCTGAGGGCTGTGAGTTTCTCCAACACTGAAGGCCATGTGCCATTCCAGGAATCTCAAGAGAAAGGTGCTGGAGGGAAGGGAAAAGTATGATGGAATGAAGCCACAGAGGTAAACAAGAAAAGGACCGTGTAGGATCTTGTGCTAGAAGATCATGTAAATACAGAACGAGCAGTGCGTGGTCCCTGTCTGCTGGAGGGTTACTGTCTATCTGGAAGAACTGTTATCAGTTGAAGAAATCTTGATAAAAGATAGTACATGCTCTGAACCATATTGTTTATTTTCTATTGAATAGTCTTCAAAGAAATGGAAATGTCCTCAGACTTCATAGCCACCAATATACAGCCACTGTTGTCAAGGGCCAATTAAAGATTCTTCTATAATCCATAGCTCTGGGGCAAATGATGTGCAAGTGTTCAGGCCAATTTCCACTGCTTGCTGGTTGACTGGGCACCTGAAAGGTATAATTCAAACACCTGACAGGATCATTTTTATCACAGCTCCTGTTTGTATCCCATAAGAGCATTAGCTCACACTTTTGATGTGGTACATGGGCTGTCCATTTTAGGGACAACAGTCCTGCTGTTATCAGCCCTGGAGAGGCTGCCTCCAGATCCTTTTCACGTGAGAGAAAAATAAACTATCTCTTTTAGGGCACGGGTATCTTTGTTTTCAATCACACACTACTGAATCTAATCCTGTGTGATATACACACATAGGGGCTTTCCTTAGCTGATGGATATTGCATGTATGTTCACATATGTGCACACCAACTAATTAAAACTTTCTGAAAATATAATATTAGAAACAAGAATTTACCTTCGGACCAAATCGTTTGTTTAGTAACACAATTCTGTATTTCAGTAAATACTGAAAGTTTCAATTCCATAATATAAAATTTACTAAGATCTATTCAATATATACTAAAGGATTCACAGATGGATTTTTTGAGACAAGAAATAAATGTTCTATGTTTCAGAACTTAAGTTTTCTCAGGTCAAAAATTCTGACCCATTTTATTTAATAATGTCTCCCAAGCATCTCTCATATAGTGAGAATTTGGTGTTTGTTGAACAAATTAATGGCCATGTGTACCAGTGCTGAATTATTGCCAGGATCAAGCACAAGCTTTGTTTCATTATTATATTAACATAGATTTGGTTATTATAAACCTAGATTTGTATAGATACAAAATGAAAATATATGCACATATCATATATCCTTTTTTTTAGTTAACATATAATATATATTTTAAAGTTGAATATAATTTATTTTTTAAGTTTATGTATTTATTTTGAGAGAGACAGAGACAGCACGAGTTGGGAAGGGGCAGAGAGAGAGGGAGAGAGAGAATCCCAAGCAGGTTCTTCACTGCCAGCCCAGAGTTCCATGCGGGGCTTGAACCCATGAAGCTATGAGATCATGACCTGAGCTGAAACCAAGAGTCGAATGCTTAACCCACTGAGCCACCCAGGCATCCAAGTTGAATGTAATTTAAAGGTGAATCCATCAAGGAGGGTTTTCTTGCTGGAAAATACAGTACAAGCAAAGGCTAAGGAATAAAAATATCTGGTCAGCTCTGTAATTTAGAGCCTTGTAGGTCTTTATAAGTGCCTGGAATTTATATTCTGGGCAATGGATTGGGAACTGCACTGAATAATTAGAATAGAGACGTAGCCAGATGTACCCTTCACATAGATGAGGCTGATGGCCATGGGTCACATGGAAGGCCCACCTTCTGGAAATTTCTGTAAGGACAAGAGAAGGGGATGGGATTGAGAAATATTTGGAAGACAGTCCATAAGACTTAGATTGATTGTAGGATCTAGGTGAAATATAGGAAGGTGTCCAGATCCCTGGGCAATTTCTAGAAGGCTTGTAGGACCACTCCTTGAGACAAAGGACTGTAGGAAGAAGTTGGGAGTGATGATGTGACAATGACTTCAGTTTTAAACATGATGCTTAATAGGATATCAAGTTGGAAATGTTTTGAGCAGTTAGATAGCTGTAAAGTTTGCTGTAGAAATTTACCTGTGGGTAATTTATCTTTACGTGGGTAAAGATTGCCAGGTACATATATACACACAATTCTCATCCATAGCTACATATAACTATGTATTTATGTGAAGATGCAGTGTATCTTTCACACCCTATATATAGATAAGTTTATCAGTAAGAATTGCTTATATAACATTATATGGGAATTGAGTGCACATTTATATGTTGAATTTAGATGTATAAGATAGAAATAACCATATATCTGTAGCCTTATCTCTGTGTAGATATTTCACATATATAACACATACATATTGATATTCTAAAAGGTTAGAATAGATGCTAGTATATTTGAGATCATTAACTCTGAAAAACCACAGTGGTAAAGGGGCACCTGGGTGGCTCAGTCTGTTGAGCATCTGACTTTGGCTCAGGCCATGACGTTGCAGTTTTGTGAGTTTGAACCTCACATCGGGTTCGCTCCTGTCAGCCTGTCAGTGCAGAGCCTGCTTCAGATCCTCTGCCCCCCTCTCTCTGCCCCTTCCCTGCTTGCACTCTCCCAAGAATAAATATTTTTTAAAAAATCACACTGGCAAAAAAAAATTGTCATGTTATTATTTGAAATGCTTAAATTCAGTATTCTGAGAAACTCTTAGATTAAACACAAATATGAAAGATGAGAAGTTCATGCAAAAATGTGGCAGGAAAGAAGGGAGAACTGCTTTGATATAATGACTTAGTCGGGTAACACGAAAATGCTACCAGGGGCTAAAACTTCTAAGGCCCTACACCAGGGCCTCGCTTAGGACCCAGTGACTCCAGTGTTCTACGGTCTCCACCTGGAGTGAATCTAGGAAGCCAGTTTCGGTTGCCATGTTGTGCAAATTATTTTTAAAAGCAAGGGGTTTTCATAAATATACGCTTTCTTTGACAAGCACATTTTGTGTATCCAATATAGGGCCAACATAACCACTACATTGTAAGGGAAAACAGGGAGGAAACCTCTTACGAGTTTAGAAACAGAGTCACCTTGCTTTAAAAACTGCTCTTTCGAGTTTTCTACTTGCCAGCATCATGAGACAAGGAAGATTGTGTTGGGTCTCCACCTTGTGGCTATAACATGTACATACCATTAGACATGAAGAGCTAAAATCCACATTGGAAATACTTATTTTCATTGACTTAACCTAAAATTTTTTGTCCAAATCATTTCCCTTCCATTGGACCCCTCAACTGCATCTGCTACACCACACACACACACACACACACACACACACACTTAATAATTGTTAATGACCTCAGCTGTACTTTTCCAATTATCAGTGAGCTAAGATTTATACTTTCAGAAGAGTGCAATTTGGAGTATAAAGTTCAAAAGTTTACCTTAAGAAACTCCTCTACAAGTTGGTTTTTTTTTCCATTCTCTCCTCCTCCCCCAAACAGATCTCTCTCTCTCTTTCTCTCTCTCTCTCTCTCTTAAAGCTTGGGATCTAGTGGAGGTTTGGAGTATGTGAAACTTTCACCTTCTCAAAAGCTGAAGCTCTGACTTACACGAAATTCCTACATTGGTAGCCATGTACGTGACTAAAAATGTCTTAAATTCTCCACTGTTTAGCACTGAGCAACTACTGTGTAAATCAGGCACTCCTCAATCCCTGTTATCCCTGGGCCTCACGTCATCGCCAGCATGGTGATGGAAACAACATGGGGCAGGCACCATCTGGCAGATCAGTCACAAGGGCTTGTAGTCATGTGTCCACCATGCCCATTGATCAATATACTAAATAAAAATAAACTTGGCATGAAAATGAAACATTTCCTTGAGAAAGACATCAGATATTGAGATGCAGAGTATGCATGATACCTGTGAATGTGCAGATGATTTTGCTTAGAATCATTCATAGAACCTTTTGAGATCAGCAAAGGACAAGATAGATACCCGTAGCTAAGGCAGCTGGAATTTCAGAGCCACATGAGTGATATGCCTTGGGTTGTGGAAGTGTGTGTGTGTGGGGGGGGGGGTGGGAGGCGGGGCGCGGTCAGGGGCAGGCAAGGCAATAACACAATTTTATATTTAAAAAAGAAAACAGAAATTATTTTGTCATGCAAAATACACGCTATACAGCTTAGAGGGAAACTCTTTCTGGATGGCAGCTGTGAATCTCGAGGAAGGATGAAATGCTGAGATCTTTATGATTCTCAGGATGAGCCAAGGATTAGAACTATATTGAAACACTGATCTGAGAAGGGGGACCCTCTGCCTGCTTAGACTCCATATTTAAAACCTGCATTAGATTGGACATATGTCAGAAAGTGGTTTAGTGCCAGGTCTGAAGACGGTGATCGGACCACAAAAATGATCATAACACAAAGGAAACAGTGTAAGAAACAGTGTAAACATTAAATGATTTCTCATGCAGTTTGGAAATGTGAATAAGGGCTATTCTTAAAATACTTTTGTATGTTATTATCTTATGAATAATAAACTTTAAAATAAGTTGGAAAACTTCTCTCTGACACTGGTTTCATGGGACAGACTTCCTCGTGACCAAAGTTGTTATGAAAGTTATTTTAAAAAGTGTTTCCATTTCAGTTTTACACCCCAAAGGTAATAAAGACTTAGTATAAACAAATACATTCAAACATGGATAAAGAGGGAAATGAAAGTCCTCTCTGTGTAGAGTGAAGATCTGACACGGAATGAAAGCTCCTGGCTTATGATTTCAACGCTTAGGAGTTTCACTGTCTGACAAAGCCATTTTGTGGCAGCGTCATCAAAAATCCTCTGTACAAATATTCAGCTTCTGCAGGCATCACGAGGGGCTGACACTAGGGGGCAGACAAGCCTATGTTTATGATCCAGCCTTCTGGAAATGGGATTGAGGCTTCAAATAATTGCTTGCAGACCTGACGAAAGAAGCAAAAAAACCCTGAAAAACAAACCAAAAAACTTAGCAATCCTTTAAAATAAAAAAGTAAAGAAACAAACCAAAACTGAGCTGTGTATTTTTGCCCAATTCAATAAAAACACTGACAGCTAAACAAAATATGTGTTTGCATATGAACAACACACACCAGTGAAATAGTGCTTAAGGAAGGAGATCCCGGTACAGCCTTATGGCTGAAGCCAGTGTGGCTGGAGGACAGTGTCTCAAGGGTGAGTGGATCAGGTTGGAGAGGCAGGCAAGTTCACATCTGGCAAGATCTTGTAGTCCTACAGAGGCCCAGGCATCCCCCTTTCCCGTTGTATGGATACCTTTGTAAATGGTGGTAGGATTCTTGGGGAAAGGATAAGGTGATATTGATACAGACAGGAAGCATCATCATGACCCCTATTGGAGTGAGAACATAGGAGTAGCTTCCTAAATGGAGTCTTGGTCCAGGCCAGCTTTCAATGGGAACATGGATCACACAGTGCCAATTTTCTCAGTCCCCAAATGTATAGCTGAGATGGACATAGGTAGGTTGAAAGAAAAATATACGGGAAAAGTTATATCCTGGAAATTTTAAGAATAAGAAAGCTCGTGTGCATATGTTAATGCCAATTGACTTCCAGAAAAATATTGTCAGAGGTATATACACAGGGAGATGTCATGATGATAAGGAGTCATTTCATCAGAACATGAACACCATAAATGTAATATGCCCAATAATGAAGCTTCAGAATACATGAAGCCAAAACTGACAAGACTAAAAGGAAAATAGAGAACGTATGATCAAAATTCAGGACTTGACACCCCCCTTCCTCAGAAATTGGTAGAACCACACACAAAAAATTGGTAAAGATATTGAAAATTTTAGCAACATTACTAATTTTGCCTTACATTCACAATGGCAGAACATTCGATCTTTTCAGGGGAACATAAAATGTTTGCCAAAATAGACCATGTGCTGGTCCATTAAATACATTTTAATAAATTCAAAAGATTACAGGATATGTTCTCGGACTATACTGCACCTTAAATTAAAAATAAGTGACAATAGTGTATGTTTTTAAAAACCCAAATATTTGGGATCCATTGTTCAAAGATTAAACCTCCAAGGAATTAGGAACACACTTCAAGCTGCATAATAATAAAAAGGCAGTAGATGAAAAATTGAGGAGGGGCATCTGGGTGGCTCAGCTGCTTAAGCATCTGATTCTTGATTTTGGTTCCGCATTGCGTGAAGCTTACTTGGGATTCTCTCTCTTACTCTCTAAATAAATAAACAGACAAACAAACAAATAAATAAACGAACATATAAAGAAGAGAAAGATTGAGGCAGCTGACATGGAACTAGATGGTCAATGCCTGTATTAGAAAAGGAGATAAATTAAAACCAATGATTTCAATGCACCTTCCAAGCTAGACTAAAATAGCAGCTTAAATCTGAACTACTAGATACAAAATAGTAAAAATAAAAGCAGAAATCGTTGAAAAAGGCAAAAGGGCAGCAACAGAGAAAATTAAAACCAGAAGACACTTCTTAGAAAAGACTAATAAAAGAGAAATAGCACTACACAGGAAAAAAGAAAAAAAAAGTTATAAATATCAGGAATGAAAGAGCATCTCACTACAGATCCTACGATCATAAAAAGAGAAAAAAAGGAATAGTCTGAATAACGTTATGCCAATAAATTTAATAAACTCAAATGAAAAATAAAATCTCCCAAACCTGATACAAAATAAAGAGAAAATGTCATTTAGGATATTGAATTTACTATTAAGAACTTTCCCCCCCCACACACAAAAAAACCCCTTCAGGTTATAGTTTCACGGTGAATTCTATCAAACACTTAAAGATGAAGTCACTTCTACTCTTACAGAAAGTGGAAGAAGGGGAATACTTTATAACTTATTTTATGAGGCCACTAACACTTAGATATCAAAACCTAAAAAAAAAGATTTTCCAAAAAAAAATTATAAGCAAAAATCCCTCAAGAATTTACATGTGGAAATTATAAACTTAATATTAGCAAATTGAGTCCACAATGTAAAAAAGGCATTTTTATGGAATGTGCATACTTTTATAGTACCTCAGTATATAGCACAGATAGTATTTTTAATATATATAGTATTTTTTGTATAATACTTTTATACTAAAAATATTCTTTTTTTTATCTGAAGTTCACTTTTAACTGGGAATTCTGTATTTTTACTTGATGTATCTGGTAACCCTATGAGTTCAAGATACCTGGAGTCTTTCACATAGTAAATGTTCTCTAGGCTGTTGGAATGGATGGGTTGGACATTGAACAGAAAGTAGTCACCACCACGCAGTTTCTAGATCATTGTGCCTAGGAATTAGTGTTCCTGAGGACATATAGTTTTGCATATCAGTTTAAGTTGACAAGGACCCTTTGGTCCTCGCATAGCACTGAGGTCACTTTCTAGCTATCTTCTTACTACCAACCAATTTGACCAAAACAGAGCCCACATCCAGAAGCAAAGACTGACATCATACCCTGTTGCCAAAGGAGCTTCTGAAATCAAAGGACCAAGTTAGAAAAGTGTACTGATTGATCTTGGAAAAGTTTTCCATAAAGTACCATAAAACAACATCTTAAAATTTAGGTGGAATATATTTCCTGACTACCCCAGGAAACAGAGTTTACTAGAATATAAGTTAACACTTCCGAGGAAGAGTTATTTTTAAAAATCCAAATAATCAATGCATCTAAAGACAATTATAATTTAACAAGTATCCTATTACTTGATTATTAAATCATTAAAATAATTAATTAATGGTTTTACCCTGATATTGCTGAAAGCAATGAGCATGGCAACTTTTCAAAGTAGTAGGATTTTTTTTTTTTAAGGAAAAAAATGTATACAACGGTCATAGTCATATTTTTCTAGTTTGCCAGTGTGGCTCTGCCTTCAGGGTGAAGGCGGGGTCCAGAGCCTTATCTGGTTACTTCTGTGTTCCCAGACCCCGCAGAGATGCTCAGAATGCTTTTCTGTGAGTCTCATTTCCATTCCTTTTGGTCCTAGCTGACAATAGAGGACCCTCTATTCTTCTGCAAATTCTCTCCCAATTATTTCTCAACATTACTAGAGTGTGCCTTGCATGTGCACGCAAACAAGTTCTGTTCACTCCCGCCCTGTGGCTCTGGATGTTTTCTAGCCCTTGTGTTTTGATTGAGCCCTGCTGAGAAGATGATGGCTCTGCACAGACAGAGAAGCTCCTTCCCCACATTCCTCAGCCTCCCTCCCCATGCCCCCTGCCTCTGAGGTAGGTATCAGGGAGGCACCAGGTTGTCTGAAACCCCCTCTGTTCTCTGCAGAAGTGGGGAGACACACACTCTCTCTTTTGATTAATTCTTTGTCTCCATGACAAAGCAACATGTACCCAATGACTTGCAGAGATTTTAGTAAAATAATTCTCATGCTCTCCATCATTTTCATCTCCAGTAGATGCTGTACATTCCTGCTAAAAGGCAACAGTGACATCTGCTGGTAGAGGGAAACATTTCCTGGTACAGCTATTTCCTTTTGTTTTGTTTCTCCTTTCAGTTTATGAAACTCTACAGTCAGGTCAAGGCAACCCTGACCCATAAGAACAGATCTGATTCCTGCCTGGCCATAATTATTTTATTTTTAAAATAAAATAAAATAAAATAAAATAAAATAAAATAAAATGTAAAATAAAATTACTGTCTAGCATATGATATTTACTATTTCAGTAACTATAGGGGATTCAAACAAAACAGATGAGCAGGTCAAGACATCACTGTCTAAAAGATCTCCCATTTCTAAGAACACTTAAAACGGAAACACATTAATTCACTAGCTGTTTTGCACGATATAGAACAAGTTTCCACTTTCAGTTCTGCAAAGACACAAGACAAACAAATGAACAACAAACCTGTATCACACTCAACCATGGAGATGTAGAATCCTGATTAGATGTGTGAACTCAGAGCTGTGGAGGCTGGGTTTGAGTCCCAAGTCTGCCTTTTAAACCTATCACCTTGGGCAAGTAACTGAATTTCTCTGTGGCTCAGTTTTCTTATCTGTACAGTGAAAATAAAGATAATAATACTTACCTCATAGCATTGTCATGAGGATTAAATGAGCTAATATGTGCAAGTGCTTAGCACGGTCCCTAAAATAGAGTAAGCACTCTATGAGTTGTAAGGAATATTATTATCTCATTTAAATGGTGTTAGTAAATGTTTCATATTAATCCTAATTAGCTGGAGAAGACTTGGGAGTACAATAAATAAAACAAACAACTCTAGAAATGTCAAATATTTCATCAGAATGAACATGAAAACAAAATGAATCTGCCAGGCAATCCTAAACCTTACAAACCTTCTTGAAAATTTAAAACTAGAAATGTTTTTGCTGTTTTAAAATTTACAAATTATTTTATTTTTTTTAACGTTTATTTATTTTTCAGACAGAGAGAGACACAGCATGAACGGGGGAGGGGCAGAGAGAGAGGGAAACACAGAATCGGAAGCAGGCTCGCAGGCTCTGAGCCATCAGCCCAGAGCCCGATGCGGGGCTGGAACCCGCGGACCGCGAGATCGTGAGCCGAAGTCCGACGCTCAACCGACTGAGCCACCCAGGCGCCCCCAAATTATTTTATTTTTACTAGCCATTGCCTATTCTGAAAAAGATCAAGAGAAAAAAAGAAAAGTCTTTTTTTTTTTTTTGCATTATGATAGAGTTCTGTTTCTTTTAGAATTCCAAATGCATGGTTTTATCATAATTTTAAAGTAGCTTTATATTTTCAAGATGAACAGATATTAAATCTTACATTAACTATAAGCAGATCCTCAAGACCAGCATATGTCAAATGACATCATTTGAGTCACATTAATTGAAACTTAACCTAATACAAAAACCACTATTGTTTCAAGAATTGAAACATGGCATGGGGCGCGTGGGTGGCTCAGCTGGTTAAGCATCTGACTTCAGCCTAGGTCATGATCTCACTGTTCCTGAGGCTGTGCTGGGCTCTGTGCTGACAGCTCAGAACGTGGAGCCTGTTTCGCATCTTGTGTCTCTTTCTCTCTCTGCCCCTCCCCCACTCATGCTCTGACTCTCTCTCTCTCTCTCTCTCAAAAGTAAATAAACATTAAAAAAATTTTTAAAAAAAAGAATGGAAACATGGCATGAATCAGAATTGATTAAGAATATTTTGTCCTCTACATTAAGAGGAAGAAAAAATGCTCAGTGACATTACACAGTAACAGTTACCCGAGGTCACTGCAGATTCAGCCTACACATCTTTGTTGTTTTAAAACAGAGGTTCACATAGCCCTGGGGCAGAGCTATGTTAGGGGTACACAGACTCACAGGGAAATAGAGCAGAGTCTTGTCAACACTTTTTTAAAAAAATCAACAATGTAGGTAAAAAAAAATTTTTTTTTTGGTATTTTAAAGTTTTTATCAGACATATGCACAAGTAAAATTAGCAGAATTCCATGTCTCCACTTTATCTAATGGAACGATTCGGGTCATTTTGAGAATTACTTTGAAAGATTAAACTGATACAGGAGGGCGAAGAGCAATGCCATTGTCTACTAAAGTGATTTCAAATCTGTTTCAGGTGAAGAAAAGAGACAGCCTGTCAAAGAAAAAAAAAACCCCAAAAACTTGTCCCATCAAAAAACTCAAACAACAAATTTTAATGTGCCCCAAGCATAAACTTGAACAGTTAACTGATAAACTGAATTAATCAATTTTCACAATATGTGCAGGCAAGCAGAGAAATGACGTACTTGGTGTTTCACTATTTTTTGCTTTCTGCATGAAGTGGTTTTGCTCAATTCGTAAGGAATTTCATGGTGAAATACCAAAGGACGTGAGTTTGTGGTCTGGTTCTAATTAAAGTCATTTTCAAATGGGCAAAACAAGCAGGTATCTGCAGAGAAGGCCCATTTGTGACAGAGCCCTGCACCCAAACACTCCCGCAGCCACTGCTGCCTCCGTCGGAAATGGTCTTTTTTTTAAATTTTATTTTAGGGGTATATTCAGTGGCTAGTAAAAACAGAACGATTGGCAAAACTTTTTAAAAAGCAAGCAACAATAAACCCAGATGAAATGCTCAGCTAAACACAGTTTATCAGTTCCCTGGTGCATTTTGGCCAGCCCGACAGCTGCCAGGAGGGAAATGCAAGACTGAAAGAAGATATAGCTATACAAAAATGCAGGAGAGAGAAAAACTAAAATATTACAGAAATTCTGAATTGAATGTATATCTTTAAATATATACAATGCACATATGACATATAAAGACACCAATATAGAGTATCTTTATATGTGTATATAAAACACACACTATATATAATATTATCTATATATTATGTGTATATATTATATAAGTAAATTACCATAACCTTGAAAACCTCAGTGAAAAAGATGAATTTCTAGCAAAAATGATTTTTTAATGGCATAAGGAGAAATAGAAAATACAAATGAGCTAAAAAACCTTTCTTTCTTGGGGCGCCTGGGTGGGTCGGTTAAGCGTCCGACTTCAGCCAGGTCACGATCTCGCGGTCCGTGAGTTCGAGCCCCACGTCAGGCTCTGGGCTGATGGCTCGGAGCCTGGAGCCTGTTTCCGATTCTGTGTCTCCCTCTCTCTCTGCCCCTCCCCCGTTCATGCTCTGTCTCTCTCTGTCCCAAAAAAATAAATAAACGTTGAAAAAAAAATGTTATAAAAAAAAATTCCTTTCTTTCTTTCTTTCTTTCTTCTTCCTTCCTTTCTTTCTTTCTTCTTTCTTTCTTTCTTCTGTTTATTTAATATGAGAGAAAGAGAGTGGGGGGTTGCAGAGAGAGAAGAAGAGAAAGAATCCCAAGCAGGCTCCCTGTTATCAGCACAGGGTCTGACACGGGGCTCCATCCCATGAATCGTGAGTTCAAGACCTGAGCCAAAATCAAGACTTGGACGCTTAACTGACAGAGCCACGCTGGCGCCCTAAAAACCATTGTAAATATTGCATTGTAACCACCAAAAGCACATGCCAAAATTTTGTACAAGTGTATCCCACCAAGTTTTTAAAGAAAAGATAATTGGGTGCTTGGGTGGTTCAGTTGGTTAAGTGTCCAACTTCGGCTCAGGTCATGTCTCACTGTTTATGGGTTTGAGCCACGCGTCGGGCGCTGTGCTCACAGCTCAGAGCCTGGAGCCTGCTTCGGATTCTGTGCCTCCCTCTCTCTCTGCCCCTTGCCTGCTCCTGCTCTGTCTCTCTCTGTCTCTCAAAATTGAATAAACATTAAAAAATTAAAAAAAAATAAAGAGCAGATAATCTTCATTGCCTTCTACAAAAATAGAAATCAAGTATTCTTTTTACTATTCAGTATGAATTCTCATACTGAAAGATTATCCCAATTTTCTATACAGCTAGCTGCTCACTCAGTAAGTCTGACTCATGCATCCATATCCAAGGGCTTCACCCCTGCGTGGGTTTATGTCTCCTCTACTCAGACCTGATTCAGTTGAAGGTGTGAATCCTTGCCCACACCCTGAGTCAGAGGTGCTGACCCAACTAAAGCCAAGAGATGGGACCGCAACATTCTGCATCTATTAGATTTTACTCAGGTACAGTTATTGATCTGCAGACAGACATCCTGGGAAGTTTCTTAGCAGAAGGGTTTTGTGGAACCCTAATTATTTCAATAAACTGCACTTATGTCCTACACCAGCTGAGTCTAACATCCAAAATGTACAACGGCAAGAATCACCTGCCAACATGGGAAGTGTGTGCTGAATTCGTTCTAATTCATAGGTGGATCAATGAAGACAATTTTCCAGTGGTCTTTTTTATAAAACACATACATCAGCTAAACCAACTTAGAGCTGTAGCCTGCAGAAGATGTGTGCTAAAATATTTTCTGACCCAGGAGATTTTTTTTTTAATGTTTTTATTTATTTTGAGACAGAGAGAGACAGAGCATGAGCTGGGGAGGGGCAGAGAGAGCGAGAGAGAGAGAGACAGAATCCGAAGCAGGCTCCAGGCTCTGAGCTGTCAGCACAGAGCTTGACGCGGGGCTTGAACTCACGAACTGTGAGATCATGACCTGAGCTGAAGTCGGATGCTTAGCCGACTGAGCCACCCAGGCGTCCCAAGGAGATTTTGTTTATTATAGAATTGTCCTTGGCCCTAATTCACCTAGATATGTTGTATAAGACTTCTGTTACTATGTGTTAAAATGCTTTTGAAGTTATAAACATTTACTCATTCATCCCGCAGTCTTTTATATGGTCCCCTATAGACTAGACTGGATTCATGATGTGAGGGAGAAACTGATGAATAAGACAGACGAGGTCCTTGCTTTTATGAGATTCGTATTCTAATGGGAGAACACAAATAAGTAGTGAGTAACACAGTTTCATGTAACAAATAAGGTAAACAAGAGAAGCAGGATAACGAGAGAGTGATTTAATGGGCCAGGGTTTGGGGGGGGGGGCGGTTAGATAGAGTGACATAGGAAGACTTCTCGGAGAAGGTGGCATTTGAAACAAAACCACATGCTGGGAGTCTTGGGAAGATCAGGCAAAAAGAATTCCAGACAAAACAATCAACAAACCTAAATAGCCTATGTTTGAAATGAGCTTTCTGTGGTCTAGAGACATCAACAAACCTAGAGTGCCTGGAGATAGTAAATGAGATAGATGATGGTCCAATCCTATGTGGCTTTGTAAGACAAAACATGGAATACTAGGAAAGACTGAGACACAAAGTAATGTACTTTGATGCCAGTTTTTTTAAAAGAGACTTTATTATGACTTACAAATTATTACAAGGAAGAAATGCTTTGTAGATTTCTTTGTAGGTTTAAAAGAATCTTTTATAGTCCTTTTATATGAGTTGGTTTTCCCAGAGATAGAGGAGAGAGGTCAGAGTGAAATAATTATCGCAAGGTTGGTGGGCAAAATCCATCACCCATGACAAAATCAGTTAACAACTTCAGGTGAATAAACATTAAAGAAATTTTTTTTAAATGTTTTTATTTATTTTGAGACAGAGAGAGAGACAGAGCATGAGCAGGGGAGGGACAGAGAGAGGGGGAGACATAGAACCCCGAAGCAGACTCCAGGCTCTGAGCTGTCAACACAGAGCCTGATACGGGGCTCAAACTCACGGACTATGAGATCATGACCTGAGCCAAAGCCGGATGCTCAACCGACTGAGCCACCCAGGCGCCCCAACATTTTTTTTTAAACAACAAGACGATCTTACAAATGTGATTTCCTATAGTAGACATTTTTAGTCTCAAGGACACATGCCAACAAAGTCCTGGAACTGTTAAGAACCCTTTCAAGGTAACAGGAAGGCTCTTTGACCTCCTTGGCAAATAGCTGGACCCTCATCCATGAAGACCAAAGAACGGCAGAGATGTCACTCAAATTTGGGAGTAACTAGCAGTATATATATTAGCTACATTTCCCTCATATTTATCTAGCAACAAGCAATTCTTCTTGATAGCCTGTCTTCTCAAGGGCTCATGTCAACAGTCTTCCATTCCTTCGGGATTTCTCATTAAACTCCAAGGGGAGGCACGTGGCTTCCATCTTCAGCTACATTTTCTGAATGAGCAAATATGGGGTTTATAACTTACTCTTTCTACAGAAATTTGGTTTTATTCTAAGTGGAGCAGAAAGTCATGGAGACTTCTGAAGTAGGAAAGTGATATGATGTTATTCGTATTCTAAAAAGAACATGAAGTCTTTAAAATGGATGTTGGGGCCTAAAAGTGAAAACAGAAACACTGACTAAGAGGTCATGGAAGCCTCCAAGGTATAATAGGGGGACTTCAACTCAGGGGCAGGTGGAGCTGTGATCAGGGATCAGACTTGATAAGCATTTTGGAATTGGAGCCAATAGGACTTACTGATGAGTTGGGCAGACACCTAGGAGAGGCGGTAGAAAGAATAGAATCATGAATGACTTTGGGGCTTGGGGTCTGAGCAATTGGATGGTATGATAATGAGATGGAGAGGATTTTGCAGGTATGCAGCAGAATCAGAAGTTCTGCTGGGTATCTGGAATTTAAAGTGGTCCAGGAGACATCAAGGTGGAGACAATAGGTAGTTCATTATATGTCTTTGGTAATCAGAGCCAATTTCCGGGAAGATATGAACTGATTCTATGCAATTGAATGGGATTTTCTAGGGAAAGAGTATGGATAGACAAGAGAAGATGACTGGAGTGAGCCCCGGCACATTTCAGCGTTTGCAGGACAGAATGGCAGAAGGACCCAGCAAAGCTGCAAAGAAAAGGAGAAACTGATGAGGGTGAAGGAATACCAGGAAAGCAGGTTGTCCCAGGAGTCAATGCACCATAAAAAATGTATGAGCTTGAGATATTGCCCCTGGACATGAGAGTCTGTGTGTACTAATCAGGACAGTCTCCATATGCTGCCGGAACAAATGGCCCAACAAGCATCCATTTCCCACTCATGCTACGTGTGCAGCTAGGGTTACCTGGCTGCCCTGCTCATTGTGGCCACTCAGGGACAGGGGCTGGTGGGAATTCTGTTTTGACACGTGCTTCCATGATTGACAGGACAGGGGAAAATGTGGTCACACATTGGCTCTCAGAGCTCTACTTGAACTTGACACAGGCCACTTCCTTTCACATCTTATTGGTTAAAGGAAGTCAGGTCCACAGTTAACCTCAAAATAGTTAGGCAAAAGCCATGTTACCATGCTCCCAGCAGAAGGTGAAAATAGCCCGAGTGATGATCAGGCAGTGAGTTGTTGGTAATAAGTAGAAGTGGGATGTCAGTGGTGCTATTCACCGCTCGTAGACAGTTAGAGACCAGAAAAGATTTTATTTTATTTTATTTTATTTTATTTTATTTTATTTTATTTCATTTTTAATATAATTTATTGTCAAGTTAGCTAACATACAGTGTAGACAGTGTGCTCTTTGTTTTGGGGATAGATTCCTGTGATTCATTGCTTACATACAACACCCATTGCTCATCCCAACAGGTGTCCTCCTCGTTGTCCATCACCCATTTTCCCCTCTCGCCCACTCCCCGCTCCTGAAAAGATTTTAAAGAAGATTCTTTGGTTCATTTCACCTAGCCTCGGCTTCAAAACCAGCTAGGATGGGGGACTTTTCATCCATGTGGTTTCACAGGAACAGGGGAAAGTTGAGTATTGGTAAAAGTTCCGGTGCTTTCTCCTAAGACACAGCTCAGCTGCGTAAGCACAATACCACGCTGCCTTAGGGATGAGTTCCCAGTCCACTACCCATGTAGCAGGGTCCAGTCAGGAGACAAACATTTTAATGGAGAGAATTTGGTAGAAAGAACTGTCAGCTGGATACAAGATCATTAACTACAAGAAGGAGTCAAAAAGAACTGTAAGGTTTAACAGGGCAGTAATGGTGGACAGCAGTTATAAATATAATGGCTGAGGGGCAATGATCAAGGAAGGAATCTGGAAACTTTGAGGAGGACCTTTCAGAGATGAGATTCAGAACTTTGGGCTGAAGGAGTGGTCGGTGGAGATACAGGCTCCTCAGGAAAGGTCACTACAGAGCACCTGCCTTTGAAGCCCAAGAGCCACAACCAGTGCCATGAACTCTGTGGGCATCTTAGCCCTCCTTGTGAGCAGATGTCACAGTGAGAACAGAAACAAAGAAAAAGAGTCATCCTGTTGTGGGTAGAGTTCATGCCGCAAAAGATACACTGAAGTCCTGATCCCGGGAAACTGTGAATAATGACTTCTTTTGGAAAGAGGGTTTTTGCTGATGTAATGAAGATGTAGGATTCGGTGAGGTTATAGTGGAGTATGGTGGGTCCTTCATCCAATATGGCTGGCATCCTTCTATGAAGAGAGGTACAGAGTCAGACACACAAAGAGAGCGTTGTGTGATGACAGGCAGAGAGGAGATGACCACGTGGTGGTGTGTGACATTGGGGTGATGCATCTACAAGCCAAGAAACGCCAAGGACTTCCAGAAACACCAGATGCCAAGACAAAGGCATGGAACAGATTCTCTTCTAGCACCATCAGAGAGAGTGTGGTCCGGCCAACACTTTGGTTTCAGACTTTTAGGCTCCAGAGCCAAGAGCAAATAAACTTCTGTTGTAAATTACCCAGTTTGTGGTAGCTTATGGCAGTTCTAGAAAACTAGCAGACTGTCTTTTCTCCCACTTCCAGCCCTCAGCCTCCCATCAGGACCACCCGTGGGCAGGCAGGGAGAAATGAGGTTCCCTGGAGTCCCCATGTCACAAAGCAGGATAAAAAGACTGTGTGGAGCTCAGAGGCACTAAAGTAATAATGGTTACAGCCTGGGAGATCTTGGACAAGCCAAAAAACTTCTACGACACTCAATTTCATCCCATATCAGATGGAGAACAATCCAACGGGGCCTCCTAGGGATGTTGCAAGGTTATATGTGAAATGCATGTAGTTGGCTTAGTTTCATACTTGCAAGACCCCCCCCCCCCACTTACTAAGATGTCTCTACATACGCTTAATATTTTTCACATGAGTTGAAAGCAAAGGAAAAGTTGCCTGATTTCCTGAGGGAATTTATGGCACGCCTACCTTTCTTTTGGAGAAATAAGAGCACAATGAAATTTCAGCTCTCTTGACAGTTTAAAGCCCCAGCATCTGGAGATGGGGGAGGACCCACGTGCAACCCCTAGAAATCCATCCAGTCAAAAGATGCTACATTTGAAATAAGTCCCCAAAATATCCAAACTAACTGGCATCCTGAATCTTTTCAGCAACCTAATGAAATGAACTTGAGATGAAAAACAGAGCAGTCAATTAAAAAAAAAAAAAAAAAGAATGTTATATAAGATATAGCAGCAATGCCAAGACCAGAACCGCTAGGCCGCTTTACTTTTTTAAGAAAGCACCTCTGTCACCTCTAACTTGTCTGAGTGGGAAATTTTGATCGCTCCCAGACACACAGCACATTTCCCACAAAACTAAGGGTCATTGGTCGTCTGTTTCACTCTCTTCCATCTAGGTTAATGACCTAAGTTTTAAAATGAAAGAGAAAATGAAAACAAAGTGGGACTCCTTCTAAGAGACCACGGGACCAAGTTTGCTCAAGAAAACAACGTTAAGGAGGCGACAGAAGTACAGATTCCTCTCTGTTTTCCTTGGGTATGCTCATGCTCAGAATTCTCAAGAGTTGACCCCAAGGAGGGGGGCACCACAAAAAACGGGTTTGCTAGTGTAGTGTGTATATTACAGGGCAATGGCTGGGTCCTGAGGATGCCTCACCAGGTCAGATCCCATAGCTTAGTCCGTAAAGACAATCCACCCTCTGAAACCGCTCCACCTTGTTGAATGGCTACCAGGGGCCAGAGCCTGTACTAGGGACAAGGCAAACAGTGATGAACCGGACACAGACTTAGAGCCTAGTAGGGAAGACCAACTCTGACCCATAATGGCATGTGTGACAATCCTTTTGCACACACAGTTCTCACTGTGCTTAGAACTTCCAGAAAACACTGTCATTTAGGTCATCCTGGGGCACCTGTGATTCCTCATGAGATCCTTAAAAGGCTTATTTTAGTCCAAAGCTGTTCTTTTGGAGCACAAACATCCAAAACTCAGCATGCATCTTGTGACTGCAGCTGCAGGGTATCTGGCTTCTGCTGGCCGCCCGGGTTCTTTGACCGCATCTCTGGCTGAATGTCAAATGTCCACTGGTTCTATACCTCTTAGAAACTCACCTAAGAAAGTGCTCTGAAATCGCCCGATTTTGCGTCATCCCACTGTGATGCGTGGTTCCGAGGGAGTATTCTGCCAGAGGCATAGATCTTCAAGAGATTCCTAAAATCTCTAATGGCGAATGGCCATTGATAAATGGTCACTTGAGCACCAAGTTCAGCTGCACCAGATTGGTGTTCAATAAAGTGTGCTGGGAGCGTGAGGGAATGGACCACTCTTCAACACTTCACGTTAAATGAAAACTCATGAAGAAAATTCATGACAAAAAAAACCATTCAGGGAAAAATACCCTATTTTCTGATATCAAGAGATCTATGGAGTTTCAGCATGGCTATCCAAAGCCCTTGGAATGTGGCCCCCATGTTTCACGTAGCAGTGTGGGGACACAGAGCTAAAAGGAACACAAGATAGTCATTAGTAGACTCCGAATTAGGAACAGTCATGCCAAGATTTTACGATTTTTGGAAGGAGGAATCAAAAGACATGCGCGAAGTTTTAGGAACCAGTGAATTCTCTCGGATATTTGAAGAAGGAACATGGAGTGGCTCTTAAGTTTGTCATATTCTGCTCAAGAACAGCGTTCTCACTAAGACCTCTTCTTTTTTTTTTTTTTTTTGATTGTGCTACTTTGGTGTTTTCAAATTGCTCGTTGTAATCTGACATACACTTGACTCAAGAGCCAGAAATGCTATTAAATTCTATTTCCTTATGCATTGTTTCAAAGGAACTTACACAACAGTTCAGTACTTTTAAGCAAGCGGACACAATGAAGCAGTCCTAACCAAATATGTTCATCGGCAGATTCAGCCCCACACGTGAGCAGAGCGCTGGCACCTATAGGACCCGCTTGGCAATTTCCTGTAGACACCCTCTCCACCAGCATCAGACACTCGGGTCTGAGTGTCCCATGAAGGGCTTCGTCAAAAGCTCCGCATTTTAAATAAGCTGACAGATTTCGAGAACTTTTAGAGGGGGAGCAATTAAGAAGGCTTAGTTTTTATGGTTAGGCTATTACTGTGGCTTATCATAAAGCTAGAAGTAGGGCTCCCAGGGAAAGATACATAGGGTCTTTGAGAAGATTACATATTGATCTCTTCTATAACTAAGTCCACTTAATTATTGCCTGTACTAAGTCTATAATACCAATGAAAAGATACGGCATGGTGTCAAGGTGAAGTCTGGAGTCTGGAGTTAGACTTCATGGGTTTCATATCTTGAGTTTGCCTTTTTCCTGAGGCCGGGCATGTGACCTTCAAACGGTATGCAGGATCACTGCATCTCATTACTTCATATGTAAAATGGACATAATCATAGAACCAACTTCGTAGACAGAAGTGTTGTTACGAACAATATATAATGTGGAGATCTAAAAAAGCATATCTGTACCACATACAGAGCCTTTCCTCCCAACAAGATTGTGATTTCATTTCAGATAGGCATGAAATATTAGTTATTTTTTATTCCATGCTGTCTGGGATGGTATTAAGCACTTGATAGTAATGCCTGACATTGCAGTCAACTCTAACAGTTTTCTTATGGTGTGTTATTATATGTGCAGTGTTTAGCCTGGTTCAATCTCTAAACCGTGAGATAGGCAAGAGGTATTTTCATCTCTAATTTACTACTGAGACAACAAAAGCCTCCAGAATTAAATAACTGGTCTAAGGTCATCCAGTGAGACATATGCAAAGCCAAACTCTGAACGGTGGTTTTTATTCTTTCAAATACATCTGTCCATCACCAGCATATTCTTTAGAAGGCTCTCAGTTAATATCTGTGCCTGTTTTGGTTGATTGACAGGAATGCAAGTCATGCTGAATTCTGGTACCTGGAGAGGCTCCTCAAGGAGGATTTGCGGTACCCAACATAGAGTGCCTTTCTGTGGTATTCTAGACTCAGCCCTGCCACTCCAGTCACTCAGCTTCAGGCACGATGCCTCTGGGGCACTGCTGTGGCCAAAGGATAAGGTCACAGAGGGAGACTGAGAGCAAGAGCAGAGGCAGGTCCAAACTGGTCATTGTTTATCCCTGCAGACAAGGCAGGTTGAGGTCAGCGCACAAGGGCAGGGAGGGGAAGGATGGTCCCAGATCCTTTATGGAGCCCAACACACTACTCTCCTGAATGCAATGGACTAGCTCTCATTCCTTGCTCCCACGAAAATGTTACAGCAGTGAGGGTTTGTCTCTGGAGCTGTCCACACTACACAAGGAGAAAAATGTAGGGACGCAGCCAGGATGTAACTCACTAGAAAAACACGTGCATGCGGCCCCATGGTTATATCTCTTGATAGGTAACAGGTTCACTTTCCAAAAGAAGTTAAAGATGGGAACCGTGGTTGGTAACTGCCCTGATATGTCTGAGGAAAACAGATTATTTGCAGACTCCTAGTATCCTCCCTGTCTTCAGTAATTTAATAAGACAAAAGCTTGAATTGTGCATAGAGCCAGCTTTAATGTCAGTTATGAAGAGATAACTTGCTGTGTCAGTCCTTGGGAAAGAAATCCATGTTACTGCTTCCTTGCTGCCCCACCTCTGTGTGTGTGTGTGTGTGTGTGTGTGTGTGTACACAGTGCTGTGGAGTGATTATATAACTCCTTGGGGCAAAGGTCTTTTTTTTTTACAGTTCCTCTTTTGTCTCTCAAGGCATTATTATCTACCTATCATCCCCTGTGGGTGGAGGGTCAGCCCCTGCAGGCAAAGTCCATCCAGAACCAAAGCCTTTCATAAATCACACATGCCACGTCCAAAAGATATCACCACTCAAGGGTCTGAGGGGGCATGACCCAGAAATGAATAAAAGGGGTGCCCTGCAACCTGGAGGCTCAAGAGGTTGAGGAACTTATGTGCCTGCACCCATGCAGAGATGAAGCCAGAGGTAATCCATTTCATTCATAGTTTATAAAATAATTCTGTGGCATCGAACAGGAAACCAGAGGTGTTGGAAGTCAACCCAATGAACTCAATCAAAGGAAACCAAATTTTGACGTCTGGTGGTCTACAAACATAAGAAATAGTAACTTAAGTGT
The DNA here is from genome assembly GCF_016509475.1 of Prionailurus bengalensis. Taxonomy (NCBI): domain Eukaryota; kingdom Metazoa; phylum Chordata; class Mammalia; order Carnivora; family Felidae; genus Prionailurus; species Prionailurus bengalensis. Next base: position 68,984,631 of record NC_057343.1, on the reverse strand, counting down.
TTCTTCCTCATTGACACTTCCAAAAATATTCTTGACTTTGGTACCTTTTCCGTGGTTGAACCTGAGTCGATCAAACAAGCGGTTTCCTAGTTCAAGGCCAGGCCTGACTTCATGGATGTGCAGACCATCCAGTAGCCCAGGGCTCATGTTCAAAAGGGTCCCTTGTTTGGCTTAATCCTGTATTGTTGTGTCTTGAAATGTTTAATCATGCTATCTTTGAACTTGTGTTTTGCAAGTGAAATGTGACGGGACAGTGGAACAGAGAAGTTACATGCTATATGCACGTGCACTGTGACTCTTTGTAGGCCTATTTACAAATAGAATGGATGACATTCAACGAGCAAAGAATTCTGGTGGATCCACAAGGCATGGCAGTTCAGTGACTCAGTACAAGTACCAGGCAAGTAAGTTGGGTCTTATAGCTGGGTATGAAGGGTCATTGACAACCCCTTTAGGCCATGCTTTCTGTTTAAAACAGAACCTGCTTCAGACCCGGAGGAAGACAATGACACTCTAATGAACACTAATGAACAAGGAACCCTATCAAGGAACCCATTCTTTACTTGTGTTACTTTCTTGAGTCGGCCAATAATACTGAAAATGGTGACCGAGAAAGAAAGGAAAAGATAGGGTAATGGTTTATTTTCTGTTCAGTCTTTCCTTACTCTTCAGTAAGCTGAAAACAGAGTTGGTAGAATGTGTGCTGTGCAAAGCAGAGTTGCTTTTGTGCAGTGTTTCCACTGTTGCAATAAAACCACAATAGACATGCAGCTTTGAAATTTGGCTTGTGTAATTTTGAGTATGCTACCTGAGAGACGAATGCTCTTACATTTTCATTTAAAACTAGTGTTGCACCCTATAAAGACCAATGGTACATTTCATGCTAATCACCTAAATATGTTGATTTTTCTGGGGGCGCCTGGGTGGCTCAGTCAGTGGAGCATCCGACTTTGGCTCAGGTCATGATCTCACGGCTTGTGAGTTCAAGCCCCACGTCAGGCTCTGTGCAGACAGTGCGGAGCCTGGAACCTACTTCAGATTCTGTCTCCCTCTCTCTCTGACCCTCCCCCACTCACACTTTGTCTCTGTCTGTCTCTATCTCAAAAATAAACAAACATTAAAAAATTTAAAAATTAAAATGTTGAATTTTTTCTGATTTAGAATGACATTAAATAGCAAAAGCCAAATCAAACCAAAACAAACAAAAAAAAAAAAAAGAAAAAAACAAACCCAATTACCATGGTAAGTCAAAAGGAGACTTCAGAAGAAAGGAAAAACCTTATGTTTTAATACTTTTTTTTTTTTTTTAAAGAGAGAGAGAGTGCAAACAGGGAGGAGAGGGGCTGAGGGAGAGAGAATTTTAAGCAGGCTCCAGGCTCAGGGTGGAGCCTGACCCCACGACCTTGGGATCAAGACCTGAGACAAAATCAAGTCAGTAGCTCAACCGGCTGAGCCACTCAGGGGCTCCTATTTTATTGCCTTTAAAGGCATTTTCTCCCCTACTTTTTCTTTCTTTTTTTATGGAACGCTTCACGAATTTGCGTGTCATCCTTGTGCAGGTTCCATGCTAATCTTCTCTGTATGGCTCCAATTTTAATATACAAGCTACCAAAGCAGGCCCTCTCCTACTTTTTAAAAAAGAAGCCCCACATTTTCATTCTGTAATGAACCCTGCAAATTATATAGCTGACCCTGCTCAAGGCCTCACACAAGCACAGGTCTGTTGTGCAAAACAGAGACTGCTGTAAATGTCTACTCTGGGTGACAATGTCAGAAAAGGACACTGCTCAAGGGCTCAGCCTTCAAAGAGCAAGTGGCTGTAGCCACGGGGTGCATGCATGGTAAGAAGGCTTCCCCGGAGCTGCTCTGTGGTCATAACTGCTCTGCAGAGTTGCTTCTCAGGAGGAGAAGCTTCTAGCACTGGCCTCGGTCTTCACAGGCTCCCACCCTGCTCTGTCCACATGGGAGTCACTGTAGAATGAACACAGAAACTAAAGCATAGCGTGTTGGAAAGCAGTGATGACCGAATGGCAATATTTTCTTTTCAAATAAATATACAATAAAATTACCAAACGTGGATGTGTCTATCTATTCAGTGTCTGTGCTGCTAAGGCGAGCACTGGGTGTAGTTATTCAAAGAATATCCCTTGGAGATTTTGGCGATCCGGTCGCCCCTAGTTAGAAATAAAATAAAACAGAAAGGTCAGCTCTGGAGACTCAAAAGGCTTGTAAAACCACAGGACCAGTGATTGGTATGTTTGATGTGGACAGGTGGGTTAGGGAGGACGGCAAAGGCCAGACAGACCACTTTTGAAGATGGGATCGAGAGAGGAGTGAGTCATCTGTCCTCAAGGTGCAGACTAACCAAACGGAGCATTCCTCAATTACCCCTGGACAGTGTTGAGGATTTCACAAGCATCTGGGTACGGTTTAACTCACAATTGGGATGAAAGCAGGATTTACAGTTAAAGGGGATTAGAACTGTTTTTGCGATTTAACCAGATATCAATCTGGCATAATTAGGAAGGGAGGAACAAGAAATAGCTTAATGATGTCACCTGGCCATCGTACATCAGTGCACATAGCAGAAGGGGCTGACTCCCGAGGACTGTCTGTGGCAAGTTGGAGAAAGAGAAACGGCGTCTTTGGCTAAATCACTTGCGTTTTTATTCTTTTCTGAACATGAGCGCTAAGATGAGCCACCCTAAGATTAAACACGATGCTGTCTTCACATCCCATTCCATTTCAACCTCCTCTTATTCACCAGCAGCTCATCCATCATGGACATGAGTGTGTCTGGCTTACTGTTCATCAGGCCCAGGCCAGCTGGAAACTGTTTGGGGTTTCTCACTCAAACCAGATTTCAACTCTGATTTTTCGAAGGTTAACAGGTTAGTACAGCGGTCTGTTGTGTCAACAAGGCCCTAGAAAAAAATTAATCGTGAAAGCAATATCAAAAGGTCAAATGGGAGAAATTGAAAATGCTATCATAAAAAAATTACATAAGCCTTTTGTATGTGTTTCTGGGGCATTTAAATTCAAATGCAGAAGCATGACAAAGAAAATAAGATGATGTTGCTCAATGTGGTCGCTGCCAGGGGCAAGTGACATAAGACACTAGCAGGGGAGGGAAAAGAATTTCAACAGCTCATAATGGCCTAATGTTCTCTAAAGAGTCTAGTGAAACAGGAGAAATCCTAACAGAGGTAGGAAGGGAATGGAATCTCTGGTAACAAATTACTTCTTTAGTGTTAGGTGAACTTAACGCAATCACCAATCACCATCGGCTGCTATAGAACTTGCAAATGAACTTTAGCACTGAAGAATTTGAATCTCTGAACTTCCTTTAGAGTGTTAAGTGTGGTTGATGTTCCCTTCACACGGTGAATGGAAAGAATGGAAAAACGTGGGGATACGGAAGGTAAGAGCGGTGCTGGGACAATTTTCTTCTATTTGCTTCAAACTCCCCATCCTGCGCTGGCCGTTGGTAGCGCCAGGGAGGCTCACAAAAGCCACGCATTGCATTATGGGTGCCTCAGCAAAGGAGAGAGCATGAAGGTAGGTCTACATGGTGAGTGTCTGTGTGTGTGCACAGGTGGGTGGGAGGAGTTACGTCTTAGACATAAAGACAAAGGTAATGTTTGTGTGATATGCTCGTATAGTTAAGCTTCCTTTTCCTGGTGAGAGACTTGGAACAGGCTCCTGAATAAAACAAGAAGATGGCTTAATGAGCCATGGGATTCCAGCCCAATGTTCTTTCCATCACTTCAAAGGTCCAAAGAAGAAAACAAAGAAATAAAACCTGAACCACAAAAGTAAACACCAGAAGATGAAAATCTGAATAATCAAAATATAATATATGCTTAAACATAATGGTATGTAACTAATATAAGACATGTGAAAGGTTAAATCTTTAAAGTAACAACAGCAAGCTGGTTCCTTTCTCCGAATAGTTTCCTGGGATATCCCCTTTACCTAGTAGAAATTTACTGATAAGATAATTGAACTAGGGGTGCCTGTGTGGCTCAGTCAGTGAAGAGTCTGACTCTTGATTTCAGCTCAGGTCATGATCTCTCAGTTCATGAGTTCAAGCCCCACATCAACGCAGAGCCTGCTTGGGATTCTCTCTCCTCTCTCTCTGCCCCTCCCCTGTTCATACTCTCTCTCTCTTAAAAATAAAGTAAATAAACACGTTTTAAAAAGATATTTGAACTAAATACCTGCTCAACAGAAAAACTAGTGGATAATTAGGTGTTCTACACATTTGAAATAGCTTTTATTAAACTTCCCTACTCAACCACTTTTAAAAACAATTTTTTTTACGTTTATTTACTTTTGAGAGCTAGAGAGACAGAGCACAAGTGGGGAGAAGCAGAGAGAGAGAGGGAGACACAGAATCCAAAGCAGATTCCAGGCTCTGAGCTGTCAGCACAGAGCCTGATGCAGGGCTAGAACTCACAGACCACAAGATCATGACCTGAGCTGAAGTCTGGTGCTTAACCAACTGAACTGTCCAGGCACCCCTCTACTCAACCACTTTTAATGGCTCCCCATTTGTTGTGTAATCAGATATATAGGTACAAATGCATATGCTAAAATGCACAGATTTTAAGTGTACAGTTTAGTGAGTTTGAGCAATGTATTTAGCTCAGTAACCAACACCTTAGTCAAGATACAGGATATTTCCATCAACCTAGAATGTTTTTAGTTGTCCATTCTGGCTAATTCTCCTCCCCTCCCCCAAACAACTATTATTCTAACTTTTATCCTCGTAGATTTTTTTCTTCTCTTCTCTTCTCTTCTTCTTTTCTTTCTTTTTTTTTTTTTTTTGCTTGATGTCAATGTCAATGGAATCACGATGGCATTATACAGAGTGGGTCTCTTCATTTCTGGCTTCTTTTGCTCAACGTAACATTTTCGACATTCACCCACGGTTGCCATCAGCATTCTTTAAAAGTTTTGAAGTGTCTACTTCAAAAATATATAGTCAAGCTTCAGAAATGAATCAACTCTGTGCAGTGTGTTTACCTGAAGAACTTTAAAAAAACAAACAAACAAAACAGTACTCATGCCCAACTTCAGAGTTACTGATTTAATTGGTCTGGGGTAGGAGAAAAGTATTGATGTTTCTGAAAGCTCCCCAGCTGATGCCAGTGTTGAAAACCTCCGGATGAGCCTCAGAAATGTTGGAATTTCCTCTTGAGTTCACACAGATCTTCCCCTACCCTCTTTTCTATTTCAGAGGCATTGGTGGCCCTTCCCCTTTCCGTTTGTGCTCCTGACTTAACAATAGCTGCTATTTTATGACAGCTTACACCATGCTAATGACTTCTATATATTACCTCATTTAGGTCTTAGAACAATCATGTTTTATCCCCGTTTGACATATGAACAAAATGAGGTTTAAAGAGAGAATTTGCGCAGCTTGTAAAAGTAGGAGCCAGGAGTCAAACATGGCTATTGTCATACGTCCCCCCCTGTGATCCTATCTCCTGTCCATTAATTATCTCTTTCCAATCTTTTCTTCCTTTGGCTTTTAATTTTTTCCTCAGTCTATACGAATGCTTAGGTTATCTTAAACTAAATAAGGAATAAATAGAGACTTCGCCCTTAAACATGTCAGCCTTCAAACTACACCCTGATTTCTTTCTTCCTGTTTTACTCTTCTGCTCACTTCACAAACTAGCGGCAGCCTCTAGCACGTGACTGCAGTGGCTCTCTGGTCACCAGTGATTTCTTATCCCTCCATTCAATCTTTCAATCTCTCCCTATGTTCTTTTTTAAAAAAATTTTTTTTAATGTTTATTTATTTTTGACAGAGAGAGAGAGAGAGAGACAGAGCATGAGCGGGGGAGGGGCAGAGAGAGAGGGAGACACAGAATCTGAAACAGGCTCCAGGCTCTGAGCTGTCAGCACAGAGCCCGACGCGGGGCTCGAACTCACGGACCATGAGATCATGACCTGAGCAGAAGTCGGACGCTCAACCAACTGAGCCACCCAGGCGCCCCTCCCTATGTTCTTTTCTTTTTTTTTTCTTTTTTTTTTTTTTTTAAATTTTTTTTTCAACGTTTATTTATTTTTGGGACAGAGAGAGACAGAGCATGAACGGGGGAGGGGCAGAGAGAGGGAGACACAGAGTCGGAAACAGGCTCCAGGCTCTGAGCCATCAGCCCAGAGCCTGACGCGGGGCTCGAACTCACGGACCGGGAGACGGTGACCTGGCTGAAGTCGGACGCTTAACCGACTGCGCCACCCAGGTGCCCCCCTATGTTCTTTTCATACGCTCAACTAATTGGACAGACGCCAGTGGGAAACTGCTTGGTGTCAACGTGTAACCGGAAACCTAAAGAACTTGGTATTAATTAAGGTCAAAAGAGGAATCAGATCCATGGGTATAGTAATAACTGCCCAAACAACAGGCAATTGTTATTGCTTGCTATGTATCTATGTAACATGCTGCTTAAGATCCAAAGAGGAGAATATAAGCTCCTCTCCCCTGAAATGGAGAAATCCGGTTGACCCAGGCAAGACTCAAGTTAGTAAAACTATTATAGTTAATAAAATTGTTAAACAATTTAAAAGTGAATAAATGCTGGATAAAATGGTATGGTTTACAAGTACAGCAAGTATCCAGAAAAGAAAAAAGTACTTCTGGGCAAAGAGACTCATAAAGTAGTTAGTATTTTATTAGGATGTATCACATCTCTAAGTCTTATATTGTCTTTCTGAGTCACAGAGTAGTTGGTAGGGTCAGAAAACTGGGAGGCAGGGACACTACACCAGTAGAGGCAAAGAGCTCAATTCCTTGATGATGATGCCTTTCTTTCTCTGCTGGCTTTTTTTTTTTTAAGAGTATTTATTTTAAGAGAGAGAGAGAGAGCACAAGTGGGGAAGGGGCAGAGAGAGAGGGAGAGAATCCCAACCAGGCTCTGTGCTGTCAAGGCAGAGCCCAATGCGAGGCTTGAACCCACAAAACTATGAGATCATGACCTGAGCTGAAATTGAGAGTTAGACACTTAAAATCAACTGAGCCATCCAGGTGCCCCTTCTCTGGCTTTTCTCTACTCCTTTTTTGTACCACATTTTCTTTGTCTATAATCTCCATTTCTCCCTGCTTCCATGGGTCACCATACTTCACATTAAAACTCCTCCTGAGCAGAGTGGCAATCCCATCCTTGGCTGTGGCCAGCAGCCGACCTGTACTAACTGCCTGGCTCTTTATCCTCCCAGAAGACCCTAACCATCTTCCAACTTTTACTGGGATTGAATCTAAAGAGACAATCTAGTCAGTCTCTTTCCCAAGAGTCTCAAATTTCTCAAATTTCCCAGAAAAACCTCTTTTTCAAAGAATCATCAAGATAACGTTCACATAGAAGCATAGCAAATGACTCACATTGGTGCAGCAACATCATACCTACTTTTCTAAGAAACAAAGCTTTGAGCTTCCCCTAGGTTTTCACAACTAAGACCCCTTTAATCTGGAACGGGCCATAGAGAATGTCTTGTCCAAACTCTGCTTTTCCTAGATGGAAACCTACGAAGGGAATGTCTTTTTTCAGCTAACGGAGTTGCTTTCCAAACACTAAAGTTCAGGCTTTAAATGTCTGGGCTTCTCTCCACTCTACCATAATGTCTTCTTCATTGAAGAAACATTGCAGGAATCTGGAAGGCATCACAACAATTCAATTCGTTGGCGAGTAGAGCATAGATCAAAAACTTGCTTTATTTAATAAGTGCATTTTCACTGAGCAATCCATTTTAAAGGCATTAGAAAACAAGTTAATCATTTTCTTTTAAATCAAGACAATTAATCTTATGAGAATACTGCTATCATATCAAGAGATATATCGTGGCTGAAATTACAAAAAAGCCTGACAAGGCTATAAATGGTGTTTCAAAACATAGGTTTGTTATTATTCAGGTATGGCGAGGTCAACAGATCAGGAGATGATTGCCATTGAAAAGACAGTTTGTTATGTTCACAGATCCCAGGAGGAGGGAGCACCCCACACCATGGATGGGGACACACAGGCATGCACTGGGATTGGCCAGGAGGCAGAAGGAAAGGAGGAACTTGATTACAGTTTCTGTGGGAAGGAACAGACAAGGCAGGGGAAGCAGACTTAGGACTGGCTAGTTTGAATAATTTCAGTGGGCTCTGGGGCACAGGCGCTGTCCCTATTTGTCTGGTGCCTGGCCTTGGGATGATTAGAGCAGATGGATGGTGGTCCAGAGTGTGACAGTCTGAAAAAGGAGGTGCTTGGGGATAGGAGCTCTGGATTGCTTGGTCTGCATTTGAAAAGTACACCCTCTGGTGGGTTTACTATCTCTAGAAATTGGCTAACCCCGAGAAAGGCGGTCTCTCCCAGGTCAGCAAAGTCCCAAACGTCAAAGCATCCGAATATAGACATACAAATGGTCATCAATGATAACTTCAGCTATAGTTGAAACTATGATCTGGAAACATGATCATTTCACATTTGGGTCAGGATAATCAGGGGAGAAAGAAATAGAATGGTTCTGCACAGTCACCAACCATTTGTCCCTTTCTCACTCAACTGAATAAGAGCTAAGACTAGTACTAATATGTTATTCCTTCCCCCCTGCCAGCCCCCAACTCAGTAATTAACGGCTTTCTGGAGAATGCTACTTGAATCTGCCTTCTCTGCAAAGTTTCACGGAGCTTTTTGGAGCAGGAGGATTTAAGATGTCAGTGCGTCTTTAAAAAAATTTTTTTTTAATGTTTATTTATTTTTGAGAGAGAGAGAGAGAGAGACAGAGTCAGAGACAGAGACAGAGACAGAGAGTGAGCAGGGGAAGGGCAGAGAGAGAGGGAGACACAGAATCTGAAACAGGTTCCAGGCTCTGAGCGGTCAGCACAGAGCCTGACACGGGGCTCAAACCCACGAATCGTGAGATCATGACCTGAGCTGAGGTTGGATGCTTAAGCGACTGAGGCACCCAGGTGTCCCAAAATTGGAGAATTTCTGAGTATCCAGATTATCCTGGAGATAACCCCATCCTCTGCTTCAAAGGCCCAATTGCAGCACATTGCAGGTGGCACCTGTGTTGCTCAAATAGCTGTGAAAGTAAGTGCTGGAATCCTGTTCTATCGAGTGTTCATTTAAAAGAAGAAAGTGCATTTCTGAATCTGGGCAGGAGACCAATTTTAAATGGAAGTTGAATTTTACCCTATAGGTCTTTGACTTGTGTTGCTAGAAGACCTAAATCTGAAGTTTAAACATAGTCTAAATTAGTGACATCATTCGCTAATGCAAGCTTGTTTTAAAGATATAAAAATTGTATCATTCTTTCTATTCAGAGAATGATTAAGGTCTATATTGGTTAGTATTTTTTTTTCCTGCAAATGACTACTTCATAGGTGAGAATTTTGAATTGTAGTAAGAAGTTATATTTACAAGTAAACATGAAAAAACAAGATAGTTAGCTCATAATAATCATCTTGTTGATAGAGCCAATATTGAGTGTCAGATTATAACACATTGTTTTCTGATAAAGTGATGGCTTCAATCAAGTGGCCACTCACGCGTAGCACGGAGAGGTAAGAACAGAGGCATTGGCCTCACAGAGACCTTCCTGGCACTCACCTCCGTCTTGCTTGGAGCTCTAGAATTCTCAGTGTCCTCCTGTGTAAAGGGAAGCCATAGGACTCGATGTTCAAATCAAAGTTTTAAAAAATTGTGGTAAGAGGGGCGCCTGGGTGGCGCAGTCGGTGAAGCGTCCGACTTCAGCCAGGTCACGATCTCGCGGTCCGTGAGTTCGAGCCCCGCGTCGGGCTCTGGGCTGATGGCTCGGAGCCTGGGGCCTGCTTCCGATTCTGTGTCTCCCTCTCTCTCTGCCCCTCCCCCGTTCATGCTCTGTCTCTCTCTGTCCCAAAATAAATAAACATTGAAAAAAAAAATTAAAAAAAAATTGTGGTAAGATACATAGAACGTAAAATTTTACTATCCCAACTATCTTTAGTGTACCTTCAGCGGCATTCGGTATATTCACACTGTTATGCATATCATCATCATCTGTCACCAGGACTCTTCGGCTTGTAAAATTGAAACTCTGTATCCACGAAACACACACCGTATTCCTCTCACTCCCAGCCCTGGGGCAACTGCCATTCTACTTTCTGTCTCCGAGAATTTGACTACTCTAAGTATCTCATATAAGCAGAACCATAACTGACTTTTCACTTACCATCGCGTCCTCAAGGTTCATCCATGTTGTAAGCACGCGTCAGAAGCTCCTTCCTTTCTAGGGGCGCCTGGGTGGCGCAGTCGGTTAAGCGTCCGACTTCAGCCAGGTCACGATCTCGCGGTCCGGGAGTTCGAACCCCGCGTCAGGCTCTGGGCTGATGGCTCAGAGCCTGGAGCCTGTTTCCGATTCTGTGTCTCCCTCTCTCTCTGCCCCTCCCCCGTTCATGCTCTGTCTCTTTCTGTCCCAAAAATAAATAAACGTTGAAAAAAAAATTAAAAAAAAAAAAAAGAAGCTCCTTCCTTTCTAAAGCTGAATAATACTCCATTACCTGTATATACCACATTCGGGTGGCTGCCACATTGTGGTTATTGTGAATGATGTTGCTATGAACACAGGCGTACAAATATCTCTTTGGATCTCTACTTTCAATTCTTTTGGGTGTTTACCCAGAAGGAGAATGGCTGGATCACATGGTAATCTATTTTTAATTTTGGGGGGAACGATTACACCCTTTTTTACAGTGGCTGCATCATTTTACATTTCTAGAACTGGGTATCTTAAAATGTCTTTTGCACATTTATGATTCTAGGACCTAACGCTCGTCCTTAAATCATTTCTTTCAGCCATTTCCTCTTCACCTGGAAATCCCGCTCATCACGGAAAAATGGTCAAAAGTCTTTTTACTCCAGGAAGCTTTTTCTGACCTCTCTTTCCCTTACAGTTGGATCAGGCACCTTATAGCACCCTAACTTACCAGTGTTAACACGAATCACTTTTCAAATCAATAGTTTATTTTTTTCCAGGACATGAGTTCCTAAAAGGCAGAGATCATGCCTTATTCCTCCTTATCTCCTCAGTGCCTGATACAGAATAATCAAGCAGCAAATGTCTGCGGAATGAATGTGGGTGGATTTGCACAAAATAGGGTCAAATACTTCCAAATGAGGGATTGAGGAAGTGATTAAAAACAGTGACACCGGAGAATACTTTTTCTCCTAATGCAGAGTATTTCCCTGGAAAGGCTGGGACTCAAATAATAATAATGAGAAGCATAACATTTAAAGACCTCTTAATAGTGCTGTCCAACCATCACCTGGGGGGGAATCTTCTCACTTGGGTTCTGGAAAGCCTGGTTCGGCATTCTTGCTGTCGCAGGCCTGCGTGCCAGAGGGTGAACTGGTGGTTTTACTGCCCACCAAGACGGAAGTGCAACCAGGGATTCTAGGCTCATCCACAGCAGAACGTGGAGGGGGCTTTCTCTGCTCACCTCTGTTAGACAATACAGAAAACTCGTCTCTAATGCTGGAAGGGACCTTAGAGTCCCATGATTCAGAGCCCTGTTATCTTGGATGGTGTAGCTGAGCTTCAGGGAAAGGAAGAGGCTGTTCGCAAGTCCTATGGCGAGAGGGCTTCACCCTGGATCCGGAGATCCAGACAAATGCTCTTCGCACACCGTTACAAACTATTTTTTTTTTTATTTTTTTCAACGTTTATTTAATTTTTGGGACAGAGAGAGACAGAGCATGAACGGGGGAGGGGCAGAGAGAGAGGGAGACACAGAATCGGAAACAGGCTCCAGGCTCTGAGCCGTCAGCCCAGAGCCTGTCGCGGGGCTCGAACTCCCGGACCGCGAGATCGTGACCTGGCTGAAGTCGGACGCTTAACCGACTGCGCCACCCAGGCGCCCCTACAAACTATTTTTAAACGACTTTGCAGAGCGGTGGAGGCCAGGCCTGTAACTGGATACAGTGAAAAGACACTTCAGTGGAAGTCTTCAATTTAGAGGGTCAGACTGAAGTTGCTTCCATTCCAAGCTAGATGAAAGGCCCTGAACCGTGGGCAAGCAGGTGATAGTACTGGAGCCAGACAACAGGACCTCAACCCTCCTGGGGCAAGAGGCCACCTCTGCAAATACTCCCTTTGTGCAGTCTTGGGTCCAGCCGGCAAGGAGGATGTCCAGAGATCCCTGGGAGTGTAAGCGGCTGTTCCGGGTAGGCCTCCAAAGTGGGCGAGGGAGGACGCTGTCTGCTGTCTGCCGGGGCGGGACCCTGAGCACTCAACTGCTCCGGCCTGGGAGGGGGGAGGGCTGGGAGGGGTAGGGGCGGCGCACCGGCCTCTGCTCCTAGTGTCCCGCCACCAGGGCGCAGCCGCGCTCCGAGGGCCACGCGGGGCGCACGGCGGCCCCATACCCGGTGCCAGGTGAGCGGAGACCGGATCCGGGAGCGGCCCGAGGGCCGGAGGGAGCCGGGTGCGGGGGTCCTGCGCCGATCCGGGAGGGACGCGGGGCGCCCTGAACCTGGGGAACAGAGCCCCGGCAAGTCCCTGTGACAGGACAGGGGCGGACAGAGCCGGGTCCCTGACTTCTCTCAGCAGCAGCAGGCGTACCCCGCACCCTGGCAGCGAAGACGAAAGCCTAAGATGGCCAGAGGTTTATCTCAGGGGAGCCTGAATAGGTTCCGGACTGTCAATCCCATCTTGTGCCTTTTTCACGACCAAGCGACCAAGCGTAGGTGTCTATGGGGGGTATTTTGGGGGCAGAGAGTTCATCTCTGACACTGATTTCGCTTTCTGGGTGCGTTCTCGGCCCCTTGCTGCCTCTTCCCAGGGTCAGCAAAGTCCAAAGACATTGCCCCACAGCCTCCCCAAGTAAAGGAACAAAACCTTACCCTCTCCCCAAAATGCCTTTCTTTACCGTCTTATCTTATGTTTTTTTTTTTTTGTTGTTGTTGTTGCTATGGATTTAATGAACAAGTTTGCTACTGTCTCTAAATATCCAAACTGTATGTAAAATTTCTGTGTGCCCATATTTGCACATTTCCCAGGAGAGATACCCATAGATTGTATTTGAAGATCAAATAGCTAAAATCCTAGCTTTGAGCCCCATCGACTGGGCCAGTGCTAACAGTCTTTAGCAACAGAGTTGCAGATTCTTTTTTTTTTTTAAGTTTATTTATCTTGAGAGAGAGAGAGAGAGAGAGAGAGAGAGAGAGAGAGAGAGAGAATGAACAGGGGAGGGACAGAGAGAGAGGGAGAGAGAGAATCCGAAGCAGTCTCTTCACTGTCAGCTCAAAGCCCGACACGGGGCTCTAACTCATAAACCTGAAATCAAGAGCCCTACCCTTAATGGACTGAGCCACCCAGGCACCCCCCAACCCTGAGTTGCAGATTCTTTCTTTTTTTTAATTTTTTAATGTTTATTTATTATTGAGAGACAGAGAAAGACAGAGCATGAGCATGGGAGGGGCAGAGAGAGGGGGAGACACAGAATCTGAAGCAGGCTCCAGGCTCTGAGCTGTCAGCACAGAGCCCGATGCAGGGCTTGAATCCACAAACTGTAAGATCATGACGTGAGCTGAAGTTGGATGCTTAACGGACTGAGCCAGCCAGGTGCCATGAGTTGCAGATTCTTAACTGAAAGCTGGAATTGAGGGAAAGGTTGGGGAGAAGGAGTCCTTCAAACTCAGGAAGGACAGCATTCATGCATCTCTCAAATTTGCCTGGATGAAGAACTGGTCTGTTTTCAACTAGTACCAAGTCAAATTAGTTTGCAGATATGTAGAGGAAGAAAGGAAGATGAATCTTTGTGAGTAAAATGTCTACCTATGGTTCCTCTTGGTACAACCCCAGCCATAGTTTCCAAGGACTCTGAAGGAATGTGAGAGGCACAGGGTTACAAGTTTATGCCTCCCGGTCCACTGGCAGCTTGAGAAGAGGAAAGAATGAATGTTAACTCAGCTTTGGAACAGCACCGGAAAAACCCAGGGTGTGTGTGGAGGGAAGGGAACTCTAACGGGGTGGGGTGGGGTATTGTTGGATTAAGAGTTTACTACAAAATTAACAGATACCCTAGAAAAATCACATTTCATCATGAATCCTACTCGTCTCCCCCCTCCCCTCACCCCCCAGCAGGCAAGAGGGTGCCATGGACATAAAACAGTTTATGCCATTTTTTGGTCCTGTCTTCCATATCAGAAGCTTGGAATCCCTGTCTATGAGGTTCATTGGCAAATTGACATTTAGGATAGCGGTTCTCAAACTGCTTGTTTCCAAAACACTGATAGCCTGCAGCTAGCCTCAAAGAATCACAATCTCTTCCCAATTTCCGAGAAAAAAAAATGAGCCAAAATGATGTGATTTTTTTCCTTTGTAAAAATATCCCCAAATCTTTGGTGTTTGCTTTTATTTGTGTGTTATCTAGTTTAGTTCAAACATATGCATCTGTTTATGTTGAAACTTAATAGATCATTATTTCTAGTTTGTAAAGAGTCTGTTAGTTCTAGGTGGTCTATAACCTCCCTTTGATTGAGGTCCGCTGTTGGAGCAAAATGTAGGGAGCATGTCATATCATTCTTGAGTGTCCCCTGAATGTAAATGAGTCCTTTGTGGACATCTGGCTCTCGGGATAGTAGCAGTGAATTGCACGAGATTGTGGGACGACTGAGGAAAGAAACCTGACCTCACATCCCTGACCAGTTTTGTCTGTTGTTGTAAACCTGACACATATTTTGTAAACTCAAACCATTCTTTTGCTGAGGTTTGTGGAAGAGGGGTTAAACTTCTTGGCCAACCCCTCCTCCCTTCCAGTTGGTCTGTCAGTCTTCATTAAATCCCCAGTTGAACTGTTGTTTTTCAAAACAAGAAGGTGGTTGTTTCTACCTACAACCTGTCTTTTCCTGATATGATTATTGTTTAAAATGGCCCCATGACATGGCCAGGGGTTCATTTGGCAATGACAGAAATTATAATTTTGCTTCTTACTGTATTTAGTTTAAAAAATTTTTAATGTTTATTTATTTTTGAGACAGAGAGAGACAGAGCATGAACAGAGGAGGGTCAGAGAGAGAGGGAGACACAGAATCCGAAGCAGGCTCCAGGCTCTGAGCTGTCAGCACAGAGCCTGACGCGGGGCTCGAACTCACAGACCGCGAGATCATGACCTGAGCCAAAGTCGGAAGCTCAACCCACTGAGCCACCCAGGAGCCCCACTTCTTACTTTAAAAGTCGTTAAAGAAGCAAACTTAAAACAAACAAAAAAAAGTTGCCATTTCATTAACCCTTCAGCCCCAGATAAAATTTTGCTGAAAATACTCATTGTTCTTTTCTTCAGCAAATATGTATTGAGAACCTTCACTGTGTTGGCCCTTAGGGTATGAGGTGATTCCGTGTTTCTGGTTTCAGGGAGTTGACAGACAAGCAGTGTGGACCTGACTAAGGACTTGCTAAGAACTGGCTTCTGGAAGTGCTGCCTCAGGGACTCTTCGACCGTGACCATTTTCTTTCAGGTACAAATTACTGCTCCCATCTGGGCATGAGCCCATTTAAAGAGTCTGGCCAAGGAAAAAGCTGTCTGCTGTAGTTTCCTGGCCTCAGAGAACCCTTGCTGGTCAGCAGTACCTGACTCGGATCACCTTCACTGCTGTGTAGGTAATAGTTCTAGGAATAGTGTGTCCAGCGAGAGTAAATTAACTTGACAAGGAAGGAAACATTTGCTCTCCATCTGTGATACACGGTCCCAGGGAGCACTGGCGTCTCCCCTGGAGGATCCTAACAGCTGCCCAGTGGCATGCTTCACATCCCGAGGCTAGTCTTTCCCCAATTCGTATGGAATAGAAGTCATAAATGTTTAAGGCCATCCTGATCTGCACCCTAAGTGAGATCCGGAAGAGTATATTCAAGGCCAATGAACTGGGGAGGAGTCTACTAGTTTCGATTAGTTTAAGCTGGGCCAGTCTGAAATCTACCTCTTTCCTGCACTGGGGGAAAGCTTGAAAGTGTCGATTTTAGTATCAGATAATAGTAATAATGACGGCAGACGATGATATAGCACGTATATCTTTCAAAACACATACATAAAGTATGTTTCAAAATATACTTAACTCATTTAACCTCTCTCAACCCAAAGAGGTGGGTGCTGTTATTGTTGACAGGTTAGCCCTGGATCACACAATTTAGGATGTTTGATATACTTAGCCCATCTGGGATACAGTCTAATTCAACCTTGTTATTTTAGAGCATTTATTTGCCTCTTGCCTACTCACTGTGAGAGGCATCCCAGCTCTGCAGACTGACTGCCCTAGTCCGCATCTTATGGCTCACTACTAACTAGCAGTGTGACCTTGAGCAACTCATTGTCTTCTTGGTGCCTCAGTTTCCTCTGTAAAATGGGCATGATCACAGAACTACCTTGCCAGACTGCTGGGAGGATAAAATGAATGCATACTAGAGTAGTAGTGCTTTGTACCCAGGACGCGCTATTATTTTTATTATCAGCTATTATTTTCTTTCCAGCTTCATCTCCCACTGGTCCTTAATATAGCAGCCATGCTGAGCAGAGCTCCCTTGAATATCTCCCTCTGTCATATCTCAGTGCCTTTGCACATGCTATTCCTTTTGCCTAGAATGCCTTTCCTTTCCTCTCGCTACTTTCTGCTTAAATGTTCCTTCCTAATGACCTTGCTTCATGCCCTCCCCTGTTCTCCAGGCAACTGTTCCCTTCCTTCTCATGCCATTCATCTATCAGAGGACTTAGTGATTAACAACTACCCAACATTTATTGAGCACTTATTATGTGCCCAATAGTGTTCCAAGTGTTTTTCCTGCCTTTTTAAAAAAATATATTGACAGCTCCATGTGGTAGGGTTACATTTCGTCAAAATTATGTCCATGTCTATCTCCCCCAGTAGACTGTGATAGTGGCTTGTACATCTGTGTGTGTTATTCATTTTGTATCTCTAGGAGCTGGCAGAGTGCCTAATTAATACACAGTGGGCACTCCGTAAATGTGTAAGTGGATACATTTTACCAACATCTATTTACATCTGAATAATAAGCTAATTGTAAGTGATTCTTCTTTTAAATAATCTTCATGCTTTTCTCGTTGCAGAAATTCACTGTCAAAATTTTAGAAAACCCTGATAAGTAAGAAGAAGGAAATTAAAACGCCACTGCTCCCAGCCCTGGAGAGCTTCAGCAACGTGCTTAGGGACACACAAGTGTTCTCAATAGCCAAACTGAGAATCAAGGTCAGGCAGGCTGGCGACAGAGCGCAAAGCTTTAACGCTGCATGAATCTGCTCTTCCTTCTCCCCTGGCAAACACACACACACACACACCCTCCCGTGAACAAATTATATTAGCTATTAAAATAGGTTGGAAGAGCCGACATTGGAAAATGAAATCTACCGTATGTATGATGGTGCAAGATGTGAAATCTACATTTAAAAAACGGACAGTATTCTGTCTTTTCATGCCTTCACACTTCCTGTTCCACCACGTACGTGAGGGAATCTGGACTGGGAGGCAGCGTAGTGAGGGAAGCAAGAATCGAGGATGGCCTCTAAATCAGAGAGACACAGGTTCGAGCCCCGGCTGTGCCACCAGGTGCCTTCCAGGGACGTGTTGCAAAACCTCCCTCAGTCTTTATTTCTCCTCTAAAATAGAGATAATAAGAAACACTTCACAGTGTCTTGTGAAGTTTGGAGGTTACGTGATGGTGAAGTGCCTTGCGCTTGATTAATGGTAGGTCTTGTTAAGTCTCTAATGGTGACATTCTGTGGCTTCCCCAAACAGCAACCTTGCCAACTTGATGTCCACGGCCGCTACGTGTATTTGTTTATTTGCAATCCTTCGTTTTCATTCTGGTGGTAACTTAACTTTCATATTATTATTAGATGCCTTGCCTCACAATCGTTTTCTTAGAAATTCAATCTCTTCTCCACAGGGTCTCTTTGAGATTAAAGAGAAAGAAGTGGCACATTTAGGATCTGAGAGCAATTTTCATTTAAAAGAAGATCATTGTTTTCATTACCCTATCATTAATGTTTTCTATTTTCCTTTATCAGGGAGTTAGTTTGAAGTGATTTGTGTTGCCAAACCGAACGCTTGTTTTCCTGCAAGATGAAAGGAGACAGCCATGAATGAGCCACTGGACAGTTTTGCAAATGCTTCTTCCGACTTCCCCGATTTTGCAGCGCCTTTTGGAAATTGCACTGATGAAAAAATCCCACTCAAGAGGCACTACCTCCCTGTAACATATAGCATCATCTTCCTGGTGGGCTTTCCAGGGAACGCAGTAGCGATTTCCACTTACATTTTCAAAATGCGGCCGTGGAAAGGCAGCACCGTCATTATGCTGAACCTGGCCTGCACAGACCTGCTGTATCTAACCAGCTTCCCTTTCCTGATTCACTACTATGCCAGTGGCGAAAACTGGATCTTTGGGGATTTCATGTGCAAGTTCATCCGCTTTGGCTTCCATTTCAACCTGTACAGCAGCATCCTCTTCCTCACCTGTTACAGCATCTTCCGATACTTCGTGATCATTCACCCCATGAGCTGCTTTTCCTTTCACAAGACTCGATGGGCCGTGGTGGCCTGTGCTGTGGTGTGGATCATTTCCCTGGTGGCCGTCATTCCCATGACCTTCCTGATCACATCAACCACCGGGCCCAATAGATCGGCCTGCCTCGACCTCACCAGTTCAGATGACCTCGCCACTATCAAATGGTACAATCTAGTTTTGACTGCAACTACTTTCTGCCTTCCCCTGGTGATAGTGACACTGTGCTATACAATGATTATCTGCACCCTAACCCAAGGACCTCAGAATCACAGCTGCCTTAAGCAGAAAGCTAGAAGGCTAACCATTCTGCTACTCCTCGTGTTTTACATATGTTTTTTACCCTTCCACATCTTGAGGGTCATTCGGATCGAATCTCGACTGCTTTCAATCAGCTGCCCCATCGAGAATCAGATCCATGAAGCGTACATCGTTTCTAGGCCGTTAGCCGCCCTGAACACCTTCGGTAACCTGTTACTGTATGTGGTGGTCAGTGACAACTTCCAGCAGGCCCTCTGCTCGATGGTGAGATGCAAAGCCAGTGGGGACCTGGAACAAGCAAAAAAAATCAGTTACTCAAACAACCCTTGACATACTTCATTTAGTCAACCAAGAAGAAAAGCCTACTGATATTTTAACTTCTAAGTCCAGAACGGCTCCCTCAGTGGCTCTCAGGAAATATTGTATGTTCAGGTAATCACGTGCCAAAGCCAGGACGGGGCTACCGGGAGTTCTTGGTAACCCATTTATTGAGATCTTCCCTAGGGTAGAGGTAAGAATGGGATACATGCATCTCAGCAGAAGATTCACATGTAGAATCCAAACTATTAGAAATCAGGGACATCTTACAAAACATCTAGTCTTGGGGCACCTGCATGGCTCAGTTGGTTAAGCCTCCAAATCTTGATTTCGATTCAGGTCATGATCTCGAAGTTCATGAGTTCGAGCCCCTCACTGGGGCCTGCACTGGCACTGAGGAGCCTGCTTGGGATTCTCTCTCACCCTTTCTCTCTCTGTCCTCCTCAGCTCTCACTTTCTCTCTCTCTCCTCTCTCTCAAAACAAAAAAATAGATAAACTTAAAAAAAAGAAAAACATGCCCTAGATCTGTCAGGAAGTTAGTGCCAAGATTGGAGAAAACCAAGCTACTCACTCATGGTTTCATGCCCCCTTCATACTGGGGCCTGTTTGTGTTGAACCCCCAGACTATCCAAGGCATTATTTATCTCTTTTTCAGTATTCTTTTTGTTTTCATTTCATAGCTTTAAAACTTACTCTTTCAAACTTTGCTTTGAGGCCATTAAACTGCGTTTCTCACAAGGCTTTAGTCAAGTAGATTCAAGGTGGTCAGTACAATTCACCTGAGACACCCCAAAGATGTCAGTGCAAATAGCAACATATGTGGGTCATTATGTCTGTATTGTTGTAGGTCGTTTTAAAAGTTGCTGTTGAGTTTATAAAAATGATCAACTAATACTAGTTGTTATCACCACATCCTGGGGAAGGAGGAGCCACTTCTTGGGGAAACAGAAGTCCTTTTAAATACCTTGTATATAGGGGCGACTGGGTGGCTCAATCGGTTGGGTGTCCAACTTCGGCTCAGGTCATGGTCTCACTGTTCGTGGGTTCGAGCCCCGCGTCAGGCTCTATGCTGACCACTTGGAGACTGGAACCTGCTTCGGATTCTGTGTCTCCCCCTCTCTCTGCCCCTCCCATGCTCATGCTCTGTCTCTCTCTGTCTCTCAATAATGAATAAATGTTAAAAATTTTTTTTAAATATCGTGTATATATTGGGTGTTAAGTAAAATCTAACGTCGTCATGATTTCTGTGGAAAACGATTCTCGGAAACACCGATTCCCTTTAGATAACTTTCTCTTTTGTGACTCTCTTGAAAATATGTTATCTATTTATTTTAACAGCTAAAGCTATTTTTGATTTATGTGTGTGCCTAATTATCACAATATAAGTTGAAATAATTTGAGAAAAATGCTCAGTCTGGACATTTAAAACCTTAGTAAATGTGTCGATACAATTAATAAACTAATTTATAAATTTTTTTATGTTTGCTTTTGAGAGAGAGAGACAGAGCGTGAGCAGGGGAGGGGCAGAGAGAGAGAGAGGGAGACACAGAATCTGAAGCAGGCTCCAGGTTCCGAGCTGTCAGCACAGAGCCCGACGCAGGACTCGAACTCACAAACTGCGAGATTGTGACCTGAGCCAAAGTCGGATGCTTAAGCAACTGAGCCACCCAAGTGCCCCAATAAACTAATTTAAAGACACTGGATAAATACTGAATAAGCTGGTAGTATTTTTCTGTGAAAGTGCAGTTTTACCACCATTATATATATTTACATGAAGCTTATGTTCTCCATGTGTAGAGAGCAAAACTGTTTGTGACTTTCAGGTTCTTCTAGAACATTACATCTGACTTAGACCTAAGTAAAGATGTGCTCCGGGAGCCTCTGCCAGGCTTGCAGGGGGAAGAAAGAGGCAGGCCGAAGCCTCCGCACATGGATGTTTCTGGATGATGGCACTGTCTCCACCACCCACCTTCTGAGCCATCGTCTCCAGGGCCTTTCCAGAGCATAAGGAACGAGTTGTTTGACTGGAGGGCTTGACTTCCTCATGCACGTTGGCTGCACAGCATGAAACAGCATTCAGAGGCCCGTTGGGAACCTGAAGGCCGGGTAGCTCTCCTTCCCATCTACCCAGTGTCCCGCCCTCACCAAAGTGTGGACAGGTCAGCCTCTGTACCACAGCTGTTGTTATTCTAGGCCGGGACGCAAACCCCTTTCTGTCTCTATTCTTTCTTATTTCAAAGATTTTACCCACCAGAAAAAAAGCCACCCGAATCTCCTTTATGTCTGTCTCAACTGTCTCTGTAGAATCTTTTTTATCCTTTTCCTTCTTCCCACAAATGTACAGAACAGTAAATCATTTCTCTTTCTGATTTCAATTCTTCCACTGTGTCTTTGGTCCTTACTCTGCTGTCTTAGGGATTTTACTCTGCCACTGTATCCTATTTTCTCAAATTTTTAACATTTCTATTACCTTGGATAACCGACCTTAGTTTGGGAACATGCATAATATTCCTTTATCCTCAAAATACCTTTGCTCACTCAGCTGTGTTATTCTTTTATTGGCCCTGCTCCCTGCAGGTATGGGTCAGGTGCAGATGACAGTCTGTCCTCCAGGGTTCTGCTGATAGAATATAATCGCAAAGATCCGAGCTAAATTAGACTCAAAGGGTCAGTCTTATTTTCCAAAGTAAAGAGTTCTGGGCTAATTGTGTTTGGAACTGAGGCCAAAAGAAGAGATTGATGATACTCCCAAGACTAGAATAGGACCCGAATGACCTTGTCTCATAGTTGTAGGCCAAGAAAGTACGGGGACAAAAGAGCAGAGCTCTGACTGTCTGCCAGAGAGGGAACTGCTGGGTCTTCTCACCATATGAGGAATCTAAGTTCAAGTCAGGCCCAATGTGCTTGAGTGCGGGGAATCTAGAAAAAACTGTTCCAAACTTTAGCGACGCGGTAACCCCTCCACTTTGTTTTTAACTGTCGATCATAGAATTTTTTTAAAAATGTTTTCTTTTTAATTTTTATTTTAGAGAGAGAGAGTGTGAGGGGGGGAAAGGGACAGAGGGAGAGAGAGAGTGCGCAAGAGAGCATCTCAAGCAGACTCCATGCTCAGCATGGATCCTGACATGGGGCTCAACCCCCCGGCCCTGGGATCATGACCTGAGCCGAAATCAAGATTCAGACGCTCAACCGACTGAACCACCCAGGAGCCCCTATCATGGAAATTTAAATGGTCAAAGAAGTAGAAAAAGTAACAAAATTACCTCCCATATCCATGACTGAATGTCACCAGTAACCAACATCCTGCCATTCTTGTTTCATCCATTCCCCCCACCCTTTTGTTTTGTTGCTAGAATATTTAAAAGCAAATCCTAGGAGACATAGCAGTTTCACCTATAAATGCTTCAACATTGATCTCTTTCAAAAAGCAGAAAACGAAACAAAATAAAAAATTATTTCTTAATATTATCTAATATCCAGTCCTTATTTTCCTTCCCTTGGCTACCCCAAACATGTCTTCATACGGTTGGCTTTTTCAAATTAGGGTCCAGGCAAGGTCTATGCACTACATGTGGTTGATGGGTCTATCAAATTTCTGTTCATCTATTAGAGTTCCCCTTTCCTTTATTTATTGTCATCTATTTACTGAAGGGATTGAGTCATTTGCCCTGTGGAATCTTCCTCATTGCGTTTTAATTCCGTTCGGCTGTTTGTCATGTGGCTCCATGCCCTGCATTTGGTGTAAGTTAGAAAGGAGAACTGGAGGTTAGATTAGATGTAGATTCTTTTCTCCCACCCTCGCTCCCTCCCTCCTCTCCCTTTCTTTCCCTCCCTCCCTCTTTCCCTGCCTCCTCTCCTTCCTCCTTTGTTTTCTTTTCCCAGAAACAGGACTCCACCTCAGGAGGTATAGGGCCTGACTGCTCTCCATTTAACGATTGAGCAGGGGTTTCAGGATGTATCGGCCTGATCCTTGTATCATAAAGATACAACTTCCTTTGCCCTTCATAGTTTTTCCATCATTACTTATTGTCTGGACCCACTAGGGTGTTCACAGTGGTGACTTTTAAAAGTCTAACACCCTTCTGCTTTCATTTGTTAAGACTTTTCTGTAAAGATCTTTAACCCATCAACTGTCTCTTCCCCTGCTACTCTGAGCACAGACCCACCGATTACATTTAGCTCCTCCTCCTCCTTTGGGAAGGCACAAATAAGGCATGAAAAGACAGAGTGTAAGTACTGGCAGAGTATCCTTTCTGGATGGGCCAAATTTTTGTTCTTTAACTCTTCAGGGTTAACGGCCATGCCTGTGACCCACAGGGTTAGAGCTGCAGCCTTGGGGACCGAGCTGGCCTTGTTGCACCATGCTTCTACAAACCCACCTTAGTGCCTCTGTGAATCTTCTTGGACTACGGCAGGGCATCTTCACTTTCCCCTAGAGAGTTCTGAGAAGAGGGAGAACAAGGCATTAATAATGACAAGGCCACGTAGCACTTGAGGCTAACTGCTCACTTCCTGTGCTAATTTCATTCTTAAATTCCACCCAGCGAACACCGTTCAATACAATCTACCTGATACTATACAATGAGTCCAGATGATATCAGATGATACAAGGCCAGCAAGGCAGAAATCCCTGAAGGGTGAGAGCCCTGTTCGTTACTGAGTTCCTGGGAAGAAACTACATTTGTTATGCACATTGATCTGTCTTCTTTCAATTCTATTTCCTTTTCTGCACTTTCTTCTGAATATTCTCTATTTACCTTTCATTAATCCTGGCTTGTACTATAGATAATTTGCTATGAAACTCATGCATCGAATTCCTGATTTCAGATATTGTATTTTTTTTTTTTTAATTTATACAATGTACTTTTGGTTCTCTTTATTCTACCACTTCCGCGAAGTAGTTTTTGTTGTTGTTGTTGTTTTTGTCTTTTGATCTGTTTTGTCCCTTTCCCTATATTTTCTAGAACTGAATAATCAGTTATTTTAAAGTCCCAATCTGTTTGCTCCAATGTCATATTACCATGGGGTCTGCTTCTCTTGTCTGCCATTTTGCCTGTGTTTATGGGTCATGGGATCCTGTCTCCTTGAATGTGTATTAGTTTTTGCTTGACTGATAAAAATTGCCCATAAGAATCAAAGGGACTCCCCTGAGAGGTTTTTATTTCAGTTATTTTACTTTTTGATTATAAAGTTTTTATTTAAGTCCACTTCTGAAATTTCCTCTCACTCACTAAATAAGTCATTTTCTTTTAACTCTTCAAGCATATTTACATAGCTCCTTTATTATCTTTGTCTATTAAATCTAGCAGGACTGGCTGTCTTGCCTTACTTCTGGTGGCTCCAGAAGGAAGCCATTTCCTGGCATTTTCCAGGTTCTAGAAGCCACCTCATTCCTTGGTTTATGGCTGCTCCTTCCATCTTCAAAGCCAACATCTTCAATTCTCTCTATTTGTGCTTCTAGGTGACTATCTCCTCTGCCCAACTCTGATTCTCCTACTTCTTTTTATTGTATCTCTTGCAATTACCTTGGGCCCACCTGGGTAACTCAGGATAATCTCTTCATCTCAAAATCCATAATTGAATCACATCCTCAAATCCCTTTTTCTGTGTAATGTAGGATATTTACAGGTTCCTGGGATTAGGACAAGGACATTTTTGGAAGGCTGCTTACACAGCTGACCACAGTGGTTTCTTAAAGAGCAACTGACTCAAGTAACAATAATAACAATGTAAAGTGACCTTGAGGCTGGTTTCTGATTGCTTTTTTTTTTCTTGGCTGTGAAACACATCTTTCTGTTTTTCATGTGTAATCATTTTTTACTGAATACTGGATATTGTGAGTACATCATTGTAGAGATTCTAGATTCTATTATTGTCCTCTGAAGATTGGTGACTTTTCTCTAGTAGACATAGCATTTACTTGCTAATCACTTTAAAATTATGTTGACTCGGTTCTACAAATTTTTAAAGAACAGATTTGTGAAAAGTCCACGATGTTTTCCATACCCTTCTAACACAGCAGGACCCAAATGCCAAATTCTGTTTCTCCTTTGGTCTTGTCCAGACTTGGCTTTAGGCTTTTTTTTGTCAAAGCATGTCTAGAATAGACCTTACTCTGGGGCATGGTCTTTACAGCTAAGACACAGCTTTCTGCCGTCTCAGCAAGATGCGTGAATGGAGTGTTAGTGAGATTTTTCTTCCCTGGTTGGGCCAGACGCCCTCACGCTGCTTGACCACTGGTGTCTCTGATGCCATAACAGCATCTTACTGGTGAATATCAAGTAGTCTCTCCTTGCAAACATCGCCCTTGACCCAAGAATCACAGGAAATCTGCATATATTTCTGCCCCTAAGCTCCCCATGATTTTTTTTGTCCTTGGTGCTCTGCTCCAAATATTTCAAATGATTCAACAATGCCAAACTCTGGCCTCTGTCTCCTTAGATCAACGGGACCACAGGACTGCTGTCTTCTGCTTAGACTTCAGATTTCTGCACCACAGTCAGGAAATTATTTCCGGACAGAGAGCCCGGGTGACCTTGGGGCTGATAGCATTACCTCGTCTATAGTCCCAGCCTGAAAACATTGGATCCTATGTTTCGCCTGGTCCTAGTGTTGCTAACAGTGGGAGGGCCTCTCCCTGACGTTCTACTGTACCGTGTACCAGGTGGGGGAGAGGTATCCGTGTGGAGGATTCCTGCCTTTCTCATTACTGCTTTCCACAAAACATGGGAGATTTTAGGGGCTCCTGGGTGGCTCAGTCAGTTGAGCGTCCGACTTCGGCTCAGGTCATGATCTCACAGTCCGTGAGTTCGAGCCCTGCGTCGGCTCTGTGCTGACAGCCTAGAGCCTGCTTCGGATTCTGTGTCTCCCTCTCTCTCTCTCTCTGCCCTTCCCCCCTCATGCTCTGTCTGTCTGTCTCTCTCTCTGTCAAGTACAAATAAACATTAAAAAATAGTTAAAATGTGGGAGATTTTAATTTAAACATGGAGGTGAGTCTCCTCCTCTCCTCAAGTGACACTAGAGCAATGACAGGAGCATAAGTATAAAGATATTGGAAGGTATGGAAGCTGAGAGCCCATGGTTGAGTGGTGAAGCCAGACAAAAACAGAGCTGGTAATGCGGGGAATCTGTAGGTAGGCTGACATACTCCGGTTAACTGCAAACTGCTTAGGAGTTACAACTACCACTAGCTCCCTCTCGGGGACGGTTGTAAATGGGACTGACAACAGGACGTTTGGTTTAAAGCCTGAATAAGAAACAACGGCATCTCCAGAGACTCTCCCTTCTCCTGTGCAAACCGACGACTGTCCCTTTCCCACACCAGAATTCAAGGCTCTTCATTCTGGGGAGGTTGAAGCAGGAAGTTTCTTGGGGACAATAGACAAAACCGAAGGCAGCAGAAAAGCGAGGTGCCAAGTACTGGATAAAAAGATGTGGCTCTGCTACCAAGGGCAACTCGTGCTTGCACTTCCTAACAGAAGATTGGTGCGTTCTTCTCTATGGAAATGAAAATACAGCAATAACCGATACAAATTCCTGATGTGGAAGAACGGCTTTCTTCATGCACCCAGGTGATCTGACTTCAGAGCCTGTGTGCAGAACTACTACACTCTCCTGACTTACATAAAAGGAGAGAAAATACTCGATGCTAACAGCTAGGGAATGGCTCAGCCTGCTCACCCACGGGGCTGCCTACGAGTTGACCCCCTCGTCAACCCTGCTTCTCAGCGCCTTCCTCTTCAGAATGAGCGGTCAGCCACAAATAACAAGGCGACCGATGAAAGCCTGGAGTAGGGATCAGAGACTCCAAAATGAACACACAGGGAAAAAGCACTCGGGGAAACAGAAACACCGTGGGGAGCATAAGAAAATTTCAAAAAAAACCCTATAAATTAATACTCTCAGAGACATCTTTGAAACAGACCAGGAGGTTCTAAAAGAATGACTGTTCAAAAGACAACAAAGAACTCTTGGCTACTGAGCAGGGGGAGGTTAGTGGGGTTATTCCACATGCCCTCCGCTACCTGCCCACGTCTTGGCATGTGCTCTGCCCTGGGGAGCCGAGAGTTCTCCTGGCATCTTCTTTCAATTTATCCTAAATGTTTCATAGCTAGAAGAAAGTCTCCGAGGCTGGTAGTATGATGCCAGAGTTATTTCCTGATTTCAGTGCAGGTAAAGCATTCTCTGATTTTTGTAATCTTGAGTGCCTCTGTGAGGTTTTAGGAAAGTGGGATGTCTTTAAGTGTACCTAAACCACTGAATTCCTTGAAGTTGCCCTATTTCCTTCTTATTTTACCTCTGTGATCGCATATGAAATAAGAGTATATGTTACGTGATTATATAGTAGCATATCATTTTTTTTCCTGTGATTTGAAAATATGCTCATAGCCTGAACATTGTTTTTCTTTCTAGAAATGCTCGCTGACACTACCTTAATGCTTCTAAATGATTTTTGGGGAGTTAGTCACAAGACCTTGCAGGAACATTAACAGAAAAAAAAAAACATACGTGCATAAAATCTTTTTTAGTCTTTATTTATATTGCTGCTGGTTAAGTAAAGGGATTTATAGAATGGAGGAATGCCTTCATGTTTAGGACTCGATATCAGTTTTAAATGCAATCAGGTTAACTAACACCAGCATCTTCTAAACCTCTATACCATGTGCAAAGTTCTGTGCTACACCCTGGAGACAGAAACCTGAGTAAGTAAGCAAGTCTGCTTCCAAAGATAGACAATCATGCAAACTAGCTGCATGATTGATATGTACCTTTTAGGGTGATTATTTATGCTACTCTGCATTTACTTACCAAATCTCAGCAAAATGTTTATCCAGTTCATTTTGCATTTTAGTTTATTATAACCCTAGTTATGTTCTAAGGAGCTTAATCCAAAGGGATTATTTCAGGAACATATATAATTATCTAAATCTCTCTCACTGATAACTCTGAAGGGTGTTCTAAATGGCAAAGCCACAGAAATATCCTAGGGTGCTAATTGTATATGGTTAAATGCCCTATTTATCCGTTTAAATCCACATAAGAGATAATCAATACCACAGTTAATACTTAGTATTATTTCATTATCAGAGGCAACACTATAAATATCTGAATCGTACACCATGAAAGCCAAAAAAAAAAAAAAATCTACATGTGCATCACAAATGATGCTCTCTGGATCAAAAAACAAAGTACCTTCTTGCAAAACATTTTCTGATTCACGTAGTCCATTTTAACTAATAGTGCTTCCCCTTCCCCAAACCCAGATGTTATTCATACTAAAGAATTAAAGCACAGCCAATGTTAAGGCCTCTATTCAATTTTTAGCCATCCACAAAAGCACTGCTGAAGTTTAGTTTTTGAGAACTTTTCTCCAACCATCCAGCCTAGGAAAACAAGCTTCCCACCTCTCTTTCCTATTCATGAGGCATTTTGAGCACTTTATTACACAGGATTTGGATTACCAGTCTTCCATGTCCGTGCATTCTTTTTGTCTCTGGTGAGATTTTAATTCCTCCAACACACAGTCACATTTACTTGTGTTTCCAGCTCCTAGCAATGTGCTAGAAGGTATGATATATGGAACAACAACACAAAGGAGCCTCTCTGAGAATAAGAAATATCTACTTATAATCCCACTTCTTATCTGACCAATTTCTGGATATGGAAAATTCATGCTTAAACTGAGTCTTTGTATTGCCTTTGAAGAAGAGGGGAAAGACTTGTTTTTAGTAACATGCTAAATTAAATCTACTGTGCAACCTTCCAATTGGAAACGACAAAAATGGCTAAACGAAGTATTGTCGTAAGCACCTATAAAAATGCTCACTGAGCTGGTAAGAAACTAAAAAATCCACAAAGGACAAAATGCAATATATAGCTAGGGAACTAGAGGTCAGCAAGCAACAAAAACAGCAATTTTCCAAACAGTACCTGGTGCTTTTGAGCCTAAGTTTTGATATCTGTGTTTGGATAAGTAGGGTGATCGTATATCCTGGTTAATGCCTGTTGCCTTGGTGTAATTATTAATAGCACCTACTCTTATTCTTAAAAGTATCTTGAGTGGCACATGGTCATCCTAATTATAAGAGACAGGACATAATGTAGGAAACTTGAAAAAGCAAGGATTCTAATAGGAGATCTCGCGAAAACCAGCGTGTTAATGGGCTCCATTCTCCATGTTAGGAAGAATGATAAATAAGGACACAAAGCCGAAGGAAGCAGCATGTGAAATAGCCTGTATTTACTTTGACACTGGGCAGAAGGAAAATGAATCTGCCCCTGAGAAATCATAGTCAGCATCAAGCCCTCATGTACATTTGTTGTTATCTGCATGTTTAAATTGAAGTTCAAGCGGAGAATTGCATTTAAAGTGATTTCCAGATGGGTAGTACCACCAGGCAACTGGCAGAACATATGCAAAACCTCTCTGAGGGGACACAGCTTTCACCTAGGTCTCCAAGAATTCCTGGTGGTAAAGTTTCCAAGGAAATGAGAAACACATTTAAAAAGAAAGCACAAGAAACGCCAACCAAAAGGCACAATGGGTGAAGTACATCAGAGTTGGAGGATAGAAGAATCAGAGTGTCAGACTTTCCTACGTGAGAAATATTAGGCATGGATTATAAAATGGAATGCTTATTTTGTTCAAAAAATTAAGAAAGTTCTAAGAAGTGGACTGATAAAGATAAGACTATAAAATGATTAAGCAAATTTAGGAAAACAAGACTTCCGGAAATAACAAATGTAAGTCGCTATAAAAAAATATTAATGGATTGGTAAAATAGGGGATTAGATACAGCAAAAAAGACCATTAAGGAGTTGGAAATGAGATAAGAAAGAAACTCTCTCGAATGATACCAAAGAAACCCAAAGAAACCAGAAAATGAAAAGTGTAAAAGGGCCCTGGATTGAAGCCTGAGGAGGCTTCACATATACATGAGCAGATTTTCAGAAGGAGATGGAAAAGAGAATGGGGGAAAAAGCAAAAACAGTCGCACAATTAGGTCACACGTGTTTATCGTAGTACTTAGCATGCAAACAAATGGGTCATACGAAGGGAGGCTTTGCATAGAATGGTGATGAGAATCTGTCGTAGGCCAAGGATTGTGATGAATCCAATTCTGTCACATGGCAAGTATAAAAGATAAGTCAGTCAACCAGCCAGTAAATAAATAAATAAATAAATAAATAAATAAAATTTAAATGAAATCAAGAAAGAAGAGGGAAAAAGAAACAGAAAAGTGGGACAAACAGAAGCCATACAATGAGATGGAAAAACAAACACAAATATGTCAGCAATCACACTAAATGTGAAAAGACTAAATATCCCAGTTAAAAAGAGCAAGGCTTTCAGACGACCCTTTAATTTAATATAACGTATGGCCTTTTAAAGAGACACATCTAAGACATAAAGACAAGTTACGAACTGGTGAAAAAATGAAAAATGCAACAGATTATAACCATGAAGGAACTAGAACTAGAAATTGTCTTAAGACAATACAAGTTTGATACTCATTAAAAAAATCAGTGTAGATGTTCCTGGTCAGAAGGCAGCTTTTGTCCATGCAGTGATTCATGGACCGAAAGACTTTTCATCTCCTGAGGCCTCCACTGCCCAGGGCCTCAGAATCTTCTTCTCTTTTAATGTTTATTTATTTATTTTGAGGGAGGGAGGGAGAGAGAGAGAGAGAAAGAGAGAGGGAGAGAGAAAGAAAGAGTGTGTGTGTGAACGGGTGGAGGGACAGAGAGAGGGAGAGAGAGAATCCCAAGCAGGCTCTGTGCTGAGAGCCTGCTCAGTCCCACAAAATGTAGGCTCATGACCTGAGCCCAAATCGAGAGTCTGATGCTTGACCAACTGCCACCCCACTGCCACTCGCATGCCCCCCGAATCTTCTCACCTTTCTCACATTCCATCAGCAATAACCGATCACAGTTCTCTCCAAATGGTTTGGTTGCAAGAGCCTCATTATCTGGCTATTTAGGAATTAAACGACTGGTTTTCTGTCGACCATCCCCACCTCAATACAGAACAAAGTAAAGATAGTATCAATGTAAAAGCTCCTTCAGAGAAAAGAAAAGGAAGAAGACAATAGTCATGGAAATGTTTAACCCCTGCCATGTAGACACTGTGAAAACCCTTTTCCCTGGCTGTGATGTTCCGGATTAGACTCAATTCTGTTCTCTAGAAGAAACTTCCTTTTCACTGTTCCCCATCCTCTGGGAGATTTTTCCTGATTCTTTCTCCTCTAAGGCAGGGGTTTTAAGATTTAGCAAGCATCAGAATTCCCCGGAGGGCTTGTTACAATACAAATTGCTAGGCACCATTCTTAGAACCTCTGATTCGGTGAGTCGGGATAATTTACATTTCTAACAGATTCCTGGGTGACGATGAAACTATTGGTTTGGGGACCACACTTTGGGAGAACCACAGTCCTAAGGCCCCATCTGAAATGGGCTGGAGGAATACGTACTCCTTGAGGGTGCTTCATGTTCACTGCCAGCTTCCTACTGGGGCAAGTTTGGAGGCGTGAGAGCTGTTTTATAGTTGCAGGCTTTTTAAAACCAGGCTTCAGTTTATTTAGCAAGATATTCCCACAGATACTTCCTAGATTCCTCATCTATTTGCTTCCAGTAAATCCCATGTATGAATAACCACATTAGTTCTTCCCTGGATAGAATTCTTTGATGTGTATCTTTACTTTCTGCTCCGCACCCCCCACGGTTGACTCTCTCAAATGCAATGACAGGTATCTCGAGGCCATGTTACAAAGTAACCTCGAAGTGGAAAGAAAGAACCTTAATGCAAACTTGGCCACAGAGCTGAACCCCTTCGTGTAACTGAGAACCCCTGCGGGACCTTTGCTGCTCAAAGTCCTTTTCCTTACAGCTTCTAATTTTGCTTTACAGCATAGATACAGTTTTGCCAATCCTCAAACGTGCAAGTTCCTGGACTCTCTCCATTCCCGTTCATCTCTGCCCTTGAGCCAGCCACTTCTTGCGGGGACTCACCTTTTTGTTTGTTGCACTTCACTCTAAGAAGAAACCAACACACCAACATTTCTAGCTCCTTCCAATTACTGCTTGCAAATCCACACATTTACTAGGCATCAGATACGCTTTCAAGATTACAGCAGGCCACGTTTTATGCTACCAGGGAATAGAGCTCTCCGTATTTCAGTCTGGTTTTATTGTTTTCCTTGCTGCCTGCCACCCACCTATTACCTCAATGCTACAAATTTTACAGTTTATTAAGGGGCGGGGGGGATTCCCACTTCAAGATAGCAATTTCCATACTGGTTAGGGTAATAAATGTTAGCTGATGAAACAAAATAGTCCCCAAATATAGTGATTTATGCAACAGAGGTCCTTTTCTTGCACAAGTGACTGCCCAACATAGGTGTTCCTGGCTGGTAGGCTATAGGGATTCAAGCGTTTCTGTGCCTTCTATCTGTGGCCTCACCAAGTCCCAGGATCCCAGAGTCCCTGCATCTGAGTGGATAAGGAAAGAGAGAAGGCATGCACTTCTTGCAACAGTGCCATATCACTTCTACACATATTCCATCGTCAAGAGCGGGTCATGTGGCCCCATCTCCATGCAGAGGTGGGTCAACTAACTGCCGACTGAGCAGACGCTTTCCCACGGTAGCTACCCTCAGAAAGGGGGGAGGGGCATGAGTTAGGGGGAGCTGCCAGGCCGTGAGCTTTCTTTGCACAAGTATCAAAGATAATACGGTAACGCTTTAGAAGGTAAAGGAGCCTGTCTTTAAACACCCGAAAAAGAAAGGATTTTTACACAAGCCACGAAAAGTTACAAACCGTAAATATATTGATAAATTCAACTATGTAAAAAATTAAGAGCTTCTAGTCATCCAAATACACCATGAAGAGAGCAAAACGACAAGCCTCAACTGTCTTTCGAGGCTGTCTCTGAAGATATTTGCTGTAGAAACAGCTGGCCCTACATACCCAGAATACGCGCAAAACCCTTCCAAGTGAATAAAAAAAGATAATTCGGTAGAAACAGTAAGTAAAACGACGTAAGTAGCGACTTCCTGGAAGTAGCACGAAAGGCCACCAGGTATGTGGAAAGCTGTTTCCACTCATTGGAATTTAGGGAAATGCAAAATGGAAGTGCAAAGAGCTGCCCTCTCGCACCCGTCAGGTTGGGTGAGTGTTTAAAGGTTGGGCAAAGCGAAGTATCGGTGAGGAGATGGAGAGAAGTGAATTCTCTTCCGGTGCTGTTAGGGACAAACATTTACACACTGATTTATCAAACAGACTGACATTGCCTCGTAAGGGTAGTGGGTGCCAGGGTTCTTGTTTTCTCATTATCCAATAGTAAACTGTGTGTGTGTGTGTGTGTGTGTGAGATCTATCTCACAGTACAAACATTTAAAACAGCACTCTTTTGAAAATATGGTGTAAGAACTATGGAAAAGAGAACGGCCACACCTCGGTTACCCTGGACACGTTTGTGAAGTCCCGTACTGCCTCCCTGTTTAGAACTGGCCCTTTCTTCCACCCCTGGATCAGCGGCGGATGGCATTTCTTCTCAGACTGATGAGAAATTCCAGCCCGAACAAATCCACCTCGTCATTTTAGTCTCAGTACTGGCGAACGGGGGATGAGAAAGCCGAGCCATGGAATCTTCTCCATCCCAACGCGCAGCCTTCTGCAGGAAATTCACGGAGGAAGCACACCTTCTGTTTATGTCAGAGGGGTTAATTAAGAAGAGTTGGTGTCATTTCCAATAATTACCAGAGATCGAAATTTACAGAAGGCGCAATGAGGGCCCGGAGGCTCTAGTAAAATAAATCTGCCTCTGACCACATGGCTGCAGCTGTTACATCTCAGAACGTATTTTTCAAATCACCTTGGCTTTTTGAAAGCCGGAGCCTGAGAATAGCGTGATTCCAACCACGTGGACTGGACCAGAAAACAAGAAGGCCCCACAAAATGCCACGTGGCTGTCCTCGGTGGCCTTAGAAAGGGACACAATTCATTTTCTTTTTCTCAGAGGAGTGAATTTTAAAGCTTCTTCTCCAGGATCCAGAATTTAAGGACAGAAATAGGCTCTTCCCTGTCAACTTTCAGACTGAAATAACCAGTTCTTATAATAAACTATCAAATGTAGTCTAAGTGAGGCAGAATTTCACACAGCCCTGTGTTGGGGAGCACAGGAAAAGAGGTTGGAAAGATACATTGGAAGTTTGCAACCTGTCTTTGTGGAAGGTGAGGTGAAGCCTAGAATTCAAGAATCTCCCGTTCTCTGAAGGTGCTCCAGAAACCACTTCAAATCCTACAATGAGTGCACAGCAGTTTTTCCTTTATCCCCCACAGGCGAAATTTTGCTCCCTAATTGCACATTACCTTGCCTCAAACACCAGAAACAAAACATCCACTAGAGGGCATAGAAAAGCTTATTAGAAATAAAAGTGCCTCTGAGAAAACCCTCAATATTGGAAAACATGAAAGGCTTAAAATGCGATCTCAGCCAAATGCAGCTGGGAAAGGCAAAGTGAGGATGCATTTTAAAAATACAGTCTCTTTCTATAAAATAAGATCCTCCTTTTGGAACGTGAACTAAATAGACAAAATTAGTAAATGGGCACCTTTTCCTACTGATGTGAAACAACTAACAATTTCTAACTTACCTTACAATTTAGATTAGCCCACAGATATCGGTGGTTTTCATCCAGAAAGGTCTTTCAAAAGAAAAGTACTGTAGTGGCTATTAAGCATCACAGCACTATTGGCTTACAAAGCCAGCACTTTCTTAACTCACTGTGCTTAGAAGCTTCCAAGGGACCCCTGACCCATAAGAGATGGGGTCTAATGAATGGAGATTTTGTTTGGGAGAGAGTAGGATCATCTGTTTTAGGAATCTGTGCCTTGAACTCACTGGGAAATAAAGTCATGATCATTTAGCTGGCTAATCCTTCATCTGGTTGGTTTATGGCCTTTGTGTTGTTGTTGTTGCTGTTGTTGGTGTTTATCTTGGGTCTGTGGGTCTCTCTCCGGAATGTAAGAAATGCGTATCAGCTTTGGAATCCTGCTTTGCGATAAAAATGAATTGCTAAGCCATGCTATGACTTCA
Organism: Prionailurus bengalensis; assembly: GCF_016509475.1. Taxonomy (NCBI): domain Eukaryota; kingdom Metazoa; phylum Chordata; class Mammalia; order Carnivora; family Felidae; genus Prionailurus; species Prionailurus bengalensis. Next base: position 68,949,409 of record NC_057343.1, on the reverse strand, counting down.
TTTGCCAACCACATTCCTTCTGCCTCTGCCGAATCACCAAATATCTCCGCGTTGCTGAAATCAGTTGAGCTACAAGTGAACTCTTAATAAGTATTGATGCATAAGGAAGATGAGGACATACCTGGAGACGAGATGCTGAGGGAAATTTTGTTGATCCCAACAGATAATCATTTGTTTTAAACTCGCAAGAAAATGGAAGTCAAAGGAGAAGTTGCCAAGAAATATAAAAAATTATGCTGTGGGTTACTTGGTTCCACGGAGCTTGTGGCAGAAGAGAAAAAAGGTGGGATGAAAAATGCAACAAAAGAGATAACACACTATAACAGAGCATATGTTGGTAATATTTCAACATGGAGACTGCTGTTATCTTTTGTCTTCCGGGATGGAAACATGGAAGAACAGCTGAGGAGCTTTTGGAAGAGACTCTCATCTTTAGTGACAGGTACGGTTTCCAGACCGAAGAATTCAGTGGAACCTCATCTAAAATTCCCTTGGGTGTCAGAAGCATCTCAAGTGAGCAGAAATTTTGAGGATTACGTTTTCTCCTGTAAAGGCAGTCTGTTTGCTTAAATTTTTACTGTGTGCTTGGCTTGGCATGTACAATAGAGGAGACATTTCAAATCAGAATTAAGAAGAACCATTAGACTATAGAATAATGATGGTGGTATCGATTATGACGATGACAACAAATTCTTCAGAGTGCTTGGTTGTAAGCACTTTGCGTATACTAACTCATCAAATCCTCACCAACGACCCTATAAATTAGAAATTACTATTATTATTCCCATTTATAGATGGAACTGAAGCGCAGAGAGATTAGGGAACTCACCCAAGGTCACGGGAGTAATAAACAGCGGAAATGGAATTGAACTCAAGGGATCTGTCTCAGGGCCTATGATTTTAACCGCTGGCCAAACTGCTTCTCTAATAAATAAATATTGTCTGTTATCATATGATGTTATGGTAAAACTTTGGTTTGCGAGCATAATTCGTTCCAGAAACATGCTTGTAATCCAAAGCACTTGTATATCAAAGTGAATTTCAAGAACCGTTGGCTCAGTTGTGATCATGTACTACTCGCTTTGCAAGACATCCCTTGTTTATCAAGTTAAAATTTATTAGAAACATTGGCTTGTCTTGGGGAACACTCGCAGAGCAAGTTCCTCACAATCCAAGGTTTTACGGTATTGTATATTACTTTATTGTCTGTTAGCACTCGTCGTGTGAATGAAAGGTAGTAATCTGCAAGTTCAAGTGTCCTGTACCAGTTGACAGATCCCTGCACAAGTTAAGAAGAACGAATGCTATTATTTGCACACAGTCTCATCTCGATCTTGTATCTTGAAATGTACAGTGGTATCTCAAATAATAAACTCTAAAGAAGCAGATCTCAACAATGTTCTTCATGTTAGATAGAATGTGCCAAAAATGTTTATATTCCTAGTCGCCTGGAAGGAATGGTTTGGGGCAATCGGAAGGCAAGTTCAGACACTGGTGTCATCCACTCGGCATCTTATTCCCTCCACTACCTTATTCCCACGTCTCCCTCTTCATTTTCCAGGCCTTTCCACATACTCATGACTATAAAATTTGCTCTCGCCCAGCAGTTTAGAAACTTTCATAAGACTGGTATCACACAGCGTTGGGGCTTTCTCTGAAGGTATGTTTCCCTCCCATCAGTCATTTTTAAGTAGAGCTTAATTTAAAATTCTATGACTTTGATCAAACCTAAGGGAATTCCTCGACCAGAAAAGATTGAGGGAGTGCCCATGAGGCACGGTTTTTATGGGTTTAGTTGGCCTATTCCTGTACTTACTCCCACCAAAGTAGAAGGCTTTAAAATATAGGTTTTATATTTAGTCCAATCATATGATCTCAGGCATTTTGCTTACCAAGTTTATCTGAGCATCTGCCTGAACTTTTCTAATCATTTCTTTCAGCTAATATTTTAGACATTAGGAGGTTTGAAAAACCATAAAACAATGCCACTCTTTTCACAAATATCTTTTGCTTTGGTAAATACAGTTATCTTTCAGAAATATGCATTATTTATGTTAATACATGATAGGTTTATTGTCATTTTTAAGTTAATAAATAAATTTAAAACTTATTCTTAAAAATTTTAAAGTTTATTTATTTTGAGAGAGACAGAGAGCATGCACACAGCAGGGGAGGAGCAGAGAGGGGAGAGAGAGTCACAAGCAGGCCCTGCACTGTCAGCACAGAGTCTGACATGGGGCTCAATCCCACGAAAAGTGGGATCATGACCTGAAAGAAATCAAGAGTCAGATGCTTAACTGAACGAGCCACCCATGTGCCCCCAACACTTTTTTTTTTGCTTTGATATCTAACATCACATTGATAGATATAATCCACATTAACCAAAGCTCTTTGAGGTCCTCACCACTTTTTTCATGAGTGTAAAGTGGTCCTGAGAACAGAGTCTAAAGACTTGTGCTTCACACACCTGGCCTCAGCAGCCCCAACCTCCACGCCATCAGAGGACCTGCCATGCTCCAGTGCCAAGACCACAATGGTAGAGTCTATAGCCCTGAGTCTGGTCATGACTGCCCATTTACTAAGAGGTGAGTCCTCCATGCCTTCATCCGTAGGGTGGAGACAATAACTAGTTCTAGGGATGTTAGAAAGCTTGCATAAGTTGCCAGAGGTTAATGTGCATAGCCCAGGGTCCAGAATAAAGTAGACAAGAAATACATAGTAGCTCCCTTCTAGTTTCCCGGGTGCCTCGTATGCACCGTACCATTACATCATATTGTCTTTAAATCCTTAATTTTTAGCCCAATAGATCATCGAGAACACCTGCTTATCTCTTTCCTAAATAATGTTCTTTCTAAATCTCTCCTCATGACAAAATCTTGTAACCAGAACCACAGCTTACATTTATATAGTGCTTGCTGTGTGCTAGGCACGGATCTACATATTTCATCTGTATTAATTCATTCAGTCCTAACGACAAACTCAAGAGTTAGGAGCTATTACATATAGTTTGGTTTTACACAATAAAAAACTGAAGGACAGATAGCAAGCAACTAATATAATATAACCAGCAAGTGTTGGAGTCAGCACTAGAACTCAGGCTGTTTTCAGATTCTATGGGCTTCACTTCGGCTGATGGTGCTAAACATTTTATAAATGGCTCCTAAGGAACTCTGTACCGGACCCCACGGGTTCTGTGTGCAGCCAGTTAAAATACGACTAATGGCAAATTGACTTCATCACATCGATATCTGCTTGGTTGAGAAATTGCAACAGCGTCTTCTCTCTCCTTGCTTTGGTATCTCCGTGGCAAAACAGGCCGACTTGTCAGCACTTAAGTAGGGTGGACCAACAAACCCAAGCTCGTTCTTCCGTGCAGTGGCTCTTTGGGACTGTTGCTGCTTAAACGCAATCAGATAATTGCCTCTGGAAGATAAACAAAAACAATTTCATATTTTCCTTCCAAATAATTGCACTGTAATCCATCGATTGGACTAAGGCCTCAGCATCAATGGCTACTTGACAACCCATGTTAAACATCTTTAAGTTGCCAGGGTTGGACAGAATGGGACATTGATACTTTTGTTGATGTGGGCACATTTGCATCCACACATACTGGAGACTTTTTAAAAATTTTAATAACATAATTACATAAATACATGACATACATTGTGTATGCACTCAAGCAGTAATTTCAAAACACGTTGTAATTTTTAGAACAGACGCTACATTGCTGCCAGAAGGATCTGAACAAGCCATTGTTTGGTGCCATGAGAATACTTCTCTTAATTTGTTTTTTTCCCCCTCACCTAGGTGTTAAACGACTGTCATTATTTTGTCATCTCCAGTGCCTAATCAAGTTAATTCGGAGCACCAAACATTTTTCTACAATAGGACATAACTTCTATTAGTTTCCCCAAGCTCATTGGAAGGTTGAGATTCACAGAATATTAAAGCTGGAGGGGCCCTGAGGGACCACCTAGTTTCTCCCTCTGATTTTACAGGTGGGGAAATAACTCGGTGTATGGTTCATGTGGGGTACATTGTTCAGACAGGGACGTAGAATGGGGGAAGGATGGTATTTCTTTTTTTTTTTTTTTAACTTTTTTTTTTCAACGTTTTTTATTTATTTTTGGGACAGAGAGAAACAGAGCATGAACTTGGGAGGGGCAGAGAGAGAGGGAGACACAGCATCGGAAACAGGCTCCAGGCTCTTAGCTGTCAGCACAGAGCCTGATGTGGGGCTCCAGGCTCCGGGCCATCAGCCCAGAGCCCGACGCGGGGCCCGAACTCACGGACTGCGAGATCGTGACCTGGCTGAAGTCGGACGCTTAACCGACTGCGCCACCCAGGCGCCCCAGGATGGTATTTCTATTTCTATTTCTTTTTCTAAATTTCCTTGCTAACTCTGGTGACCTAGTTTCTTCGGAGTTCTTTTTTCTCTTTGATCTCTGTGCCTTTCTCTCCGTCTTGGTCACATGATGGGTCACATCTGTCTCCTTCACACGCCAAAAGTTCCACTCAGCTGATGAAGTCACAGAGAGGAAACTTTCACTGGACGTAGGTAGGAGTAACAGCGTGGGGGCACTGCATCTCCTGACCGCATGGTAGATGAATTTAAATTGACCATTAGATGCTTCTTGTTGTAAAAGTCTCTGCTTCGTCTGGTGACCTACGTTTTCTGCCACATTCTCTGGATCTCTTCTGCCCATCCCCCCATCTCTCCCCCTTCTCTTCTCTCCCAGCTCCATACTGCTTTTTGTGGGTCTCAGGTTTTTAATCTCTCTCTGTGTTGTTCCTGCTTTCTCTCAAGGCCTTGTTTTCTGTTAGCTGTAGCTTTTCAGTGTGTTTTCCTAAACAAAAATGGTTCCTTCCCTAACCGGAACTCTGGTGCCAACAGCGAAACAATACTCTTCTTTTTACCCAGTTATATCATAGCTGAGACATATGCCAGAGCATTTTGGACAACTGGGCAAAAATGCTTCATCCTATTATAGGAAAGGTCATGCATGGCACCATTTGCTGTGGGAAATGAAGGAGGCAAGCTGGGGAGGAAGTCAGGTCAGGCCAGAAGAGCCACGTGGAGGTGAACGTAAAACAAGCAGCATTCTGCAGGGCACGGAGGGACCTGAAGTTCACAGTTCCTCTGGAGGTGGGAGGTGGTGATAAGCAGATGGATGTAGGGGCAGATAGCAAAGGGTCTTTCTTGTCATGGTGGGGTATTTAGATGGGGAACACCAGGCACCAGGATCTGTTCCCCTGGATCTTTAACTTCTCTACTAACATACTCTCCATCTGCCCTGCTGTGACCGTGGTCCAGCCTGCCATATCTTTTGCTTGGACTACTACCGTGCTTTGAGGTACAGAGACAAATAAGGACATGATACATGAGGCACACAGACTGTTAACTCAGGAGAGTTAGAGGAACAACGTGGAGGAGTAGATAGGAGATGAGGGGAAGACAAGCAGGGGCCTCGTCTCTTTCCAAAGCCGACTCTTCATCCACTCAACTCTCGAAGATCCTGGCAATATATCTACCCAAATCTGCTTATTCAACCTCCAGGAGGAAGTGTTCTCACCATCCAAACCTTTCTACCCACTGTCCTCTGGAAAAAACAAAACAAAAACAAAAACATGAACAATTTATGATTCTAGCGGATTTCTAGTGTCGCATAAAAGTTTCTTATAAAAATGAATATCAGAGTAACAATATTTTATTGATAAAGATCAATGAAATTAGTAGAGACGCTCCACGTTTACAAGAACTGGTTGTAATAATGTTTAGTTATTCTAGGCCATCTGTGCACACACAGAGATAGCCTCATTATATGTAAACACATAATAATACTAGTTATTAAAATTTGATTCTCTTTGTAGTGTATTCAAAATGAGAAGCAGAGAGGCTAAGGTACATATTCTTTTCTTTTTTTTTAATTTTTAAATGCTTATTTATTTTTGAGAGAGAGAGAGAGACAGAGAGACAGAGAGACAGAGCTTGAGCAGGGGGAGGGGCAGACAGAGAGGGAGACACAGAATCGGAAGCAGGCTCCAGGCTCTGAGTCATCAGCACAGAGCCCGACGTAGGGCTCAAACCCACAAACCGTGAGATCGTGACCCAAGCTGAAGTGGGACACTTAACCGACTGAGCCTCCCAGGTGCCCCACTAAGGTACATTTTCTATGAATGTGGAATCAGGAAAATAATTAGATGTGAAAAGAACTGTAGAGTTAAAACATTTTTTTCCCCTGGGATATTTATAGTTTTCATGAGAAAATCCAAGATGCCCTATAGGTTATCCTAGCTACTGACTAACCTTAATCACCCAGAGCTGGCAATGTTCATATATGGAAGTTCAGAGTCATCGAAAGCAGCAGGCTGCCTTGGGGAGTGTTCTCTGTCACACCATGTCATGCTGTCGTGCTGACCACGATCTCTGTCAAAGTCCCTGATGTTGACGAAGCCCATAATAAATGGTAGCTTCCTGGGGCGCCTGGGTGGCGAGTTCGAGCCCCGCCTCAGGCTCTGTGCAGACAGCTCAGAGCCTGGAGCCTGTTTCAGATTCTGTGTCTCCCTCTCTGTGACCCTCCCCGTTCATGCTCTGTCTCTCTCTGTCTCAAAAAAAAATAAATAAATAAACGTTAAAAAAAACAAATGGTAGCTTCCTTCCTTATTGGGTGAGGAAGGGGCTCCACCATCCCCACTGGAGTTTTACTTTCATAATTTATGTTTTGATTCTTTTTGAAGAAAAGAGAAAACAAGGCAACAGTTTATGGGTTTCTAGAATCTGCTAAACACTATGCACAATAGTTCTTTGTATGTGTATACACACATACGTATTTTTTTATATGCAGAACTGTCTTGTAACGTTGGTTTTACCATCTTTGTTTTACCGATGAGGCAAAAGTCTCAGCTATCGAATGGACACTGCAGACTGTAGACTAGATGAGCCAAAGAGCCAATATTTAGTTCAAGTTCTTGGTTCTCCAAAGCTCATCCTCTTCTTGAGCTTTCTTATTCTCCTGCCATCAGCTTTTTCCCCATGGGACTTGGGAGCCGATTAAAGAAACTTAAAGCCTTTTCTCCGACATATATCGAAAAAAGATGTCCAACATTCTGCATCAGCTAAGTTTGGGTTTTACGGTTGAAGCACACTTACTATTCACCCACTAGCTTTTGAAATTCCTTTGAATACAGGTAGCCCTCACTGCAGATGCAAACTGAAACCACGCAAAGTGGTTTGAATAATCAATAGGAAAAATCACGAGTGTTCCTTGGCCTTTAAAATTTTATACTGAGACATTAAAAACTCCCTTATGTCTGTTGTAAAACATTAGAAACACTGAGAATGAAAGTGTTTTCTTTGTAAAAAAAAAACATATCAAGAGTAGTTTGAAGAGTGCTCACTTTCTTCTCATTGTAGAACTTAGGACACGGAGCAAGCATCTTTTCTATGCCTTGTTGAATTGTTGTACTCCTTTCTAAACTTGGATCAGCTCTCGACGTTGTGTTCTCTGTGACTTCAATGTCATGAAACACCTCTGAGAATTCCTTTCATGTGAAGGTTTTCTTTGCCAGCTTTGCTTCCTCTGGGACATCTTTATTTATTTATTTCTTTTATTGCAACCACTTTCTTCATTTATGTTGATGAGTTCACTTCCAATAAGTTCCTTCTGCTGCACATCCAGACTCTCTCAAAAGGAGGCAGACTCAACATTCCTGACACCTGCTATTGCTTCTATAGTTCTTTTATGTTTGATTTGCATTTTACTTACATGGTTATCAGTTTTCACTTTTCTTTTTCTTTTCTTTCTCTTTTTTTGGCCGTCTTTGTTTCAATTTCCTCTTTATTTCCTAAAAAATGTTTCTTTATTTATTTTGAGAGAGAGAGAGAGAATGAGAGCAGGGGAGGGGCGGAAAGAAAGAGAATCCCAAGCAGGCTCCATGCTGCCAGCACAGAGCCCAGCGCGGGGCGTAATCCTGAAAACCATGATACCATGACCTGAGCTAAAATCGAGAGTCGGACACTTAACTGACCGAGCCACTCAGTTTCCTCTTTAGATCACCCTCACTGGGAAAGGCAAACATAACGATCCATACAAAACTATAATGGGGACATTTAAACCACTTTTAACCCTAATACATAAGTTAAAAGATAAAAAAAAAATTAAGAAGAGCTACAACTGCAGAAATTTGCCAGTGGATGCATAGCATAAAACATGTTAAGTATGGGGGATAAAGGGAAAGCATAGGGAATATGGTCAACAGTATTGTAACAGTGTTGCATGGTAACGGATGGCGGCTACATTTGTGGTACACGCCTATTGAATCGCTCTGTTGTATGCCCGAGATGAATATGATATTATGTTTCAATTATACTTCAATTAAAAAAAAAGATGTAAGTATGACATCAATAACATAAAGGGTTAAAGGGGGAGGGGTAAACATGGGGAGACTTTGTATGTGATTGAAGTTCAGTTATCAGCTTAAAATAAACAGTTGTAACTATGAGATGTTTAATGAAACCTTCATGGTTAACTACAAAGAAAATACCAACTGTAGACACACAAAAGAAAAAGAGAAAGGAATCAAAGCATATGACTACATTAAAAAAAAAATCAACAAATCACAAAGGAAGATGTCAAGAAAGGAAAAGAGGGAAGGACGAAAGAACCACACATCAGACAAAAAAATAACAGAAGGGTAACAGTGACTTTTTACTTAACAATAATTTCTTTGAACATAAATGGATACAGCTCTCCAATTCAAAGATACAAAATAAAATCAGGAAGTGTGATGACTACAGCTTTGCTTTTCTTGTCCCAAATTGCTTTCTCTATCCAGGGTATTTTGTGATTCCACATGAATTTTAGGATTGTTTTTTCTCTTTCTTTGAAAAATGTTATAGGAATTTTCATAGGGATTGCATTCATTCTGTAGATTGGGGGTGTGTGGCATGGACATTTCAACATTATTCATTTTCCCAACCCATTAGTATGAGATATCTTTCCATTCATTTGTGTCTTCAATTTCTTTAATCAATGTTTTATGGTACTCACTGTATCGATCTTCTACCTCCCTGGTTAAATTTATTCCTAAGCATTTTAGTCTCATTGATGCTACTGAAAATTATTTCAAATAATATTACAAAGCTACAGAAATAGAAAAGGTATGGTGCTGGCCTAAAAATAGACACAAGAGTAATGGAACATTAATAGGAAGCCCAGAAATAAATCCAACTGATCTTCGACAAATGCGCCAAGAATACACAACGGAGAAAGATAGTGTCTTTAAGAAATGGTGTTGGAAAAGCTGCATATCTAAATGCAAAAGAATGAAATTGGGTCTTTATTCTACACCATGCACAAAACAACTCAAAATGGATTGAAGACTCAAACATGATATCCAAAAATGAACATTTTAGGAGAAAATATAGGGGAAAAGCTCTTTAAATATTAGTTATGGCAATGATTTCTTATATATGGTGACAAAAAACACAAGCAACAAACACAAAAATGACCAAAAAAATCAAGTGGAAAATCTTTGTATAGCAATGGAAACAATCAACATAATGAAACACCAACTTTTGGAATGAGAGAAAATACCCACAAACCATATAGGTCATAATGGGTTATTATCCAAAACATATAAGGAACTCATACAAGTCAATAGCAAAAAAAAAAAAAAAAAAAAAAAAAAAAAAGTAACCCAGTTTAAAAATGGGTAAAGGATTGAACAGACATTTTTCTAAAGAAGACAAATGATGGCCAGTGAAAAGATGCTCATTATCTAGGAAATGCAAATCAAAACTGCAATGAGATATCACCCCACACCAGTTAGGATGGTTATTATTAAAAAAAAAAAATACAAGTTTTGATAAGGATGTGGAGAAAAGGAAACCCTTATACACTCTTTTTGGGAACGTAAAATGGTTAAGCCACTATGGAAAACAACAAAATTAAAAACAATAAATTAAAAATGGAACTACCATATGATCTGACAGTCCCGCTCCTGAGTATACACCCCAAAGAATGTAAATCAGGGCCTCTAAGTGATATCTGAATAATATCTTCACTCCCATGCCATGACAGTACTATCCACAATAGCCAAGTTATGGAAACAGCCCAAGCGATCATTGACAAACTAATAGATAAGGAAAATGTGGAATATTAGTCAGCCTTAAAAATAAAGGAAATATGGGGTGCCTGGGTGGCTCAGTTGGTTAAGCATGTGACTTCGGTTCAGGTCATGATCTTGCAGTTTGTGAGTTCAAGCCCCGCGTCGGGCTCTGTGCTGACAGCTCGGAGCCTGGGGCCTGCTTTGGATTCTGTGTCTCCCTCTCTCTCTGCCCCTCCCCTGTTCACACTCTGTCTCTCAATAATAAATAAACGTTAAAATTTTTTTTTTTAAATAAATAAAGGAAATACAGCCATTTGTGACAACATGAATGAACTTGGAGGACATTTTGCTACATGAAATAATCCAATCACAGAAGGACACATACTGTATGATTCCACTTACATAAACTACCTAAACTAACCAAACTCGAAGCACAGACTGGAATGGTGGTTATCAGGTGCCAGGAACAAGGGGCACCTGGCCAGGGGAGAGGGGCAAACGAGGAGTTGTTCAACTGTTCTAAAGTTTCAGTTATGCAAGATGGATAGCTCTAATGATCTGATGTCCAGCATAGCACCTAAGTCATCACTATGTATTATGCACTTAAAAATTTTAAAGTGTGGCTCTCATGTTAAGTATTCTTATGAAAAAAATCCACAAAGAGATAGAAGGAAACTTCAGAAGCGTTAGATGCATCTATTACCTTGGTTGTGGTGATGATTTCATGGGTATATACATATGTTGAAACTCGTCAAATTATATACGTTAAATATGTGCAATTTATTGTATGTTGATTATACTTTAATAAAGCCATTTTTTTTATTTGTTTTTAACAGCAAGCTAAGTGCATAAAAGAAAGAGTGAATTTCCTGGACAACTTCAGAAGCTCGTTCCTGCTTTAGGCACCACGTGAAAGAGTTGTCCTCAGTCTTTGTAACACCAATTTTTAACTCTGCTCTTTGGAGAATTATTTCCATGACCATGTATTTACCCAGCTCTTGGAGTCAATGAAGAAACTGCTTTCACTAATATTTACTTACTGCTGTTAACATATCTAAATGTTGAACAGCAGCTGGCCACCCCAGTTTCCACTGGGAGCTTTTATCTTCTTTTAGAGACGATTTTGTTTGACTATGTATCCCAGACGTTCTTCATGGTAAGTCAAGATATTTGCTCATATAAATATTTCAGGAAGGAATACAAAGAGCCTCAGAAAGAATCCTTGAAGAGGATACAGATTTAAGTCCAGATTCTCTTCCTGTGACACTTAAATTCTTTGTTCTTGTTTTCTAAACACAGTTCTAGAAATACTTCACCAGTGCAATCTCTCCAGATTTGAAGCGTCTCCCAGAGAAGGTCTAAAACAGGTCCAACCAGGAGCTGGCAGAGAGCTTCTCTTAGTCTGTGGTGTGTGTCAGGCACCATGCTCTCATTACAGTGCAGGGCTGTGTTGTGATGGAAGGAAGGACAAAGCATTCAAAATAAATATCTTGGTATTTTAAAGAGCCTTAATTATGAAAAAAGTGGCATTTTCACAATTCTTTCAACACCGTGGAAGGAAAAGCCTTTGTGCTCAAATGGCTTATTTCCTTGATTATTTAAAGGTTCTCTGCCTGTGGAGAAGGTCTTCTCCCAGAGGGAGGCAGAACCCTTGGGTCTCAGGGGGAAGGAGGTGAATCTGAATTCCACACAGTGGGTTAGTCTCAAGGATGAGCTTTGATGAAAGGAACAATGAAGATCGAATTGCACAGTAGTGATCGTAAACTTCATGCTTCCAAATCCCTCTAAGCTTTGGAGTAGATGAAGTTCAGGGTCTGCTGTCTACAGAATAGACAGTCATGATTCCAGCTGTGTCCACTCCTATACTATCCACTTACTCCTTCAACGAACTGATGTTAGAGTCAAATTTCAAATAAAGGACACATGCCCTCTTTCGGTAGGCCAGAGAAGACATCTTGGTGAGAAGGAGTGAGTTGTGTGCCTTCCCAAATGAAGTTATATTGCAAGCCTGAGTTTGTTGTTTGGAAATATGGTAGTTCAATCATCTTCAGAGAAATTAATTATTCAAGGATGTTCTAAGACAGTAAAGAGAAAGTTTTTAAAGAAAAAGGGGATTAGCAATAAAGCTATTGATGAGCAAATATTGAAACTAGAGATAATTAAAATTAATTCACCAGATATTTATTGAGCAAATACGTTATGCCAGGCAGGTCTGCCATGTGCGATTGTGCGGTATGTAGACTGTGCAAAAGCATCTGGCTACTCACAAAGAAACCATGTGAATTAGTGGAGACCCTAGAGTGAAAAAGATCTTTCAGCTCTGGGGATAGAATGGTGAACCCAACAGACAAAATCCCTCTCCTAATAGAGCTTATATTTCAGTGGAAGATGCACATTGGCAAGCACTTCTAGAACAGAGTGTGGGATGTTGCATATGTGGAATGCCATGGGCACAGTCAAGAGGACTCTGATCCAGGTAGAGTCTGGAGAGGGCAGAAAAATAAACTAACACCAGAGGGTGAGTGGGATCTAGACAGACTCACACACAGAATGTGGGCAAAGGGAGTGTTTCAGACTGAGCGAAGGAAATCGGTAAAAACTCAAAAGTGTTCCTGAGTTTGGGATTTTCAAGACTCTAAGTGAATTCCATTTTAGCTGGAGCATCAGAAGGAAGGCTGGAGAATGAGGCTGGGGGTGGGGGTGGGGGGTAGGCCAGGCAGGGCTCCCTACTGCAGAGCTTAGCTGACCATAGCAAAGTGGTTGGAGCAGTGAGTAACTGTTTTTGAGCAGGAAGGGAGGGAAGCAGGGGTGACAGGATCTTTTTTTTTTAATGTTTATTTATTTTTGAGAGAGAGACAGAGCATGAGTGGGAAAGGGGCAGAGAGAGAGGGAGATACAGAATCCGAAGCAGGCCCCAGGCTCTGAGCTGTCAGCACACAGCCCAACACAGGCCTCCAACCCACAAACTGCGAGATCGTGACCTGAGCTGAAGTTGGACACTTACCCGACTGAGCCACCAGGCGCCCCAGGATCTGCTTTTTGAAAAGACCATAATGAATGCAAGGTCCAGACTGGTTTAAGGGGAGCAAGAGACGAGTCTGCTTTGAACACACCCAGTATTGATTTTACTTTGGAACCATATACATTACTTCAACCACATTTAAATAAATTAAAAAGTAATTACTTAAAATTGAAAGTAAAATTAAACGGATGACCTTAACTACATATCTATTTGGAGACAAAACCATACAGAGAAGAGTTATTCCCAGTGACTTTAAAAAAACAATCACTTGATTGACCCTAGTGGGATAGACCTTGAGGAAAAAAGCACTGTAAGAAAAATCCCTTAAGATTTTAGAAAAATCCCTTAAGATTTAGCAATTATTTTGTTGGAAGAAATGTTAATATAAGTTTTCTGATATTTTTCTGTATGTGTCATGAACAATATCAAACAAGTAATTAAGTGAGCCATTCAGCAGTCTTGAAAGAAGATACAAGTATCAGAGCAAGGAGGTTAAAGGAAAACTCTATAGGTCTGAATTTGAATGGCAAGTATTACTATAAATTTATGCTCTATTTTTTTATTTAAGAAAAATTATATTATTATTAGACACAACGAGCAACCCATCTGCCGTGACACCATTAGTGCCCAGAGTGTCATCCATAAAGAGTGAAAGGAATCAGGGATCTTGTGAGAAGTATATTATCCTAGGTCTTGGCCCAGAATATGCACAAAATGAGTCTGGAATATCTCTTTGCACCAAAAGACACGATCTGAATTAGTTCCTGCTGGCCAAACATGAGCAAATGCAACCGTTAATAAGTACGATGGATTAAAAGACAATGTCTTCGTATGCTTGGGCTACCATAACAGAAGTACCATAGAGAAGGGGGCTTATAAACAATAGAAATTTCTCACAGTTCTGGAGACTCAAAGTCCAAAGTCAACATGCCTGCACGGGCGGGTCTGCTGAGAACCCTCTTCCTTCCAGGTTGCACATCACTGACTCCTCCCTGTGCGTCACACAGAGGAGAACAGAGAGGAAGCAAGCTCTTTCCTGAGTCCTAAAAGGACGCTAATGTTCATTCATGAGGGCCCCACCCTCATGACCTTATCTAATGCCAATCACCTCCCAAGGGCCCCACCTCCTAATACCAATGTGCGAGCGGGTAGAATTTCATGTGAATTTGAGGGGAGGACACGTTTATTCTAGAACACACAGCAAATGATATTTAAATGCCTGACCTCATAGATACCACAACAAACCAATAAATAAACAAAACCAAACCCTTACTGGTCGGTATGGGAGGATGAAAATGACTGACCTCGTGACCAAAGGTCCTTGAAGTCTTTAGAAATATCTGAACCCTTGGGGAAAGACAGCCAGTACCGGGATCAGGGGTAGACCTAAGATTTAAGCAGAGTCACCCATGTTTGTGGGGTTTCTGTTTCACAGTGTTTAAAAATCCCATTTACGCTCTGGGTCCGAGAGAAAGCCCGTTATTACTTAGAGCAACAGGTCTCACTCACCGAGACAATACTACCTTCCCCATTGTACATGAACGTACAGCTCTTTTTGGGCTGAAACCAAAATTTTTCTAAGTGATCTATGTGATCATCCATCACATAAATGAGATTTCCTAATCGTATAAGCACAAGAATTTTCCAGCATTCTAAAGAAATTGATTCCTCTCAGTTTAAATAAAAAAAAAAATGTGTCTCTCTTTTAAGATATAAATGGTGGAAGCTACAGAAGAACTATATCCAACACAAAAAAGAATTTCTTCCATTAACTAATTTCCAGAGATTGTAATTTTCTTAAAGACAAAAAAACGAAACAACAACAACAAAAAACGCTAATACAAATTTAGCTGGTTGGGAAAATCTTGAACTTTGCTAAATATGTCACTGTTATCTCTTTGTTTTCCCTGTAACAACGGCAGCAAAAAATAACTATTATTGGAAAGCTTTGCAAGTTAAAATGAAGCTACCCTGGGGAACCAAATAGAGTTGCTAATCCTGTATACTTAGCTGGTTAGTTGATATTTTAGACTATACTTTTCAATGTACAATGAAGGGCACCTGGGTGGCTCAGCTGGTTAAGCGTCCGACTCCTGATTTTGGTTCAGGTCATGATCTCATGGTTCATGGTATGGAGCCCCCGTAGGGCCCTTCGCTGACAGCACGGAGCCTGTTTGGGATTCTCTCTCTCTTCTTGTCTCTGCTCCTCCCCTGCTTGCATGCTTTCTCTCTCTTTCTTTCTCTCAAAATAAATTAATAAACTTAATAGATAGATAATTGCACGTCAAGAGACGTCCACTTAGGGAAAGTAAGAAACTGAGGGCTAAGCTAAGAAGGGACCCAGTTTGTATCGAGCACCCCAGCACACATCTCCCAGGCCTGGGCCCTCTCCAGTTTGAGAGAGTTACTTGCAATCTAAACAGAAAAAGGACATTAACTTGCATTCCTAGTGCTCTTAATTAGTCTCCCTACAAATCGATAAGAAAAAACAAATAGGAAACTGTGTGAAGGATGCAAAGCTGCTTCTCACAGGACAGGAAGGCCGCTGGTCAATAAGCACATCCCACTCATAAAGGGAGAAAAGCAGACGAAGCAGCAGTCCATTGCCATTTCCCACCTGCCTGACACGTTGGCCAAAAATTAGAAGTCTGACCAGCCGTGCCCGGGTGAGATGCGGGGCAATGGGAGCCCCACTCACTGCTTGTGGGATTAGACATCAGTCCACACATTCTGAAGGAGAATTTTGTATCATCTGGAAGTCCTGGATATTTGTTTCTTCTTTATGATGAAATATTTTGAGTATTAAAAAAAAAAGCGGGGGAAAATATGCAAACATCCATGTATCCGCCACCCAGAAGGAAGCATGCACGTGAAAGAAGCTCTAAATGTTTCTCCTTCTCATCCCTTTCTCCTCTTTTCAGATGAAGCCACCGTCTTGAAGGTGGTGTTTGCCGTTCTGATGCTTACTTACCTGTGTATGCGTCCACACGCCAAGTCCTCGAACTCCACGCAAATGATCTTATATTGTATATTTCTTCCCGGAACTTGGTTATTTTTATTTTTGTTCTTGGTTGCACGCACCATTATCTTTTCAGGAGTGACCCATATATCCACTTATCTTTACATCCATGATAGATGTAGCTGGAGTTTTTTCCTTTTAACTTCTTGCGGTGTTCCTTTGATAAATACACTGCAACTTATTTTTCAATCCACTACAGATGATCAATTATTTTTTTCCAGGTTTTTTGTGCTTTCTGGTTTGGGGTTTGCTATTATAAGCAATATTTCAATAGGCTTTCCTGTGTAGATAGCTCCTGTGAAAATGTGCGCGACTTATCCTGGGTGTGATTTGTACTCTCCTGTGGAGTAGTCTAGTTGAAAACCTCCCCAACTTGTAATGTGCATTGGAATCTTTTTCAAATGCAGATTCTGGTTCAGTGATGTCTGGGGTGGGAAGAGAAACCTCATTCTCAAAAACTCCAAGGTGATGCCAGGGTTGCTGGTCTGTGGACCACTTGGGGAGTTATGAGATATTAAGTAGCCTTTTGCTTCTTAGGACACTCCCATGCCCTTACATCAGTGAGCTCATGGTGTCCTTAGGTACGCCTTAAATGCAATTGGCCTGCTTTAAGTCTTTAGTGCGGAAGGGACCACTTATCTCAGTATACCTTCTCCGATCAATTCAATACACCATAACGGCGTTTTTAAGAGATGTGATAGAGTTTCTTTACGATGTCTTAACGTTGCCATAAGGCTCCCCTTGATTTTCACGTACAGGAGAGGTGATATGCAAGCCTTGGCTCGGCACTGGTGCTGAGCTGTCTCCGAACACAAACAGTGCTGGAGCCTGGGGTTACGAGGATGATTGCCAAGTGAACAACATGTTTTGTCCCTGGTCTTATATTTTATTCTCTTTACTGATTAGTGAAATTGTGTGTGTGTGTGTGTGTGTGTGTGTGTGTGCATGCATGTGTTTATTTTAATAAAAAAGTAATAAATGCACTTGGAAAAAACTAAACTGTGAAAAAATGAAACTGGATCCAACCCAATTGTGTGGTAAGTTACATGAGATTGTAGTGCTCATCTTGCTTGAGTTCCTTGCTACCTTGAGGGCTGTGTGGGTCCCGTGTGACATCCTTTAGGCGCCAAGGGGGGCCTCAGCTTCTGCAACAACCACGTGAGTTTGAAAGCAGATCCATTCCAGGGCACCTGGGTGGCTCAGTCGGTTAAGCATCAGACTTCGGCTCAGGTCATGATCTCACAGGTCATGAGTTCGAGCCCCACCTCGGGCTGTGTGCTGACAGCTTAGAGCTTGGAGCTGCTTTGGATTCTGTCTTCCTTTCTCTCTGCCCCTCCCCCACTCTCACTCTGTCTCTCTCTCTCTCAAAAATATATAAATATTAAAAAAAAAAAAGGAAAGCAGATCCATCCTAGTCAAAGCTTCAGGTGAGAGCACAGTCCACCTGCCGCTGTGACTGCGCCCTCGGAGGGAGTCCAGCCAAGCCATTCCCTGACTCCTGACACACAGAAACCAGGAGATAATGAGTGTGTATTGTCCTAACCATTATAACAACATGGATACACAGTAATAGAAAATGAATACACTACTTCCATAAATGATAAACATATACAAAAGATTTATACATCTCTCTCTCTTTTTTTTTTGCTCCAAATTTGGAAATTATTTAACATAGTCATATACACGTGTACTCTCTTAATTTCTAAGGCTGTCTTGTACTTCAGAGATTGAGGCTCTACATTTTCCTATTTAATGCACTTCTAGGTTGTTTCCCTTGGCTTTCAAAAGATCCCATTCTGTCGTCAGGGAATATATGAAAGTGGCTTCCAATGCCTAGGGACAGTAAACCATTTTTAAACATCTATCTGCTTTAGTTCCTGCTTCCCAGTCCCTTCTGTCTTTGTAGCCTTTCTTCCACTTGAGGTTTGAACTAAGATTAGTAACCATTTGGTTTACTCAGGACTAGGGTTTTTCTGGAATGCAAGATTTTTGGTGCTAACACTGGGGCAGTCCCCTCTCCCCCCAAGGGACAGTCACTAGTCCTGCAACCCCTTTAAAAGTTCAAACAAGAGGAAAAGGAGGCATTCTAAGGACTGCAGGCAATTTCCTCTATGCTCGGCCAACAGTGAAGGAATAACAGTCCCCACGTCTGGTCTCCGCGTTGCAGCCACGCTTGCATACCCAGCTTGGGGTTCCCTGTGAGCCTCTGCTAAAAGTGAATACGCAAGTGTCTTTACCTAATGCAAGAATGAATAAAAGACTGGATTTTCAGAGCAATCATCTACCTCTTTTTATAGGAGGGATAAACCTCTCAACCTAAAAGAATAGTTATCCACACAGGGCTTGGATTATGCCTCATAAAACAGCAAGCTTTCTATTATCACCTAAATAAAGCTGCCATCAAGCTGGAACAAAGAAGCCAGGCAGAGAAAGTCTCTGAAAACAAGAGGCTCGGCATTTTATTTTTTTTTATTTTTTATTTTTCTCTCAATATATGAAATTTATTGTCAAATTGGTTTCCATACAACACCCAGTGCTCATCCCAAAAGGTGTCCTCCTCAATACCCATCACCCACCCTCCCCTCCCTCCCACCCCCCATCAACCCTCAGTTTGTTCTCAGTTTTTAAGAGTCTCTTATGCTTTGGCTCTCTCCCACTCTAACCTCTTTTTTTTTTTCCTTCCCCTCCCCCATGGGTTTCTGTTAAGTTTCTCAGGATCCACATAAGAGTGAAAACATATGGTATCTGTCTTTCTCTGTATGGCTTATTTCACTTAGCATAACACTCTCCAGTTCCATCCATGTTGCTACAAAGGGCCATATAGTATCCAAAATCTATAAAGAGCTCACCAAACTCCACACCCAAAAAACAAATAACCCAGTAAAGAAATGGGCAGAAAACATGAATAGACACTTCTCTAAAGAAGACATCCGGATGGCCAACAGGCACATGAAAAGATGCTCAACGTCGCTCCTCATCAGGGAAATACAAATCCAAACCACACTCAGATATCACCTCACGCCAGTCAGAGTGGCCAAAATGAACAAATCAGGAGACTACAGATACTGGAGAGGATGTGGAGAAACGGGAACCCTCTTGCACTGTTGGTGGGAATGCAAATTGGTGCAGCCACTCTGGGAAACAGTGTGGAGGTTCCTCAAAAAATTAAAAATAGATCTATCCTATGACCCAGCAATAGCACTGCTAGGAATTTACCCAAGGGATACAGGAGTACTGATGCATAGGGGCACTTGTACCCCAATGTTTATAGCAGCACTCTCAACAATAGCCAAATTATGGAAAGAGGCTCGGCATTTTAAAGGCTTCGGAAATGCACAGTAGGGTGGTGATGCCGGGGTCTGGAGTCTGACTGGCTCGAGGCCTGGAGGAGATTATTCCTGCCTCCACTTCTCCGTTTTCTCATCTGCAGGGCCTAATACATGGCAGACGTTTTGTAAATCTACATCCCACCCTCTCCCTTTTCCAGAAGAGGACACGGAGGTCGTGCCTGGTGGTCCAAGGTGAACACTCGTTTCAGAAGGGCGGATAAGCCCATTCGACCTTGATGACACCCACGTCCAAGTGCACTTGGGAAGAGGCACTGAGAGCAGGCTCCAGAGCCTGGGGCCCCACTTCCTGCCCTCAGAAAGGTGACACCCCAGGTTTACGGCCCACACGTGAACTATATCCAGAGACAGACATTGCAAATCTGCTCAGTAGCACATTTGAGAGTCCCCACGAGGACAGATGGTTAGGGGATATTTCCTTGCGCCCAATGGCAGGATTTCTGGCTTTGTGTTTATGACTTCATGCTTCCTTGTCAGTGTTCAAAGCTATGGTTCTAAGGAATGTAAAAAAACAAAACCAAAAAACCTACACTTTCATATACTGGAAGCCCATAAATTAAGCACCTTTTAGCCTTTTCTTTCTTGGACTCAAAAAACCCAATCCACATACCATTTCCTGGGGAGCCGGAGATGCATTTGTGTGGCAGCTCGGAGCCTTCCATCCACAGCTGTCATTCTGCAGTCACGGTGCTCGGAGACCCTGGGACAAAGCTGTTACCTGCGCTTGCCAGCTCAGTAGTCAGGCTAAGTGGAATAAAAAGGGGCCCCAGGCAATGAGCACCCTCCTTTCACTCATGATGCTTCTAAATAGAGGCACAGGTGCCTGTGTGTTTGCTATTTTTATTTGCAAGTGTCCCATCTGCGGAAGGGCCTTTAAAACAACAACAACAAATGGGCTTTCGTTGGGGAAGGAAAACAAAATTGTCCGTTGAGAGTAATGAAAGTTTACTGATGACGACAGAACCCATTAAAGACTTTTCAATGTTTATTTATTTCTTTATTTGAGAGAGACAGAGAGTGCATGAGTGGGGGAGGGCAGAGAAGGAGGGAGGGGGGAGACAGAATCCTAAGCAGGTTCCATGCTTAGCACAGAGCCTGACTCAGGGCTCAATCCCACCACCAACTGTGAGATCATGACCTGAGTCCAGCTCCAGAGTCAGATGTTTAACCAACTGCACCACCAGGTGCCCCTGTTAAAGACTTTTAGAATAGACAGGAATCTGGGGTCTCCCATGTGTGACACCACAAGGTGTGTTATCAAAGAGAGAGATGTGGTTAAATGACTGTTCCTGGGCCACGGGGACAGGAAAGGAGCCAGAGAACCTTCAAGGAACGGCCGACAGACTTCCCTTTGTCTGGGGGCTCAGAGGGCAGAAGAAACAAAGAGGGTGGTAGCCCATGCGGATTCCTTCTGTACATTTTATCTTCTTACCTCCCTTTTTGCCCCACTCCCACCCCCTGGCCCTGAGACCTTTTAGTGACGGGCCTTCTGAGCCCGCAAACCTATCACGTATAGGTTTATATAGCCACCTTACGAGGAAGCCAGGATTGCATCCCTGAAAATGTCACTCAAGGTTTTTGCAGGAATCATATCGGTCTCCTTGGTTACTCGAAGCCATCCAGGTGACGTGTGTGTCTTTCACAAGCACGTGCTGCGAGGAAGCAGTTGAGAACCCAAGTGTCACAAGCACCAGGGTGCGCACTGCCCACATTCAGCAGCAATGGCAGTAGAAAAGGCAAACTGATACAGAGTTGATACGTGACTCAATAATGATGCATATTTCCGCTCTGGAATTTTTCACTGTCCTCAGTCATTCGTTCATTTACCAGATATTTATTTGGCCCTAGCCATCATGCCCCTCATGTTCCCACTTTCTCTGCAAACACCTTTAATTCCCTTGCTCTCTACCTGCCTGGTCGATACCAATACTAGAGAAACCAAATATCCACTTATTCCATTCCTGCAGCGGAGTAGCCAAACATTGGCTTAGCAAAGCACACAGTTTCATGTGTTTGTCTCACTTTGAGTCATGTTCATACATTTCAAACGGGCATACAATGCTGCTTGCTAATCTTATCACAGATCCCTAGTGGTCTCTTTCCCATTCCCTAAAGTGACTTTTTAACACATTGCCCTCTCTCCTCAAACATCTTGCTTCCCCTCCTCCCCCTTCACTCTCAACAAATGACCTTGCTCTAAAGTTCTAAGAGAAATTAGAAACAGTGAAATAGGAATTTCTTGTGCTTCCCGCCACTAGATTCACCATGAGCCTAAGGTTTGCACCTGCGCTCCAAGGGTGGTGACTAAAGTATCTCTTCAGATGTCAACCACATGTCTTCCACCTTCTCTCCCCTTTTCAAGAACATCACTCGTGTAAGTATCCCTTCTTTCTCTGGGATCATTAGTTTCCTCTTTGTACCAGATCATTCTAATGTGAAACAAAAGTGCCTCCAATCCTTAATAAAATATAAGATAGAACCACAGAATCCTCTCTCGACAATCTACCAATCTATTAGTGTTCCTTACCTCCCCAAGCAAACATTCTTGCAAGGGCTGTCCAGAGTTCCTGTCTTTACTACACATTGGGACTCCGCTAACACTGCTAATTAAAATTCCTGAGGATCCTGACTTTGCCACATTCTTTCTCTATTTTTGCCTTACCTGACTTCTACGGAATAGTTGATGTGATCAGACATTCCATCCTTCTTCAAACACTTTTTCCCCTTGGCCTCTGTGATAGCACACTCTCCTGATTTTTCTTTTACTTAGTTGTGGCCATTTATTCAGAGTCACTCATGCTTAGTCTCCTTTGTTGACTGATGCTCTTCTGCTTGGCCTTAAATATTGGAATATTCCAAGGGATATGTCTGGGACTCCTCCTCCCAAATGATACTCTCTTTAGGTGGTTTCAAGCGTCTCATTTCAATGTCATTCATAGGATAAAAAGTCTCACCTTGTGCATATACAGATCTTTTACACGCCAGACTCTTGCATCTAATTGATTATTAGATGCCTTTACTTAGTAACGTATCCCCCAGTCTTTCCTATATCAGTGACACTTGCAACTGAAAGTCAAAAAACAGGATGAAGTCTCTTTTTCCCTTACCCATCATATTGAATTCATTAGAAGGCTCTGAAAATTCTTCCTCCAGAACACATCCTGAATCTCTCCATTTCTAATGCTACAACCTGAAAGAAAGCCAACATCATTACTTCTCTAGATTATTCCATTAAGCCCTCAGTGATCTCTCTTCTTCCAGGTAGGTATTATCTTTATTTAACATATGAGGACACTAAAGCTCCACAAGGTCAAATGACTTCATACATTCATTCAGAAATATTTCTGAGCACCTGTTTTGTGCTGCCAGATGCTTATCTAAGTTGCAGGATATAATGGCAGTGCCAGTTCTATCTGACGCTAAAGCCCTGTTCTCAGTCTCACATACCATATTGGTATCAGATCAGGAATGTGCCAGAACATTCCTTCTAGTACAAGAAACAAATACATAGAAAATACACTGGTATGTAAGAACATCACATGCTTTGTAATAGCAGAAATATACTAACTCAACCTGAGGGCTTTGGGAAGTTTACCTAAGGGAGCCAAACTGATCTATTTCTATAGGAAATTTCTCCCAAGGATCCTGACATCTATTCCTTTACCAAAGTGGCTTTCTCTACCTGGCCTACCTTGTAGATCATTAGCCTGGCTAATGACTACTTAACTCTGCAAAAGCATTGCCTTATCTAGGAATGGTCTACCCTTGGCCTATCCATGTCAACAAAAGTTCTCTTCCTCTGTGTTCCTTAGTTGATGCTTATTATATTGTATTGCAATTTGGGGTTTATACCTACAAATAACTTTGTGAAATCCTTTAAAAAAATATTAGGTGCAGTTGATAAATCTAGATGGAAATACTTGAAAAATACATAGGGAATATCTAACTAACTAACTTTCCTTTGCAAAACCTGACACTCATCACCATGTTCTCTCTTACTAGCCTACATGTCTTGAAAACTAAAGAAGTTTAAAATGTGTATTCAGTACAGGGTTGAATGGAAATGTCATCCATATCAGTCACTACACAAGCCTGGAAAATACAAGCCCTTCTCTTTGATCTTTCCAATGAATCACAAGACTCATTTGCCTTTCTTAGTAGAATGGTGCTACAGTGGTGGTGGTGACACTTCCGAGGACAAAACAGAATCTGAACCAACTTTCCCCCGCACTCCAGGAAGTGGAGACTCTGTAAGGATGTTGCTGAAGATTGAGCCATCCCAGCCATCAAAGAAAGTGGGATCTAGGTACTTTGCACGTGTATGTATTTTTTTATTCCGAACAACTTGGGTTTTAGTTTTAATGGTTACTGCATCTCTCATTCAAGGCTTTTCATCTGGAATTCATCTCTATTCAAACAAAGTTGGGTTTATGGATGCTTGGCACAGCAAGCAAGACCACACATCATGGGGAAACGCCCAGTATTTCAGTAGGAGAGTGTCTGAAAGGATAATTAGTAGGGATGTGGGCTCTACTGAACATCAGGATGTTCTGGCACATTCCTGATCCAATACCAATATGGTATGTGAGGGGGCTTTGGGGGGAAATTTAAGGAAGCAGGAATGTTCTCTGCATATGTCACTGTCAGAAGGCAGGGGTAATTCTATAATCGAGCATGTCTCTTAAAAATTATTTATTTATTTATTTATTTATTTATTTATTTATTTATTTATTTATTTTTGAGAGAGAGGAAGCGAGAACGAGCAGGGGAGGGGCAGAGGGAGAGGGAGAGAGAATCCAAACAGGCTCCAGGCTGTCAGAGCAGAACCCTATGTGGGGCTCAAACTCGTGAACCATGAGACCATGACCTGAGCCAAAATCAAGAGTTAGATGCTTAACAGTATGAGCCATTCAGGCACCCATATATAATTGGGTATCTTAATAAATCTTATATCTAGAACCAAACAAACAAACAAAAAACAAACAAAAAAAACACACAAACAAACCAAAGAGTGAGGTTAAAGCATTAATTGGTAAAGGTGAGGTAGTCACTCAAGTTTGCCAGGAGAAGGGGATTGAGATATTATGAATTATAAGAAATGTACATATCTTATCTTCACCCACGTCTTTTGGGTGGCTCACATTTGGGGCCATTGCCTGAGTAATACCCATAGGGTATGCAGGGCAAAACCAGATGTATGTCTTTGTTCAAGTTTCTAGAACTGCTAAGTCAGCCCTTGCTAGCAAACCGCCAAATCATCACCTGGCTGGACGGCAGAAACCAGCTGGCTTTTGGAGGGGTAACGTGGTACCAATGCCATCTCTGGGGTCCACCCCAGACTCTGAAGCTGGAATGCTTGGGTTTGAAGGGTGACATTCCCACCCATTTCCTAGCTTTGCACATATATGCTCTGTTTCCTCCACTAAAATAGTATATACCTTGTAGGATCATTGTAAAGATTGAATACTTCCATGCATGTGAAGTTTCTAGACCCCTGAATGGCATATTGCCATCTGTGTTACTTCTCAATCCCACCACGCACACACATTCCTGGAATCCTTGGACCCCATACCTGAACTCAGTGGTTAGACAAACCCAGTTAGAGCTCCCAGGGCTGCATGGTTAGACAGACCGGATTAGCGCTTTCCAGTGAGGGGCAGGGGTCGTGGTGAGTAGGCAGGCCTGTCACGTGGTATTTGTGGAGTTGCAGAGATCACAGTCTGAATCTGGCATGAGGAGTCTGAATTGATTCTGCCAGTCCCCTGGGTCCTACACAGGGTGCCTGTAAGGCAGGGGTCATGGACCATGTGCAGATAAACACATTCTTGAGTGCAGTGGGCTGGAAGTGCCATTTTTCCAGGCCTCTTTCTTTCCAACGTGCATTTTCACACACAATAGATCCCAATAAAGCCTGTAAAACTGCCACAATTTCCCCATTTTAGGAAAGGCCAACCTCCCATTATAGGGAGGGGCTGTGTGCAGCAAGCATTAGTGCTGTAAATCACAAGGATGGGCTCTGCACACAGCGACTCCTTGCTTATAAGCCTTTTAATGTCTTCTTCCGTCACTGTGGCGTATGTTATTTACTCTCTGCCAGAGCTTTGGCTTCTGCCCTTCTGCTGACCATAAAAGTAATAGCCTATGTTTGTGCACAATGACAAATCAGAGAAAGCAAATATTATACCTGTGGAGTACAAATCCACCTGAACTCCTTTTGATCCCTATCACAAGGTTAGGTTATTTGGATGTGTCAGAGTAAGAGGATTTGGCTCTGTTTCCTTATGAGGGTAGATCTTACGAGCAAGCAGAGCAAATAGGCAAATACAGTTTGATTTGAGGGGTACAGACAAGGGCCTCTGTCCAGCTCCCCATTCTCCACAAAATGTGCAAGTATACTTTTAATCTATGTGCAATTGACTGCTTTACTCAAGAGTGTACAGTCTGAGGGCGGTCAGCTGGTCTTTCCTATTGACCTATTGCCAGATTTCAGAGCTAGGGGCATTTGCATTTCAAGTAATGCCAAGAGTTTAAGTTGAAGGAATACCTATCCAGTTGTATAATTCAACCAACAGTTAGTCTGTGGTGGAGGTATTTGCTGGAGCATGGCAGGTTGAGGTCCAAGGTTTTGGGCTACAATTTGCTATGCATGTGAACGTGGGTTCGTGCCCACTCAGATTCTAAAAGATATAGACAATTCTTTTTAGACCATTGAGGGACCATTAGTCCCATTGTGGCCACTAAATTCTGTTTTGGTTCAGTTGTATGCTTATTATTCTACATCATAAACAAAAAGCTCCCAGTATGGATCATGATGAAAATAATTTAATTGCCAGCTTGATGGAAACTCAGAAATTCCAACATCCCACCTCCTAAGAACCTATGCTAATTTCTAGGAGAAAATTCCCAATCGGGTGGACTATGAGTGTGGAGAAGGCTTTCCTGGGGCTGTGTTCTAAGGGAGGCCCATGCTCTGACCCTGGGGAAAGAAACTATAGACCCAGGTCAACTAGTAACCACAGCTGAACAACCATAGAAATGGAGGAATGGAACAAGACATGCCCTGGAAGGATTGAGTTGAGAAGACATGACTCTGGGCAGGAGATTCAACCCTGTCATGAAGTCTGAAACGTCCATTAAAGTACTCTACCTACAGTAACGAGGACTTATGAATGTGCAAGTATAGTTTTAATCTATGTGCAATTGACTGCTTTACTCAAGAGTGTATAATCTGAGGGAGGTCAGCTGGCATTATATTGGAAAATAACACATTTCAGGGGCAACTACAACATGTATTCTGAAAGCTAAATTTTAATCAACCCACAGTGTTCATTTGTATACCAAATGTCAGAAAGGGGTCTTATTGGTGAAAAAATATTGATCTATTGACTAGTATGAGGACTTAGAAATGGGATCTTATTGGTAAAATTCAAGGTTTCCAAGATATGTAGGTGTGCTAAGATATTTTGGAGACACCCCTGTGTTCCCTGCATCCCCCACATCTCACATGGCAAGGGTATAAAACCCAGCGAGGTCGGTAATCTGCTTATGCATACATAGCCCCTGAGATCCCCAAATGGTCCTTCATCCAACCATCAGGAGGATTTCTGAACATCTGACTAACTTTACATCCCAGAGTACTATGTCTGCAATGTTATGTTTGGCTCAAGAGAATATTTCATGCAAAGTAAGGCCAGAACATTTAGAAGGACCAAGAACCGGACCCTCATTGAACTTACTGAATGCTAATTATTTTTTCCTGCTTGCTTAATGTTGATTTAATAAATGTCTGACATGTGGATTGGCATTTTGACCTGCTCTCTTTAGAGCATGGTAGTGAGGTTATGGATAAAAAGCCACTCTCATCTAACTTAGTCATTTTGGGGTAGCTTCTAGTCTCTACCAAACAAACTAAAACAAAAAAAACACAAAGAGTCGGACATTACTATTTTTTCACCTGTTCAAGATGTAGTCTGAAACCTTTTTTTAGAAGGATAATTATATTATGTGGTTTTTAAATACTTTTCTAAATATAAGGATCTGTGGGAACATTTCTCTAGCGACATGGGGAAAGGGAAGGGATAACCAGATGGGGTCAGAAAAAGCGTCAAGTCTTTAGAGGGCATTAAACAGAAACACAGCACTGAAGGGAGTCAGAGGAACAGGTTTTCCCTTGGTTCTGCCACCAAACAGTTCTTTGTGGTTGTCTTTTCCTCTTGGACTCCATTACTCTCATCTGTGTAAAATAAGGAAGATGAATAGAAAAAGCTCAAAGGTTCCCTCTGGTTCTCAAGTTCTAGGAGTTCCAAGGGGGACAAGCAAACGGATCTCTCCACCTTCTGGGTAAGTCACCAGGAAGGTAATTCTATCCCAACAGATGAGCCCCCTGCCTGACGTTCAGGTAATAACTGGAACCACACTTTTGTGAACACTCCTCCTTTTCAATAAAGTATTATTAGAGGACAGTGGGAAATTACAAACATTTACAATTCATTGAAAATGAATTTCATTGATAGCTTTCTGATAGCTGTTAATACTTCATGAACTAGAATGTTGATCATTCTTCCATGACTGGAAGGGGAGGTAAGAAGGAAAAGAAGCAAGGGGTCATTTTCATCAGTGGTACAGAACTGAGGACAGGAATGGGGGAGGAGGTATGTTGAGGGGTGTTCAGGACACATGTAAGTACAAGTGGTGGTTAGTCAAAACCTGGACATCCAAGATTCCTAGGATGCCTGGGGAGTGAGAAAGGGAAATTGGGAAAGGAGGGACAAAAAAGGCACAGGTGATTACTAAGCAGATTTGCCTAGGGGTTACCTCTCCCCCAACAGGC
Source organism: Prionailurus bengalensis (assembly GCF_016509475.1). Classification (NCBI taxonomy): domain Eukaryota; kingdom Metazoa; phylum Chordata; class Mammalia; order Carnivora; family Felidae; genus Prionailurus; species Prionailurus bengalensis. Next base: position 68,921,078 of record NC_057343.1, on the reverse strand, counting down.
CCTGTGCCATTACAGAAGCCACTGATGAACCCTGAATTTAGATTTGAGAGCAGAGAACACTATCCAGAAGGGGAGAAGGCACTGCCATCTTGGGATTCCCCAACTTTCCAGCTCTCTGCCACCTTTCCTCCAGAAGCTAATGCTTTCTCCTTCTCTTTGCTTTGTGAGCTGACTCAATGGGAAGGCCCAGGTTAACAGGGCCCACCCAGTTAACAGGTGTGTGTGTGCAGAGCCATTTTTGGTTGAAATCTGCTTCCCCTGTCGGCAGTTCAGAAGGAGACTCCTGGTCTCATCTGGGCCCCCAACAGAAGCTGACATGGGATCAGCCTTCCGGTGCTCGAGGTAAGATGGCAACATTCCAAACACACTTCACAAATCTTGCTCGGGGAGAATGGGCACAAGCTGCCTCAGGAGCCTACCGTTGGAGCACCTATCAGTCCCAGAGAGGGCAGCAGCCATCCTGCTTTCTTAGTGATCATCCAGCCCTATCTCTTCTGCCAAGAATATCTTCCAGAAGCTTTCTAAGATGGGGGGAGTGAGAGGGAAATTAGAACTTTTGCATATCCGAGCTCACTTTCATAGTCCCTACTCACACTTTATTGATCATTTGGTGGGTATAGATTTCTGGATTGAAAATGATTTCTCATTTTAACTTTGAAGGTGATGCTCCATGATCTGCTAAGCTTGTAATGGTAGCCTTGAGAAGTCTAAAGACATTCTGGCCCCTTACCCTTTGCTTTTTGTCCCTGGAGCATTTAGGGATATTTCATCACACTGCAGTATTTTGGCATTTGGCAAAGATATAACTTGGTATTGCTGTCCTTGCTTTAATTATGCTGGGGACTCATTTTCCTCATTTCTCAGAAATCTTATCATATTTCATTGATAATGTCTCTATTTTCTCTGCTATTCCTTTCTTGATTGCAATTTTAGCTGGATGTTGTATGCCCTAACTTGATGACCTAAATCGCTTATATTTTCTCTTCCATTTTCCCAACTTGGTTTTGCTGTTATTCTGTTTGATGTTTTGTAAAGTGTATGTTTTCAATCACTTTGATTAAGTTATATTTTCATTCCCCACAAAGTGCTCAGTTGAGAGTTTATCCCTTACTTTCCTATTTCAGTCTATGCACGTTTTCTTTTTAGTAGTGTCCTTTCAGTCAAAAGATTCTCCAAAAGGATAAAGACACACACCAAACAGACAAAACCCACAAGACTACAGAAGTGTCTTGACACTTGTGAAATACACATGATACTCTTCTACTTCAATGTCCCTTTTGTGGCCACATGAGTTGAGATACTCTTGTGGTTCCTGTGGCCAGCCCTGAAGATTCTATCCTACCTCTAAAATGCTGTTTCCACCAGAAGTTTCAGGAAACAACCGACTTGTCACCAAATCCATAAATGGAAGGGTTATGCAATCACTGTAGTCAAATGGATGAGCAAAGCCCTAACTAGCAGCTGCTTTAAAACATTGATTCAGAGTATGGCAAATCAGTACTCCAGAGTGGGGAAAGTATAGTCATGATCCTTCTGCTGAGTTTCATAGTTATAATCCAGAACATATCACTTTTACCGACTCCAGAGGATCAGAAAAGCCACTGAAATGATCATGGTTGTTGTAAATTTTTTCTTACTGGGTAACACAAGCTCAACATTTAATTGTAGCCATGTCCATGTACCTACACTCTGTTGAGATTCATTTTCACAAGGAAATATATTTTTTTCTGGTTTTTGTTCTTTGGGGTGTTGAGATCTGGAATTCATAACTGCAGATCTAAGAATGCTAAAGCCCTTTTCAGCCATAGGCAGTTCCCTATTTAAAAGATAGATTCCAAATTGGCATTTATCTCCAGTTCCAGAGTTGGAAAGTGGGTAGCAGCCTATAAGTGCCTCCCTGCTAGGAAAAAAGAGTTCCCGGGGTCAAGGAGACCAGGAGAAAGCAAAGACAGAGGTTGGAAGGTTGTCTGAGAATTACAGAGTTTCAAATATGCACCTTTCTGTCTCTATAGACACAAAAGTAAAAGAAAAAGTGTTGTAAAGGCCCTATTCTCTCTGAGTATGAGGGGTATTTCTGTACTGTGAGTCTGTCCACTGGGAAATCTGATTTCAGCCAGTAAATCATGTAGAATGTGGCTCAACAACTCTTCCTTATCCTTTTCTTAGCTTCACTCCGGAGAAGCAAACTTACTAATTCCGTGAAGACCAAATATTTCCATTAGGATAATAATACAGATCCCATAACTCTGTTATCACACTACTGGGCATTTATTCCACAGAAATAATTCTAGAAAAGAAAATACAGTTCTACCTGTTCTTCACAGAAAAATTATTTATAATTGCAGAACTACTGCTGTGAGCATTTGTGTCACACAGGGGAATGGTATGTAAACGATGCTATTTCCTTAATGGGTCATTAACAGTAATAACTATTAAAACCATGTAACTATTAAAACCATGTAACAGTAAGAAAAGAGATTTGCAGTTAAGTTTTAGTGAGAAAGGAACACAAAATATCACCTGTGTGATGATTGCCAAGTTTTAAAACGTATTTATATGGACTACGATGAGAAATAAAAAACAAAAATAAAGAATATTTACCAACAGTTTGCTGGTGGAAGTTTGGTCGGTGTCTCTTTGTTGTTATTTGTCAAATAGTGGTCACCGTGGAATCTCATTCTGGAACAGCCGTTCTGCAGAGAAGCAACTGGGAATCCCTGGCCTCTGATAATACTTCCTGGGTATGTTTCATGGTATACTTGTTAGGTCTAGGATACTAAGATATTCCATGAAAACAATACAAAGCAAAACAACAAAGAAAATACTTTTGACCAAATGAATGTTAAATCCATTTGCTCTCAAAAAATGTTACTGTAGGGCTCCTTAGAGACTTACATATGCTAATATAGAACATGAAGTTCCCAGAAGGGAAATAAATATGCAGTCTTTTCAAGACACCTCAGGCTACACAGATTCCCACCCTCTTCCCCAGCCCCACCTCCCTCTCTCCTCCCTCCCCTCCACCTGCCACACACACACACACACACACACACACACACACACACGCACACAGGCATTCTGCAGGACTAGTGTCTTGCTGAGCAAGCTGTGGGTCATTTCTGATTGGGTTGGCACATTTCCTTGGCTGTGCCAGAACTAAACAAACACTTCTCCAGGGTTCATCTTCTAACATAGTAGCTGAGCAATTTCTTTTCATCTTTCAAGGTCTCCCTCGAGTGTCACATCCTCTATGAGAACCTTCCCAATCCCTCCAGGCAGAACTAATGTTCCTTCCTCTCACTCCCCTTCCACTTTGCCTTTGTTATTGCACACTTTATTCTTTGGCAATTATTTGCGTTTGTTCTTCAGCTAGAAGGGCTGTTTTCAGTCCTCCCTGTGCTTCAGAATCCACTGGGGACCTTAACATAGTACAGACGCCCAGGAACCACCCCCAGAGATTCGGGTTCTTTGGGTCTGGAGTGAGACCTTGGCAAGGTCTGATGAGGACCACTGGGAGAAAGAATCAGCTCCTTAAGGCCAGGTGTGAGTTTCATTGATCTTTGTATTACTACTGCCTGTCACTAATGGGTAGGCACAAACTTCTGCTAAATCAATGTGCCCTAGCGAGAAAAGAGGAAATGCTTACTTAAACACTGGTTGTTAAATTCCTCTTAGTGAAATAACATGTTTTGAGTAGCGAGGTTCCTTCGTTTGCCATTTTAGTTATGGAAAGACAGCTGTGGAAGCGTCCAGGAGATGAGGAGAGAAAGGACACAAAAGGTCAGCATGTGAGAGACCATGAGGAGTGAATGGTCCTCTGGTGAGGACCAAGATGCCCGATGTTCAATGTTAAGTTTTCAGTTTTGCCTCATTGCCATACCCTGCTGTTGCTCTCAAACCTTAAGGAAAGAGCATTCCAGCATAACGCTCTGAAGTTCAACCAGTCAGGGCCTGGGCTGGGCTATCCCTTGAGTTTTGTCTGAAAAGAAGAGAGGCCAGAGCCTGCATTAGGGTGCAGGTGAGTGTGGTGCTTAGGGCACCAAAAACTCTGCAATCAAGATAAATACTATTCTGATGCAGTATTAAAAAAAATCAAAATGGGGGCGCCTGGGTGGCGCAGTCGGTTAAGCGTCCGACTTCAGCCAGGTCACGATCTCGCGGTCTGTGAGTTCGAGCCCCGCGTCGGGCTCTGGGCTGATGGCTCAGAGCCTGGAGCCTGTTTCCGATTCTGTGTCTCCCTCTCTCTCTGCCCCTCCCCCGTTCATGCTCTGTCTCTCTCTGTCCCAAAAATAAATAAACGTTGAAAAAAAAAAAATCAAAATGGAAACAAAAATAAGTCTATGATCAACCAAATACCAACATTTTATTATTTATTTAATTATTTATTGAATTTTTTTTTTATTTGAGAGAGAGAGAGAGAGAGAGATTGAGAGAAATGCCAGCAGGGGAGAGGGACAGAGGGAGAGAGATAGAATCCCAAGCAGACTCCATGCTTGGAGTGGAGCCCAATGCAGGGCTCGATTCCACAACCCTGCGATCATGAACTGAGCCAAAATCAAGAGTCGGACATCAACCGACTGAATCCCCCAGACACCCCCCAAAATTTTAAATAAAGACAGAATCAATCATAGCTGTGTCCCTAAACATAGTAGAGCCTGAGGAAAGGAAAAATCAGTAATACTAATCCTGTCTTTATCTAAAACTTTGGTATTACGTTCATGATGCATTTGGGGGTTCATTTTGATTGTTTAGTATATTGCACTAAAAAGTATTTATCAAAACCTTTACTGATCTTGATCACTGAAGCATCTGGTGCCCCCACCGGTTTTATGTCTGAAGCAAGTACCCTCACTTGCTTTACTCTAGTCCCAACCCTGAGATGGACACTTGGAAACTCCTCTGAAACTAGTCTTCCAGCTTTGCAAAGGATGCTGTGTTTGAGAATATAGGATGCCCAATTAAATTCCAAGAAAGGAGGCTAACCAAAAAATTGCTCAGATGACACAGTATAACCCAACATCTATAGTCACAGAACGTCTTAAAGAAAAGAATATTGCTTTTTGATAGTAGGAGGCTTCAGACTGATCTGGAGAAGGATCCCCACTGGACTAGCCCATTGATGCAAACTGCATGCAATCCTGGTCTGGGGATTGTCTTGGGACTGACAGAAATTGGAAAGGATAATATTGAAACATGGCAAGGATACACCAACAATCTGCTACAACATTGGCATGTGTATGACACAGAAAAGCAAGGAATCCTCCCTATGCTGGAATCAATGTCTTGGGCACAGAACTTCAAATCCCTCAGTGCAGGAGACTTCTGTCCCTGAGCCCACGAGTGTTGGTTAGGTGAAATGCAACCAGGACTTGCGGTCTAGTCTATAAAACATGGATGATACACCTGCATTGCTTGATGTATGTAAACCATTTTCTCTTGGGGATCAGTGTAAACAATTATTCAAGTTCTACAAATAAATGATGTGTTTCTTTCTGCCATCCTCACTCATGACTTCAGGGTGAAAATTTGAGGGGTAGGTACCCTTATGGGGACTGCAAAGATTTTGCTGAGAGGAAAATGTAACAGAACCACCACAACACCCCCCCTCCCTCACCTGCAAAACCCAGCTATGGTTGGCATATCAGCTGGTGGCAGGATTCCTTTCTATGGGGTGAAGAAGTTTTTCTGTCTGTAGTGAGATACCTTGATGGGTCCTTTCAGTTGGAGTGAGTGAGCACCCAGTCATGATGCAGGTCATCAGGGCAAAGCAGAGGGAGCCACGTTGCCCTGCCTTGTAAAGTGGGAGAAGCTGTAAGTTTCAGGACATCGCCATGATGCATGGGGTGCCCTGCTGGAGAATGGACATGAAAGGGAAATGAGTGCCTTTGGGACTTGGGGAGGCTATCCAAAGCTCTGTTTAAAGTTACTTGCTACAGTGTGCTTTGCTGTCATTTATAGCCTCACCCTCACTCACTCCACCACCAAATTCGTCAATAAAAATCTCTCTAAATATAAGCGTTTTTTGCAAACGGTGTTTTGAGAGAAAAGCACAACAAAAGCAAAACGGGTTAGCATTCTGTGCTTGGGTTGATGGGGGGCGGGGAGTGAAGAAGTGAAATGAATAGTCAGAGAATGGGAACTTCAGGGGAACTGAAATAAAGTATAGAAGCAAAATAGAAAAAAAGAAGCAAAAGCCCTTGAAACTCCTTGGCCTGTGTTAGGTGGGGGATGGAGAAACTGGGAATGAGGGTCCTTCCTCGTGGGGGAGCGAGGCTCCAGCCACCTCCTCTCACTATTACGAGAAAAGGTGACCCCATAAGACAGGCTAGGGTGAGGACTTCCAGGTGACTGACATAGAAATGAGAGCTTAAATGCCACCACGTGTCACATAATGGCATAATAGAGCTTCTTTTCCTAGAATAATAATAATGCACTTGACAAAAGGCTTTTACATGAGTAAAGAGAACATAATTTCTGAATATTTAATGCAAATTGCCATAGAATAAAATGATCATTAAATATGTAAATGCTATTTACACGTGCTTATTGCTACCATAACTCATCTCTTATATAATGCGATCTCTGTGCCCTAATTTGTTACTTGGTCATGGGTTCCACAAATCAAAATCTGGGGCAGCTTCTCACAAAGAAGCAAGTTGATGAAATGCACAAAAAATATCTCCTTTCAGCGCTAACAGGAGGTTTCTGAATTTGGCCTTTGTGCTCTTGATCCGAGGAGGAAAGATGGAGACCAGCACCCTACTGGGAACTGATGTGATGCCAGGTGCTGAAGGGCCATTCGGATCAAAGAGAAGCCCAAATGTCCCGTCTCAAGTACACACCGTGGGTCTCCTTAGTCTCCTTTAATGTAATACTAAGCAAAAGATTAAGAAAGTTTAAAAAATTGTCCTTTGATGATCACAAGTGAGCCAAATTTCTACTTTCTCTTGAGGGCTGCTTGGGTGCTATTTATTATTTTAAAAAGAAAATAAAGTGAAGCTGGTGAGAGCAGCCTCCCTCATTCTGACCCTCATTATTGTGCAGTTTTTGGATTTTCGTCAAAGGGCCCAAGGCCTGCTTACTCAAAGTGCATCTGGGCCAGCACTCTGATGCCAGGAGCATCTTCGTTAGAATCCACATCTTAACAGATTCCCCAGGTGGACTGTATACACATCTGTGGTGGGTTGTTTTTGTTTTAAGTTTATTTAGTTATCTGGAGAGAGACAGAGACAGCACGAATGGGAGAGGGGCAGAGAGAGAGAGGGAGACAAAGAATGCCAAGCAGGCTCTGCACTGTCAGCGTGGAGCCCGAGACTCAAGAAACCATGAGGTCATGACCTCAGCTGAAACTAAGAGTCAGAGGCTTAACCAACTGAGCCACCCAGGCTCCCCCCCCGTGGTGGTTTTATAACAGTGTCAGTTTGGATAAGACTCCCCCGAAATTAGGGTTGGCCAAAAGAAAACTTTTGCGGGAGATTGACAAGATGGACTTAAAGCAGCCTCAGTCCTGCTCTGGGGCCCTCCTAGCCAGGGTCCCTGTAAACAGGTGGCTGGGTTCCAGCTTTTCCCTGCTGTCCCCCCTCTACCTGCACACCCAGCTCTTCTATCCGACCGTCAGCCCAGCTAATCAAGGGAACTCCAGACAGGGGGCAACAGCCTTCCATAGGCTCCCTTCCCTTTCCCACTGGCCTCCTAGATTTCCCAGAAAGTTCCAACTTGTTCATGCATGCAAAAGCTTCAGGTCAGTTTCCTTAGTGACCTTTCTGATTCCCCAGTTCCACTTATGGGAACTTCCCAGCTCATTCCACAACCATAATAGGTGCAGTTTGTATAATAAACCCCTTCCTCTATATTACTCAGAGCAGCTTTGCTTTCTTGGTAGAATTCTTAACTAGAAACGCATTGAAGTTCAGAAGGCACTGGTCTAGGTTACAGTCGTGATTAGCAAGCAACATTGTAAGTTATTCATTTTGAGCAAGTCCACTGGCCCCATCCCTTACAGGGTTTATCCGAATGAAGTATGTGCTTTCCAAGCAGTGGTGGAGGGAGATTCAGAGGTCTCTGGTAATTTCTGGTGAGTGCCCCTTATTTATATGAGAACTAGTTTGGTGGAGACAGTTCATCTGGGAAGGCTACTGAGTCCTTTTAGCCACATTGATTGGATGTTTCAGCTCGGAAGAGGAAAAGGTGAGCTGTTCCTTTGGACTTTGGATACCTTATCCTAGTCCTTGAAAGTTTTCCTGGTGCATTTTTGAGTGATCTTTTTGAACTCTTTGAAGTTCTGTGCCGATCAGCTCTCTGTCATTTGAAAGTGATAGAAACCAACTCAAAAACAGCCCAAAGCAGTTAGAAGTGCTGTTTTGGTTGTTTGTTTGTTTTGTTTTGTTTCTCCCTTAACTTTTTTCTTTTTTTTTCTTTCTTTTTTTTTTTTTTTTTGGGTGGGAGGAGGGGTCAGCAAGTTTTAGGCTGAATTTGATCCAAGACCTAGGTGATGTCCTGAGGACTGAGTTTCCATCCCTCTGTCCTGGATCTTCCTCTTTGGGGAAAGATTTTTTTTCAATGGCTGCTGGAGACAATTCAGGGATCCAAAGTCCAGTGGCACAAAAAAGGTAATATCTTCTTTCTGGTCATGCAGGTGGAAATTCTGGGACCAGCCTGACAGGATCTGATGGACTGACCTATGCCACCTGCTCATCTATGATCCAGCCACCTGGCTAGGAGGTCATAGGCCGAGGTCCACCCTGACAGCTGCGATTGGCATAGTCTCTACCTGAGGCACCCTGAAGTCCTGGGACTGAGAACCAGTATGGCAGGAGGTGGTGTTTTTACAGGAATAGGAAATTGCTGTAGGCAGACACAAATCACCACAACCACCATGATGAAATGAATAGATGGCCACTTGAGGATCATAGTATAATATACTTTGGATTTCACTGTTCGGATTCTAGAAAGGAAATAAGATCATGGCCTCTTAGTTTAAAACTCATCGAATGTTCATTGTTGAAATTTTAGAAAGTGCAGGAAAGCATAAAAAGGAGGAAGAAAAAAAAGTCACAGCAATCTTATCACCAAGGGAAAATCATTGTTATTATGTAGGCAAGTAAACTTTTTTTCCAAGTAATTTACTGAAGAGTATTTTCCATATCATTAAATATACTTCTATACTGTGCTTTTCAGTAAAGGCACAATTTTTCATTGTATGTTTGTGCTACACACCTGGTCCCATATTGTAGACCTTTTTATTGTTTCTAAATTATGAATCCAATGTGTAAAATTCTTACCCATCAATCTTTGTGAATATTTATAATAATTTCCACAGGATAAATGCCTAGCAGAGAACTCGCTCGGTTCAAAGACATGGACATTTCCCCTAATTTCCAACATCTTGCTATCCATAAATGTATCAATTTATGTTTCTATCGGATGTTCATTTTGCTACTTCCTCAACAGTGATTATTAAGAGTATATTTTAAGCTTGCCAACTCCATAAGCAAAAATGTCATTGTTGTTTGCCCTTATATAACTGCGATGTTAACACACTTGCATATGTGAATATCGGGGCTTGTATATTTGTATGTGTGTGTGTACTTCCTCTTCAGGTTGTTTGCCCATTTAAGAAATTGGAGCATTTTTATCTTTTCCTTTATTTGTTAGACTCTTTGTAAACCAGGGACATTAATTCTTTATAATATATGTTATAAATATTTTTCCCAGTTTAACATGTACACTAAATTATTTTTTAATGGAAATTCAGATGTTTCCCTTTTTTTTTTTTTGTAGACCAAGTAATCTTTCCACTTATGTAACTTGCCCCTTTAGAATCGTTATTAAAAAATGCCTCTTTCATTGCAGGAAAGGGGGGGGGGGAAGGAAGACAAAAATGGAACTCCTGAAGTTCCTTTCCAGGCATTCTGTGCTATTCAACAGTTAATAATAGATATTTTGTTACCCGCTGATAGGAATTACACCAGCCGTTTCCCGTTCCTCCCAAACGCTTCTAAGAAGGCGAAAGTTGTTGCTAGCCATTTCTGACATAAAATAATGTTACTTTGCACTGCGTTTTCCGTATGAATTTGGGTTTCTTTTCATGTGGGTCGTTCATTTCCAGTGATAAGGGTGTCTGTTCTAGTCCCAGAAGCACACTGTTGAATGACTGCTACTTGGTAATATATTTTATTTTCTGCAAGTGTAAGTCACATCTAATTATTTTGATTATGTAAAATTTGACTACTATTTTATCTTTTTTTTTTGGATACACGGTAAAATAATTTTGTCAATCTAAACAAGTCCTTCTGAGTTTCTTATTGGAATTGCTTTAAGTTGATAAATTAACTTCAATAGAATTTCATATCTGTTTCTTTTTCTCAAAGAGCATCATCCCCCAAATTGAATATGCTTTAAGATCCACAAAACCATGACACCTCTCCTCCCACATTTAGAAATCCCGGGCTTGGGGCTGACAGCAGTACAATAGTTTAGCTTCCTTCTTTCCGGGTGATCCGCTGATCCCTCTGGCATTCCCAAGGTTTTCCAGTGAGGACTGGGGAGCTCTCTGTAAAATTCTCCATAACCAAATGAGATCTGACCTTGATCTCCAGCCCTGCCATGAGAGAGAGGGAGGAACTAAGAGGTCCCTCCCATGTTCTTTGCTCTTCAAGGGGGAAAAACACACCTTGCAGACAGGCTAACTCATGCTCCTCAAGGAAAACTGGGCAGAAGTCACAGTGGCAGAACTGGTCATTTTCTTCCACCTCAGAGCAGATTCTTTTAGAGCAGCAGGAAATGAAACGGTATTCACACTATCAATTACCCCAGCTGTTTACCTAACGAACTCAGCTGCAGAGACAGGCGTTTTCAAGACCAAAAGAATATAATAAGCCCACGGTAACCCTGCAGTAACAAGCACCTTGGCAAACTCAAGGTCTGAATTCACACGATTACAGTCTGGCTGCCGGGAAGATGCCATCACATTACTGACTTATAATGCCATGTTATTTATTGGGATAATTATGCTTTTCTACCCTTCAGGGGCCCAGAATCAGAGAAAGTGAGCAATTTATTCTTATTCATTCAGCATGTGAGCAAATTTCAAATTAGAATAGATTTCTCCAAGATCTATTATACTGCGTGGAGGCACTCTGCAGGCTTTGGTCCCTACCCGTAAAAATTACAGGGGCTTAGAGGCATTGTAGGAACCCGTGGGAAGCAGTGAAACAAATTTCCGTTTTGTCCAGAACTCTACTCTCCCTCTCTGCCCTCAAATGTTAGCATCTTGTGCCGGCTCTCTGAGCCGGTTTGTAACGTTGGACGCAGTAAAATGAAATTTTAAAAAAGCATCGCATCTATTCTGCATAACCCTGGAAAGGAGTTATTATTGCAGATGAGGAAGTAGTTAAATGACTTCTTTGGTGAACACAAGTTAATAATTTTCTTTTCACTGGGGCACCTGCGTGTCTCAGGGGTTAAGTATCTGACTCTTGATTTTGACTCAGGTTGTGATCTCACAGTTTGTGGGATTGAGCCCCAAGTTGGACTCTGTGCTGTCAGTGCAGAGCCTGCTTGGGATTCTCTCTCTTCCTCTCCCCCACCCCACCCCCGCCAAATAAATTAATAAATATTTTTAAACATAATTTTCTTTTCACTGAACATAATTCACTTGTTTGCTTATCTAATTTCCCACCAGGCTTCCAGGTCCTTGAAATCAGGCATCTTCTAGTTAGATCTCAAATACCTCTGGCTCTGGTATAGGTCCTAATATACAGTGGGAGTTTAACAATTGTCTGCTGAATGGTGGGTCAATACTGGGCTAAATGTTGGTAGAATGCTCAGATCCAGTCTCAGGCCTAATGATTATTATTAACCTCGTGAACCTGGGTCTATCACTTTGTTCTGGCCTTCATTTTTCTCATCTCTAAGGGGACATAATCTTACCAAACTTTTCTTTCTTTCTCACAAGTTTTTTTGCTAAGAATGAAATGAAATTTAGTGGAGGAGAGGGCTTTGAAATAAATTATAAAGTACGAATAAAATGAAATCCACCATGGGGAGCCTGGGTGGCTCAGTTGGTTAAGTGTCCGAACTTGGCTCAGGTCATGATCTCCAGTTCGTGAGTTCAAGCCCTGCATGGTGGTTGGGGGGGGGGGGGGGTCTGTACTGACAGCTCAGAGCCTGGAGCCTGCTTTGGATTCTGTGCCTCCCTCTCTCTCTGCCCCTGTCCCACTCGCGTGTGCGCGCTCTCTTAAAAATAAACATTAAAAAATTTTAGAAAAAGAAAAAATTTAAATGAAATATTAAATTCTTTTTAATACAAATTGACTAGATTAGAAGAGGCCATTATGAATGCTCTCATGCCTCTTAATATGCAGGTCAGGGCTGTTTTTGTGTCATCAGGGTTTACTGAGTTTATTCCGGTGGACCCTTCTTTCTGATGAGTGGTCTCTAGGTTCTATGCCCTTTTGAGTGGTGCAGGAGAAAGATCTCTGAATACGGAATCAAAGTATTAAGGCTTACTACCCGTTTTGCCAGTAATAAACCATGTGGTCAAATCATTTAAGCCCCGGATTTCAGTTTGTATTTTCTTTTCTGTGAAATAATGATGGTGATAGTGTTGGTGGTTGTGTCTACAGAGAGAGAGTGGGGTGGAGGGAATTGGCTAGATCATCTCTAAATTATGCTGCAGCTTTATTATTCCATGTTTTCACCTGTACCTTTAAAGTCTAGTTGCTATGGTCCAACTAGAGTTTAGAGAGAGCGTAGTTGAATTAGATGGAAAGCTCCGAGTTTGAGGCATCTGCATGAGCACACAGGGTCACTGCTAAAGAGTGAGAATCAAGAATACCATTTCCCTTTCTCCTCCTAAAAGAAAACATTTTACATATACTGCCAGTTGGGAGTAAATTCAGCTCCGAACTTGGACCTGCTTCCACTGGAGTTGAGGTAAGTTAGACACCAAACCTACCACTAAATTGGATGGCTTCCTAATGAGCCACTGGAACTCAGGCGGCCAGACTTCACTGTGAGGGCCTGAGCTGTTGACTTCTTCAGTGTGGGGAAGGTACTTACGAGGCTGTTGTCACAGGCATCACATGGAACTTTCTGAGGCCAGCACATGTTATGCCCAGAATCCGTGATCCCCAAAGACCACCAGGGAGCCGAGTCCGATGCAAAAGCAAAGAGCCTTTATTCGAGCTAGCTAAAGCTCAATCCCCTACCTGCACCGATGCAGCAATGAGATACCGGAGAGAGAGAGCGGGTTTCAAGAGCACAAAGGTTTTATAGGGATCATGGCCTTAGCCGATTGGCTGGGAAAGGGTCGTGGCCTCAGCCGATTGGCTGGGGAAGGATAGAACAATGGCTGCCAAGGTGTGGTCCCAGATCAGCAATTACCAGCGTCACCTGGAACTTGTTAAAAATGCAAATGTTGGGCCTGGTGGTCACAGACCCGCTGAATCAGAAACTCTGGGGATGGGGCTCATCAATCTGTGTTTGAACAAGTCTTCCAGGAGATTCTGATGCACCTGAAGTTTAAGAACCACTGTGTCAGAAGGTCCCTAACATGTTTGGCCTCAGTGTATACAGAACATTTCTCACTGGTCACCTATTAACCATTGGCTGTCAGCCTTGCTGTGCTATATAAATACCTAGCACCAAACACCATCCCCAGAGACTCTGATTAATTGGTTTGGGGAGGGGTAAAATGCTCCCAGGTCATTCTAAGCCTGGACAGGGTTGAGGGCTCCTGCCTTTGGCCCCTACCTGAGAGAAGCCCTCCCTCTTCTACTCACACTTTCCACACCTCTCACACTCCCTTTTCTCCCACCTTAAGACTTCAGAAGAATGCATCAGTCGGTAGCCTGCTTTCTTAGAAAACATAAGTTACTCAAGGGGAGGAGGCGTGGCCTGAGGTTTGATCGGGAACTTCTTTCTGAGGCCATGTCAGGGACATAGTTACTAATCAGCCAGCCTAGGTCTGCTCTTTCACACAGACTGTTCACCCACTGTTGCTTGTGTCCTGGTCTGACCATTCTTCCAGTGCTTCCTCTTCCTGGAGGTGCCCCAGCTCTAATCTTCTCCATTTTCCTAATGAATATTGCCCAGACATTGCAATTCTGCCCCTGCAGTATGTCTGAGAAATTCATCACCTTCTCTGGCAGGCTTTGAACTTAGCTGCTGACTCAGAGGATAGGATCCAATAAAACTGGTTTCCAAAACAGTGGGAATAACACAAATTTCATAAAAATCAAAGGCCCATCTTCTCTGTTGTATTTCACATGAGTTTCCCATGATTCACACATGTTGCTGTATTTTACCTTAAGAGATTGATGCTTCGTAGGGAGAAAAACATGTATGCTTGCAAAGTTTTCCATGGAAACTTTTCCTCCATCAGCCATGTTACTGCACTTCCTCAGGACTGTTTCGTTACAGACCCTGCTGAGACCTGATTCATATTCATGGGAAGAGAATACAAGCCTCTGAAGACATCTTGAACTTAAGGGTGAAGAAATATGCCTTGAGGAGACATTTCAGCTCCAGAGTACAGCTCAGAGCCACCAAATCTCCGAGAGAGGTGATGATGAAAGACAAAAACATTTTTTAGTCATGGGTTTTTATCAGCTAAACCCTGGGGATTAGTTCTTGGTGCTGGAAGAATGTGAGAGTCACATGGGCAAAGAGCCTGCTCAGTAATTTTAATGACCTTTCCTATGAATAAAATAGTTTTATTACTTTGTACCTTTGCTAAGGATTCAGGGCCTAAGAAAAGGCAGGCATGGCAGAAAAAGATGTTAGCTTTGACTTCAGTGGTGGAAAATACATTCCTCAAATAATCACACTGGGCTGGGCCAATGGAAGAGCTATTTTTGAAAAATACTGGAAATTACTGAGAGCCAAACCAAATGGGGTCTGAATACTCTCCCACCACCTTATATTTTCTTTCAGGCTGCTGCCTTCCATCGTCCAGAGAGGCAACTTCCAGTCATCCCCACTCATCCCTAAACACCTCATGCCACCTCCCCCAGGGACTCCCCAAAGATGACGTCGGGGCCAAAGTCATAGAATAAGAAACCACCACTGAGTCAGAATGGCCTTGACTTCTTGCCTCTCACATATGGACTTACCATGGCTGGCATGCTGTTAGTCAGCTAGGGTTTCTATAACACAGTAGTACAAACTGGATTGCTTGAATGACGGAAATGCATTGCCTCACAGTGCCGGAGGCCAGAAGTCCAAGATCAAGGGTGGGTTCCTTCTGAAGGTGCCAGTGAATAATCTGTTGCAGGCTTCTCTCCTAACTCCTGCTGGTTTGACAGTGTCTACAGCCTCACCTCAATCTCTGTCTTGATCTTCATGAGGCACTCTCCCTGTATGTGCATGTCTCTGTCCAAATTTCTTCTTCTAAGGGCATCAGACATATTGGATTAGAGGTCCACCATAGTCCAGTATGACCGCATCTTAACTAATTACACCTACAATGACCTACTTCCAAATAATGTCACATCTGGAGGTACTTAGGGCTGGGACTTCAACCTAGAAGTTTAGGGAGACACAATTTGATCCATAACAGGTTCCCATGCCTGATCTTTTCCAAAGTACCTTTCTCTCCCATGTGGCTACCCCTTAGCAGGGATGTTTTGGAGACCAACCACTCCTGCTTCCCCTAGAATCATCTCTCTTCACCAGGTGCCATTGCTTCTGCTATACTGATCCTCCCAATCAAGCCTTCCAACAAATTCACTTCTCTTTCTTCTGAAGAACGAGCTGCGGCCACAAAAGCTTTCCATGGCCTTTACGTTCCACTTAAGCCTTGGCCCTGCACCATCTTTTCCGCCACTGCCCCCCGTCCGCTCCCTCCATGTGCTGTCTCCCATTCACCCAACTCACTACAGTGTGGCCTTCACCTTCACTGCCTTACTGAAATGGCTCTTGCTGGGAATAGTAGACACCTTCCTTCAGCTATGGGCTGCAGAGGCTGCATCTTCCTTGACTGTATATCATGGCTTAACATTGCTAACCTGTTTTGACTTCCGGAAGTGCTCTCCCATTTCAGCTTCCCCAGCTCCTCATTCTCCTGACATCATGTTGTGTTGGGTTCCTTCCTGTCTCACTAGATGTTACAGTGCAGTCTCCTTTGCTGGCTTTTCTTTCTTTCTCAATTTCTTGAAGTGTCAGCGCTTCTCAGGGTCCAAGCCTCGATTCTCCAGACTCTCCCCTCCTGTGATCTCCTGTCCCACCAAACTCCAATGACCACCTCTATGCTATGACTTTCAAATGTCCTTCAAGCTCAGATGGCTCTCCTGAGCTCCAGGCTCGCATGTCTAATTATCTGCAGATGTCTTCGGGTGGATAACCACAGCCATCTCAAACTCAGTTTATTCCACACTGAATTCATGACAGACAATCCAAGTCTATTTCTATTTCTCTCTCTCTGCTCATTATCTTAATGGTACCATTAATGGTTTTACCCAGTGTTGAAGTCTTGGATTCTTCTTCACTCTTTCCTTTCCCATATACCACATCTAACCACGCTTATTCTCTAGATTCCATCTTGTTATCTTTTGGAATCCTGCTTCTGGCAGTGGCTTATGCAGGCTGGGGGCATCATTTTTCCAGACTACCACAGCAGCCTGTGGACAGGTCTCCTTGCCTCTGATCTTGCAGTTTGCTGATCCACTCTCCACACCACAGCCAGAGTGGCCTTTCACAGTGCAATACCGCTCTTCTGCTAAAAGAGATTTTTAATGCTTTTCATTGTTCTACAGTTGAAATTCAAACTCCTTAGCACTGGAGTCTCACAATTTGCTCACAACTATGCTGGACTCCTCAGCATCATTGTTCAATATCCTAATGGAGAGCTCCAATCTTTCTGAAGTACTTGCAAATCCCCAGTGCACTATGATTTCTTTCCACTCCTCACTCCATTCCCCTGCACGGCGAGCTCTTAGACCAGGAAACTCACCCCCAAAACTGACCTAAAAAGTCTTCCTCTATTTTCTCATCAGACAAGTTTCCACCACCTTTCCTAACTTTACCACATTATATATTGCATGCAGATTCATATATTCCTTGAAGACTAGGACTTTGCCATCTATGGAAAAGAAATAGCCTAATTTAGTGCACACAGCACAGGGACTGGCATATAGTAATCGTTCAATAAATGCCTGTTAAATAAAATGAAAGGATCAAACCTCCAGAGATAGCCAGCTTAGCCATATCCAACTTAAAATAGCAAAGAGTTTTGAAACCCCCACCAAATATTCTCAAATGCAGATAAGTTAAAAAAAATCAGAAAGGTCCCCAAAAGCTTGAGTACATGGGTAACGTTTAAGGACATAACATGAAGAATGTGTCCTTCTAATCTGTCTATTTGTAATATTTCAAGGTAAGATTGAGCCCTCTGAGGGGGAGAGGGAAGATTACTTATGTCTATGACTAATAAAAACAAATTCTGCTAACTCTTCCTTCAGAATATACCTCAAATCCAGTTACTTCCCACTACCCTCTCTGCTACTTCTCTGGCTCTAATCACCGTCATATTTTGCCTGGATTATTTCAAAAGCTTCCTAACATCTGCCTTCGCACTTTCACTTTGCATTCTTAATCCAGTAGCTAAGGGGATCCTGCTCAAAGAGAAATGTAACTTTTCACTCCTGTGTGTAATCCATAACAATAATCAAAATGCTTATAATGAGCTTCAAGATCTTACAAGAGTAGCCTTCCCACCTCCAGCCACAACCACTCTGACCTCCTCTCCCGCTGCTGCTCCTTCACCCTCACCACATCCCACACCTTGTTGCTCTTCACACACTTCAGGCGTGTTCCTGGCTCAGGGCTTCTGCACTTTCCCTTCTCTCAGTCCAAGTGCTTTCGCCAGATATGTCCCTGACTAGCTCATTTGTTTCCTGAGGTCTTTGCTGTGACGATTTCTTTTCAGTGGTGTCTCCCCTATTCACTCTACTTTAAATTACAATCGCTTTTCACCCCCACACTTCCTGTTTACCTTTCCTGTCTTGACTTGCTTTGTAGCACACAATCCTATCTGGTGCTCTGTCGGCTTGTTGATGTGTTTGTTTCTATTGCTTGATTTTTCCCACATGATATGCTCTTTAGGAGTTTTATCCACTCTTGCATTCTCTGCATTTAAAGCAGTGCCTGGCACATAATAGTTAATTGATAAATAAATGTTGGGTGAAAATATAAAATCAAATTTGAGGACTTTCACTTTAGCCATAGTGGAATGAGAGGGACCAGATTAATCTTCTGACTTAGAGAAAACATTAAAATGGAAAAATATAAGTAATAACATTTCCAGGTATTGGACAATGGGCAGCACAGGAAAGTTATCTCTGAGAGAAGGACAAGAAAGAAAATGAGACTCAAGATTGCTCCAGTTTACTGCCTTGAAATAATTCATGGGGTGTAATGCAGGTAGGGACCCAGCAGAATCCCTAAGTTGAGGAGGCAGAGACAGAATTTGGAGAGTCCAAGTTGGCTAGAACTCATAGGAAAGAATAATGGAGAGGTGATATCTATATATCTACATATTTATATATTGATATCTATCTGTCTACCTACCTATCTATCTATTTATTTATTTATAGAGAGGAAGAGGGAAAGAAATTTCTGGAAATCTACAGAGGATTCCCTTTGAATCTTTAACTGGGTACTGGCCAGTGCATGTGTGTGAGAAAACTGCACGAGGCCAGAAAAAGATAGCAGGAAGGATCAGATGGGACCAGTCCCCAGTGATCACATAGAGCCAAAAATAGTTTCTTTTCCACCAGCCAGAGTGGAAAGACCTCTTAATACCTGGATCATCAAATATAATGTTTGGAAGGGTATTGTCATAGCAGTGGGGCAAACAAGAATCAGAATAAAAATTGTTCTGAACCTATCTTAAAGTGGTTAAAAGAAAACATAAAGGTCAAATTATTTCCAAGTAACTTAAGTGTAACACTGAACATAGCCCCACAGAATTTATAGTTCTCTAGAAAATCATGATGTTAATTTCACAACATCTGGCATTGAATCAAAAATTAATAGGCATGCAAAGAAACAGAAAGTTTAATCCATAACAAGGACAAAAATAAATCAATAGAAAAGATCCAGAAATGAGATTGTTATAGGTTGGATAATGTCCCCCCCCCACCCCAACAAATTCATATGTTAAAGCCCTAAATCCCATATCTCAGAATGTGAAGCTATTTGGACATAGGCTCATTTTAGATATAATTAGATAAGATGAGGTTATTAGGGTGGTCTCTAACCCAAAATGACTGGTGCTCTTATTAAAAGGAAAATTTGGAGACATAAAGAAAGATGATGTGAAGAGACAGGTAGATGATTACCATCTTCAAGCAAGAAGAGAGTCCTGGAACAGATTTTCCCCTCATAGTCCTCAAAAAGGAACCAATCCTGCTGACACCTTGATTTTATATTTATAGTTTCTAGAAATGTGAGATAATAAATTTCTATTGTTTAAGCCACTTATTTTGTGGTACTTTGTTAAGGCAGCCCAAGCAAACTAATGCAGACATCAGTGGTAAAATTAGTACAGAGTGACACTATAAAGCTCCTATACATGTGAGGCATATATTTAAGAAGGTAAAGGAAAATATGTACATAATAAGAGACTTGGAAATACATTCAAAAGACTCAGACTTCAGTTCTATAAATAAAAACTATATTATTGGAGGAAGAGAATTACTAATAGGTTTTACCTGTAGAAGAATAACTTGAAGACGCAGCAATAGAAACAATTTGAAATCAAATACACAGAACAAAGGAAAACAAAATAATAACAGTATCAGTGAGTTGTGGGACAACTTTAAGTGGCCTACCACACAGGTAATCAGTCCTGGAAGGAGAAGAAGTTGAGGAAAAACAAATATTTAAAAAATATTTTATGGCCCAAAATTTTCAAAGAAGCTCAAAGAATTCAAGCAGATGAAACATAAAGAAAATTACAGCAAGGCATAATGTAATCAAATTATTTAAAAGTAATGTTAATGATTAAAAAATTTTTAAAGCAGCCAGAAGAAAAAGAAAAGAAACATTATGTACACAAAACAAAGTTAAGAGTGACACCAGGGTCAGAAATACTGCAAACAAATAGTAGTATAGCAACATCTTTAACATCTGAAAGGGGAAAACTATCAACATAAAATTTTATATCCAGCAAAAGTATCTTTTAAAAAATGAAAGCAAAATGAAAGCAGTGTGGAATGGCCCACCAAGTCATTTACTGAAAAACATTACAAGATAGTGAGAGATTTAAAAAGAAAAGAGAAAGAAAAAACCAAGAACAACAAAGACACAATAAATTGTTAACATTTCTCCTCTGTTGAGAAAATGCACAAAAATGCAAGCAATCCATGGTCACTTGTGTCCCAACAACAACAAGAAATCTTTATGCACCCAATAACAAACATTTAAAATACATAAAGTAAAGCTGTTAGAACTGAGGAAAGAAATAGACACATCTAGAACTATATAAGACATTTCAATGTTTCTCTCAACAATTGATGGAACATGTATACAGGAAATTGGTTAGGATAGAAGAAATGAAGAACTCATTTGACCAACTCGACCCAAGTGCACATGGAAAATTTACTAAATTAGGCCATATGCTGGTCCATAGGATATTGAAGTTTTAAATTATATAAAATATGTCACCTGATCACAATAGAATTAAATTAGAAATCAGTAACTCAAAGATATGTGGAAATTCACTAAATAGTTGGACACTACACACATAATTCATGCATCAAAGAAAAAATCATATGGGGAATTAGAAATTATTTTGAAGTGAATAGAAATGTAAATGCACTATACCAAACACTGGGGAATGAAACTAAAACAGTGTTTACAGGGAACTGTATAGCCCTAAACACTAGTATTAGAGAGGAAGAAGGGTTTCAAATCAATGACCTAAGCTTCCACTCTATAATCTAAAAGAGGAACAAATTAAAATCAAGCAATCAGAAAAAATGAAATAACAAGCATAAAAAGAGAAACGAATAAAATGGAGACAATATTAAAAATCAATAAAACCAAAAGCTGGGTCCTGGGGAAGATTATAAAAAAACAACAACAAAAAAGATAAATCTCTAGCCAGATTGATCAAGATGATCAAGATAGCTAGGGAAAAAAATTGACAAACCCACAAATTATACCAATATCAGAAGTTAGAGTGGGGAAATTCTACTGGTAGTACATTTATTAAAAGAATAATATAGAAATAATATGCATGATTTTGTGGCAATAAATTTGGCAACTTCTATAAAATAACACATTCCTCAAAAGTCATCGGCTACCAAAGTTCATTCAAGAAGATAACCTAGGGGCCTGGGTAGCTCAGTTGGTTAAGTGTTCAACTCTCGATTTTGGCTCAGGTCATGATCTCACAGTTGTGGGACGTGGGATCAAGCCCCATATCAGGCTCCACACTGAGCATTGAGTCTTGGGATTCTCTCTCTCTCTCTCTCTCTCCCCCCCACCCCCCTCATGCTATCTCTCTCTCAAAAAAAAAAAGTAAATAAAAATAAAAGGTAACCTAAACAGCTTTGTATCTATTATAGAAATTAAGTTCACAGTTAAAAACCTTCCTACAGTGAAAACTATAAGACCAGATGGCTTCACTGGTGAATTCTACTGAGTATTAATGAGGAAACAATATAAATTCTACACAAACTTCTCAGAAAATTGAAAGAGAGAGAGAGAGAGAGAGAACACTTCCAAACTCATTCTACAAGCCCAGTATCACTCTATAAAACCTGACAAAGATACTACAAGGAAATTACGACCAATATTTCTCTTGAACACAGATGAAAAATGTATTAATAAAATCTTGGCACATGATATTTAACAATATATAAAGGTATAATACATAATGACCTAGTTGATAAATCACATTAATTAGAAAAAAGGAACAAAATCACGTTATCAGCTCAACAGATACAGAACATAGTTTTTCAAAATTTAACACCTATTTATAAATTTAAAAAAAAAACTCTCAGAAAACTAAGAAGGGAGGAGATTTCCTCAATATGGTAAAGGAGATGAACAAAAATCACAGAGCTAACATCAACATTTAAAGTCTGTGGGACTTAACGTAGGACATAGGAATTCTGTTCCTAGATATTTACTCAGAAGAAATGAAATAAGTTGTAGGAGGTTTTTTTGTATATTTTTTTGCAGTATTGTAACTATCTTTTCTCACCTGCAGCTTGCATTTCTCTCTCTTAATATGACTTTTGATCAAGTCTCTTAATATGACTTTCATCAGGAGTTCTTAATTTTAAAATAGTTCTACTTATCAGTCTTTTCTAGTTATTGTTTTTTATGTCCTGATATTAGAACGTGATTACAAAAATGATTCTGTAGGCAAAAACTGGAAACAACCCCAAAGTCCATCAAGAATTTACTAAATAAACAGATTATGGTATTTTTACATGACTACTACTAAGCAAAGTGAAGAAACCAGGTACAAAAGAATTTATGCTGTATAATTAATTCTATTTATATGAAGTTCTAGAACAAAGAAAACCAATCTCTGCTTCTTACAATTAGAAGGATGCTTATAATTATCAGGGCCTGAGATGAGAAAGGGCAGGAAGGAGGCTTCTAGGAGGTTCTATATCTTGACTGAAGTAGTTGTTACACAGATATATGCATTTGTTGAATATCTTCACACTACATTTAAAATCTGGGCGTTTTATTGTATATCTTTATAATTTAAAAGTATTTTTTGGTAGTGAAATATTTATTTATTTTTCTTTAAACACTTTTTAAAAATTCCTTAATTTTTTTAATTTTTAAAAATTTATTTGAGTTCAAGTTAGTTAACATACAGTGCAGTCTTGGCTTCAGGGGTAGAACCCAGTGATTCATCTCGTACATATGACACCCAGTGCTCATCCCAACAAGTGCCCTCCTTAATGCCCATCACCCAGTAAACCCACTCCCCACCCACCTCCCCTCCAGCAACCCTCGGTCTGTTCTCTGTATTTAAGAATCTCTTACGGCTTGCCTCCCTCTCTACCCCCTTCTCCGCATCTATGAAAACATGCAGTAATAGGGATCAAGAACTTGAAGCTATGGCATATAAGGAACATGATGAGTGTGAATCAGGCTCGTAAAAATAAGATAGAGGAGTATCTCATCTAGCTTTTTAGACCATGTGAATTTCTTATCTTGGGTACCTATAAGGAAATGCACTCAGCAGGGAAGATAACTCATTATTGTTTAGTGGCAAACATTGATCTTTTTAAAGTTTCTAGAGGCTCTTGTGTAAAGGTCCTCCACTTTGTATCCAAGAAAAAGGGGCTTGTGACTCAGCAGACACTTGCCCAGCTGAGGCTCTGACGGAAAATCCAGTGCCAAGTGCTACTTGGAGATGTACATTCTGCAGCCATTTAGCAAACAGGTAGAGGTTGAACGAGTGCCCTCCTCTCTCAGGAGAAAGGGTAATCTACCCCTGAAGTAAAATCCAATCAGGTAGGATTCCAGTGGTCCTTGCAGCATGACGGTCACATGGCTCTACAATTAGCCTTACATATGCCCAGCCTTAACTGCAGGCGAGAGCACTGGTCACAGTTTTCAATCGTTCTCTGGAGGTTAATGCACTGGCTTTTAGCAAGATTTGACACAGCACAGAACAAGGTGCTGTGTTATTAACTACTTGGGAATTACAAATAGGTTATGGTAGACCAGATATGATTTGGAAACCACATAAAATGGAATGATCTGTAACTCACATTAAAACCAGAATTATGAAAATACTGCCTTGGCCTATGTAGCCTCTGTCCTAAAGGTCCAATGTATTGAAACCTCATTATTCCAGCTTTACTTCAAAGGCCCTGGGCTTTCTGTCCTCAATGAGTCTCCTAACTCCCCCAGTCAATGAGATGGTAACGTGGGCGACAACAGGACAATGAGCTGTGATGCAGAGCAGGGAGATTTCTCTGGAGTTCCCGCTGAAAGGCAATAGTCAGCCCTTCCTGGGGAGACATGATGCAGTAGCATTATCAGAAGCTCTCCCCCTGCTTCCATTTATTTTTCTTACTCTTACAGATGTCCAAGCGGCACTCTTACAGTCCAGTGGTCTTAGACGCGCACAGAAGGCGAGCCCCAAGCAGCCAACATCTTTTCAGTTATGAGAACTATCACCCCATGCCATAGATATGGAAAGCAAATGACATAACTACTATTCATGGAAAAGGCTTCTGTGAATCAACAACTAGCTGGGAAGATGAGGCAAAGAGCACAAATGGAGAATTTACAAAAGAAGAAATGCAAATCTCTAATCTGCATTAAATAGATCCACGTGTCACTAGTGAGCAATTTAAAGCAAAATGTGCGCCAGACTTCACGTCTCAGGTTAGTGCTGATTTGGAGAATAATTGTGAGTGTATGGTAAGACAAGTACTCTTATGCACTGTTAATGGAACAGTCCATGCCATACCCTTCTAGGGAAGCGATTTGGCAATCCATATTGAGTGACTTAAAATGTTCTTTCAATCAGTCATTATCTTATGACATGGTCCAAAGGAAATAATCTCACATGGGGACAAAGATGTGTATGCAAAGTGCTTATCACAGTGAGCAAAAACTGGAAATGACTTAAAGGTTTAATAAAGGAACAATGATTAACCAAGATATGTCAGATTAAGGAATATCATAAACCCATTATAAGTAATGTTTGTGGACAGTAAGAGACAGGATTCAAGGTTAAATGTTAAGTGCAAAGAGGATAAATGGGCAAAACTATGAATAGACATTCCAAAGAAGAAGAAGGTACATAATTCTATGCACAAGTGCTGAAACCCCACAGCTATCAGTTATAAATACAAATTAAAAAGAGACATTGATTTGCAGGCCTCAAAATAGCAAAAAATAGAAGAGCATATAATACAAAATGTCACTAAGTATGTGGGAAGATGGGAACTTGAACAACACTAGAAAGTGATATGTAGGTTCTTTGAGAAGTTTTCTCTGTGAGAACCTAAGGCCCAATAATTCCACTCACTCCTGGACATAGATCACAAAGACATTCTTACGCCCGTCCTTACAGGAACATGTAAAAGATGTTTGTCATGATATAGACTGGGGCGGCAAGAAGTTAGAATAACCCAAGTGTTCAACACTGGGGAAAGAACAGGCAAAATGTCATAGATTTACACTATGAAATGACAAAATTTGGATTAGGTATATGTCAATACATCTGTAAAAGAGAAGGTTGAATGAAAACACTAAAGGAGAATGGGATTTTAGTAGAAATGAATATTAAAGACCATATATGTGAAACAGTGCAACAATGTATTTCTCAAGAACAGGTGGATATATAGAAATGGGTAGGTAAGCATCTTTATCAGAAGGGAATCATAAATGTTATTATTATTATTGCTAGTTTATAATTACAATAGAAAAGGACTTTGCCTAGGTGGATATTCAATGATGAAATAGTTCTATAACTGAAAGGCATGAAAAATTCATTGCTCGGATACCTAGGACTTTAAAAAGAGAAGAGCCAGTATTAAGCTTCTACCATATAGTTCCAAGTTTGTAATAAATGTGCAAAAAACACAGGAAGGAAAGAAAAACATTACGATGTTAAAATTAGAATCTTTGAATGATCGTTTGTCACCTGCCTCCTTCATATCTGTAGGTAGGTGCCAAAGTCTGGCATAACGTGTCCAGCTGTTGGGACCTGGAGATATTTGAGCATGGGGAGTGGGCTGGGCTGGGGTGGGCAGAGCAACCTAAGATTCCACTGGATCAATGTTCTCATGGCATGAGCCTCAGAGCTCAGGCACCAAAGGGGCAGTAAATGTCCTCTGAAGACCCATTCTTTGGATACAGAACTTAGGCTAAGGGAGAGAGGAGCCACAGTCAGAAGGCAAGAAATGGTTCCCTAGTTTGCTAGGTCCTCAGTAAGAAGGTCTGGCTGGGGATGGGGGTGGAACTTGCTTTCCTCACATCTGCATGAAACCTCAGAGCTTTAGTCACACCGAGTGTCCTTTGGCAACTCCAAATCCTTAGGGAGGGGACTCTGAGTGGTCATATAAAGAAGAGCCCAGGGGTCCCCTCATTCGGTTTTGTAGGCAGCTGATGTCACTGAGTATGGCCAGATGTGGAAGGGAAATGATCAAAAGCCACAAATAACGGGCCAAACTAAATTATGAGCATCAGTCCAGGTGCTCTGGCCCCTTGGGTTTCTCATACTACCTAGAAATAAGAGGATGGAGGGGATAATAACTGGTTAGGGACTTGAGAACTTGCATTAGGAAGGAAGAGAAAGAACCGGTGAAATATGAGTTATTACTATTAATAATCATTCAGGTCAATGAGCTGAGGAAATGTTTCCTATTTTCCCTATTTTCTGAGCATTCAGCATATAAACATATTTTTATAATAAAAATTATAATAAATTAGAAAATAAAAGTCTCAAGTATAAAGGAAAAATAGAGAGGCAAGGTATTTCTAAGAAAAGTCCTGACGACAAACTGTCCTCATCGCAGGCTTATATTGCCTGTCTCTCTGCCCCATCCTAGGCTTTGTGTTGGAGTCTGGGAAAGAGAGAAGGAAAACACTGCCCTGTTGTCAAATGGCTCATGGTCTTGTTCTGGAAAAGCATCTAAAAGCCGTTCTTTTGACATAAGAAACTTTAATCCCATAGTTCAAGTTAAAGGACTGTTTCTAAGGCTATGGATATCAAATTTTGTGGAAGACAGTCTCTTCATGCCACCACCCTTACCGATGAAGAGTCACACCCCAAATTCTTTTTCTGCGGCTGGAAAGAAAGAAGTCGGGTTTATCACGGACCAACCACATTCTGCAGAAGCAGCTTCTTCCTGGTTAGTGTCCTGAGTCCTGTGGTAACCACCCCGCAATCCCTTTCCCCACAGGTCTCCCCACCAAACACTAGAGCCGGGGCCAGACTTCAGTAACACTGGTTGTCTTTGGTACTTGGCCTGTTTTCCATTTCCCGGGGCTTCCTCTCCTCTATCCCCAGAGAGGGCGCCCAGTCTCTCCCAATGCCCCACGCCTCCTGTTCCCATACCTATGTGCTACCGCGGAGCTTCACAAGCCAATATTTTCTCTTCCTCCACCTTCATAGTCTATCTCAGAGCTCTATTTGAATTTTCAAAGCACATATTTGTTATTACAAATGGATCTATTAGGCATGCTGTATATTTTACTTGCTTATTTTCTGCCTCTCTATATACTCTCTCCCACTCCCCAACATCAGTAATTCTTGTTTCTTATTCTCTGATGTAGTTCCAGGGTCTAAATCAGTGCTTGGCTTATAGAGAAAATCCTACTAGGCATTTGATGGAAGTATGAACAGATTTGAGGGAAATAATGTGGGGTAATGAACTTCCAGGAAGAAAGGCCTGGTAGATGATTGGCCATTCCATTCATTCATTCATCAGACATTTATAGAATACCCATGAAGTGTCAACCACTACTAGTATGGGAGGGGGGATTCAATTCTTGCCCTGGGGGAGCTCACAGTCTGCAAGGGTAGACATGCCAATGGAAACCAAATAGTGTGAAAAGCGCTATAACTGGGTAAGCATTGGAGCAAAGAGTGGGGGCATCCACTTGGGGGTCTCCATAAGGGCATCAAATGCCCACCTAGGCTGAGGCCATCAAGTAGGGAGGAGTAGCCGAAAAACCGGAAGTGGTAAGTTTTGAAACAGGGAGTTCGGGGCGGAGGGGGAAAATGCTGCCAAAGCTTGAGGGTGAGAGAGGGTAGTATAATCCGGGCCTTGGTGCTGCACAGCTCAAGGGGATGGTGTTCACATCATGCTGGAAGCGAGTACCTCTCTCAGGCACTTACAAACATCCAGAAGCAAAGGCCGTCAGGTGGCCATGGGAGTGTTCGGCACTTTGTAAATGCTCGGCGCACACTGGCTCTACCATAAGAGAGAACAGGAGGCTTCGGGTGGGAAAACGGGGAAGATGGGGCTGATCTTCCTAAGACAGTAGGCGTGGCTCACACTGAGAGAGTTTCTGCCAACAAGGAGGAGCAGGGCAGCACGTGAGATACGTAGCGTGTGAGGATGAGGTGGCAGTTAGTGGGGGTGACCGGGGGACAGGGACGCAGGGCTGGCTGAGAGTACTGCAGTTGTCCAGTTGTGAAGCAGCTCAAGGTTTCAACCAGAACGCAGGCAGTGGAGCAGAAGCACCAGGCTCGGGTGGGTAAAGGGAGGGTTGCTGGGATCTTGACTAATTATAGGGGAGAATAAAGTAGGTGGATGTGAGGACCGCCTCTGCAAGCCCCTGGCTCCAGGGCAGTGACGGGGACATGGTGAGGATGGCACAGGGGGCCGGAAGAAGAGCTTGCTCTCTGGCCCTCAGCCCCCACTAAGCACCTGCCAGCAGTCCGAGCTGCTCTGCAAGTGCCCACAGGACAGCAACTGTCCTGTGCTGCAAATAACCAGAAAGCCTCGAGATGCTTCTGCGCTCAGCATTTTAATAGATGGTGACAAATATTAAACCAAGGGAATGAATCTCTAATTATGGAGCTAGTCATCTGGGAGCAAAATAAGGATATCCAGGGCAGGAGAAATAAACTTCAAAATGCCTCCAGCCTGCAAATAAGATAGAGCCAACACACCCACTAGAATGGCTGTAATACAAAGGATGGAAAGTAACCAGCATTACTGAGGATGTGGAGAAACTGGGACACTTGCATTTGCTGGTGAGGAGGTAACATGGTCCAGCTGCCGTGGAAACAGCTCAGTGGCTCCTCTACAAGGTAAATATAAGTTAATTTATTTATTTTGAGGGGATGAGGGGCAGAGAGAGAGAGAGAGAGAGAGAGAGAGAGAGAGAGAGAGAGAAGAGACAATCCTAAGCAGGCTTCGCACTGTGAGTGCAGAGCCGGACATGGGGCTCGAACTCATGAACCGTGAGATCATGACTGGAGCCAAAACCAAGAGTCAGATGCTTAACTGACCGAGTCATGCAGGCACCCTTAAAAGGTAGATATAGAATTACCAGTCACCCGGCTATTCCACTCCTGGGTGTACATCCAAAAGATCTGCAATCAGGGACTCACAGATACTCGCATGCATGTTCATTGCAGCATTATTCACCACAGCTAAAAGGCAGAAATAACCCGTGTCCATCAACAGATGAGTGGATGCACAAAATGTGGTGTATACATGGGGTGCAGTATTATTACTCAGCCTTAGAAAGGGAGGATGTGCTGACAGAGGCTACAACACAGATGAAACTTGAGAACACTGTGCTAAGTGCAATAAGCCAGGCACAAACAGGCAAATACTGCGTGATTCCATCTACCTAGAAATGGCAAATTTGGGGGACAACAGGTAGAGTAGCGTCCGGGAGAGACGAGAATGGGGAGTAACTGCTTACTGCCTACCGAGTTTCTGCCTGGGGAGATGGAAACATGGTAGAAATTGATAGTGGTGACGGTCATACAACACGGTGAATGTCATTAATGCCGCTCAACTGTAAAGAACGGTTAACACGGCAACTTTTGTGTTATATGTAGTTTAGCATAGTAAAAAAGAAATTTAAGCACTTACATAAAATATGTAGGAAAAGGTACTGTAAAGATATGTCAGGGATTAAGATAAATATGGGGGGGTTCTTCTGGGTTTTGTGATGTTTTCGGGTAAACTGTAGCTTTTATACTTTGTAGTTTGTTGTGATTTCTTTTCTCATTTTGAGTACATTTTCCTATAGTAAAAAAAAAAAATACACAGAGCCAATGTGTAGTTGATAGTGCCATTACCCAAAGGAGATACTTGCGGAATAGTTAACTTGCTGCTGGACCTCCCTCTGTCTCTCTGTCTTCTTCACTCTTGCGGCATCCCTGGGTCCTAGTGTCCTCTCTTCACAGCTGAGGAAAGGGATCTGAGGAAGCGAAGGGACTTGCAAGGAGCCCCTCATCAGAAGCCCGCGCTTGTGGATGAGGCTGCCTTATGTTTGGAAAGTGCCACTTTGGATCATAACGCGGTTGAAGGAAATCACCACGGTGCAATTTCTTTCTAAGCAAATGTATGCCCCAAAATGAACTTTTCAGACTGAACCACAATGAGTTTTTGGTTGGAAAGAAAAAGCTGGTATCCTGTCCTGGCATAGCCACTGACAAGTCATGGAGCACTGGAAAAGCCAGTTAGCCGCTCTGGGCCTCGGTGACAGCATCTGCGAAAGCCAAGTCGATAATATTTATCAAGTGGCCACAAGGCACAAGACCCCAAGTGAGGCACTGAAGGATGGGGAGGCAGCATCGGCAGCTTTGCTCTCAGTGAACTTGGGATCCAATTGAGAAGACAGGATCTAGTTGAACAGAACTGAAGGCCCACGAAAGACGACGGAAGCCAGAGAACAGATCCATCAATTCTGTCTGGGGAAACAACAGTTGATGAAGTGTGAGAAGGAAATTGATAGGCGTGTAACTGAGTCACCGGCCTTTGTGTCTTGGAGGTGGGGGTGAGGGCTTCCAAGAACAGTCAGTGAAATCGGTTTTTCTGGTTAGCTGGTTGGCTGAACCCCTGCTTTGCTCTCTTCCATTCTCATAATGTATGGTTTTGATCTTAAATGCCTGCAGGTGACTTACAGGGGGTGGGAGAGGTGATGATCTATTCTCCGTCTTCTGCACGGTCCATGCACACACACACACACACACACACACACACATTCCAGAAAAGGCCAAGCATTTGCTTTCATATCTCAGTGGTAGAATGCCCTGTAAAGAGCTGGAAATTCTCATGCACTCATGTCTGTGCTTGTCCTGACCCACAGCCTTCTTGCCCCCACCACCCTGGTGCCTCCACTGGCATGTGGACTTTTTTTTAACTCCTTCCATCCCTTGAAGTCTTGACCTCCATCATTCTCTGGCTGGCCCTTCCTCACTGTTTCTCCTCAGTCTCTGAAACCTTAGATGTGTACATGAGTTATTCTGTTTGCTCTTCCCTTTGTTTCTGTGGTTGGGTTGGTCAGGAGGGCGGTGTGAAGAACTTTGGGTCTAAGAGTACAGGAAACGAGAAGGGTCATTTTAAAAGACAGGGATTCTGAATGGCAGCCTTTTGGCTCTTCTTAAGCTTTCACTACACCCCAAAGTCTCATTGTGTTAACTTTATTTGCCTGTTTTTAATTCCTGACTTTCTCAAACTTGAACACTCAAAGGGCCATAGATAAAAGACCATCCCATTTCAGATACAAAAGAGGGAAGGGTATTTCTGGCAGAGAGAACAGAAGGAGCAAAGTGGAAAAGATGGGAATAGGCATGATACATCATAGGCATGGAAATTGTCTAGTCCATCCAGTAAGTAGGGTCCTAGAAGAAAGTGGTAAGAAATGAACTCTCAGAATTAAATTGAGGACTCTGAAAAGTCTCAAGTGCCTCAATTAAACATGGTGGCCTTCATTCTGTAGCACATGGGAAACAACTATGGAAAGGTTCAGAAAAAGTAATGATACGATTGTGTCTTTGTTTTGCTTAATTCTGATGGTTGTATAGAATGAATTAAAGGGGAGAGAATATAGAAATCGACTTTTTAATTTATTCAGCAAATATTTATAAGTTGCTTCAATGTTACGGGTACTATATTAAATGTTGACACTAGACAGTGAACAAAATGGACAAAAATCCCTGTCCTCACAGAGCTTAAAGGCTATGGTTAGAACACTATGGGTTTGTTGTCACCTTCAATGGAGCAATGATAAGGGAATAGTTAATAAATATGAGATAATATTTTGGAAGTTCAATTAATAAGATGTTGAAACTTGGAGTATGAGAGAAGGTGGTAATACAGTTGACTACTTTAACCAACATAAGATACAGAGAATAAGAAGAAAGTTTTCTATAGCTTTCAGGAGAGTATGTTGTAGGTATACTAAGTACTAAGTGGGAGGTTTTTTTAAATTAATTAATTAATTTATTTTGAGAGACACCATGAGCTTGAGCCAGGAAAAGGTAGAGAGGGGGGAGAGAAAGAATCCAAAGCAGGCTCTGCATTGTCAGTTCAAAGCCTGATGTGGAGCTTGAACCCACTCACTGTGAGATCATGACCTGAGCCAAAATCAGGAGTTGGATGCTTAACCAACTGAACCACCCAGGAGCCCCTAAGCATGAATATTTTATAGGCATCCCTGTGGTGGTATCCAGAAGGCAGTTGGAAATATGCCTGGCGTTTGGGGGGCAGGTGAGAACTACAGAAGTGAAGGGCATCAGAATATAGGTGATAACTAAAGCCATGGGCAGAGTTGGAGTCATCCAGAAGGAATACATAGGGTAAAAAGAAAAGAAAATCAGGCTCATAACTTTTGACATCGGGGCTGCAAGACAAGAAATCAGTGAAAGACTGAGAAAAAGCCATCAGGGAAGCAAGAGGAGAAGTAGAAGATACTGGTGCTTTGGAGTTCAGAGGAAGCAAGTGTTTTAGGAAGGGATGGGTAGAGGTCAGTATGGGAGGAAGCCCAAGATAACCCATGAGATGGTCAAGCCCATATGGAAGCTTTGAAAGCAGCTTCTTCCTTGGAGCAGAAGGGTACAGGGAGGGAAGTCTGATTTTATAGAAGGAGGGAAATAAAGGGAGTTGAGGAAGGACTGTAAGGCATTCTCCAACTCTCTATTTCTTAACTTGAGTCTAGATACATTAGAAATAGTAGTTTGGGTGTTCTGTGACTTCCTCTGTGACACTTAACATGACACAATTCCTTTGCTATCATTTGTCTTATGAATTCCAAGAGACTAAATGTAGGGAGTGCAAAAGAATCAAACTTCTTCCTAAGGCCAACAGGAAATGTCTGATTTCCTTGTTGGAAATCAGGTCTTGTTCTCACTCCTCAGAGAGCTGGGGGTGCCTTGGATTCCCTCTCCATTGTCCATAGAAAGGATTCCCGGATTGCAGTGTCTAAGTGCTATCCCAACATCTTAGGAGATGGCACGGACGTGTTTCCCTATTTTGTAGCAGTAGCAGCAGCAGTGGCTTCAGATTAAAGATGAAATTCCCATGAAGGCTTCTCTGCGGTCAAAAAGCTCAGAAGCTTTTTGACTGCAACGCTCTTGAATGTCCTACAGAAAACAGGGTCCCCTTGGATGTTTCAACATCAGTATTTCTGAGGCATCATAAATCAGTAAATAATCCTTGGATCCGAATAAACTGAGTGAACCACAGCTGAGAGCTCTTAACTGGACAAGGCCTGCAGGAGATTTAAGGGATTAATAACTCAAACTTCCACCAGTCTACATGGTGACACAGCTTGATGTTGTCATAAGAACACCCGGTCCCCCTCTTTATTTATTGGAGTTCAAGTGCCTCTTCTTTCCTCCCATGGCAGTTCTCAGTGAATTTTGTGGCCAGCTCACACTAATTTATTTGTTCAAGTCTGCCCCCTTCAGCTTTCCGCAGAGGTTACAAAATTAAAAATTGTCAGTACCCATAACTGCCTGACCTTTTCAGTTGGAAAAGTTCAGAGACTGGCCCACTGGGGCTACAAGGTAATTCTGCCAGGAGCAGCTGTGGCCTCAAAGAATCAATGTAAATATTTCAAAAGGTAAATAATCAGTCAGAAGGCTTGGGCCAAAAAAACTACAAATGTTGAGCCAGACACAGGATGTCAAAGGTGGAGTAAACTTAAAAGGAAAGCTACAAGAGTGACATTTCATAAAAATAAAACCTTGTCAGAAGAAGAGCTTTGAAATAGAATTATCTAAGTTCCAATAAATGGCTACTCTTCAAGGGAACTCAAGAGAACAAATGGAAGAACATGTGAAGGTTTCCATTCATCCCGGACTTTGCACTGTAAGTGCTACACCATCACAATGGCCAAATTTATTATTTAAAACCTATGCAAAAAACCTTTTTTTTTTTTTTAGTCTTCAGGAGTTACTCTGCTGTTGGGTAGCACTGTAGAAAAGAAGCCAGGAAATACTTTAGTGAATGAGGAAGGAAAGACAAAAACATGATTACATGGCCTGAAAGTCTCTCAAAAGTCTTGCAACCAAGAGAAATGAGCAAAATGGAACTAACTGTGTCTGAATTATTCCCCATGAAAGTTCTATAAAAAGAGAGGGGTGTGAGCATTGAGAATGCACAAATAAACCCATATATCCACGGCCAATTGATTTTTGACAAGGGTGCCAAGACCATTCAATGGAGAAAAATAGTCTCTCCAATGAAATGTACAGGAACAACTAAATACCCCACATGGCAAAGAACTAAGTTGAACCCTTGCCTCACATTATATACAAAAGTTAACTCAAAATGGATCAACAACCTAAATAGAAGAGCTGAAACTATAAAACTTTTGGAGGAAAACATAGGGCTAAATCTTCATGACCTTGGATTTGGCAACAGATTCTTAGCTGTGATACCAAGAGCACAAGAAATAAAGGAAAGAATAGATATATTGGCCGTCATCAAAATTAAAAACTTGTGCACATCACAGGATATTATCAAGTAGTTAAAAAAGCCTACCCAATGGGAGAAACTATTTGCGAATCATATATTTGATAAGCATCTAGCATGCAGAATACATAAAGAATCATTACAACTCAACAATAAAAAGATAACTCAATTTTTAAAATGGGCTAAGGACTTCAATAGACATTTCTTAAAAAAAAAAAAAAGCTATCCAAAAGCTTACATGCCTTTAACTTGGGGCTCAGAGAAGACACACCAGATATTGACAGGCTTGTCAAGTAGACTCCTGTGACAGTATTGTCCTTCTTCAAGGGGATTAATCAGACTCATTCTCTAAGGCTCAGCTTAAGTGTTACCCGAACAAGAACATGAAAAATGTTCAACATAAATAGTCATTAAGAAAATGCAAATCAAAACTACAGTGAGATGCCTCTTCCCATCTGATAAGATGGCTATAAAAAAAAACAAAACAAAACTCCCAGAAAATAGTACATGTTGATGAGGATACGGAGACTTTGGGACCCTTGTGCATTGCTGATGGGAATGTAAAATGGTGCACCTGCTGTGGAAAGCAGTTTGGTGGCTCCTCAAAACGTTAAGCATAGAATTATCATATGACCCAGAAATTCTACTCCTAGGTACATACGCCACAGAACTGAAAACAGGAACTCAAATAAATGTATGTACATGTATGTTCATAGCAGCAAAATTCACGATAGCCAAAAAGTAGGAACAACTTCAATGTCCATTTGTGGACGGATGGATGGATAAATAAATTGTGGTGGAATATTATTCAGCCATAAAAAGGAATGAAGTCCTGATAGATGCTACAGTGTGGATGAACCTGAAACCCATTATGCTGAGTGAAAGAATTCAGGTATAAAATGTTACATATTGTAATATTCCATTTACATATATTCAGAATAGGTAAATCCATAGAGACAGAAGGCAATTTGGTGTTTGCCTGGAGTTTCCAGAAGGAGAAGCTGGCGAATGACTGTTTAATGGGGATGAGGATTCCTTTTGGAAGATGAAAATACTTTGGAAATAGACTGAGGCAGTGGTTGCACCATATTGTGAATGTACTAAATACCATTGGACTGTCCATTTTAAAACGGTTACTTTTATTCTATGGGAATTTCACCTCAATTTTTTAAAAAAATTAGAGAAGTGTGGGTCATAATTCTATGCAGAGTGACCTGGGCTTGCTCCTTTAGGAAACATCTGAGCCCAGTAATGTAAAAAAGTATTTCCGTAGAGCTTAGCCCAAAGACACGTGTGAAGTAGCTTTTGAGACTTTTCTCTCCTCATTTTACTGCACCAAGGCTGTGGGTGGGGCAGGGTGAGGTCTCTTTTTCACTGTCAAACACGCTTGCTTTCTCTACCCACCCCACACCCCAGAAGGGTCCCAAACAACCACCCTGAACTCTCAGTTTCATCCCTCCAGTAAATTTCACTTATCCTGGGGCTCTGAGAAGTGACACCAGATAGTGACAGATTTGTCAAGTAGACCAGTGAATTCACTCCTGCTATAGTATTGGACTTCTTCAAGGGGTGCCTAGCAGAATGCTCAATGTATTAAGGGTATCAATGCCAATAGATTGAAATACCTGTTGGATAATACATCTCAGACTAAGTAAAAATGTACTTATTCCTTAGCAATATATCCATGGGTGTGTGCGTGTGTGTGTGTGTGTGTGTGTGAGAGAGAGAGAGAGAGAGAGAGAGATGAATTGGGCAGAATATATTCACTTGTGGAAGCCTTTTCATGCATCAGATGACCTCCTGCCAATGCCTATGGGTATATCAGTCTTGCTACCACAGAGTTTCTGCCCTTCAAAGAATAAATTTATCATTCAGAGACCAATTAATTTAACCTAATTCTATCTTCAAAATAAATTGGGAGCTGCTTTATCGGAGGCCAGCTCTCTGAGACGGAACTGGAAATGGGCCGGAGAAAGGTGTTTGATGAGCAGCCGGTCACTGGTGACTGGAGGACTTGGCGGGAAGCAGGGGGCCATGGACACCACCTGCGGCTCTACACCTGGCTGTGATTCTGTCACCCCACAGCAGGCTACAGAGGACTTGGACGCTGTCAGCCTATGGGAGGGAGGACAGGAGAAGGAGGGTGGGGGAATTCAAGAAAGGAAATGCAATCGCTAGAGCAAAAATAACATTTTCTCCCCGAATCCAGAGTCAACCTGATTACTTCCATGTCCTCATTATATAAACTCTGAACAATGTCCGATTGTTCTGAAAGTGAATTCAGAACCTCGGGTGGAAGACAGCTGGTGGTTGGAGAAGAGGATGCAGAGGATGAGGAGAAGCTGCTAGGGCCTGAGCCCCCAGGGGAGGCGCTACAGGCAGCAGAGTGAGGGCCAGTTTATTTAAACTAAAACACAAGGTTTAATATATAGTTGACCCTTGAATAGAACAGGTTTAAACTGCGTGGGTCCCCTTATATGTAGATGTTTTCCAGTATACACAGGACACGACCATAAACGTATTTTCTCTTCCTTATGATTTTTCTTAATAACATTTCCTTTTCTCCAGCTGACTTTATGGTAAGAATACAGTATATAATCCATATGACATACAACATGTGTGTTCACCACCTGTTCATATTATCAGTAGGGCTTCCGGTCAACAGTAGACCGCTAGTAGTTAAGTTTTTGGAGAGTCACAGTTACACTTGGGGTTGTGACTACGCAGGAGGTCAGTGCCCCACCCCCACATTTTGGAGGACCGACTGGATCCACATTTCGCCGGCACTGCTGGGCTGCCGCTGTCCCCCATGGCATACTTTGGTTCTAAGAACTTCCCAAAACTCTACAGTGTGTCCTTTGCACTAACCCCCTGGAGAGGAGCCGTACTACGTGTGTGTCTTGCCAGTATGTTCTTTGATTGCTTTCACTGAATGCTTGCTTTGGAGTTTACAGGTTCAGACCACTGGAAATCATTTCATTGTGTGCCCTCCTCTTACTTAATCTGGTTGGCTTTTCTTAGGAAAGCCGTGAGGGGAAAAACTAACTTTACTCACGTTTGTGACATTGGTAAGAAAAGATAAGAAGAAGGTAGAGGGCCTGGTGGGAGACACGGGGCAGAGGGAGCTGCTGGGTAAGTGGGTACATTGTTACTCCACAATTTTGAAAGGATAGTAAAATCAACATAGAGTCAGTCATATCATTACCACCATGTAGTGGTAATTCTTGAAGCATGCAGGGGCAAATCAAATCACTGGCTTGAGTGTATGACCAAAGTTAGCCTGTTGCTGCACTGGTCATTGTAAAATAGTTTTGAATGTGGAAACACAGAACATTAAGACCAAAAGGCAGCTTAGGTATCATGTAATAGTATCTCTTCATTTTTCCTTCACTCCCTCTCTCACTGAATGAAAATCGGAGTAGCCACTGCCAGTGATCACGTTTCCCAAGATATGCCCCTGCCCTTGTGAAGCCTCGAAGCCTGGGAAAGAGTGGTGAATGACCTTGTCAAGGTCATATGAGTGCCGAGAGGCTGAGTCAAAACAGAATCCATGATACTTCCAACGGGCCTTCCTTCCCCAAGGGGTTTAAAGTAGCGGGAGCCCAGGAACCGCAGAAAGCCACGGGTCTTGACATACCTTCCAATCTATGACTAAACTAAAAAAAAGTTGAAAATTCCTGATGTTTTTTTCTGAAAAATTTGTTATGGGTTTTGCCTTTCCCCCTCAGGACACAGGTGGTTCCTGGAAGTCTGCAATGGCTTCCCCCAGCCCCCGCCACTTAGTACCGGGAATTTTTCCAGCAGCACAATTGCATTCTGAAGTTTATGCTTCAAAGCAAGTACTAACAGTGCTCTCCCTAGGTGCCCCAGCGAAGGCAACTCCCCCAACACCACCTCAAATGACTTTTAATTAAATCGAGCTCAGTCAGTCATGACTTATGCTTTGCCCTTCTGTTTTCCACATCTAAAGTTCTATTTATAAACCATTTAGTCATATGGGCTACTGGATTGGGAGCGTAATTAGAGTTGTATTACAGTATGGCCGCCTCAAACATTTGCCTCGCTTTGATAGGAGGCGGGCTAATTAATTGCTTGTGAAGGACCCACTGTACTCTTAGCAGGTTTGTCTGTGGATCCCATCTAAAGGGGATGCACTCCCTCTAAAAGCCCCAAGCCACACACTACTCCTTGGCCACCTCTCTCCGCTTACTGGCTGTGTGCTGTGTGGCTGTGTGCTGTGACAGAGGGAAGGAACAGCAGCCCCGCACCAAGCCCATGGGCAGCAGTGACTGCAGGCCCCCGGTCAGTGTGCGGGAGGCTTTGATCACCTTACAGCCTGCTGGTGGATCGGTATTGGAAGGTTTGGGCCCATTTCTCCTCCTGTCTTGGACGGAAGCCAGGATTTAAATAAAGGAAAGAAATAATAAGAAAAAGAAATCAAATAGAAATTCAACGACTGGAGTCAAGGGCAAGCGAAATTGATTTTAAAGGGCTGGCTTCAAGCCACAGAAACAAAAGAAAGTTGAGATGGAAATGACTCTCCTGCTCCTGGTTGAATCGCGGCCACTGCTGAAGGAGGGGGATATAATGGGAAAGGGGACATGAATGCTTCATTTTAGAATGCCCAGTGTACTGAAAATGAAGACGGGGCACGCTGCTTAAAATTTGAGAAAAACCTGTCCCCCAGAACAGTTCTGTCTGCCTAAAATGTAAGCAAGAGGCACCAAAATCAGAGCAAAATGAAAGGATGGTGGGAGGACAAGACAGCTTATATCTTGCAATTCTGCACTGTTCCTTTATTACTCGATTTCTCTACAGTCATGTAATTTGCAGCATGTAAGTAAGATGTCCAAATTTAGCCATTTTAACTCCACTTGTATCACCAGCTGCAAACAATGTCAGATTCATTAAGAGGTGATACTGCCTTGTGGTTAGGGGAGCCGGTTCTAAAGCCAGAATGCCTGCGTTCAAATGTTTGCCACTTATTAGCTGTGTGGCTTCAGACAAATTGTTTGACTTCTCTGAGCCTCAGTTTCTTAATCTATAATATAGGGATCATAGTAAGTGTAGTACATAAAGCAAGTGACATATGTAAAATGTAGAGGGCAGTATTTGCGCCTACTAAGTGGTAAAGTGTTTGTTAGTTTTGTTTTTAAATATTAATGCTTTCTGCTGCCCATCCTACTTATCTATTTAATTTTCCTCAAAAGTTATCAGTGCAAAATTTCCAAGTGGGGAAAAAATGAATCTTGACCTGATATTATACTGATATTATATACAAAAATTAATTCCAGGTATTGTGGGTATAAATAATAAAGTTGACACAATAAATCTTCTGGAGGAAAATGAAAAAATCTCTTTAGGACTATGGTTAAGGCAAAAATAATTTTTAAGCAGGACATAAAAAAACACTAACCATAAAAAAAAACACTAAAAAATTCTACTTAAAATTATTTATGCTATGGAAGTTAACAAACAAATGTGCTAAATAATTTAACCCCTCAAGTCTTAACATTTGTTTATAATCTATTCACATCTAAGTGAATTGAGCATGTGTGTGTGTGTGTGTGTGTGTGTGTTAGAATGTAAGTTCCATGAAGACAAGGATATTTGACTTTAAGACTTGCTGCTCCCATCTCTGGCCACTTCAATAGTGTCTGATATGTAGTAGGCACTGAATAAATATTCATTGGATGCATAAATGAATAAATGCCTTGCATTTGATAAATTAAAGGAAAGTTAATTTAATACTGTATTTGTAGGCCAGGAAAACGGAATGGGTTCCTTCCTAGGAGGTATAAATATTATGATTGATCTACTTTTATGTTTTCTCCAGCTAGTTTTTTTCAAGCAGGGTTTGTAATTGCAGGGAGTGATATATGAGTAATAGTCAACAGTGGGAACCAGTGTTCAAGGCCATGAAACATAAAGGAAATTAATTTCTGAGCCCACCAAGATATCTCAGTATCTATCACTTAACAGAATACATGCATTCCAGTAAAGATAACTCTAAAGCAATTTCTTTGGTAAAAGGAAATCTATTTTCCTATGGGAACTCTCAAAAGAAGTTGAATGAGTGTTTTCACAGGGAAAACTCCTACAATAAATGAGAGTTACAAAAGAAGTCTTTCTGTGAGAAAAGGCACAAGATGGCGGTCAGTTTCCTAACAGACTAAACATGACAGTACCTAGGACAGATCCTAGAGCATGCTTCTGATTGTCATTTCTACCTTGTTTATTCTTTATTTGCATAGGTTTCCCAAATTTTGCATTCTTTATATCCAATCAGGGAACAAATTTCTGTGAAAGTCTGTATTTCCTACCTTCTCTTTGGGGTCAGGTATTTTCCATATAACGAAGCCGGCGCATGATAGTTTGGGTCACCAGCATTAATAGTGATGTCACACTTTAGCTTCAACATCCTTCAAGTCTGAAGTCAAAGATTGTATCAAAAAAAATTTTTATAGTCTTTTGTTTAATGTTTATTCACTTTTGAGAGAGAGAGAGAGCGCAAGAGAGTAGGGGAGGGACAGAGAGAAAGAATTCCAAGCAGCCTCTGTAGTGAGAGCAGGGAGCCTGATGTGGGGCTCAAACTCACAAGCCATGAGATCATGACCTGAGCTGAAACCAACATTCGGACGCTTAACTGACTGAGCCACCCAGGTGCCCCGTGAAACAAATTTTTTAATGTGGCAAATTCCAAATCAGGTAAATCAACCTTAATTTTCCTAATGGATGAACTTAATTTGCACACATAGCTTCCAAAGCGATTAGGTCAGTAAGTGGTATCATCACCATCACCATCGCCATTTACACCCAGACGGCCAGAAAGTAGCCAAGTGATACAAGCCCAGTAGTTAACTGCTGGTTTTTGTGTGGATGGCTAAGAACTGGAATGGACTTTGGCCCTGAGACAGTTTAGCAGCTTGGCCTGAGGCACTGATCAGCTGGGGAGACCAGCTATTGTAGCTGCTGTTTTTGGTTCTGTCAGCACAGAGCAACTCATCACCATGCTGCATATTTCCATCTGCAAAATGGGGCTGAACACCACTCACAACAGGAAGGATTTCCACACTACCCATCTTGGAAACTGGCTGTGGAGGGAGCAGAATTAGCAAGGCAACGGGGAGGGAGGAAAGCCCTTGGGTTGCTGGTTGGAAGCTGAGAGCTGGCTGGAGATAATTCTCTCTGATCTATTGCCTGGAGAACATCAGGAGCCAGCTGGTCTGAGAAGATAAGAGAATTGTTCTTCTCCAGGCGAGATGGTGCCATTACCTATCAAGGAGTTGGGCTAGCTGCTTAGCAAACGTTACTTTCACCGTGTGCCAAAGTTTGCCCACGTTTCATCTGGATTTGAGAATTAGAAAAAAAAAAAGGGAAAAGGAAAAAAGCTCATGTTTTAAAAAATGACTTGGAATAACTTTGGAAATAACAGTAGTTTTGCATAAATGCTAAATTGCCCCTCATTGCCTCCTCCATCTGTTTGTATACCTGCTCTTGCTATCAGACTCTACCTTATCAGAAGCGGAGGTTCCACAGCTCAGAGGAAGAAAGGGAAACAATGGACTTTTACCCCTGCAGGATGGACGCATAAGAACAGAACTGAGTGTGGTGATGAGCGAATTTATATCTACTTGGGTAGGTTGTGGTGCCCAGCTGTTTGTTCCAAGACCAATCTAGGTGTTGCTATGAAGGTTATTTTTTTAGCTGTGGTTAACATTTAAATCAGTAGATTCAATTCTGACACCAATTCTAATGTGTGAGTTCTCCAAAGCCATTCTGTGACGCCAACAGTTCAACTCAATTCTCAATTCTGACACTAAGTACCTGGAGATAAAATTAGGTCCCATAGGTTAGGGGCTCGTTCCCCCCGTGCCCCCCGCCCCCCCCAACACTTCCAGATGCAAACCTGTGTTTCTGACTTACAAGCTATAGGTTGGAGGTTCTCATGATCCCCCCTCCTTGAATTAATTTGCTAGAGAGGCTCACAGAACTCAGAGAAACATCTTACTTACTAGATTACTGGTTTATGATAAAAAGACTTAAATCAGGAATAGCCAGATGGAGGAGACACATTGGACAGGGTAGGGGGAAAGCTGGGAGAATTTCCATGCTGTCTCTGAGCACACTACTGTTTCCAAAGCCCCACGTCTCCACCAACCCCGGCCTTTCCAGACCCTGTCCTCTTCTGTGTTTATGGAAGTGTCATTACACAGGCATGATTGATGAACTCATTGGCCATTGGTGATTGAACTCAATCTCCAGCCCCTCTCCCCTCCCCAGCAGTCAGGAGGTGGGACCTAAAGTTCCAATCCTCCAACCACAGGGTTGTCAGGTGACAAGCCCTAATCCTTAGTTGACCTAGGAGCATTCAAAAATTGTGTCATTAACATAACAAAAGACACCTTTATGCTTTCATTGTTTCAGAAAATTCCGAGGGTTTTAGGAGTTGTGTACCAGGAATGGTCTAAAGCCAAACATACAGTTGTTATTGTAGAAATAGAAGAAGAAGAAATTCTAAGTTACAACATAGAAACCCTGCCTGAGTTTCTAGCCTGCTGCCTTGCAGATTGTGGACTCAAGACTGCAACATCAATTCTTACCTGTTTCCAGCCTGCCCACCTGGCCTACAAATGGCTGACTAGCTAGCCAGCCCCAAATCACATGAGCCAATTCTTTGCCAGATCTATCTATCTATCTATCTATCATCTATTATCTATTTCTATCTCTATCTATCTATCTGTCTATATCTATCCACAGATAGAGTTCCCTACAGGATCTGTTTCCCTGTAGAATCCTGACGAACGCAAGCATCCCACTATTACAGTAAAGGAAAGATGTGCTGTTCCCCAGGAGGTATGGTTGAAAAGCTGCCAAAATATGGCCCGTCCTGAAACATCTCCTTCCTCTCTTTATCCCCAAGTCTACCAGTTAGCTTGCAAATTCATTCTGGAAAGCCACTGAGAGCGACAATATCTCATACAGAAGGCCATAGAAGCATTCTTACCCATTAGGCCATTAGCTTGGTAAATTTATCTGTTTGAGCAGGCCTTGCACCTTGAAGAGAGAGGCATAATACTGACTCCTGAAAATGGAGTTATATTGCTCATAGCCCTCAGGGGTAGGGGCCGGTCAGGGTAGTCATATAGGATGAGACAGGGACTACAAGGGCTGCCCGGGAGGAGGGTGAAAAGACACAAGGTAGATGCTTTGTTATGTTGGACACTATTATGAATGATCAGCATCATAAGATCAGTAAGCCCCAAGCTGGCCATCTAGTCATGGGGAGGCAAGTCCTGACTCAAGTAGCTCACAGGGGCACCAGAGTGAAGCCCCGCACCCCAGACCACTTCCAGCCGCCCCCTGCCTCCTAAGTGAGGTGCCCAGGTAACCCCACCCCGTCAGCAGCAAGCAGGGACTTGGCTTTCTCGATATGGGAAGAGGCACTCTGGGGTCGTTCGGCTTTCAAGGACTCACCGAATTTCTCCTCCTGGACATGTCATTCCTGGAAACCCAGCCCCTGTGCTGCAGGGGGATCCTCGGC
This sequence comes from Prionailurus bengalensis, assembly GCF_016509475.1. Taxonomy (NCBI): domain Eukaryota; kingdom Metazoa; phylum Chordata; class Mammalia; order Carnivora; family Felidae; genus Prionailurus; species Prionailurus bengalensis. Next base: position 68,877,143 of record NC_057343.1, on the reverse strand, counting down.
AGCCAAACTCTTCCTCTCACTACTCCATCTTTGGTCTCTTATCATTTTTTTTCTTTAAAAAAAAAAAAAAAACAATTACCACGAACCAGGTTCCCATTCTCTTATCCTTACTTAGAACCCTTTGAGGTTAATAGTGCTCCATTTTGCAAGTGAGGCAATAGGCTGGGAGAGCTTGCCCAGATGTCAGCGGGCGGATCAGAGCTCGGCCTGGTGGAGGGCTGGTACTTGTGCTGACCCACAAGAAACTCAACGAGCGATAGACCAAGAAATGCCACGGCTGAGACCCCTTGGCCTGAGAGGGGCTCCAAGGTAGGGCCCCAGCACATGTGGGAAAGCCAGAAGAAAAGGGAGCTATTTAAAATGAAAGCCAAGGGGGTCTTTATTCTGTGAATTTAAATGCAGACATGACATTAACAGCAGGATAACCCAGGAATACTAGCTCACTGCTGGTAATTAGACATCGCACATCTTTACTCTTTGACAGATGCAAAGAATTTCAAAATATAATTAAACCTTCCAATACCCTTGTGAGGAGGTGGCATCATATTCATTTTACAGATGGGTGAATTGAGGCCAACAGAAGACGAGTCTCTGAAAGTTAGATCCCGAATCCATGAGAAAACATTAAGGAAAACCTGTGGTTCTTGGCTCCTCTGTGTTTCAGTCCCAACCAGCTCAGAGCAGTGGTCTAGAATTTTTAAGGGAGGAATCAAGATTAAATGTCGTTAAGGAAAGCATTTCACCCATATGTATCCATCTCAATATCTAAAGCAAATATCTAAAGCAACAGAACATAAGTTGGTCCGTACAAGCATTTAGCCCCTGTGTGAGTGGCAGTGGTCTTATCCGGGGTTTCCGAATAGGACTCCCACAGGTGCTACTTGTAAATGATACAGGTTTTCTGGATTCTCCCCTGGAGATTCTGATTTGGCAGGTCTGGGATGGATCCTAGGAGTCTGCGTTTTGAACAAGTTTCCAGGTGATTTTTTATAAGTAGGCAAGTTTGGGAAACACTGGATTAGTTTCGTTTTTTTTTCTAAGTACTTCTGAAGCCTATTAATGTGCCTAGCACTGTGTTAGGTTCTATCAGATAAACTCAGAGTATAAGGAACAGCCTCTTGGGGTGCCTGGGTGGCTCAGTCGGTTAAGCATCTGACACTGGCTCAGGTCATGAGCTCGCAGTCTGTGAGTTCGAGCCCCACATCGGGGTCTGTGCTGACAGCTCAGAGCCCAGAGCCTGCTTAGGATTCTTTGTCACCCTCGCTCTCTGCCCCTCCCCCACTCACGCTCTGTCTCTCTGTCTCCGTCTCTCTCTGTCTCTTGAAAATAAACAAACAAAAAAAGAAACAGCCTCTCCAATCCCTTTCTCCCCCTACTCAATGTCATGGAGTATACAACAAATGTTTAATGCCGGCCTACTCTACGGAAAGCCTTAGCTCTCAGGTTGGGTGCTACAGCAGTCACAAAGATCAAGAAACCAGGAGAGACAGACAGCTAAACAACAATTAGGAGCATGAGATAATAATGTGATAGAGGTGTGTACAAAGCATTCTGATAGAGGAGACAAGGGGGCAGGTAAATATAGCTGAAAGGAAGAGAGGGGAAATGTATATCAAGAGAAGACCTATGAGCTGGGTTTTGAAGGATGGATAGGAGTTTGTCCACTGGGAGTGCATTACAGAAAAAAAAACCAGTAACATAAGCAAAGGAATATATATATGTACATGTATGTGTACACATATATTTTAATCATGACTCTGAAGGAAAGGCAAGTGATTCAGTGTAAGTCTGTGACAAGGTGTGGTAAGAGGTGGTGGCTAAGGGTTTCTTTTAGTGCCCTCGTATGTCTTGCTCATTCATTCAACAAATATGTATTGGGTACCTGTTGGCTGCCAGAGAGTGTTTTAAGCTCCGGTGACTTATCAGTTACAAACTAATTTTTCAAAATGCCTTTCCTCATTAGTTAACACTCCAGTGGGGGGAGAAGGTCAAAAGAACAGCAGTTCTGCCTGGACGAGGCTTTGCTCATAAGGGGACATCTGGTCCTGGCTCTGAAGAAGGCAAGTGTGGGAACCAAGTGGGGGACAGAGTGTTTACATTAGAGGGGGAAGCAAACGGAAAAGCCTTGAGCATAGAGTTTGCCTGGGGCCTCTGAGATATAGAGAGGAGGCCAGCATGGCGGGACTGGAGGGAGACAGGAGAGAGTGTTAGGAGATGAGGTTAACAGGGTGACAGTGTTGGAGGGGACAGTTAGTGAGGTCTCAATAGGACGTTTGCAGTCAGGGTGAGCTATCAGGTAAGTCAGAGGCCTGTTCTGGCAGCTCTCCCAAAACGTAGCCACAAGAAGCCGGATCAAACCAGACAGGCCAAGACAAAGAAGGCTGGAGACACTGACCAAGTAAGGCAGAAAAGGCGTGAAACCCTGATGCCCCCAAATCCCCTCCCCAGTAATAAGCACTGCACCCCCCTGGCTAACATCTGTCAATAAAAGATAGAGACCCAAACCTTAGGTACAAACTCTCCCTTGAGCTCACCTGCTCTAATATCTCAAGAGTGCACTCACTTTAATAAACTTTCTTGCTTGTGCTCACTCAACCATCGTGATCTGGTCTATTCTTAAATTCTTTCTTGCCGTGAGACCAAGAGCCTCCAGTGACATCCCAGGGATGGGCTGACTGGAGGTCTTAAGGTTGGGGACCTCCCCAGTCTACCCAGCAACAACAATAGGCAGAGAGAAGGGGGACCTGATTACGAAGGGCTCTCTAGGATATCTTATGGGTTTTGGGCTTTTTTGAATGAGAAGGAAAACCACTGGAGGGTTTTAAGTAGAGGTGTGATGTGATCTGATTCTCTTCAAAGATGTATCACTCTGACGCCCATGATGAAAACAGCATGCAGGGTTAAGTGCAAAGCAGAGAGGAGACTACTGCAATGATCCGAGTGTGAGCTGATGGAAGCGTGGGCCCTGGGGGAAGCACTGGAGGTGGTATAAAATGGTAGACTTCTTGATGTCTTTTGAATTGTTAGAAGGGTGGATATAGAGCATGAAAGACAGAAGGAAGCTGAGGATCTTGGTCTCGTTCTGGAAACCATTTGCGACAGCATTACCTGATCTCTGCTTTGTGAAATCTTTCTGGTTTTCACCTAGAGAATAGGCGGAAGGCTATTACAACAAGCCAGGCAAGAGGTAAGGATGTTTGAACAAGACTGGGTCTGTGAGTTCCAAAGAAGGAACCGTGGTAAGAGAAGTTTTGGAAGAACAAGTGCAGAATTAGGTGACAAATTCAATGGGTTTAGTGTGACTGGTGCATGATGGAGGCACAGAGTAGCAGTCAGACTCATGGCAGGAGAGAGGATGACTTTGGCTTTGGCTTGTTGATCTTGAGATGTCTCCGATCTTTGGATCAATGATCCTTAGAAGGCCACAGGCAATTTAGCTCTGCCACTTGGGAAGGAGATCATGGCCAGGAAGTTGTGGAAACAGCTAGTGATTTTAGATATTGATGCTAACTTTAAAGTAAGCCTTCTAGATTTTGCCAAGGATAATGATTTTTACAATATATAGTGCTCATCTCTAAATTTAAGCACAGGAGGGCTTGGGAAATACTTGGAGATACAAATAGTCCAGTAGGATGAGCATGAGCGTTGGGGTGGGTGGAGGAGTATAGTGTGGGCTGTGAGAAATTCCCCAGCCGGCTTGGATTGGCCAGCCTCCACAAGCAGACTGCGTTCCTTGTGAGTTTTGTCTTTGCATAACTGCATAAGCACATTTATAAACTGTCTTTGCATTTTCATACGTTTATTTATTTATTTTGCAAGAGAGAGAGAGAGAGAAAGAGGCAGAGAGAGGGAGGGAGAGAGAGAATCCCTAGCAGGCTCCAGGTAGTTGGTGTAGAGTCAGATGTGGGGCTTGACTTCAAGAAGCATGAGATCATGACCTGAGCTGAGATCGAGTCAGATGTTTAACCGGCTGAGCTACCCAGGTGCTCTGCTTTTGCATTTTTGAAGCATATAACGGGGCAGTGGAGGCAGGGTTTGGGGGGAAGATGCCTGAGTGACTCAGTCAGTTGGACATCTGACTTCGGCTCAGGTCATGATCTCATGGTTTCATGGGTTCAAGTCCTGTGTCAGCCTCTGTGCCAACTGTTAGAGCCTGGAGCCTGCCTCAGATTATGCATCTCCCTCCCTGTCCCCCTCCCACCTGCACTGTCTCTCTCTCCTTCAGAAATGAGTAAACATTAAAAATATTTTTTTAATTAAAAAAAAAAAGCATGTAACAGGGATCTTCAGAAACCCCCCTGAGTGGCCCTTGAAATTCCTTACATGCCCACTATGTCATCTCTTGCTTTGGTTGTTGGCTGGACAGGCACGGGCTTCTAACGAACGAAAGACGGCCAAAGTGATGAGATGTCACTACTGACATTAGGTCATTAAAGACTGTGACTTCCATCTTGCCAGCACTTTCTGACCCTACCTGTTCACTTTGATGAAGCCAGCTGCCATTCTGGGAGCTTCCCTCCGGGGAAGCTCATGTAGCAAGAACCAGGGGTGGCCTCTGACCAATAGCTCAGGAGAAACTGAGGTCTAGAGACGACTGGTCCACAAGCAACTGAAGCCTGCCTACTACTACTGAAACAGCTTGGAAATAAGACTCTTCCTGGGTTGAGCCTTGAGATAACTACACCCCAGGTGAGCCCTAGACTTCAGCCTTGTGAGGGGCTCAGGGCAGCACACCCAGCTCAGCCATGCCCAGATTCCTGACCCACAGCAAATGTAAGATCATAAACGGGTATTACGTTAAGCTGCTAAAATCCAGGGTAATTTCTTACACAATAGATAATGAATACACCGATTAATGTAGCATAGCCTGGGATGGTTTGGAGGAAAAGAAATAAAGGGTCTTACATAACGAACCTGGGGGGTTTCCAAACATGTGACCCTGACATGGAAGGAAAGCTAAAAAAGAGGTCCTAAGAAGCGCTGGGGCAGAGCACAGAAAGAAAAGTGTGGAAATAAATGAAGACCAACCAAATGAGAAAAGCGGAGGCTACTTATTCCAGAGCTTGCTGGAACAAGCGAGTCGTTGACCATCACTTGCATTTGGCAGAGACTCAAAGGCGGGCAGAGGATGGGAGAGCTTCGAAGAGGAGAAAGAGGAAGTCTCCAGGGGTGTCCTGATTGGAGGCTGCTGGCCTGGGGAAGCAGGAGGCTGGCCAACTAGAAGTGGGCTGTCCTGTGTGATGGGTTAGGGGTGCACATCTGACTTCCTCTTGTTGGCCCCAAGTTGGAAGTGAGAACAAAAATTAGGGAAGTTGGCAGTTATTTATCGAAATCCTAGCCATTCGAGGCCAGTTGTTGCAGGGATTATTGTTCGGTTTCCTGGGCTGCTGATAAAGATAGTGCTCTGACTGGCCTTCTGGACGGCTTCACATAGATAAAGGGCTGGTTGCTGCAGACTGTAGGTCAGAGTTTTATTTTTATATTATGGTCTGGCCATTTCTATACTCAGTCTCTCAGAAGGAAGAGTAACTATGAAGAAATGGGCTACCTGAGCCAGATCCAGGAGATGCCCACAAAGGGACTCAGGACATCCCTAGTCACAGAAGGGAAAGTGTCGGGAGCCCCTGCTGCTTTTTCACAGGGTCACAGATGACCCAAGTGAATACCATGGAGAAATGCTTGGCTGCACCGTGCTTCTGGAATCTGGACCCATGACAAGTCACTGGTCCAATTTGAATTGCTCATGACCATGTTTTAGCCACACCTGTCTCTCCTTTCCTTACCTGGGTCTGAAAGCAAGTGGCAGTGCCGTTCCTGCCATCCACCTGATAGCCTTTCACACAGCCTGCTTTGCTCTCGCCGCATTTCTCTCCATAAAGCCACCATTTAAGTGGACTCTTAACCACTACGGCTTTTTTTTCTAGAAATAGTCCCAGGAGAGTCTTTACCTACATCGTCCTGAGTTGCACTGTAACTTTCTTTACTGGACCCCGTTTAATATGTTCTTTTTTTCACAGTCAGACTTAGGGGAGGTTTTCTTTTCCTTTTTTTTTTTTTTTTCTTTTTTGCTTTGCCTTTTCACCTGCTGACTAACTAGAAAATTACCCTCCGCATAGTAAATGCTATCTCATCCCGTTGTGAGAATCAAAAATTATCTTGTAACTTTGCTCTGTTGGGCAAAAATCTACATCAGATCAACACTCCCTCTTAGCAAGCAGTGACTTTCAGGAGAGGGACCAGGGTCTGGATAATAAGAGCAGGGCTTGTAATCTTCCCGGTGCTAATGAGGGTCGCATCCTCCCTGACTTTCAGGGCTTCTGCGGAGAGAGTTACAGCTTCCCCTGCTCTAATTAGCAATGGCTGATGGAAGTGGAAACCTGCGCCTTTAAAGGTATCCATTGCAAGTGGTTTGAACAATGCAGAGAACAATTATTTGCAGGCCCAATGGCAAAGATGGTTAATTAAAATAGTGATGATGTGGATGAGAGGCACGACAAACGGGGGTCTCTCTTTAATGAGAATGGTCTCATTCTCTGCTCCCTTCTCCCTTGGCTCATCAGGAAATAGCAGAGCGGAGCCCCCAGGAGACTCCTGCTCAATTAGGCCCCGCAGGCAGTGGAAGCTGCCAAAGGCCCTGTGAAGAGAAAATTTAACCACCTAATTTGGGAGGGAAGGAGAGAGGGCACAGGCTTTAATGGAATATGCCACTGGCACTTCCAGGTCTGTAGCTGATGGGACGCGCCTCTGGAAACAGAGCGTGTGATGTGAGCAGGAGACACACGGGCTTTGCCGCCACGCAGGCCTACACCGGGATCCTCATTCTGGCAGTGTTCCTCTCCCGCTCTGAGCCTGTCTTCTCATCGGAAAACATAATGACAATGACCTCCTTGAGGGCTGGGTGTGTATGTGTGAGGGGAAAAGAGAGGACGTTCACAGGGCTCACAGAGCACCCAAATAAAAATTGGCGCTTTTCCTCCTTACCTTCCTTTGTCCCAAACACACCTGCCCCGATGGACTTGATCCCTGTCATCTCTTGCAAACTACCGCTTACAGTTGATAGGACCTGTTTACAGTGGCCCACACTTTGTCCTGCCCGCTGTCACATTGAAGGTGTCCTAAAGACCTTTCTTGGGCATTTTGTGTCCTTTCTTCTAGGCGTCAGCACCCTAAGCATAGGAGCTGTTCTTTGTCACCTTCTTCGATCCTCAACAGACTGCCACTTGTCCCATCTGAGTTGGACATCACCTCCTCCCCTAAGAGAGAAGGGTCCTGGGAGGGACTCTGAGAACTAATGAACCCAACATCTGTCTCTTTCAGCTTTGAGGAAATCCCCCATTGTGGCTAACACCAATCTTTGTAAAGCAGAGGCATCTCGCGATCTCGATTTTGTTCTTTCCAATGACCTTGTGAAATTGTCCAACTTGGCTACAATCTAACTTTTTGGAAGAGGCAGAACTCAGGCCAAATATTCTGAGGACAAAGCTGGAATATACTCTCCATTTTCTGGAAATAACTAACATTGGACTCTGTATCTCAGGATAAATTATGAAAATCGCAGTGGCTGAAAATAACAAAGGCTTATTTCTGCCTCGTGCTACATGTCCATGATAGGTCAGTTGGGGTCCTGCCCACTAAGTCACCCCTGTAATCATCTGCACCGTGAGACCCGGGCTGATGGAACAGTGTCCCTTGGAGCATTGCTAACTGCCGGGGCAGAGGAAAGGCAGGCAAGCTAAGCATTTGCTTGATCCTAAAGCACTGGCCTGGAAGAGATGTATTTCACTCCACTCCCATTTCACTGACCATGCGTGAGTTCACCAGGGCAGGGAAGCATCACCCTCGCTGAGTGCGGGGCAGGGACACTGGTGAACAGTTGCACAGTTTCCCACTGACCCCATTTCTCTTTGTCTCAACTCCTCAGTGTTCTTGAAATCAGCAGAGTCTGTTAGTGGTCTACTCATTCCGGCTAGCGATTGTCACTACAGATGGAGGACTGTGGACCCTCTACGTGCTCTTTTTTGAAAGCAAAGACAAAGCAAGGATATCCACAGTAGTGTTTGCTTTGGAGGACACAAGTTAGAAGGTGATGTTTGCGCTTGGCGATCAATAACATGTTTAAATCCTGGACCGGAGGTTATATTAGCAACTGCAGAAGGAGAAGCTACGTGAGGCTTCTTGCCATAGATACGGTTCCAGTCTCCAGGGGTTCAAAGCCATGTGCAAATGTTTATGGTCTTCAACAGCAAGGTACTAACATGTCCCACTTTTTTGGTTTGTTTGCTGAAAAGAGGAGAGAACTAAATAACTTAACGAACAGCAGTTCGTGACGAACAGCAGAAACCGAATTTTAAAAGTGTTTGGAAGTGATACAGCAGAAGATGGCCAGGGGCCTGGAGTAAAGGACCCGAGGACTGAGTTCCCCTAGGACTGGAGTTGTCTTAGGACAGGCTGCGTGACTCCTCCATTTCTACCTCCAGTGTATGCTGTGTCTTCTTCCTTGAACTCATTTGCTTGTAAAAGAAAACAAAACAACACAAAACGAAAGTACCAAAAAAACTTTTTTTTTTTTTTTTTACAAACAAAAACCCAACCCAAAGCTTCTCCTTCTAGTTTATGTGACTTGTTGCATACAGGTAAACATCAGATATATTTACTTACCTACTCAGACTTCATGCTTCATCTACTTCTAGGTGGATTTGAGGCAGGGTCGGCTTTAAACTTTATGCAAATTAGGAAAGTTGGAACTGAAGCCAGAGCAGAGACCATAGAGTGAGTAGATGTTTCCACATCCCTGAAAACAGCTAATGATGGGCTCAGCACTGACTTGTCTCCATAGGTTCTGGAAACTATGGCACAGCAGGACCACACTGGCCTCTTGGGAGTGTCATGCATCTGAAGTCCAGGTGATTGTGCAGGCAAAGTGCCACTTTGAGGGCCATCCTCTCCTGCCTTTGTGGGACTACCTGTCCCCTGAGGCTTAGGAAAGGCTGACTTATTACTAGGATAGGTATGCAACAAAATCTGTCACACCAGCCCACTGACCAACAGTGTACGTAGCCCTCTCTCCATTCTGGTCCCTCCTAAGTCTCATGGCGGAAAAGCAGTCTGACCCATCTCTATGTTCAGATGTTATCTGAGACAACCTCAAGACCTGACCTGATTTAGGGATTTTTGTTCAATTCCATTTATCTAATGTTTATATATTGACTACATGTTCAGAGCCTGGAAATACAGAGATGGAGAAGACAGAGTGTCTGAATAAGAACACTGATTGGCAGAACCACCCTGGGACCTAGGCAGCTGGGGTCCCCTTGCTTATAGGACCCATTTTGGGCCTCCACCAGTCATGCCCCACCCTATAATGAAAGATTCTACAGTGCTGGGAGGGATGTGTCCAACTGAAGCCTGTGGCTCTCCCTCCTTCTGCTCCATGTTCTAGGTACACGGCACCCCAGATTTCCCTGCCCTAACAACCCACAACAGCATCTGGGGCCAGCATAAGTGTCTTCTGAAGATCTAACCTGGCCTGGTGGGAGTGCATCCAAAGCATGAGAGTAGGAGAGAGTTGGCCACAGTAGGACTCTTGGCCAGAGGTGTCCGCAGACTTGAGACCATCCCCTTCAGAGTGTGGGATGGAACAGGGGTGGGAGGTGGAGCAAGAGGGTCAGCAGGCCACGGCCTGTATTGGAATGTTTGCCCCTGGTCCTGAAAATGTGGAGATGACCTCGTGATTGGGCATTCTGGGAGGTAATGGTAGAGCTAGGTTGGAGACAGATCCCAAGTCTAGAATGGGTTTCTTTTGGCCAGCAAGGGGTTAGTCATCCACTGTTACCTATTTCTGATTGTTTACAGGAAGATTTGATCATGAAAAGCCAATGAAAGTGTTCAAGAGTCTGATTCTTCTTGTCTATCTAAATTACCATCTCAGGAGGTAAAGCAAACCAATTTACCTTGAGGCTTTCATCAAAGAAATCCGTAGACAGTTCAGGAACCACATGCTAACAAGATAGTGAGTCTCAAAGCAGAAAAACAAACTAAAAAGCCAAACTCCAACTAAAAGGTATTGCTTCATGATGAACTCCCACTTATTTGGGCCAAAGAATCCAAAGATAGCAGTATCATGGGGAAACACAAATAGTTTTGTCAACCGGATGTAAGTTAGGATTGAGTCTTCACAGATTTAAATTATTGTAATTTATAATATAATAATTATATTTATTATATAATACTAAAATTATACTAAATATGATTATATCCCTTCTTTGTTACTAACTTCAGTAATTTGGCAGATTGCCTTTATTATTATTATTTAGGTTGCTAATATGTGCTTAGGGTCTATCCTCCAAAGACTGACTAAGCAGTGGAAGTAGGACAAGAGGTCCCCTCCTTGTTATGACTGAAGACAGGTGCATTGGAACTTCTCATTAAAGAGAGGCAGAAACGTTTCTCCCATCGTGGCCCCTCTGTGGGTAACTCATGGCTTCACTGTTGCGATGGTACCTCAGTCTTCTCAACTGTTGTCATTCTAGAGTGTAGAGCTCATCAAAGAATTCTCTTTCACGAGAGAATTTCAGTGAAATTCTTTCTGCTCTGCCTTCTGTGTTGGGGGTCACATAATAGTTGTTGACTCAGACAAAATGGTTATCTTGCTATTTAAGTCCCTGCACCTGAAAAATGTGTAGGTCTTTGCTGTTCTTTGACTTCTTCCCTTATATTCTTAATTAACTCCATCTGTACCCACCCAGTGATCCCCTGAAGGCATTCCTCCTGCCATCCACCATGCCCACCCCAGGCCATTAGGTAGAATTCTTCAGAAATTCTGTGTAACTGGAAGACAGATTTAGTAAAGAGCAAGATGACGTGGGAGAGTGTGAGTGTGGTGGGGAGAGGTTGCTGGGCCCTAAATGCCATGCTTACTCTATCTCAAGGTCAATGGATTACCATTGGGAAGGTTGAACAGGGAAGTGATATGACCGAGTCTTTGAATAAGAAGAGGAAAAGGTTTGGAGGCTGGGAGAGCAATGATCTCATAGTCGAATGTGGGCTTTGGGTAGAAGCAAAGCTGATCTCAAATCCTAGTTCCAATATTTATCAACCGTGTATCCATTAGGTGGTTACTGTTTACTTTCTTTGATAAGTCAATTTCCTAATTAAAAAAAAAAATTGTAGTGCCTCAGAGTGTTTCTGTGAAGGTTAAAATGGGTATAAGAAGCTCCTACTGGCAGACTGGATGAGACAGAGGAAGGTCTACAGGCTGTGGCTGTGGAAATGGAGACCAGGGATGGATGCTGAAGGTAGAGTTGCCAAAAATGGTAAGAAGAGTCAGGGGTAGGCGGGTGTTCTGCCTCAAGTGACCTTATAGGCTGCACAGTTCATGACTGAGTGGGGGTGAGGCAGAACAGAAGGAACCAAAGACTAATTCAGATAGAAAAGAAGCTAATTTATTTCATTTTATATAAGTTGAATTGAGGGGTGAGTGGAAGACATTTAGGTGCAGGTGGTTATTAGTTCACCAAAGACAGGGGTCTAGAGAGCACTATTGGGACTGGTCAGAACATGGGCCATTGTGGTCACCCTGGGATTTGCTTAGCTTGCCCAAGAGGACAAGTTGGATTCACTCTCTCATTGATTTTTTCACCTACTAATTCACTCATCAAATATATACTATTTACTATGTGCCAGTGTAAGTGCTATTAAACAATGATGAATGTGCAGAAGTTGTGCCTGATCCTCAAGGTCTTATGTCAAGGTTATAGGATGAAAGGGAGCCAAGGATGCCCCTGGCCTTCAATCCTGGGCAGCCAAAAACCCAGGTCTGTGTGTGGGCTGGATGCCAGGCTGCTGAGCTGAGCATGGAACAAGGTAGAGCTGGTCTGTGGTCGTGGGTTAGGGCACAAGAGGAGGGAAGACTGTCTAGCCTGACAGTGTCTGAGAACAGAGCAAAATGCGGATCCAGAATAAACCATGTACAACACAGGGTAAGAAAGGTGGAGTGTGCAGGTCTAGATGTGGAAAGAGGAGAGGTTTTCTGAGGTATGACTGGGGCCAAGGGAAGAGCCTTTTCCAGCACACCTGTCACTTGGCCGATGAGTGCTAGAGAGATTGCCGAAGACATCAAATGGGCCCTATTCTTTTAACTTTAGCATCCAGCATCATGCCCCGCTCTTAGAAAGTTTAGTGTACATTTCTTAAAATGGAAAGACAAAGCAATAATAAAAAGAAAGGTAGGAAAGAGATATTGAAAAGAGCTCAATTGTCATTGTCATCAGTCTGTAGATTTAGAAGGTGGTAAAGATATTGTGGAGTCTCTATTGACCTTCAACCCAATTACAGAAATTATTAAGGGGGACAAAAAGTAGCTAATCTGAATTTGGGGGCTGTTGAAAATTCCTAAAAACTTGCTCCAATGACTTTGAGTACTAACACCAAGATGCACAACGTCATAGCGTGATGCTGAATGTATCAAGCACGTTTTCTAAAGTTCAGGATCTTAACTAGGGAAGGCTTTCTCCCCTAGAGAGCAAAGAAGCTGATGACATCAGATGGGGATTGTGGCTCTTCAGCTGTGACTGAGCTGCCTATGTGGGGTGCTGGTCTACTTTTCAATGGGGAGCAGCATGGGGGTGGCTGCGGGATTACTGGCTGTGGCTTGCAGCTGAACGTGGGAATACTGTCAGCAGTGACCTCTTAGAACAGTAATATATATGCTTCCATTTGAAACTTAACTGGCAGAGCTCCTGGGAGTGATGCCCTGGTTTGCAAAGACATAATGACTCCGTGTCATCCAACACCTGTAGGTACAGAGACGAGAAGGGAGGGCATCAGCACCTGGCTGTGCCCCAGATAAAGTGAGCCGCGTGAATTTGTGAAGGCACCGCCTTTCCTTTTGAGAAAAAAATTCTTTATTCAATAACTGTTACCTTAATTTTAAGATTGCCAATGTTTTCACTCAGAAATATTTTAAATTATATTCTTTTTGTAAGGTTTATTTGTTTTGAGAGAGAGAGAATGAGCAGGGGAGGGGCAGAGGGGAGGACAGAGGATCCGAAGGGGGCTCAGAGAGCCCGATGTGGGGCTCGAACTCACGAACTGTGAGATCATGACCTGAACTGAAAAAAAAAAAGGCTGTCACTCAACCGACAAGCCACCCAGGCGCCCCTAAATTATATTCTTAAAATATATCCCTGCTAGGTTCAATTCCCCCTTTTGTGTATATTAGGATGGGTTTAGTTAGTCATAAATTAAACTTGAGGACAATTGCATTTCTAGAGTCCTGATAGAATTTTCACTCCTTTGATTTCTTCTTTCTCTGAACAAACATGATTCACAGGAACTGAGGACATCCTGAAAGCTAGCTGCCCCCCATGGCTTTCAAACCTAATTTGTGAGGTCCTAATTTCCTCTTTAGCATATATCTTCTTATTTCACATGTGACAACTGTTTAAATAATTTAAATGATCAGATACATGCAAGCCTCACCCAGAAGTGTGAGGATTTTGGCTTTGAAAGTAACTCAGTATTTCCAGATTAGGATGAAAGTAACAGTTTGCCTATTTTTACTCTCCCATCTCCTTTTGATATAATTATAATGCTAGCTACAATGATGATATGACAACAGCAATGACACTACGAATCTAAACGTTCATATTATTTCTAATCCAGGGCTATTACTTCAGGTATTAAAATATTAAACACTTGGAAGTATGATGGGGGAAACTGATAAATGCTTGCATTTATATAAATGTGAATATCTTCAGATTATACAAGGAAAGCCAAATAAATATGATTGCGTTCTTACCACTGATTCCAAAGAAATTGTAGCTTATCAAAACAACAGAAAATAAAACAGGAAAGGAGCATAAGTAGTAGAAATCATAAAATAACTGAAGACAATAATCTATAAATTATAACCATTTTCTAATGAAAAGACCATGACTCAAATTATGTGAAGAAAAATTAAACTACATGTTAGTTACAGATTATAAAAAGTTGAAAACAATATTAAAATGAAAGTTGAATTGAAGGCAAAAAGTATTAAATGATACAAAGGGGGTCATTTGATATTGAAAATGGTAGCCTCATCAGTAAAGAATGTGGAACATTCTCTCTAATAAATTCTTATTTATTCTTTGATAACAAATCACCAAAGTATATAAACTAAAAACTATTATGAAATGATACACAGCTACAGTGGGAGAGTTTAGTATGCACTGTGTCTTTGATTAAAAAAAATACACACACATACAGTTGAGATATGTGTATATAATATAAATATATACATAAACAATACATATTTAATACATATATATCCTGGTATATAATCATTTAACTTGTGATACAAGTTAAATGTGCATATATATATATTTGTGCGTGTATATGCATTTGTGTGTGTGTAATTTGATAATGCAATACATTTTCTTTCCAGGTATCCATGAAATTTTTATGAAACCTGACCACTTACAAAGCCCCAAAGGAACCTCAGTAGAGTTTAGAAAGCAAAACTTTGCAGGCAGATTTATCTGAATACAACATGTTGATCAAAGATAATAGGAGTAAACGAATTTGTTTCAAAGTAAAGGGACAGTTACAACCAACAATGACAAACTGAAATAAACTTATAGAAAAGCAAGTAAAAGGATAAACTGTCAACAAAAATGAAAGGCAAAGCATTGAGACAGATGAAAATGGTGGGATTTAAAATAAATCATAAGGGGAGCCTGGGTGGCTTAGTTGGTTGAGTGTCTGACTTCAGCTCAGGTCATGATCTCTCTGTTCATGAGTTCGAGCCCCGCATCAGGCTCACTGTTGTTAGTGCAGACTCCACTTTGGATCCTCTGTCCCCCCCTCTCTCTGCCTCTCCCCTGCCTGCATTCTCTCAAAAATAAATAAAACATTAAAAAATAAAATAAAACATAAAATTAAATAAAAATATCCATGCACAAATTAAGATTAATATTTGAAAATGAAAATTAAGAAGTGGGATGATAAAGTAAAATATAATCACAAATAGGAAAAGAAAAATCTTATTAAAAGGAATGAATATTAACAGAGAGGTTTATGGGAGGGATGAGCAGACACAGAGGGAATCCCCCCAAAGCAGAAAGAGAGTGAAAGTTAATCACGAAAATCTGGAGTTTTGAAATAGAATGTGACGAAGCGGCCAATAATGAGAAAGCAATGGAAATAGAGAATTGATAAGAGCAGACTTGTTTCTAGAAACTTGTCAGACTGAGCTAACACGGATTCCTCTTTCAACCATAAACAAGTGGAAATGTTGGACCAAATATGCCAAAATAACTTTTCAAAACGTAGCTGAGCTCCAAAGACAGGACGGGAGCTAGAAGGAAGCAACAGCAGCAGCAGCAGCAGGCCCTGGAGGCTGGAACGCAGGCAAGCCTGGGTCCCTGGAGAGGAGGTGTGTGTGTGTGCGGAGGGTTCACTGGGAACAACCTGTCCCGAGAGTCAGGGCCCCAGGAGGGGCAGAGGCAGGAAGCGAACTGAGGCGTCTTACAATGAAATCCTCAGCTGACCCTACAGGCGCGTGCTTTGGAGCCGAGAAGTCCCCAGTTAAAAGACCTGGCCTTTGCCTCCGCAGCTACGTCATTAGAAACAGCCTGGCCTCTACAGGTGACATGACCTTGGAGGCAGCAGGTGCTCCAGGCAGACCCAGATGAGAGCTGTCAGCCAGCAGCCACACTCCCAGCATCTTGCGGGAATGTGCGCTTCCCTCCAGGGCCAGGAAGACAGTTCTGGAGAGATAACATATAATTTTCTTTGAGTATATGAATAACGTTCATTTTTCCCCCACAACTCATTTAGCTGCAGCTATGTTATTTTGACAACCTTGAATATGTTTTCTTTCTCAGTTGTTGGGGAGATCCAATCAAGCAGTCCACTGTCCTCTGTCCAACACGTGCACAAAGACAAAGATGCTACTTATGTATGCATATATTCATTTCAGTGTTAGTCATTTGGTGGAAACATTGAAAATAACAAGAATGCCCCAAAATATGGGAATGGTAGAATTACATGCACCTATTAAAATTATATTTTCGGGGCGCCTGGGTGGCGCAGTCAGTTGAGCGTCCGACTTCAGCCAGGTCACGATCTCGCGGTCCGTGAGTTCGAGCCCCGCGTCAGGCTCTGGGCTGATGGCTCAGAGCCTGGAGCCTGTTTCTGATTCTGTGTCTCCCTCTCTCTCTGCCCCTCCCCCGTTCATGCTCTGTCTCTCTCTGTCCCCAAAAACTAAACGTTGAGAAAAAAAAAATAAAAAAAAAATAAATAAAATTATATTTTCAAAGAATGGCAGTAAGAAGTTAATATATGTATTTACATTACATAGATTGTATGATTCTAATTCCCTAAAACATCTGTTATTTAAAATTTTACTCTAATTGCTAATACATAAAAAATGAAAGGAAAAGGTCAAAATAATGTCAGGATTTGGCTCTATTATGTATGCATTTTTTTCTCACATTTTTCAAATGATCTAAGATCACATAGTATGTTGTAATAAAAAATTAATGTAATATATAAAATAAAGAATTATGTTGAAATTAGCTTTTATTAATATTCAAATTTATTTTTATGTAAAAGCTGACCTGTGAAAGGGAAACTTTACTATATTGAGAGCAGATTTTCAGTAATATTTTTGACATTTCTTTCAGTCTTACCTTGAACAGTATTTTCATGGTGAAGGGGGAAAGAAGTCTTGAGTATTTCTTAGTTCTTCTCTTCACTTATCTGTTTTTTTTTCTTGGAAGACAGAAGCCCACAAAATGTCCATGCATGTCTGTGTGTGGGGGTGTGGGGGGATGCACACTTGTTTATATTTAACTTCAATTGTCTTTTGAAGCCTCTCCTATGGCTGCTCCAATTGCTCTAGAGTCAGGGACTTTGCCTATGATCCCCACTAGTTAGAGGAACACAGTCAAGTGACATGTCTCTGAGGCTTTAAATCTCATGAACCCATAAGCAAGGAAGGAATCCACAAATCCCACTTCCACAGAATAAAAAGAAAATGATAAAATGCACCATTCAGGGGATTTTTTTGAATGAAGGAACTTTTCTCTACTAGAAGTTAATTTTATTCTTTCTTTGCTTTTGTTGTAGGAACTAGTTATTTATTAAAAAATCTATGTGGATAAACTGTACACTTAGAAATTGTGGAGAAACCCACATCGGCTGCCATTGTTGTTGTTTTCTTCTTCTTCCATTTTCTCTCCCTGTCTTGCCTTTCCTCTCTCCCTCTTTTCCTTCCTTTTCTCATTTCTTTTCAGTTCCAAACTCCTTTGCTTCAGTTCCTGTTTTTGTCTCCCACCACTCTGTGTCAAACCTTTCCCTCATCCTTGCTCCCCAGGCTGCTGCTTTTCCAGGGCTCACAGTGAATTTCAATGTGCCGGGGGAGGGGGGTAGTGTGGGTGGGTGGGGAGGAGGGGGACAAAGAACAGGAGGACCACCGAAAACGACGGTTCTAGAAGCTCATGTGTTTGAGAGCCTGTGAAATCCTCCCTGGCCTCAGAGATTTTAAATTGTTCCAATCTATATTTTCTTTGTCTTTTATGCTTCTAAAGCTTCACATCCAATAGCCACATTTGTATCCAAAGCATGGATTCTTTAGAGTTTGACAAAGCTGATCCCATGCGTTCAATTTCCATAAATCCCTTAAAGTGTTTGACCAACTTTTCTCATTTTGCAAAAACGTCTAACAAAATCACAGGGGAAAACAATTGTTCTTGACATCACAACAGTTTAATATGGTAACTTATTCATTAAATTGTGCTTCACATCAATGGAGATCCTCAGTTCTACAAACTATCATGTTTTAAATAGCAATAAGGGTTGATAATGTCACAATACAATCTCCTAGTACCCGAGTTCATACATATTATTGCACAGAAACAAAAGGAAATATCTCTTAGGTGAAATAATTTACTATCTATTGGATAACTATCTTTACATCTAAAATGGGGCACCAGATAAAAGTCTAGATTTTTCTTTCCAACATTTTTCATCTTTGATACATTAAATGAAAAATAATGCAAACAAAACCCAGAAAGTACCTCTGGGGAACAAAAAGAAACAAGAGAAGAAGGAAAGAAAAGATGGCCATGTGATTACAAACAAAAGAAATGATGGGTTGGTGGAGGGCAACTGTGACAATAACTAAACCACGCAAACTCTGCTTCCTTAGAACGCCGTCTTCCCCGGCAAGAACTGAGGTCTTTCAGCACTGACATCTGGCCCTTTGAGGAGTTCCCACAGTGCAGCAGAGCACGTATCGCGCAGAGGCTCCATTTAATGCGTCAAAGGATGACAGTTGCAGCCTTTTCCGTAGAAAAGGAGACAGAACACAGGCTTCGGAAACATCTGTGCTTCGGCGTTCTCAGATCTGGAGTTTTGTTAGGTCACCTCGAGTCCTTGCCTGGAAGTTCAGGGGCTTTGGTCTTGCAGATGTAGCTGGTGTTCATAGCAAGGCCAGTCCTTCTGGAAATCTCAGCACTTCTGCAAGGTGGATTGGTTTTGCCAACGTGTGGCGTGGATGGGTCCATGTGCGTTCCATCCACGAGGCTACAAAACACACAGGTCTCAGAACTCACCCACTTGCCCAGAAGGGCTAATTCAAAGTTTTAGGGGGTTAATTCAGATGCATCCAGGTGAATGTGGTAGGAGGACAGCAGGATTCTGTCCCATGGAGAACGGAGGAGGGGGATAAGGAAGGTGCCTTGGAGAAGGAACCTCTCTCTGCATGCTCCCCAGAGGCGATGTGACTGGGTGGAATCATCAGACTCAGGCTGCCCTGATACCCAGCCGGGAGACTTTCAGTTGGAGTTCTGATGACCAGTGGAGGCACAATAACTGTGGGAAAGGAAAGCCTTGGAGACGCAGCTGTGAGCAGATCGGGGTATCCTTTGTCTAAGTCCAACCCAGGTTTCCCTTTGATCCGACCCTTCCAACTCATTCAGCCTTCAGTCCTGTCGATGCTCTGGTCCTGTTTCATGAGCCTCATGCCCTTGTCATCTCTTTTAAGTGGCCCAAAAAAATACAGTCCACATGTCTTCAGCCTGCTCTTGTTCTTGAGGACAGAAACCGTATGTCGTTTTTCTATTTTTCAATATTTCCTGGCACATATGTAATTCCCATTCTTTTCACCTTTGAAAGACTGCTTCCCTTTAAGGAGCCCTCTCCTCCTCTATAGTTACTCCTACTCTTCCAGACCCCCACCCCTGCATGATCCCATTATACAGGACTTTTTTCTCAGCTAGAGGTCAAGTTTAGAGAGGAAGACGATCAACTCTGTGTGAAGATGTTAGCCTATGACAGCTTAAAGCATTTCCTCTCTCTGGCAAATGTGCAAGGGGACTCATTTAACACCAAATATAACCTTTAAGAACCAAAGCAATAAGTTGCTGATAAAATTCCAGAGACCTGGGGAAGAAGTAGAGAGGAGGGGAGATTTTTTGAGCAGGGTTCTATTGATCATTCCTCACACCTAACTATTCAGGCTGTTACTGATTCTAGATATTTCTAACACTGAGCTTCCCTAAGGAGTTGTGAGCATATTCCCTCAGCCTTCATCTTGAATTGGACTTTGGATTGGCTGGGGTGAACAGCCAGCATGAGGTGTTTGAACGTCTGTGCTTCTCAATCTCCCCTGAAACACTGCCCATCTCTTGGACATTTCACTGCTAATAAGATGATTCCTCATTGGAGGCAGGGGTTGTGAGCCAACTCTACCAGTTTCCTTGGTATCTTGTAACTCAGTAGTTCTATAAGAAGGTAAGGAAAGATATAAATCAATAAAGACTTAGATTTCATAGTCTTGCAATTCCCAATCCTGATACTGATGCTGAACAGCATAAAGTAGTAGCAAAGGCTATGAAGTCAAGATGGGGGCTCTAAGCAACTTTCTTGTTAATAAACTAGAATTGAGAAATCTTTTAGCATCTCTGAATCCCCATGTGAAACTATCAGATGGGATAATGAATAGAGGTCCTCTGTAGCTAACACACAAGAAAGTAGTGGAGATAAAATGGGATACTGAGTGTACAAATGTTTGGAAAGCATTAAATGCTATACAAAGTTATGAATTTTAATCTTATCCTTTGCAAAACATATGACAGAATAGAGAACTCTGAAGAGCACTCGAAATATTTTTCAATTCCCTTTGGTGGCAGAGACTGATAGTTTTATCAGTATTAAGTTTCACATTGCCTCTTTAATAATAGATTCCCCCCTGTTGGTCAAGGTGCATGGCAACCAATAAGGAACACATTTCCTGGTATCCTTTGTTTACTTGTAGCTAATGGCTAGGTTCTAGCCCATGAGATGTGAATGGAAGCGATATTTGCAACTTCCTTCCGTGCCCTCTCTGTTGTCTGAAATACAAACAAGATGGCAGGAGCGGCAGCAGGCACCTTGCATCATGAGGTGGAAGGCACGTGTTCGTATGAAAGAGCAACAAAGAGGGGGCCCGGGCTTCTGTAACTCACCAGAGCTATCTGACCAGTTTGTCTTTTAAATGAGAGGACAATGGCTTTGATCTCCTTGAAGTCATTATTATTTTGAATTTCTCTGTTAAAGTGGCCAAGTGGGAATCCTATCCTATGGATTTAATGTTTGTTTTTGTTTTTGTTTTAATGATCCATGCTCATCTCCTTGCCAGGTCTATCTCTGGTAGATTTTCTTCCCTGTATAAATACTATCTCTACTCAGGCTTGAACAAGTCCTCATATTTCAAACCCTTGATTAGACGATGACCAAGTTACCTCCTCTAGATGATAAGAAACACGGTCTTATAATTCTTTAATAGCACACACGATATCCTTAGCTGTTGCCCAACACTGATTGCTAGTGTTATTAGTTATTAGAAGGAATATCCAAATAATTCTCAGGGCAGGCTTTCTCTGGTTAGCAAGAGTAGGCTGCCAAAAAATTAAAAAGAGACAGAAGAGATAGCATACCTTAGTCCCTGATGATAATTTAAACACACACACATGAACACGCACACGAGGACACCCCGTCCCAATCTGGGGCTCTCCTTGCCAAGAGAAGGGAAGGAATGTCTACCTGGGTGTTGTAGGAGTCAGTAGGATGTGGAAGCCCCTGGGGAATTTTCTCCCCCTCCTCTTGGGCTTTTAACAGCAATGTACCTGGTATTGATTTGGTTTTGGATCTTAAAGCTGTTGACTCCCCATGGCTCCCAAGATCCAGATGTCTTCTGTTGGCATCCCCTCTCTGAGCTTCACTCAGCATGTAGGTGTGCAGTCAATTTTTGGAGAACAAACTGTGTCCCTACCTCTTCATTTCTATCAACATAGGACCCCAGGGATATGACAAGCGTGCTGCTTTCGAATGAAATGATATGAGGGAGGAAGCCTGTGTCGGTCTTTTTAATTTGCTCAGCACTGGCCTCGGGCCAACACAAAGAGATGGTTTCTCCTCTGAACATCCTGATATCTGGTCTCAAGTGGAGCTCCATACATCACGCCTTCAGCGGCAAAGAGCCTTTTGATATAAATCCCGAGATGCCTAAGGAACAGTGTGAAGTCAGCAGAGGCTGCCTCCAAGTCTCAGCTATGCATGAATTCCCTGCCAAACATTTAAAGTGAGTTTAAAAGAAACAATCCGAATGCTTTCTAACTTGTTTTGATTTTCCACATGACAAAACACTGGATTGTTATTGTGTGAGTGTGTGTGTGCGAGCGTGTGCGCGTGTGCGTGTCACAGCGGCAAGCAGATAATTTGCAGCTAGGCAGAACATTAGATCCTAACATCGAAATGTGACGATGGAGAGAGAGCTGCTCATTAACTGTAGCTGCCATCTTCTTCCCTCTCTACCTCAGGAACAAATCATGGGTAAGATTTTGTGAGTCTAATTTCTACCGACTAACAAGCAATGTTTATTTGGTCCCTTTAACTTATATATGTCTCAAAAAGTGTGACTGCCTAAAAAGCCATCAGTCTCTCGGCTTGCTGGTGGGCCAGGGATGTAGAGACGTCCGGGCTCACCCCAGGCGGTGTGGCTCTGGGTCACGGCCGGCTCAGGGCTGGCACGGTTGTGCCACGCACGTGGGTTAGAGACAAATCCTTCTGGGCTTTAATAGCTGGCCTCTTGCATGATTGGCAGGAAGCTTTTATCCCTCATGGAACACACGAGTAAAAGGAGCTTGCACTTTGCAGTCCGTCACATCTAGCATACAACCTATGAGGAAGCCGGTTATGGTCTGTGGGATTCACTTTTCCCATCTACGTAATTGGGTCTAATAATATCTACCGTGTTGTGAATAGATTTAAAGTATGAAAAGGGCCCCCCCACAGTGATGGGCACAAGGGAGGCCCCCAATAATACTCCCCTCACGGGGCAGATGAAGCCAAGGGTAGTGAGAGAAGTACAAAGCCGCTTCTCCAAATCTCTCTTTGATGGAGACACTGGGCTCCCCTCTGTGCAGGCAGGCACTCCATGAATGCTTGTGGGTTGATTGACTCTCAACCCCAGAGAGACTATTCTGGAGGCTGAGATGTGGCTTACGTAAAGCTGGCTTAAACATCAAACATGTTAGATATCAATGAAATAGGCTTTTCAATCTGATTTAGGGGTTTCACTCATTTTGCCTTGAGCTCCTTGAAAGGACTGATCAGATCAATGTTGTGAAACTCTTGACCCGCTCTGATCCTGCTCCTGAATGCCAGGCAAGGGCTTTCTATCCCCTTTTCCCCACTTTTCCCCTTATTATTCGACAAACTTGGTGTTCCTGTAGTTGTGATTGGGAAAAATTAAAAACGAGAAGCAATTGGCAATGCAGCCCATTTTCAGGTCCTGTCTCACACACTCCAGCCCGAGCTGCCAGCTATGGGCATAGTCTAACAAGAGGAGAAGATCATGTGGGTAGAAGAAGGTTACCAGGCTGGAGATAGTCAAGATGTTGGGAGGTAGTCTGTCTAAACTCCTGGGACAACTGGCCCACTGAGTTCCATGTCTCCTAGCATAAATCAGTTATCATTTATTTAGTGACCCTGAAGATCTTTTGGATATTGGCTAGCTAAGCTCCTAGTCTTTGGGCCACATTCTTTTTAAACGTCTTCGCCTCTGTGCTATAGCAGCATTTCAAACTTGGAAGTACCATATCAAAGAAGATGCGGCTCCAAAGAGGTAAAACGGAAATACTCCTGGAAACACTACAAGTTCTGTAGCCTGTTTGGAAACGTTAGACATAGAGTTTTCTTCCTGCTTCCCCCAGCTCTTAATTTATTAGTCAATTCTTTTTGAACGAAAATAAAATCGGTAAAGGGTGATCTTAGACACTTGTTAATAAGCACTTTTTCTCTTAAATGCCACTACCAGTGTTCATTTCTCAGGGCCTGTCCTGAGACAGGCCTGTCCTGATTCTACCAGCCATTCCCTAAAAGACGGGAGATGCAGCACGGCTCCGAGCTGAGATGCAGGGGCTTTGCGGGGTGTGAGTCTCTAGTGATCGTTGATAGGAGGGTGACCTTGTTTAAAAACAGCTGCAACAACAAAACACTGCTACTTATGATTTGAACCGCATTCGCACCGGGTTCAAGATGAGAGTGAACAGCAAAGCGAGGGTTGGCGTAAAACCTCATTTAAGGGTGGAAGGGGACTTCTTTCTTTCTCTTTCTCTCTAGACAGACCAGTATTTCCATTACAGAGGCCGTGTGAAACAGACCAGTTTCAGCAGAACATCCAAGCCATAATTTGGCTTTTCATGTGTGCCTCTGTGGGTTCCCATGCTGCTGCAAAGGATGTTTTCAAGAACTGTTTCTTTCTGGTGCTTCTCTCCTTGAGCTTCTAAGGACGTCTAAGTCAGATGCATCCCTACCCTACTTAATATCATGGATTGAAAAACGTCAGGGGAAAAAAAGAAGAAGACAGATCCTCTCCAGCTGGGCAAGGATGAAGACAAAGAGGAAGCAGGTGTCCAAATCAAGCCACCTACAGCCAGATGTCCTCCAAAAGGCCCATCCTTCTCCAAGATAACCAACGCCACAGAAGGTTGGTGCGCCTGCTCATCCCCCCCCCCCCCCCGTCCTGAGGCAGGAGAGCACAGGGGGTCACCATCTCACCACCTGGCTGTTGTAGTCCTCGGTGACCGCCCCGTCTGTGTTCCCGTCCTCCTTGGGCCACCGGTGGCCCCTGTGCTCCCGCTGCAGCCTGCGCCCCTCCCGCCTCTTTTGCCGGTCCCTCTGGTGCTCTAGCTGCTTGGTGTGGTGGTAGCGCTGCTGGAAGAGATCCTTCGCGTACTCGTAAAGCTGCATGTCCAGGAAGTTGAGCTCCTCGATGCGCTGGCGGGCGCCCTCGTTGATGTCCACATTGGAAGCCCGCGTGATGTTGAACTGCGTGAAGGGGGAGATAAACTTGAGGTTGAATGTCCTCTCAAAGAGAAACTGAGTCTTCCTCTGGAATTCCGTGAGCCCAAAGAAGGCCATGTTCTTCAGGTTGTTTTTCGCGCTCTGCAACAGGATGGTGTTTCTCTCGCTCTCATTCATGAAAGTCAAGTTGTAGCAGCCCACCAGGCTCAGGTCGGCCAGCATGCGCACCTGGCGGTTGTTGGCCAGGTTGTAGGTGCAGTCCATGAACTCCCGCAAGCTGACCCCAGACCAGTCGTCCCCGGGGTAGCAGGTAGGCAGCTCATCAGGGGTGGGGCTTCTCCCATCACACATGTGGAGGGAGGTTTTCCACGTGGCCCCTCTCTGGACGTGTTTCCACTCGCTCAGGTAACGCGACACTGGATCCCGTAACATGGTGATGTAATAGAAATTCCTGGAAGAAATTAGAAGGAAGAGGGTCAGTCAGTCGTTGACAACCACAGCTCTGGGATTCTGAACCTCCGTTGTGTTTATATCAGCACTGAGTCAATTGCCTCTTCTGCCAAATGTTCATGTGAGCATCGTTGCTTGGATTTGCACCTATCAGGCAAATGTTCCCAAATGTGATATTTCCATAAACATGCATGGACCGGTTTTCAATACCATTCATTTGTTGGGTATTTCCTCCCTGCTCCAGTGTGGGGAGAGATGTGGTGGGGGAATAGGTCATTCATTCATTAAGCAATTTCTTCACTGATAAATTACTACCAGAAATAACAATACCTTATGTTAAGAAAACACACCAAGAGTTTTCAAAGTTATTCTCCAACCAATGTTTTATTTGATCCTTACAACAAACCTTTGTAGCAGATGTGGGACTATTTGACAGGGAAACGTGCAAGGAGGCAAAGTGATTCATCCAAGGTTGTGGGACCAAAAAGGGCAAAGCCGGGAGCCAAGCCTCCTTAGTCTTGCCTGTTTACACTGCTGTTTTGGATTACAAGGTAGGTGGGGTTGGGGGACGATGTGTTGTATGTGGAGACTGATGTTCACTGAACACCTACTGTGTACTAAGAGCTGCGACAGGTGCTTTATGATACTAGCACAGATAATCCTCAGCACAATTTCATAAAAGGTTCTTTATCATAACTTCTTCAAAGCTGAGACCATAGAGACTGAGAAAGGTGAAAACACAGCCTAAGATCCTAGAATGAATTAATACTTGAACTGCAATGGAGTCCAGGCCTATTGATTTTAACACTTCTGTGCTTTCCTATGTACTGTATTGCTATTTTAAAAATAAAAATATAATTAATATTTATTGAATGTCTTTTTTTTAATTTTTAAAAACGTTTATTTTTGAGAGACAGAGAGACAGACAGAGAGAGAGAGAGAGAAGAACCATGAGCAGGGGAGGGGCAAAGAGAGAGGGAGACACAGAATCTGAAGCAAGATCTAGGCTCTGAGCTGTCAGCACAGAGCCCGATGTGGGTCTCGAACCCACAAACTGCGAAATCAGACCTGAGCCGAAGTCAGACGCTTCACTGACTGAACCACCCAGGCCCCTTGAATGCCTATTAGTTGTCAGGTACTGTGGTTATTATAAGCACAGGTCTTCTCTACTGGCATCAGATGGAACATTGAGAAAAAATATGTCTTTCAAATGGTTAGCTTCAGAATGATTCTGTAAAGATCAGGGTGCTTCTTCTGGCTTAAAGAGGCAAGAAAACTGTAAAGAGGCAAGAAGAGAGTTGGAAAAGTAGATAGGTAAAGACACAACACAAAGCATTACAGGAAAGTAAATATTGATCAAAATGAGGAAAACCCGGGGCACCTGGGTGGCGCAGTCGGTTAAGCGTCCGACTTCAGCCAGGTCACGATCTCGCGGTCCGTGAGTTCGAGCCCTGCGTCAGGTTCTGGGCGGATGGCTCGGAGCCTGGAGCCTGTTTCCGATTCTGTCTCCCTCTCTCTCTGCCCCTCCCCCGTTCATGCTCTGTCTCTCTCTGTCCCAAAAATAAATAAAAATGTTGAAAAAATAAATAAATAAAATAAAATGAGGAAAACCCTTCTCATGATTTGAGCTGCCTCCCAATGGAATGAGCTGCCCACCCACCACTGGGACCAGGAGTGACAGTCAGAATGCCCCTGAGCAGACAAATGGTCCTGAAGAGCTCAGAAAGGAAGACTGGTCTTCCCTTGGCCAAGATAACCTGGATTTTTTTTTTTTAAACTTAATACCCAGGAAAAGCAATGACAAACATAAGGGCTTTGAGGGTGCACTGCTTTTGATGCTGCTTTTAAAAAGGAGTTGATAGGGTGCCAGGGTCGCTCAGTCGGTTAAGTGTCAGTCGGTTAAGCATTGGGCTTTGGCTCAGGTCATGATCTCGCAGTTCATGAGTTCGAGCCCCGTGTTGGGCTCTGTGCTGACAGCTCAGAGCCTGGAGCCTGCTTCAGATTCTGTGTTTCCCTTTCTCTCTGCCCCTCCCCTGCTCATGCTCTGTCTCTCCCTTTCTCTCTCTCAAACATAAATACACATTAAAATAAATAAGTAAATAGGACTAGATGAACTATAATATTTGAAACTACACATTTACTGTATTCAGTTATTTTGAATGCCTAGCCAGACAGTTTGAAACGTGCTAATGAAACTGCACTACCTTAAGGAATGCTAGCGTCTCCTTAAATTAGAAAGAGGAATGTGCTGACCACAGACAGGCCAGCCCCAGCCCCTGCTGTGGCCAGGCCCCATTTTACGTTACTCCATTGTCTTTCACTGTGACAGAATGACAATTCCATCAGTGGGAGAAAATTTCATGAAAGGTCAGTAGGGAAAGCAGAAAACAACTTGATACAGCTTCTGGGCTCCACGACGAAATGTTGATGGTGAAGTTTTGTTCAGAGTAGGTATTACTATGGTTGAATGCTATATGACATGTCATTACTTAATTCTGCTTTGGTCCCATCTCAGGGCTTGTTCATGTTTACATTTTATAAGCAGAGACTGATGTTTATTTCACAAGACAATTGCATAATAAATATAGAAACACAATAATGATGATAGTCACCTAACTCATTAAGGATGCCAAACACTTCAAGACAGAACAATCTAAAGCAGACCGATCTTTAAATTGGGACAAAGACCACAAATGGAAAATTTAAGATTTTCCTGTTAATTGGGCAGAAGAGAAAACACACACAAAAAAAGGATTTAAGGAAAACGCATGATGACAATCAGTTGATAAGTCTCCACCTCATTCACGTGTCTCAGGGTTAGAAACAATCTAGATTTTTTAAATCATAGGAGCCGGAGGGTTTTATGGCCAGGAATTACAACGGTTTGTGACGTAAAGGTTTAACTGGAATCTGCTCCTGGAATTTTAGTGGCTTTTGTCTGACTTGGGAAAACTGGCCATAGAATTGCTGGGGCCCTCGTTCCATTGGAAATTTACAGGGTCTCAAAGCTGACTGAACCTGGCTTGGCTTAAAATGGTATTGGTTTCAAATTTAACTTTATTCAATTTAACACCGCAGTTAACAATGACCACCCAAGCTGTAGGATGATGTTTACATGAGTAAAATAAGTCCCAAATGTCTTCAGGTTCTGCCAGCTAAATAGGTAAGAGATCAATTTGTACGTAAAACTCCGACATCAAGACACAAAAATGTACTAGTGGGACATTTACATTGACGGAGTACAAAGTTGTCCCAATCTCATGGTTCCGTAAAGGAATGGCCCTTCGCATTTAAGTATTGCTTTAGTCAGACATATTCTCATGTATGTTGTGTTTCCTTGTTTAAATCCTGCCAAGGATTCAAAATAGAAATTTAGAAAAACAGTAAAAATAAAACAACAGGTTGAAGAGCACTCAACTACTGGTGAAAGACAAAACACTTAAACATGATCAATTAAATAATTTTTTCTCATCTCTACTTTTCCATTTTCATTTGCTTCTCTCCTTGCAGACAGACAACTGCAAAGATCACTGTTGAAATGATGTTTATGTCCAGGCCACACGCCCACATGTGCAGCGTACAAGCTTTGCTCGGGTTTTATGAATCTTCTGCTCACTCCAAAGAACAACACGTACTCATTTTCTTCTGTTCTCCAGACTCCTGATTCAGTTTCTAGGGAGAAGTCTTAGAGGGTGCCACACTACTTAAATTTGCAAGTTTCTTTTGTACGCCTTTCTTGTTCAACAGCACAATGGAAGGTAAAGCAAAGAACAGAGAAAGACTAGCCCCAGCTCCCTAGCAAAGCCTGTTATGGCCACAGTGTGGAGGTCTTCATCCACTCTCTCTGTCTTTCCTAATGCAATCTCCTAGCCTAGGTACAGCGTCATCTGTTCAGACACCGTCCTTGCAGTTGACTTCAACTCCCCTCAGATTTGGGAAACACAACTAAGTAAACTACTATTTTCCTCCCTCATCTACCATTCATTCCTTTGTTAATTCTGCCAATGTTAATTGAGCCCCTTGTGTTTGGTAAGCACGTGGTGGGGGGTGGGGTAGGGTGGGTAGGAGACATCAGGGACTCAGAGATTACCAACACATCACCCTCAAGGGGATCTCCAGCACCCAGTGATTTTGTTGCAGTGAAAAAATCGCTAACTACCACAGTAAGGGAATGTTCTACCAGTCTCCTGGGACCAGAGCAATCTCCAAGACAGATAACTTTATTTGTCGGTGACAGCATTCTGTCAGCAGGTCGTCCGTTTGCCACCAACTTCATCGAGAGTTTGGGCGAATTCATTTAAGAATGTCTATAAAGCAATTGCAGCCCTTTCGAATTGTCATTCTTGGGCCCCCAAGGTAATGATGGCAAATATGGGGTGTGCTCGGGAAGATTAGGGAACAAGTCACCTTGGTTAGTTCAAGGATGATTTTAACTGATGATGATCATCTGGGCCATCGTGGCTTACTCAAGTTCAAGGCCACAGAAAACACACTTTTCCACGGCTGCTTTAGAACCACCTGAACGTCCTGCTCTGCTCTGAGGGAATCACATCAAACAATTCTACATGCAGCACAGAGGCATGACTGCCCTCCTTCAGTCTTTGACTTGTCTTTCTCTCACTTGCAAGCTGCTGCCTGGCCTTTTGTGGCCCAACTCCACCTTGCCTGATTTTTCCAGCCTCTGGGGTTTCCTGCATTACTCACTGCACTTTTAACCTGCACGTGAACATCGTGGTCACCTCTACCCTTGAATCTCCTTTTTGATAACTGGACTCAGGCCTCATGTCCCACAACACCTCACACAAAGTCCTGCTCACAGCAAATGTTCAATACACGATGCCACATAAAAGAAATGATGATCGTATGAGATTAAATGTATTTTAATAACTAAGGTTAATATCGCCTTTGATAAATATGCCACTATCTTCTTTCCTAAAATGAATCCAATATTGTTTTTGACTGTTTAAAATGTGTGAAAAGTGTAAAAAGATACATAATCTATGAGTGTATCCATCATTTGATTGTGATGGTCCACGTGCAGAGAGAGACAGTCAACACAGACTTTGGGTAAAAAGTAGAGTGTTCAAGCAACAGGTAATTAGTAGCGATGAGGTGCCTTTTTAAAAATGTTAAGCTTACTAGTTTTCTTCCCTATTGCTTCAAAAATCTGTATTTCACCAAGCAGTTTATTGTATAATTGCTCATTTCTTTAATTAGCAAGCCATTTAATTAACACACGCTTATCGAGGGTTTGTTATGTGTAAGGATCTGCTCTAACAAATGTGGAGAACATAAAAAAAGAATAAAATGCCCTCAAGTATTGTGTGTGTAAGGGTGGTCGATTAGAAAAAGCCATTGTGTAGCAAGTTACGGAGGTAAGGAGTGAACAGGCAATATTTAAGAGAATAGTTACGAATGTACGGAGAGAAGAGTGGTCTAGGTTAGACCAGGAGGTTCATGTTGTGCCTTTCACAAAATGTTTGTTTAATATATGAATGGGTGGGAGCTACAATAGGATGCTGAGTCCAAGGAGTCATGGGCTCTGAATACAACTGTCTATTCCCCAAATGGGAAAGGTGTTGATGTAAGAAGACTCATTTAGCAACAGCGTTCAGTGTAGACAGAAGTAGGCAGAGCCAGGAGAGACATTTGGTAGCTGTGGTAAAGGGCCAGTGGGGAAGAGCCCAGAACCATCGGTGTGGATGAGGAAGAATCAGTGACAGATTCCTATCATGCACCCATCTGTCATCCTTTCTTCCCTACTTCCACATTGCCAGCTTCCTCCAAACTACCTTTCCCTCTGTATATTCTTCTTCCCTTTTACCTCATCCTTCCTTTTCAATTCCTAAATGAAAGAAGGCACAGCCAGTATGCCCATCAAAATGGTGGAATGAGAGTAGACGTCTCTAGAATCACCCTGCATGTGGTGATTAAAAAATAGTTTTATGAGGCTATCACTCGCCTAGCCATTGAAAACACATCCAGAAGAATCTACAAAATGCTACGTTCATGGGAGAGATTTAATAAATGTATTCCTTCCACCACTAGATTAACCCTTGTAAAATCAAGCAACAAAATTAGTAGCTCCATGGTCCACAGCTCTGTGCATTCAGAAAAAAACAGCTCAAGTAGAAACTCCTCAAGTAGCCAACACCCTGTGATGTCCTCTGAGGAAGGAGCTTCTACTCCCCTGTAACCTGTGCCATTCATACTTTATCTTCATTCCAGTGACCAGTGACTGTCCTATCCCTTGAACAGGTGTCATGCCTCACTCTTCTTGTTTCACCCAGAGCATATGGTGCACGACTTTATACAACATGGATGTTCAGTTGTTCAATGTTTGTGGAATGAAAAAATATTTTATCAGCTACTGTCTCAGGGATTCTGATAGTGATACCCCCAGGAAACTGAACTTGGTGCCTGGACCAACAAAAGGTTACCCAGGCTAAAGGTTTCTCTTAGCCTAGATCTTGTGAAATGTATGGAAAATAATCAATTTCTCCACCTTCCTCTCACCGTACACTTTTCAGTGAGTTTTCCCTACCTAATCAAGTTTTGCCAAAGCTCAGCATCTCACAAAGAACCTTGTGAACAGTTGGAAGGTGGACTTGGGGGTCATCTGACGGAGATCTTTGGTCCTCCCAAAGGAGTGGTACAGACATCTAACAGTATACACCTTAAACATAAGCTGATGTGCGCATTTTCAAATAGTGACACTTAGCTCCCCTTCTGCCCCACCGTACTGCATACTGGAGTCATTTTCCAAACACTCAGAACGGAATTAATTTCTTGACTCTCTTTAGAGCTGCACACTCATTATGGGCTACCCATTCTTCATTATCTCAGTAGAGTGTTATCTGCATTATACTGTATCTGATAGGCGGAATGGTGGCAGTTAGAGCTTGGCAATCAGACTGCCCTTTGACACAGTGATGAAAAGGCCTTTTATTCGAGCCTTGAAAACAAATTAAGGAATTTAAGAATGATGTTCTAAGCAAATGGGAAATTGGGAACTATGATTGTTAAGTATGGTAATAAAGAACTTTCAGAGGCTGACAATGGTGTGTGTCAGAGCGATTGGTTCCAAGGATGTCCAGTATTGTGATGAGAAAATGGAGACATGCATGTGTGGTTATCTTACTTCACACAGAAGCCACACGTCCCCCACCCAGCTGCCGCTGCTCCTCCCTCGCGGCGACTTACAAAGCAGCCAGACCCTTTTGGCTAAGGCCTTTTTATTTTACGTACTACCCAGAGATCTTGACTCTTTTCAGTTGGTAGGATAGAGGGGAGAGGGATGCCCACAGCCCTCCTCTCCTCCTCTCAGGAGGAGAGACACTTCTCATCACTTTTCCTGCCAGTGTACCTGATAAGTTTAGAAGGAGAATACTTTTAGATGTAGCTGGTTTGACCCTTTTTGTTTTTAAATCAGTGATTCCCCACCTTCCCCCAGTTGGAAATGCAATACATCGGGGCACCTGAATGGCTCAGTTTGTTAAGTGTCTGACTTCAGCTCAGGTCATGATCTCACAGTTTGTGGTTTCGAGCTCCACGTTGGGCTCTGTGCTGACAGCTCGGACCCTGGAGCCTGCTTCAGATTCTGTGTCTCCCTCTCTCTCTGTCCACCCCCCTGCTGTGTTCTCGTTCTCTCTCAAAAATGAATGAAAAAATTAAAAAAAAATAAATGCAATACATTGATTTTCATGCCACTATGGAAAATGTGAGCAATGCAGAATAGCAAAAAAGAAAAAAAAATTAAAATTATGTATAAGCATTTCACTCATATATAACCACAGATAAATATATATTTTTCTTTATAGATTAAGGATCATAAATGAGCATGATATTTTTAACCTGTAATTTTAAGAAAAAGGTTTTTTTTTTACATTTATTTATTTTTGAGAGACAGAGTGAGACTGTGCGAGTAGCGGAGGGGCAGAGAGAGAAGGGGAGACACAGAATCCCAAGCAGGCTCCAGGCTCTGAGCTGTCAGCACGGAGCCCGATGTCAGGCTCTAACCCACGAACTGAGAGATTATGACCTGAGCTGAAGTCAGATGCCCCATCGACTAAGCCACCCAGGCTCCCTTAACCTGCACTTTAAGTCAAAACTACAGAGTGAACACTTTTTCTGTTTTATTTAATATTTTTCTATAAGAGTGTGATATTCCAATTATAGATGTACCATAATTTATGTGACTCATCTCCCGGTTTTGGACAATTAGGCTGATTCTATTTGGAGGAGGATACTACAAACAATAATCTGGTGAATATCCCAAGCCATAAATATTGACGCAGGAATAAATTGCCAGGAGTAGAATTTTGAGTCAAGAGAATTGCCCCCATTTTGCTCTCAAAATGCCAAAATATAGCTGACCATCACTAGCATTGGAGAGAACAGGGCCCTTCCACGAGGCCTGACATCAGGAGGTGCTGGGGGACAAGGCCACCCAGAAGCCAAGGGAGGCCTATAAAACAGGCTCTTGGCTCTGCTCCCTTCTGGTTGGACCAGGAAGAGGTCCCCCCAGGATCACATTTACCAAAGACGGATGTTCAAGGACCACCGGGGTGGGGTTTGTGACAGGGTGGTGTGGAAACATTCTTCCAAAAAGATTTGTTTATTTTGCACTGGATGAGCAGCTGGAGTATCAAATTAGAGACTAGACATTTGCGGAATCAAATCCCACTCATCAGTCTTGCAGCTATATTAAAGCTGACATCTGGATCAGAAAGACAGAGGTCCCTCACCCGATTATATTGGGGCCGGTCCTCCCAAGAAACAGCCCCTTGAGAGGCAGCATTTCTGCAGCTTTTAGTTGTCAACTAACTTTAATTATGAGAAGCCACAACACAGTACTAAAACAACCACACAAAAGCGTGAAATAAGAGGCTTCCGGACCACACTGGTCATTTCTCAGCGACGATCAGCCCACCTTCCAACCTCCCCAGAGGAAGAGGTAGTATTTATCGATAAGATAAAATTTTAAGTCCTGTCCCGTTGCTGCTTTATATTGACACGAACGCTAGGAGCCTCTGACTCACTAAAATGCCATGATTTTTGGGCGGTTGTCTAATTTGCTTTCACTTTCCCCCAAGTGGCTGCCGCAAGAATAAATTTCAGGGCATGCATGTTCCAGGGGCTTGTTTTTTGCTATCTTGCTGAGTACAGTTCCTTCCAGTACAGTTCCAAATGTGCCAGGGAGGGTCCTGCTCTCATGCATTATTCAGGCGCTTCCGTGCTTATTTGGTTCAGAGGCGCCCTGCTTTGCGCTGCCTTGCTGGGATTTGGGCAGGAGGACGTCTCAGGGCGCTCCGCTCTGCAGAGCTGTGGTTTATGCGTGTGGGCATCCACCTGAAGCCTGGAGCCGCCCCAGAGTGAGATAAGGCCCAATTCCGTCTCACTTGCAGCTCTAATCCCAGCCGGGCAAAGCGGAACACCAGATAGTACACTCCGATTGTGTTATCAGGCCGTGCGTGTTCTGCTGTGCTCTCTTCTTAGCTAATTTCCCAGACGCTGCTTTTAGCAAACGTGAGAATTACCCAGGGTAGAAGCAACGAGGTGTTTCCATTGCAATTGTTTTGCTCTAGCCAATTTGGAGAGGAAAAGAAGTAAATCGGGATATTTAAGAGCAAGGCACGTGTTTCAATATTTAGGCTTATATATTGAATATATATATATCTGACGGCTTCGGTACACATTTCCCTAAAATATCTTAAGAACTTAAGAAAAAAATCGTCTCTGTCCAGATTTTGCTGTGCTCGTCCATAAAAGATTCTTCTGAGTTAGGATTTTCCTAGATTCTGCTATCATGAATTGGCAATCATTTTAGGATATTTAACAAAATACCTGAGAGCTCTCTGCTTGATTCTATCCCTTGGCAGTTCTCAAAGAAAGAGTGACTTGGAGGTCATCCCTTGCGCAAAGATTAAGGACCAAGCTAACTTAAAATATGCAAAGTTCCATGTGAAACAAATATTTATATTAATAGCAGTAATAATAACGGCTAACATTTATTGAGCGCTATGTCCAAGTACAGTTATAGGTTCTGTATTTGCATTAACCAACTTAGTCATCAAAATAAGAGTTACATAGGCTTTTAGATGATGTCCGTAATTTCACCAAGCTCTCCCAAAGAGAGTTCTGATGGTCTCCTATCCTCTTCTAGGAGTCAGGCTGTTTTAAAGATGCAGTTTATGAATTAATGCTGCAGTAGGCCAGGCTTTGTTTAACTCAAAGCTCTAGAACAAAATGAGCTTTTGGGGGTAAGGGGTTTGTGTTTACCTGTGGGGTGGGCAGCAGGAATGAGGGTGAGGCAGCACACTGTAGGGTCGGGGGGCAGAGGGTTTATCTCAACTCTGGAGCATATGGGCTCAGAGGGTCCTCTAGACGGTCACAGCTTAGAAGTTCAGAAACACTTATCCCGACCTTGGCATGCACACAAAACTGCATAACAAATTTGCACTTGAGCTATAGAGACTAGTGGGAAAGACGGCAGCTGCATGAGTTTTTTAACACTCCTGAGGAATCTAGAAGCCAAAAGACTGTGGTAATCTCAGGACAATAATGGATGGTTGGAAATAGCGACACAAGAGAATTCCGATAAGGCAGAGCTCATGCAATGCCATAATTCTCTTCCTGGCTTTAACATAAGTCTTTTTTGAACACAATGCTACAAAATCTCAGAAATGTGTTCACAGGAGGTTGTCGGATCCTGAAGTTGGCTTTTGTTTCGGAAGAGAAGATTCAAGAAAATACACGTCAAGCTCTCCTCATTTGGACATTGCATGGGCGCATAATTTTGAGCATGTTGGAAACTTCACTGAAGGTGCAGTGGAAAGAGAATGGGTTTGAAGTCAGAAAGATCTGGACTTCAATTTTGGATCCTCCTCCCCCTTGATGTGCACTGGTTAGCTTATATGACCTCTGGGGGCCTTGGTTTCCTCGTCTAAATAGCCAGGGTATATACATGCTTATTTCATAGAGTTGCAGGATTAAAGTAATGAGCATAAAGGGCCCGGCGGCAGCAGATGCATGGCAGTCCCTTAACGTAAGTGCACATCCTCCCCTTTGACAGTTTTCCTTCTTGCATGATTATCAGAACCTCAGGAACTAGCCAAGTACCGTCAAGTTTTAAATGTTAAACAAGCTGTGTTAATAATAAAGAAAGAGAGAATGCTTTTCTATTTGTATAACATGCTTACAGTTCTCAAAACACTTTCCTTATCCATTATTGCACTTTATCCTCAGTAAAGGATTGTATCATAGCAGAATTTTCCAGGTGAGGACCCTGGCGTTCAGACATAGTAAAGGATGTTCCTGAGGTCAAACAACTCAGGCGGAGTGGCTGTGGGACTTCTCTTCTGATCCGTCTTCAGCCACTATACTCATTTATTTATTTAAAAATATGTTTGATTATGTCTTTCATGCCAAACACTGTGCTAAGTACTTGCGATATAATGGCACACAGGACACGGCCTGACCTCAAGGAGCTGACCACGCAGCCATCTTTGATGATCCTACACTGTAGTGTTTTGCTCCTATGTAGTTGAGTTAGAAAGAAAACATGGGATTTGCACATCATTCTACAGTTTTGGAGGTTTCACTGATGTGTATATTAGCTCATTTTCTCCTTGAAACCCACCAAAATGGGAGACCCAGAAGAAATAGGCAAAAATGCCAGGATACGGATATGCCTTTAGGTAATATTTGAAGTTGTAGAAAAAAATCAATCTGAAATAATAAACTCTTATTTCTAAGTAAGCAGTGTTGTGGACCTCAGTCAGGAGGCACACAATGTCTAGTGGTCTCTCTTTCTGTGACGCCAGTGGCCACTGGTGATCATTTATTAAAGGGTTGCGAAATGGTGAGATTCTAATTCTATCATTTCTGCTTCATTTGTTAGCCACAATGCTTCTATAAGGAGAAACTGCGCTTTATCAACTATTTGATCCCCCAAGGTATAGTTGATATAGTTAGGAAAGGTAGATGAATGTGTGAATCATGTTATTTATTGGTTTCAAAATAATAGATTACTTCCCTAGAATCCTCCAGAGGGGCTTTTTTTTTTTGGATGTTGTTTGTTATTTGTTTTTCTATCACTAATAGGTCATGAGTTTAAACATATTTAGTGTGTTTCAAGACATTGCAGACATTATACTTATTGATGTTCAAATTGTCTAATTTTTGGCCAGTAGGATCTTATTCAAGATGGATTCTGAGTCCCTTTGATTTGGTCCCTTACATCCCTATAAGCCTTTTATGCATATTCTTATAGGATCTTGAACGTTGCAGAAGTTCCCTATTAACAAAGACCAAGGAAGATGGGGTTACAGCTGGAAACATGCCACCAATCTGAAAGAACAAAGTGATAGCTGCCCAGCCTCTCCTCCTGGCCAGCCCGACCTCTCGCAGTCCCTACCCAGCAATGTAACTGACGCCTGTGCTAATTACCCCTGAGCGCAAATGGAGAAACAGACCAGACACCATCTTTAACTCTCATATGTTCTATCTGGCCCCAAACATCAGGGGTTTCTGCTTTGATTTTTTCTTCTCTCTTTTTTAAGTGCACATGCGTGACATTTTTCTCTGTGCTTGGAACAATAGGCAGGGCCAGTGACTCATCTGTGACTAGATGCCAATGTCACTCTACAAACTAATCTAGGAGAAACCAAATTATGCTGGAAGTAACACGGAGCCCTAATGAGGTTCTCTCCCAAATCCACTTATTCCCAATAACAGCGTGAGTTCCTTCCAGAAGCCCGGCTTACCACGTGGACACTCAGTGGGACCCTCCAGCTGCGGTGGGCTCTGAAGCACGGCTGTAATTCTGCCTAATTAATAAAGCAATGACAGGAATTTAGAAAAAAAACATATGCACGAGAATTTAAATCTCCCAGGAAAAAATCAATTCGTTCTGTCTAAATTTTGCCTTGGGTGCTCCCTTTATCAATTCAAGTGTGGAGCACAGTGACCTTAAGTTGCAAATATTTTTCTTCAGGCATGATTGAAGCATCAGAGAGGTAATAGCTTTCAACGTGCATTTCTTAGAAATTTAAAAACACTCAAATGAGGACACTCATTTCCCCACTTTGCTCTGCTATATGGAAATCAGAGAAAATAATCTTTAAAATGGTCAAAATAAATGTAGCTTGGGGCTGCTAAAGTTAGCTTTACCTTTGTGTAGTCAACACCTGGATTAAAAATAAGAAGCAGCAAGCCTCAAAAAGCAGAATTATACACCTGTAATGCCCTTGCTTGCAAACTTCCCTAGACATACCCCCTCTGCATTTATTATTTCTCTTGCTTATAAGAATCTGAGTTTAATAATCAGAAAAAAAGGAGGTGTCTGTCTCTTAAAAATGGACACGGCTCCCGTCTCCGAGTCCTCCACCGAAATGATGTGAAATATGCTGATGCTAATCTAAAATGAAAAACAATTCAAAGCCATAATGCAAGCAAACAAATGTAACTGAAAAGAGAGAAAGAAAAAAAAATCAACTAAAAACATCAACCAAAAAACCCAGCTAAAAGTGGATCGTCAGTGTTCAGTTCAGCTTTGCTAGAGCCACAAGGGGGCTCTCAAATCTTTCCAAACACTAGGTAAGTGCTGAGAACTGTTTTTCTAGTAATTAATTTCCACAAATCAATATTACCTATTAATGTACACTACAGAGACAAGCTACAGACTTCTGACACTTTATGCTCAAGTTAAAGAGAGAATTTCCTATAAAAATTCTAGGGGCCTGTAGCGATTGTAAGTCAAAACCAGAATGAGTTGCACCTGTGATTTCCTGTGTCTGCTCTAGCATAAAAAATCCCAACACTGCACATTTCATCAAAGGTTAAAACTGAATTTGAAGCACCATGTATATAATGGAATACATTGACCTCTGATGCATTTTTAAAGGCTGTCTGCTTCCTTCCACCACATCGCGCACCCCCAAAACAGCCAAGGAGGCTGATACACAAAAGTTAAAATGCGGTGACCCTTTCCTGGGGCAGGGGGAAGTTGCTAGAGCCATTAGTTCTGAAGGTTTTCAGCTCATGCTGAGAGTTTTATGGTGCCTTGGTGTTTGCAGCCTACATAAAAGAAAAAAAAAACAAAAAAAAACCAAAAAAAAAAAACCTTGCAAGGAAAGAGGGTATTTTCATTCTCCATTAAGCCAGAAGATGGAGGCAGGGTCTGCTGAGGTACAGGGGCAGAAAAGGAGGTTTCCACAACTAAGGACAGATTGGAAACTCAGCTTTCTCCGAAGCTTTCCCAGAAAAGAATACCACATATCACCCCTACCTCAGGCAAAATAAGGGAACAGAACAGACGTGCCCCCAAAACATTCTGTCAGATTCATTAAAATATCAAAATCATCTTTGTACAAATTCAGAAAGCCCCTCTGAGCTTTGATATAAAATGGCTTCTGATAACGGCCTTTCCTCTAATGGTAACAGTCCCAGTGAAGGGTAAGGATTGGTAACAATTCCACTGCGATAGGGCAGGAGTATTTTCATGGCATCTGGGGGATGTGGACCTTCTCCTTCTGGGCAGCTTCTCTCCTAGAACTGGCAATGAGGGAGGAAGGGGACACCAGCTAGGACAGCTCAATTGTCCCTCTGGATCAGAATTTCCACACATTCATCTACTTCTGAAATTAAGAATCACCATAGAGAGGCACCTGGGTGGCTCAGTCAGTTGAGCAGCTGACTCAGGTCATGATCTTACAGCTTGTAGGTTCGAGCCCCGCATCAGGCTCTGTGCTGACAGTGTGCAGCCTGCTTGGAATTCTCTCTCCCTCTCTCTCTCTCTCTCTCTGCTCTTCCCCCACTCATGCTTTCTCTCTCTCTCTCTCTCTCGCTCGCTCTCTCTCTCTCTCTCTCTCCCTCTCAAACATAAAAAAATAAACTTAAAAAAAGAGAGAGAATTATCATAGAGTAAATCCTGGTGTAAGAAGGCCAGTGTTCTGCCTTTAACTCAGGCACACAAGAGATGTGTTATGGAAAAACAAAGTTCTCTCTCATGAAATCCGACACTGCTTGGCATATGCCCCAAATGCATATTGAACTAAACTTTGAGGTAAAATGTGTAAATTTTTAGCTCGCACTTTTTAGAGTTAGTGCTTCCCCAAGTATTTTTTTAAATTGAAGTATAATTGACACATAATACAGTTGACTCTTGAACAGTGCAGGGGTGAGGGGTGCCCACCCCGGCACAGTTGAAAATACATGTATAAGTTTTGACTCCCCAAAACTTTAATAATAGTTTGCTGTTGGCCTGATAGCACAAACAGGTGATTAACACGTATTCCGTATGTCATATGCATGATATACCGTATTCTTATCATAAAGTCAGCTGGAGAAAAGAAAATGTTATTAAGAAAATCATAAGGGAGGGAAAATACATTTAGAGTACTGTTCGTACATTTATTTTTGCTTTTTAAATTTATTTCTTA
Source organism: Prionailurus bengalensis (assembly GCF_016509475.1). Taxonomy (NCBI): domain Eukaryota; kingdom Metazoa; phylum Chordata; class Mammalia; order Carnivora; family Felidae; genus Prionailurus; species Prionailurus bengalensis. The sequence continues at coordinate 68,836,917 of NC_057343.1, read as the reverse complement.
AAGATTTTTTAAATGTTTATTTATTTTTCGGAGAGAGAGAGAGCTAGCAAGTGAGGGAAGGGGAGAGAGAAAGGGAGACAGAGAATCTCATGCAGGTTTCATGATGCCAGCCAGAGCCCAACAGGGGGCTCTAACTCACAAGTCACGAGATCACGACCTGAGCTGAAAACAAGAGTCAGATGTTTAACCAACTGAGCCGCCCAAGGACCCTCCCCTGCCAATACATTTATTTTTAAAAATCCACCTACAAGTGGACCCATGCACTTCAAACCCATGTTGTTCAAGGATGAACTGTATTATATTAGTTTCAGGTGTACAACATAGTGATTCAATATTTATATATATATCATGAAATGCTCAACATAAGTGTAGTTACTGTTTGTCACCATACAAAGTTATCACAATATTATTGACTATATTCTATATGCTTTTCACTCCCATGACATATTTATTTTATAGCTAGAGACTTGTACTTCTTCATCTTCCCCTACATCATCCATCCCCACTAGTTTGTTCTCTGTATTTATCAGTTTGTTGTTGTTGTTGTTGTGTTTTTTTTGGTCTGTTCTTTTTAAAAATATATATTTTACACGTAAGTGAAATCATACAGTATTTGTCTTTCTGTGACTTATTTCAGTTAGCATTATACCCTCTAGTTTCATCCATGTTGTAACAAATGGCAAGATCTCAAGCTTTGTTATGGCTGAATAATATTTCATATGATATACATATCTCACAAGCTCAATGGTATATATATCTCACACCTTTATCCATTCATATAACAATGGACACTTGGACACTTGGACCTTGGCTATTGTAAATAATGCCGTAATAAAGATAGGAGTGCATATATCTTTTCGAATTAGTGTTTTCATTTTCTTTCCAGTAGTGGAATTGATGGATCACAAAGTAGTACTATTTTTCATTTTTTGAGGAAACTCCACACTGTTTTCCACAGTAGTTGTACCAATTTACATTCCTATCACCAGTGCATTAGGGTTCCTTTTTCTCACTAACACTTATGATTTCTTGTCTTTTTTAAAAATTAAAAAATAATTTTACTTTTGAGAGACAGAGAGAGACAGGGAGTGAGCAGCGGAGGGGCAGAGAGAGAGGGAGACACAGACTCAGAAGCAGGCTCCAGGCTCTGAGCTGTCAGCACAGAGAGCCTGATACAGGGCTCGAACCCACATACCATGAGATCATGACCTGAGCTGAAGTCAGATGCTCAACTTACTGAGCCACCCAGGAGCCCCAATTTCTTGTCTTTTTGATTTTAGCCATTCTGACAGGTGTGAAGTGATATCTCATTGTGGTTTGGATTTGCATTTCTGTGATTCCCCAATTTTAATTCCCAGTTTAAGTAGCAACAGTCTCTCTTAATTTGCCTAAATAATTTCTTTTTGCAATTTCAAAAGGTACGTCCTAAGAGATCATGTTTTTCTTCCAGCTCTAATCCAGACTTCCATTCAAATCCTTCTTCTTCACCACTTTGCACATTACTTTTATGCTGTCCCACATCTAACCCATACTTTCATTCATGCAACCTCAGAATGTTGACCTTCTCAAGGGATATCCCTTGTTAAAATTCTGGTCATGACCTGGGATTGAAGTTTAGTCTAAGGCTTAGGTGTACACATGAGGGTCTTCAACTTGGTCTTGACTCAGAGCCCTACCCCTCCAGAAGGCAGCTAGGACTGAGGCAGAACTTGTGAAGGAGGAGGTCAAGCAGTAAGGAGGTAGAAACAGATCTTTAACTGATCCCAAGGCATTCCGTTTTTAGACAAAGCACATCTAGTCAAGTGTAAGTATATTTTTTTAACTACATTTTGATCTGTGTACTTAAAATCACTCAAGGTCATAAAGAGATAGAATTCCCCACCTCTAAGTAGGAGGCGAACATTATAGACTGCATGTTTGTGCCCGCCCCAATTCATATGTTGAAACTATAACCCTCAATGAGATGGTATTAGAATGCAGGGCCTTCGGGAGGTGACTAGCTTTAGAGCCCCACGATGGGATTAGTGCCCTCATGAGAATAAAAAGAGACTAGAGCTTGCCCTTTCTCCCACGTGAGGATACAACCAGGAGACAGCTGTCTGTAAACCAGGAATTTGCACCCTGGTCTTGAACCTCCCAGCCTCCAGAACTATGAGAAATAAATTCCTGTTGTTTAAGTCATGCAGTCTGTGGTATCTCATTATAATAGCCCCAACTGACCAAGAGAGCAAAGGTTGGTGTTTTAGAGAAAATAAAGGAAATCTTTTTCCACCAACTTTCTCCTCTCATAGAATATCCATTGCAATATACCTGATCATGCTGAAACCTGCTTTCTAAAGAAACTAAATGACTAAATGATCTGACGTGATGGGCTGGGGTTGGGGCTGGGGCTAGGTTTTGTAGAATTGGTCTTTCTCAATTTAAAATTCACCAGCCCAACTGCTCCTCTTCACTAATCAACTCAAAACCCATCACTTCTCTCCCATTTAGAGGTTTTGTGAGTTGAATTGGGTTGTCCCAAAAGATGTTGAAATCCCAACCTCCAGTACTTGTGAAAGTTACCTTATTTGGAAATCAGGTCTTTGTAGAGAATCAAATTGAGGTCATTAGTGTCTCCAATATGGCTAATCCAATATGCCTGGTGTTCTTGGAAAGGGGAGACATTTGGACACAGAGACATTGTGAAAAGGGAAGACAGTGTGAAAACACAAAAGGAGAAGACAACCATCTATAAGCCAAGGAATGTCTGAACATACCAGAAGCTAGGAGAAAGGCATGGAAGAGATTCTCCCTCACATAACTCAGAAGGAATCAACTTTGCCAACACCTTGTTTTAGGCTTCTAGACTCCAGAACTGTGAGACAATAAATTTCTGGTATTTTAGCCACACAGTATCTGGTCCTTTTGTTACAGCAGCCCTGAGAAACTAATGCAAGAGAGACATTTACTAGAGAAACAAGAACACAATGGTGGAGAAGGCACACACTAGCTACCCACATTAATAACCCTAGTTTTTCTCTATAAATATGAATGGACCATTAAGGTTTACTAAACATTTGAGGGGGAAAAAGTGAGTAAACAGAATAAATTCCTGGAAGAAAAAGGCAATTTAATAAACAAAATGTATTATTATGAACTATCCTGAAAAGTTACTGCAGCCATTAAATAAGAATAGGATAGTAGGGAAAAGAACATGAAAGAGTTCTTAGAAATTAATTTATATTCATATATATATTGGACCTGAAAAAAATCGATAGATGGAATAAGTGATAGGATCCAAGAAACCTGGTAGATAGGGAGGGGGAAGGTGTGGAAAATATGAGAAATTAAGAGACAAGGATATGCATTCTATAGGTCCAATACCTGTCTAGAAAAAATTTCCAATAGAGAGTAAAGAAGGAACAAGAAACCACAGGAAGAAATAATAAAGGTAGAGTATTTCCCAAGCCTAAAAATACTGTGAATTTGCAAATTGAAAAGTCCTGTGGAATTCAAGGGATGTAAGTGGAATTTTAGAGCCCTCAAGATAAAGAGAAGTTCCCCAAAGCTTCCAGAGAAAAGGGATCTAAAGAGATCTAAGATAAAATAAAAAATTAAATTGCTAACAGTTTTCTTATCAGAATTCTGAATGCTAGAAACATTGGATCAGTGACTTCAAAATTCCGAGGGAAAATTATTTTAAAAATTGAATTTTCTACCTAGTCAAACTATCAATTAAGTGTGGAATAAAAATACTGATAAGTTCAGAATATCTACTTCTTCTACATTCTCTGGAAAGAAAAATAAAACTATACTCTAGAAAATATCCCAACACAAGTAAAAAGAAATCCATGAAAAGGAGATGGGATCTAAGACACTGGAATTAACAGTCTACACGGGAAAGATTTACTAGGATAGGAACTCAGATATCTCCAGAAAAGGAAGCAAGGGAAGTGAGAGAAAAGTCACTTCCTCAGGATTCGTAGATTGAATATTTTATTTTATTATTTAAAAAAATTTTTTTAACCTTTATTTACTTTTTTTTTTTTTTGAGACCGAGAGAGACAGAGCATGAACGGGCGAGGGTCAGAGAGAGAGGGAGACACAGAATCCGAAACAGGCTCCAGGCTCTGAGCCATCAGCCCAGAGCCTGACGCGGGGCTTGAACTCAGACTGTGAGATCACGACCTGAGCCGAAGTCGGACGCTCAACCTACTGAGCCACCCAGGCGCCCCTAGATTGAATATTTTAGATAATAATGATGAAAGAGGCATAGAATTCTTCTCTCCACAAGATAAAAGAAAGACAATTTCCTGGCGATTCCAGGAAAAACAAAAACTGAAAGCGAAAGTCACAACTATATGTGAAGCAAACTAAAACATGGCAATATTTTAAGGATGAAATGGAATGCATGAAAGGAAAATCCATTTGGCTTGGTGTGGTTTGGGGGAACCAACGTACATTTCCTTTTTTTTGAGTCCAATCACACCATTTGTAGATATTTACATGGTTACATTAGGCATGGTGCTTACTGGTTTTTTAATTTTTAATTTTTAGAATCATCTTACAGAATAAGTTCAGAAGCCTATGTTTTACTGAAGGCCAGAATGCAAATATTCACAAAAGCCTCACAAAATGAAGGTAAGGGCAACCGATGTTGAAGGTGGAGTGAATTGAGGGGCACACATGGAACTAAATGTGCCTTAATGTCCTCATTTTTCATAAGAGAGAGTCAACAGAACTCTGCCACACAGAAAGAAATAGGCTTTTACTCACTGAATAATGAATAGTTGTTGAGCCCCTACATAGCAGAGGCAGGAGTCGAAGCAGGATATCAGTAAAGAGGCTGTGGTCCAGGGTCTCATTCCCTATTGTACAGTGACACCATCAGTGACAGAGTATGTGATGGAGTATACCTTTCTCGGGAAGGAGAGTTGCACATTGACGCCTTTTCCCACCCTTGCATTCAGTCCAAATTACATGGGAGAGGTTCTCCTAAAGTCAGATGTTGAGTCCACACTGCACCTTTCTTCCTGAGTGTGTGTGTGTGTTTGTGTGTGTGTGTGTGTTTACATTTTCTTTCCCATTTTTGCATTTATTTCTTTTTCTCAGATCCTAGGGTAGCTGTGGATTAGGTAAACCTGCATGCATGCCATTATTTTTCTGGAAGTAAATTGTAAATATATCTCGATAGCCAGCTAGCTTCAGAACCAAGGGCATTATATATAGTTCCTCTACCTGGCCAGATATAAGATTAGAGACCAGGCAGGGCTGATCTCACAGGTATTGTGATCAGAGAGGAAGACCAGAAGGAAACAGGCCCTGAGTCCTAAGAAACTCTAAAGATAAGAAGCTGATAATCCTATACCAGATTCCTTCAGGTTCAAATCTGCAGGAGTCATTGAAAACACGAAACCTTCCAGCAAATCCTAAGTCAGGGTATCAAAGATAAGTCTTGATTGTCCAACATCAATGCTTAAGAGGTGTGTGTGTGTATGTATGTGTGTGTGTTCACTTTTAAATACAAAGATAATCCCTCATATTCAGAAGGAGAAAAGACACCATATATGCTACTGTGATTTCTAATTAGGAAATATATATTTGGTGTTCATCTAGTTCCTGGCACAGAGCTCTTAAACCTTTGGAATTTCCTGAAGTGATGACAGCATAAATGTGTCTTTTGTTTTGCTAATGAGGCTACTGTTGGAAAGCTTCTGGGTAACCTAAGGATGGGAGAACCAACCCGGTGAGTGGTTCCATCTGGAGTCTTCAGTTCCAGATGTGGCCACTGGGGAGGGGAGAGGGGCTGGAGATTTGAGTTTCATCACCAATGGCCAGTGATATAATCAATCACACTTATGTCATGAAACCACCATAAAACATAAAAATAAAAAAGGACAAGGTTCTGAGAGCTTCCGGGGTTGGTGAACCTGTGGAGATATGTGGAGAGTGGCATCTTAGAAAGATAAGAGAAGCTTTGCACTCTTTCCCCACACCTTGCCCTGTGCATCTCTTACATCTGATAGCTCCGGAGTCATATGTTTTTCATAATAAACTAGTGATCTAATAAGTAAAATATTTCTCTGAGTTCTGTGAGCCTTTCTAGCAATTAATTGAACCCAAGGAGGAGGTAGAGGGAAGCTCTAATTTATAGCCAGTTGATCAAAAGCACAGGTAAGAGCCTGGGCTCGCAAATGGTATCTGAAGTGTGGGTGATGTGGTGGCAAAGACAGTCTTGTAGGACTGAGTCCTTACCCTGTGGGATCTGATGCTATCTTCATGTGGATAATACCGGAATTGAGTTGAATTGTAGGACACCCAGCTGGCGTCAGAGAATTGCTTGGTGGTGTGGGAAAACCCTCTACACATAGTAATTGGGATTAGAATTATACCATGACTGGTTGACAACGTTATAATAAGAAGAGCTTCACCTAAGAGTTGGGAGAAACCAATATCTCAAAGCTTGAAGAATAAAAGGTTAGCAAGCTGACAATTGTTAGCAGGCAAACTGCCCTTCTATGCAAACTTCATTGTTCTTATGTGCTAGTGAGAAGGGAAAAAAATGTTGAAAGGTTAATTTTAAGATTCAACTTCAAAATTCTTCTCAGGAAAATACCGGTTCTAGCTTTGTGGAGGCCTTGGGGTACAGGCTTGCAGGGAAATATTGGCCGGCCGAAAATCTCTGATGGCAGAATGGTTGAAAGATGTGAAAAACAGAGATGACTAATATTAACCCTTAAATTTATCCCTTGGATTCTGTATTGTAAGCCCTCTTTGCTACCCCTAAGTCATCAGTAAAGTCTGGAATACAAACAATCATCTTGTGCGGGTGTCAGATTGGGACAACCCAGGACAAGAGGCTGGGTTCTTCAGCCGAGTCAGGATTGGAATGTCACTGAATTCAGGCCATCAGAGCCAAAGGTGACCTTGAAAAGGAATGAAATTCCCCGAGTGCCTAGAAAACTTGGGGAAGGATGTGTGCTCCCCTGCCTGTCCCCAGACCCTGATTCCGACAGTATGAACGTAGCCCACCTGGTAAACCCCAGCCTTACCCCCCAAGCCCACGCATGCTCTGACCAACATACCCCCGCTACCTAAGTCTATTCTGAGCATATTCTTTCTGGTCTAATAGAAATTGAGTCTTCTAGCTTGGCTGTGACTCAGGCTTGAGACCTAGGTATTCTTGGTCCTTCCATACTTCCATCTTGAATTTCAAGCTTTGATGCTCATATTTTAAACAAGGCTTTCTTTGGGTGTAAAAAGACTAAATTCAATGGCAGGTACAAATGGTTATTTATTATATGTGTTCAACTTTCTAATTTGTTTTTAATGAGGTCTCCTATTCATGTTTTTTATTCATTAATTCACTCAGCAGATACTTACATCCTACTATGTTGCAGCCACTATACGTTCTACTCTATGAAGTAATTGCACCTTTTTGTACATTGTAACAAATGCATTTGCTTCCCAGTATAAAAAAAAAAAGTTGAATACTATTAAGCTTTTCTTAGGTATTCTTTTTACAAATAATGGCATTTTTCCTATTTACATAGAGCTCCAGACATTTATTGAACATTTTCCAACGATTCTTTAACACTCCAGCCAAGTGGGTAAAAAAGAATTGCTATTCTGATTCTAAGATGATTTAGGAACAGGGCCCAAATCACATCAGAAGTAGAAAAGCCCTTTAAAAATAGGACTGCTTTTTCTGGGTTTCTCTTTGCCAAAGCAGAGCAGTGCAGGGTCTCGTGATGGTGCCTTATCACTTCCTAGCTAACATGCTGAAGATATTTCCTTTGCAGCCCCAAGGTAAGTAACAGCAGTGGCTTTTCATTTCTGCTTTTGGTTTTACACCATTAAAAATGCTCATTTTGCTTCATTAACAAGAAAAATATTCACACTGTCTAGGGGCCTGCTGCTTCTTCATACAGAACATTGTCTCCTTATCACCTGTCCTAAACAGACCCAACGGAGCTGGGAGGTCTCTGGAGAATTTGTTTTTGGATGGCCCCTATTATTAGTACTTAGTGTATTGTTCACAGCAAAGAGGCCTATAATTAAGCTGCAGGAAAACTTGAATTGTAATTTCTCATTTTTGACTAACACAAGTAATAGAAAAATTGCCTAAGCTCTTTAGCTACATTATTGTTGCTATTTCGTTTTGTGTTTCATGGACAGTTTTCCACGAGGTAAAGGCAAAGAAAATTCCCTCACCCCAAAACACACACCCAGACAAATTCCCCAAAGTTAGGGCAACTTAGATTTCCCTCTATTTCAATGTAACAATTATTCCATTTTTAACATCATCCTAAGATTTGCTCATTAGACAGAATCCAAGCTGTGACACCACTTACTTGAACAAATTATTTAACCTTTCTGAGCTTTACCTTCCTCGTGTTTAAATGGTGATAAAAATAGTACCAAGTTCGCAGGGTTTCCTGGGAGGATTCACTGGGATACAATATGGAAAAATCTCGGCACAGAGCCATCCCATAATAAGCATCCATGAAGGTCAGCTATTCTCATCATTCACAAGGTTTTATGATTAATACTACTAATAATAACAATACATGAAAACAACCCATGTGAGTACCTTTCACAGAGTACTTCCTGTGCCTGGTGGGGGGAGGAAAAAGGTCTGCTTCCTCCTTTGTTCTTCTATGTCTTTGTGTCCCTCACTGATGGAAGGAGAGGGGATTTCTAATGAATTGATTTGAGTCTAGAACAGGATGAAGCCATGCTTTCCTGATAATAAGGGCTACCAAACCTTCCAAGGAAGCCACCATAGGGAGACCACCCTATACTTGCTTCCCTCATGTCAGGGAGCTGTGATGTCTCACTGTGCCCTCCAGATCTCAAATCGCATTCCCCAAATGAGCTTTGACCTGATTTCAGCCTTGCAGGGTATTGGATGCCATCTCAGTCCTTCATCAAGATGAATGTTGAGTCCTACTTGGCATTGCCTCCTTGGTCAGGAACCCCAACTGTAGCATTCTTGTGAGCTGGCCATACTACTATCCGAATGGTACCATGGTCTCATTTGGAATCCCTGGCCCCAGGCACTGGGACAAGTTCTATGGAAACATGACCTCGTGAAGCTCCTCAGGGAGGAAGGCGTTATTATCCTCAACTTTCGGAAGGCCACGCCAGGTTTAGAGAGGTGATGGCTTCTGCCCCAGAACTCATAAGTGTTAGAGCCAGCGTGTATATCCAGGCCTGTCTGACTGCGAAGCCAGTGTCTGTAAGTCTTATTCAGGGCTGCCTCGTATGTGCTAGGTACTAATAATTAGTGCCAGAGATACCAAGATAATGAAAACACTGTCCTACCTTCACAGAGCTTATGGCCAAGTCTGGAAGCTCAGGGTCAGTACTGTCCCACCCACTGTGGTCTGCAGATCCCCTGCATACATGACTTGACCTACTTCTTAATGTGCAGGTTCCCAGCTCCTGTCTTAATTCACTCAGGCTGCTATGACAAAAATATGGACTGGGTGGCTTAAACCTAAGCATTTATTTCGCACAGTTCTGGAGCCTGGGCAGTCCAAGGTCAAGGTACTGGCAGATTCAGTGTCTGGTGAGGGCCCTCTTACTGGTTCACAGGCGGCTGTCTCCTCACTGTGACCTCACAGGGCAGACGGGATAAGAGAGCTCTCTGGCATCTCCTTGTATAAGGGCACGAATTCCATTCATGAGGGCTCCGCCTTCGTGACCTAATCACCTCCCAAAGGCCCGCCTCCTATTACCACCACATTGGAATTTACATTTCAACGCATGAATTGGGGGGCTGAACTTAAATATTTAGTCCATAATACCGCTCCTTCCCTAAGTATGCTGAATTAGAATCGCTCTGAGGCAGATCTGAGGATTCTGCGTTTTTTAAAAAATGTGTCACTGGGTTATTCTTAAAGTAATTAAAAGTTGAAAACTACTAGTTTTAAATTTAAAAGCAGAAGACAAGACAGACTAAGAAATAGCATATTCCTAGGAAACTCTCCTAAAACATTTATCCATAAGGGTGTCCTTTTTAAATTCTTAGCCTGAATATTTCCTGGGGTTGCCTAAATCCACCAAACATAATTCTTAGTTAGGAAGAATCGTGTTAGCATCGGATTACAATAAAAATTTTATTACTAGGCTTCACTTTAAAAAAAAGAGGACATTATTACAGGGCTAACAAGGACCATTACTCAAGCGTGATGAATGCAAAATCAGAGGTCCAAGAGCTTTTTTCTTTGAGTCTAAAATATTAAGCCAATAGCTCAAATGGTTAGAGGTGAAACTATAAATTCTGCCCAGAGTAGCATGTATTTTGTTTTGCTCGTGTGTGTGTGTGTGTGTGTGTGTGTGCAGTTTAAAAGAGAGGAATGCTCTCAGTTTAGGAAAACTTCTCTTCTCCCATCCCATCTGCACTCTGCAGAAACCTGGTTGGGCTCCCTTCTTGAATGCCCATGGACCACTGCCTTCACATGAATCATCACAATCACTTCTCACGTTAACTTCTACTCAAAATCAGTAACAGACTCCTGAAAAAGTCCCCACTTCTTACCCTGACATGCAAAATTCTCCACAATCTGGGCTCCTTTGCCTTTTTTTTTTTTTTTTAGCATGTACTTCTTTTCAAAATTAGGCTTTTTCAAGGAGTTGACCTACTTAAGATGCTACATTCCCATAACTATGCTTTCTCTTTTGCCTTTTCTCCCACAAGTGCTGAGTCAGTAGGCACAGGCTGGGTTCTATGCAATAACAAAACAACCCCTGATTCCCAGTGGCTTAAAACAACAAAGGCTTCTTACTTTTTGTGCAAGTCGGGTGTCTCTCATGAATTAGCACAGGGCTGGCCTCATCGTACACTACTGGGTCAGCAGGTGAGTCGCCATTTTCAGCACTGCTGGTTGCCATGCCAGAGGATAAAGAGAGCTCGGGGAGACTCACATTGGCAGTTAAATGCTTTGACCTGCAAGTGACACGCATCACTTTTGCTCTCCACTCATTCATCAGAACTGGTCACATGGTCCCACCCAGCCGCAGTGAAATCAGGACATGCAACCCCATCAGCAGCTCAAGTGGGAAAAGTATCAGTAAACAGCATTCATGACGAGCTGAAGTGTTTTTTCAAATCCCATCAGTACTAAAGGCTGAGCTCAAATACCTCCTCCGTTGCTTTTCCTATAGAGCCCAGCTGGATGAGAGCAGGGTTTTTTTCCCCTTCTCTTAGAACTTTGATTTTTCTGTTCCGTTTATTTGGCATAATCAAATCCAAAAAAAAAATTACATGATTATTTCATATACACATGTCTTATCTCTTCTGAGACCAGAAAACTGTCTTTTTGCAAATCATTTACTTGATGTATCATAGTTAAGATAACATAATAGATGTTTAATAGTATATGTAGGCATTGACTATCTTTCTAAATTACGTTAAAAATACGGCATCTATCCCACCACATTTTCATTTTGTACCTCTAGACATGAGAGCTTTGAACTCCTAGTTTACCCAGTTTAAATCTTATGACAATCATTTCAAATACTATATCGTTAGTTGCTGGTTTTGTCCAGTACTCACATTCTATCAAACCCTGATTAGATGTTTTCGAATGTTTTATATGTATCCCAGACACATAGGACAGTGGCTGACAAATAATAAGCACCCAATAAGTTCTTGTTGAAGAGTTCATTCTATGTTCAAAATGACCCTAAAAGAAAACATCCCCATTTTACAGATGAATAAATGGGTTGAGGCTTAGGGAAGTCTGGCAAACAATATGCAGTATAATATTCTTAAACAAAATAAAGCTTCTTTTACCAACACCATTAAAAGGATATTGTTTTGATTTAGGATGCAATTGATATTTCTAGAACTTTTTTAAAAATGTTTTATTTATTCTTGAGAGAGAAGAAATGGGGGAAGGACAGAGAGAGAGAAGGACAGAGGATCTGAAGTGGGCTCTACGCTGATAGCAGCAAGCCGACGTGGGCCTTGAACTCATGAACCAAGAGATCATGACCTAAGCCGAAGTCAGACACTCAACTGGCTGAGCCACCCAGGTGCCCTGATACTTCTAAAACTTTTAAGCTCTTATTTTGGCTCGGTTCTTGATGGTGATCAAGAGATGTCAACTCTGTGGACTTAGGCAGAAAAAAAAATGGGGGGGGGGAGGAGGAAGGACAGGAAGCCTGTAGAAATGATGAACTGGCTAATTGACAGGTTCAGAAAAGAAAAGTGGGATCTCAGGGAAGCGATGCCTAGGTGCAGGCCCACAGCAGGAAGTCTGCTGAGGAAACCATTCCCGTGCCCTTCCCACCGGCCCCTGGCTCCCCAGCTTTGGGACTTTCCACTCAGTTGTAACTCTGTCTGTCTTCACTCTCCTCACACCTGTGAGCCACTTTCTCAACAATTGACTGGCTGAAACAAGCCTGGATGAGCCTTCTCACATGTTTGTGTCATCAATGCCCAATGGTACAAGATGGGGCCCTACCACTCTCCATCTCAGGAATTCCCAAAATAAGAAGAACAGTCAATGAACCAAACGGCAAGTTTCCAACACCATTATGTGCAGTCAATCAGTCCCCAGGGGCTGGACTGACATTCCTGATCTCAGATCCAAACGATAAGACCAACACTTGTATTAGACACGAGAGTAGAGAAAGGCTTCCCCAGACATGATCCCCTAGAAGCAGGCAGAATTTCTACTCTCATTCCACAATGAGAACACGAGTCAGGTAGGTCATCTGACTAGAACTGTGGAGGCAGAGCGTAAACTCAAGTCTTCCTTTCTGCAGATACTGTGTTCAATTTACTACATTATGCCACAATTCAGTCTATATTAGAATTCAGGGAAGACAAAAAAATTATTTATAAAAGTTAGAACCAAGTTTTCTTCATTTAGAACAATGCTTCCCAACTTCTTCCATGGAATGGCACATGTAGAAAATAGTCATTACTATGCAGCCATCTGGGATAAAATGGATAAATCTGGTTAGGACCAGACCCCCTCAGACTCCACAGTACAGCTACTAAAAACAATCATGGAAAAGCTGAGTATCGACCAATGTATCTGGGAGTATAATACTGATATAGTCCATGAGCAGGGATAGTTCCCCAAATATGGGCTTCTTATCTCCCATGAGCCAACCTGAATAGTCAGGGCAGGAAAAAACAGGTCAACATGCATGAAGAGCTCAGATTTTCATAGGGGAGACAAAAACGTAAGCAGAAAATTACAATGCAGTGTGACATAGCCACAAGGCAAGGGATACCGGCAGCCACTAGATGCTGGGAGAAGCAAGGAGCATATTCTCCCCTGGAGCCTTTGCAGGGAGGGCAGCCAAGCTAACACCTTGGTTTGGACCTGCTGATATTGATTTCAGACATCTGGGCTCTAGATCTGAGAGAGAATAAATTTATGTTATTTTTAGCTGCCAAATTTGCGATAATATGTTTTACTGTTAACTTGGGAACGACATTGCTCAGAATCTTCTTCTCTGTATGGGCTGGGTTAGAGTTCTGCAAAACAAATTATGTGATATTTGGAGCTGAAACTGAGGCAGAATTACACTCTGAAGGTCATCATTGGTTAGGAGCTTGAAACACGTGCAGAGGTGCAGGCAAGCTCTCCTCTGGCCCTTCTCATCTATTCTACCCCTACATCTTGGTCCTGACAGTGGCCCTGCTGACTGACAGTACTTCCAGACACACACTGCATGGGAACTCACAGGGACAACAGCCATGAGTAGTCAGGAACCTTCCATAGGCTTTGTATACCAACCACCTCATGGCCCCACTGCGTCAACTGCTTGTGCCTACTACCTTCAGGATCTCCTTTGCAAGCTTCGACCCAATTAACTCATATCGAGACTGATCAGTGATTTTTCCTTTGATTTCCCAACTCTCTTTCTCATTTATTATCATTTTTTTAATTTAAGAAAGAGAGAGAGAAAGTGCATGCACATGAGCAGGGGGACAGAGACAGAATCTTAAGCAGCGTCCGTGCTGTCAGCGCAGAGCCCTGTGCGGGGCTCCATCTCACGACCATAAGATCATGATCTGAGCTGAAATCTGATCTGAGCTGATCTGAGCTGATGCTCAACCGACTGAGTCACCGAGGTGCCCCTAGAATTCTCCTTTTCAGATCTTCACTTTCCTAGCTTCTGTCCCTGTTGTGAAAATTCTTACTCCTATGGTAAATTTCTTACTGTGCATAGTGGTTTACTCCCCTGATTGAATCCTGATTGATCCACACGTGTGAGCCAAGCTAGGCCTTTGCAAAATGTACTTGGAAAGAGGGGAAGGATGTCAGCAAAGGTACAAGATAAAAGAGCTAGGGAGGGCTAAGTGCAGTGACTTAAGACGAGGGAAAAGGTTTGGGTGGCTCCCGGGTTTCCAGCTTGGGAATGGGGGTGCTGATATTAGTTTTCTAGGTTTGCTATAATAAAGTACCAGACCGAGAGGCTCAGACAACGGAAATTTATTGTCTGGCAGTTTGGAGGCCAGAAGTCTGGGCTATGCTCCCTCTGAAGGTGCTGGGGAAGGATCTGTTCTAGGCTTCTCTCCCAGCTTCTGGTGTTTTGCTGGCTATCTTTGGTATGTCTTGCCTTGGGGATGCATCACCGCAATCTCTGCCTTCAGTTCACGTGGCATGTTCCCTGTGTGCATGTCTGTGTCCAAATTTCCCTTTTTATAGGAACACCAGTTACATTGAATCAGGAGCCCACCCTACCCCAGGATGACCTCATTTTAACTAATTATGTCTGCAAAAAATCTATGTCCAAACAAGTCACATTCTGAGGTACTGGGGGTTAGGATTTCAACATATGAACTTTAGGGGACATAATATAACCCATGATAGGAGGATCATGACTCAATGAAGAAATTAGGAAGATAGATGGGGGAAGACTGAGTTCCATTTCTGACATAATAGTAATAACAACCACCAACTCGAGTGCTTGCTATGTGCCCAAGAGCTGTGTTCATTTTTTTTTCATGTGTTTAGCTAGCTTATTCTTCACAAGTGATTCTTAAAAAAAATGATTAAAATTGGCATTTGACTTTCCAGAGGCTTAGAAATCCAGCTGTATGGCATTGAAGTCATTTGGACAAGGTCACACAGCTAAAACAGAGTAGATGAACCCAGATATTTCTGACCCAGGACCTTTGGTCTTAACCTGTATGATATTCCGCCTGCAGGGATGTCCATATAAGAGGGGTCTATAGTAGGCAACTGGATCAGGTGAACATACAGGTTTGGCAAATAGTAGCTTAGAAAAAGCTTGGGCATCCTAGAAACTTGTCCAAATCTAAGAATAAAATTGAACAATTATAACCTGAAATCGAAGAGCCAATATTCAACTGATTTATAGTTGTTTTATCTTCTGTGTACATCAATCCATTCAGTTAACTAAGACTACATCTTAAAATCTGATAACCAGGAAGATTGAAGGTGCAGTGAATGCTTTCCTGGTGCTGATTTTTTTTTTTTCATGATCTGGGTAAAGATTTTGTAATATTTGCTTTAATATGCTTTTTTTTTCTCCCAAGCCAGGACTATTACGGCTACACTTTTACTCAATCCTAATATTCTTTTCAATTTCAACTGAAATGTCACTTCCCCAGGAAAGACTTCTCTCATCTTCTCCCCAAATAAAGCAGGCAGCTGTGATGGGTGCTCCCCACATACCACAAATCTATCTGATCTTGGTTCTACCATGTTTCATGTTAATGGCTTATTTAGTTATGAGTCGCTATTGGAAGATCATATGCTCAGTGATGAGAGGGGCTAGCGATATTTTGTTTCCATTATGCCTCTAAATCCCTGGCACATCTCAATAACGTTTCCATGGGTGCATAAATATATAAATTAACTGAACTTTGATTATTGATTATCCTGAGACTTGAAAACATTTCAGAAACATTTTACGGAAGCGTTTTGGTTCTACCCATGGACATTCTCTGCGTGAATTTACAGTGACCTGCTTGCTTACGTGTCCTCGTTAGTGTCCACCACATTTATAAGATGAAGTCAATCCCTCTTCCAGCTATGGGCTGTATTTAGCAAGTGGTACAGGTACCTACAATTCCAGGTGTTTGTCAGGGAGCATACATACTTAATAAAAGCTCTGAAGTAGAATTTGTGGAACATTGCTTTGAAGATAGAACTACTCATGCCTCTAGATACCCAAAAATACATCCTCGGATGAGACTGCAGTAGTACATTCCTGCATACCTGGGACAAAATTGTATAGCTTGTCATAGAATTTCATTAGCAAACTTCACTTGGATATAAATGTAACATAACAACACTGTCATCTTTCTAACGCTTTTTAAGTCACTAAGATTCACCAGAAAAATAATTTTTGAGGGTACTGGTCACCCTATTGCTTTGTGACCCTCTTGTTAGTGACCCACAGAGCAATACTAAGCTCTGTATTTTACTTCCTTTGGAACTCTGTTTATTTTGATCATATTGCCAAGTCTTGGATTTCTTATTGGAAAGATGAGGACAATAATACTGAGATGAGAAAGTTTTGGACAATATGAAATGGGATAACACCAATAAAATTCTTGCTTATCATAGTGCTTGGTGCATGGTAATAAGGAATTTGTTATGTACTGTTTTGTCACCATCATCACCACGATCACCATCACCATTATCATTGTCATATTACCCTCTTGGCATTTATGCCTGGAAAGTGCCAAAGCATGTTCCTAACCACCTCCATCAAGTGAAATTACTGTTTGGACAAAATAACCTTCACCTCATCCTAATTTTTCCCTACTCTTACTTTTCCCTTGAACCAGTTTTCTCATTTATACATGTCTAAGTACATTTTTGTTCATACCACTAGATGCTGGCTCACAATCTTTGTGGAACCATGTGAGTTATTACTACGCACATACGTACGTACGTTAGTTTCCAAAGGGCAAAGATGGATCACAGAAAAGTGGAATGACTTGTACTCAGAGTAGCAAAGCAGAAAGAATTCTTGTGTTTTAAAGCGTGGCTCCAGCCCTTTTTTTTGTGCAGAAGGCCACTGAAGCTTCTCTTTTGCTGAATTCCTACACAGTCCCGTCAAAGAGTCTGATGTGCCTTTTGCCACGTTCCATGCTGCTTATTGTTGAAATGAAAGCTTTCCTTCTTTCACCAAATAAGGTGCAGAAACTTCATTGAGGGGAGGAAGGAGCCTGAGAGGACAGACCACAATAGCTGGAAAGGAAGAAAGGATTCCTGGCGTGCTGTGTACTGCCTGGGTAACCTAAATATCGCATAGTGAACTGATATAAGCAGGGATTTTAATATTATTTTTAAAGAAAGAAAAAGTCAATTTCTTTTTATTCCCAAAGGTAGCTGTGATTAATCTGTGGGGGTAAGAAGAAAGAGCGGCGAGACACAGAGCCCTTGAAGATTTATGGCTTTGTATGTGTAACGAACATAAGTTTATAAATACATTTGTAAGCCCCAGGCTCTACCCTTAAACATTCAAGACGCTTCCCTCCTCCCTCTTTGTACCACATGGCCTCAGAAACCACATAAAGGACACTCTGGGCTGCCATCTGCCCTACATTCTTATACGGAGACTAACTTTTCTCCGTTCTGACCACTTCAGCTGCGTGTCTTCCCCTCCCCGCACTACCTCCCCACCTCTGGTTTTACACTCATATATATCTTTTCTCCTTTTGGATGGGGTAACTTGACTAAAGCATTTGCCTTGGCACAAGAGAATAGGAAACCCCACATGGAATGCTGATCCAGGCATCTGCTCCACTGCTCAGCCTTCAAGCTTGTAAGCCCGTGTTTTAGGAGCTGTCTTTTGAGCCCTGCCAGGTTCCCAGGATAGGAAAACAGGCATGTCTAGCCTCCAGCTACAATCAGGCGGAGGAGAGATGGGTCCTAAATAGTTTTCCTTCAGACAGGCTGCAGCCTTTTGAGGGCAGGACCCACTTCACTACCAAGGTCTTTCCAGTTGTGCAGAGCAGGAATCGTGTTGGAAATTTCTTTTCTTTCTTTCTGTTTTGTACATTCTCCCACACCCAAAGCATGAACACCTCTAGAGTTATATTCCATGTGACCCAATAAGTGCTCATTTAAGCAGATTATGGAACAGAAAAGGAATCATAATTTTCCTCGTCTGCTGTCAAATACTCCGGAGGGTAGAACTACCCATGCCCCAACACAAAACTTCTTGCCTATCCACTCTCAGTATTGGATCTCAAACTATAAACAAATAAACAAATACTGGCAAGATTTCAAGTTTGAGTAGAGCCTATTTGCCAGAAAATGTTGAGTTCCAATCTTGGCTTTAACTCAGAGTCTATTTTTGTCTTAAAGGAGAAAAACAAACAAACAAACAAAACACATTTTCTCATCAATTTGCGCAAAGTCATTCTTACCTGCCCCTTTGGGTACCGTGAGGATTAATGACTTCTATTTCTTAATAATACCCGAGTCCCTCCCTGGTAGTAAGCTAGGGATATGGGCCCATTAGCTGCAAATGTTGCTCCAGTGGCCTTTAAGGATTAATATACCTCCCAAAGCCCTTAACTTACTGGGACAAATCTGGCTCAATGAGTTAATTGGCTAATTAGTTAATTGTCAACTCTGCAAGATGAGAAGTATTGTTATTTTCACTTTATCAAATTCTTGAGGATTAACAACTAGAGGGAGTGCATGCTAAGAGGATTTGAAGGATCCTGGATGAGTGTGACACAAATTGTTGGTCTTGTCAACAACCTCTTGTCCAGCCTTTCCTGGGGGAGTGAGGGGATGAGGCCATTCATTCTATCCCGTGGGTAACTGACAACCAGAGCTGTTGGGAAGAGATTGGACTCCACTGTATAAAAGCCTTCTTGACATGAAAGTGCGTGTCCTAAAGTAGGACGCAGAGTCAGGGTGGTAGAATAATTGTCAGTTTCCATGTCATTGAGTGAGAGAGAGATGACTGTTGTGATGTGTGAACTGAGGAAAGATTTGGTCTGCAGCATAACTGGATATGCAGAATGATGAAGTACTTTTTAGTGAGGCTTTATAATGCCACTTGAAAATATGGTTCACTTTAGAGCCAAAGGAAAGAGCATGGGGGAAAGTATTTGAAAATGTGAATATTCTATAAATAAGAATGAGGTGAGATCAGCATGGGGCATCTGAGTCACAGATACTATTAACAAAGGGAAGTCATTGGAAGGGGTTCAAATTGTTAGTTATGATCAGAGATTATACAGCTCAGACAACTTGTTTCTAAGGACAAACTTTAAAATTGCATGAGCCTCTGGATGGTTTGGGAGTGTGTTCAATCCCTTTGCAGACCAGTGCGTTTTGAAAAATTGGAAGTTCTACACAGAACAGTCATAGCCCAAAATGATGGATACGTAAGCCTTCCTGGTTCCACAGGAAGCATGTTTTATTTAAGGCTCTTAACAACAACAAAGTAGCTAATTAGACTTTTGGAAAAAAGGTATGCATGAAGAACAGGTGAAAAGTTGTTCTTAACAAAGAAAAGCTGTGTTAAAAGAGAAAATGGCTTCAAAAGGGAGCATACACAAACACAGATGGCCAGTTACAGACATTGTGCCAGAAACTCCTCGAGATATGGAGTAGACCCTCTTGGCTGTCTATGCAATAGTCATCATTCCTTCACAATGTCTAAGCCCTGATTTTCTTCTTGTTTCTAATCCCTTCTTCTTCCCCACGAATCAGGTATATCCTGAAAAGGATGGGTCTACTGCTGCCAAGGTGGGGAGTTTACAGATGGGTATGTAGCCAGTTTTGTCAGTGGGATATGAAAAGATGCCTACTGGAGGGCTTCTGAAATTTTCACTTCCTGATACATTTGTTTAAGTCAGAAATATCTCCTTTTCTATTGCTGGACAATGTTATGCTTTGATGTGTTTCTGTAACTACTTCAGCCATTTTATGGTTATAAGGAAAAACAGCCTTTAAATGAAGTCAACACAGAGGACGGCAAAACAGAGAGCTAGAAGGAGCTGGGATCCTTGATGACATTCTGAGCTACAGATCTTACGATGATATAACTCTGGAGTTCCTTTCATTAAGATGATAAATCTCATTATTTATTCCAGGTAAACTGAGTTCTCTATTGCTTGCAGCCAAAGGCACCGTATAAATCCAAAATTCCTGTTTGCTTTAAAACGCTAAATGTACACTGCACATTTATTTTATTTTTTTAAAGTTTATTTATTTTGAAGTAGAGAAAAAGTGTGGGTGGGGGAAGGGCACAGAGAGAGAGAGAGAGAATGCCAAGCAGGCTCCTCACTGTCAGCCCATTGCCCGATGTGGGGCTTGAACTCACGAACCTCAGGATGGTGACCTGAGGAGAAATCAAGAGTCAGAGGCTTAACCAACTGAGCCATCCAGGCGTCCCCACTGTACATTTATTAAGAGTATCATCAATGCATCCTGACATGGGTTTTGATCCTTGCCATTGACTATGTGAACTTGGATAAGTCACTTAAACTCTCTAAGCTTCAAGTTTCTGTCAATAAAGGAATAATAACCACTATTTCCTAGGGCCCCTGTAAAGATTATGTAAGAGAACACATGGAAAATGTACTCAATAAATACCTGAAATAACAAACATGCATACATTCTAAAGGCACTTCTGACAGCTGTTTTCAAATAGGAAACAAATCAAGTGAGAAAATAAACACCATTCAAGCAGCAGGATAAATAAAACTAGAAAGACATATGGTATATCAGACAGCATCTGAGTTGAGAACTTAAAGCCTAATTTTTTATACCTAATCCTGGATTAAGTATAAAAATATTGGTATTTTTCTCAGATCTCTTAAGAACCCAGAATATGAGGGGAGAATCCCTTAGGGATCTACAATGTGGGGCATACTCAATGTTTCAGGTCCTTGAAATTGTCAGAGAAGGATCAAACAATGAGACCAAGGTAGACTGGCCAGTGATGATAAGTAGGGCAAGAAGAAACTGAAAATGCTGACCCCAAAGCCAAGGGAAGAAAGTGTTTGTGAAGTATGGAGTAAACAACAGTGCTGAATGCTGTTAAGAGACTAAGTAGTGTAAGAACAGAGAAGTGAACATATGGATTTCCACGGAGGAAGATGATGAAACATGAGTGAGGGGTAAACGGTAAATGAAGGCTGAGAAGTTGGAAACAAGGACGACCTATACATTCTATATTTTACTCGGGCAGGATAGAATGAGTGGGACAAGAACTAGTGGGCAACCAGCGGTGTTTTTTCCTTTCTTTCTTTTAAGATCAGAGATGCTAGAAGATGTCTACGTGCTGCTGGGAATGTGCAACAAGGAGGGTGAAACTGACCGAGCAGAGAGAAGGGGGATGATCCCAAGAGTGAAGTTCTGGAGAAGAAGAGAGAACAATGGGACATCTGGCTTTAGGTAGCAGCTGGGAAACTATTCATTATAACAAGATGGGAGGTATGGTTGTATGCAGACAGAGGGAGGTACTTTGGCGGATTTGGAAGATGAGTGGATTTCTATCTGTTGGTGGCGGACTGGGAAGGTAAGTGGATTTCTATCTGTTGGCTTCCATCCTAGACAATGGACAAGAAAATATACCAGTCAAAAGACAGAATTTCCCAGAGATGGAAAAGCGTTCTACATTTCCCTTGTTCTAGATTTCAAAGTTTGGACCTTGGGTTAAAATCCCAGAATTCTGAGAAAGAAGAGTAGAATTTTCCTTAATTAGAGAGCATTCTAATTGCTCAGACACTGAGCTGCTTGGATGCATAGCTTCTTTGGCATAGATGCAGTATAAATGCTTTGGGACAGGATAGTCATGAATTTAACAGGAAAATTAATTCTCTGACAACTGTCCAACTACTTGGTGGCAGCATCATGTGGTGAAAAGAAAACAGTTTGAGGCTGGAAAATTGAGGTGTAATATTACACAGGGAGTGTAAACAACATTACACACCCTGTGTAATATTGGGCCAGGACTGTAACTTCTTTGTACTTCAGTTTCTCTGCCTCCATATACAATTATTATGATAATCTGTATCTAACAGATTTGATAAGAAAATCAAATTATATGAGAATAATGATAATAATGTCCCTGCTAGTTATAAGGGCTATTTCTTATTGGGTGCCTACTTGGGGGCAGTAATTCTAAACTCTCTCTCGGGGGTGCCTGGGTGGCTCAGTTTGTTAAGTGTCCAACCAGGGCTCTGGTCATGATCTCACGGTTCATGAGTCTGAGCCCCGCGTTGGGCTTTCTGTTGACAGCTCAGAGCCTGGAGCCTGCTTCAGATTCTGGGTCTCCCTGTCTCTCTGCCCCTTCCCCACTTGCACTGTCTCTCTCTGTCTCTCTCTGTCTCTCTTTCTTTCTCTCAAAAATAAACATTAAAAAAAATGTAAACTCTGTGTATGTGTATGTGTATGTATGTACATATATACATACACATACACACACACATATATCTTGCTTTTGGCTAATTGTGCCCCCCTCCCGATAAATTAATGTGTTGATGACCTAAGGCTCACTGCCCTGTATTTGGAGATAAGGCCTTTATGGCAGTGATTAAGTCAAAATGAGGCTATTAGGGTGGGCTCTAATCCAATCTGACTGTGTCCTTACAAGGTGTCCTTATAAGAAGAGGAAATTTGGACACACACAGAGACACTAGGGGTACACGCACCCAGAGGACAGACCAGGTGAAAACAGTGAGAAGGAGGCCATTTGCAAGCCAAGGAGAGAAGTCTCAGAGGAAACCAACACCGTCAGCACCTTGATCTTGGACTTCCAGCCTCTAGACCGTGAGGAAGTAAATTTCTGTTGTTTAAGCTTCTCAGTCTCTGGTGTCGTGTTATAGCAGCCCTAGGAGGCACATTTTATTTTATGTATAAAGCCTCTTCTCCTTCCTCCAACTCAACAAGGTAAGATACTGTTATCCTTGCGTTACAGCTGAGAACCCTGACACTTAGATTAAGTGGCTTCCTCAAGGTCACGTATGACAGGCAAATTCTCACAAAGTGCATATTAACTTCAGAATCCCTCTTATTTTTTATTTTTTTAAGTTTATTTATATTTATTTTGAGAGAGACGGAGTGAGCGGGGGAGGGGTAAAGAAAGAGAGAGACGGAGAGGTGGGGATGAGATAGAAAGAGAAAAACAGAGAGAGAGAGACAGTCCCAAACAGGCTCCACAGGGTCGGTGCAGAGCCTGATGAGGGGCTCGAACCCATAAGACCATGAGGTCATGACCTGAACTGAAACCAAGAGTCAGCCGTTTAACCGACTATGCCACCCAGGTGCCCCTAGGATCCCTCTTAAAGGTAATTGTAAAAATTTGAAGTCATAGAAACAAATTTAAAAACTTCTCTGTTTCTCATAACCACATTCTTAGATTCCTAGTTCATATGCTCGGATTTCATAGCTGTTTGCTGTTGTTATTTTCAGAGCTCCTACCCTGCTATCTCTTCAAGGTTTATTAGAATTTTTAAACATCCTTCTTATTGCACCTTTTATTGGTCCCTCATTGCAATTCTATCATTCAAACTCAATTAACCAGATTGTTTATTCTCTCGGCCTTTGTTACCTTCTCAGCTGGGATCACTTATGGGGGTTGCAGCTTGCCAATTCTGCAATGAAGTGCTTAGATCAGAACTTCGAGCGGGACCTGGTTTACGGGACAGCATTGCAATCGGAAGGCGCCCTTGTCAGCGCAGCCTGGGACCTCATTTGAGGCTTGCAAACATCTGCTCTCCCTGCAGCATTTCACTTCCATTAAACGTGGAGCCTCCAATCTCCCTTGTGCATCCATGCTTGGGCACTGGGTGACTTCCAGTTGAAGGGTCAATAAATATAATTAAAAGGCTCATTCAACTGGATCTCATTTTCCCAGTGTCTTCTCTTGGAAAGCCAACACTTTCCATGTCATAAATGGATTTTTTAAAACATGCGGGCTTTGAAAGGTTGCAGATATCCTCAGCCTATTGATTTGCACAGTTGAATGTCTGTCGAGTTGTAGTCAGGGGCCTTAGACTCATAAGGACACACTTTTATATGCAGAAAGTTAAGGGATAGTATTCACTGCATTATTGTCTGTTCAGTGGCTCCACTGAAGCAATGTCACCCATTCAGATCTCCTCACGGACAGGTAATAATGACCATGACTCATCAGGAAATAACAGTGAGAGAAAAAAACAGCAGTAGCCAGTTTCTTGAGCAGCTATTATATGACAGGGCATTTCTTCATATTCTTACATACCTTGGTCCTATTTCTTATGTTAACCTGGCATCCTGCCAATTATTACTTCTCTCTCATTACTAAGGAAACCAAAGCTTGGTGAATTTAACTAATGCATCTAAGGCTTCATAACTATAAAGTGTCTGAGATTGCCTCCCCATCTCCAAGACTCATGTCTTCTCGCTCTATTAAATTTTCCCTCAGCCAATCATTGCTGGCATTCCAAAAATATGAGTTTTCTTTAAAAAGTTACCCTTTGAAACTTCATTAAGTTGAATGTTGCTTTCTTATACCAACAGTCTGAACTGCTCTCCTGTTTTAGAAGTCTAGATGTTCAGTGAGCCTTTGAATTATTGGTTTATTGCCATATCAGTCAAAAGAAATGACAGTATGGTTCATTTTAAAAATTTCTTTTGCCTCTGAGGTTTTGCCAAGATCTGTTTATCGCTGTCATGTGGAAAAGGGAAATATGATGAGGCCTGAAACATTCAAATGTGAAGTTTTCCTTTTCCCATTCAAATAAGGGCCGGCAACAAATCAAAAGGCAAGATTTCATTTCCAGTGATTGACTGAGACAAACGAAAGGCTGAATAAATGCTGGGTAAATTAGATGTGGTGACTGCTGCTTAAAATACGTGAATCTTAATGCTTCCGAAAAGTAACAGACAGATTAGAAGCAGATCTTCTATCAATACTAATGGTAACATCAAGGATCATGATGACGGTAATGTGGATTTGTGTCGCCTTTTTCCTTCCCACCATCTCCAAGCCATCAACAGGTGCATCTGGGAACAAAGACCACAGGTGGACAAGTCCAATGAGCGCCACTGTGCTGGACCACTGTGCCTCATCTCCAACAAGCAGCCGCCCCTCCAGGAAGCGCAGCTTCTTGCCATTTGGTGGGTTGCAAAGGAGCATTCAGTCAGATGCTTGTTGCCATGGGGATAAGAGTCAGGAAAAGACCTGTTCAATTGGTCGCCCAACATAAAACCCTTCCCTTTAGATATAATTCTCTTTGGGCTCTCTGGGGGCCAGGCTGAAAGTGATTTGCAAAGAAGTCAGAAATTTGAATGAGTAAGAGCACAACCTTTAAACATATTTTTTATAGTTGCAGTCTTATCGCATTTTTGTTTGAAAAATATAAGGCAGGTATTAATGAAGGGGTAACAGAATTATCAAGTTTATACGATTTTGATAGCTTAGCATTTAAGAGAATGGGATTGGGATTCAGAGACTAGCTTCAAATCCTGCGTCTGCTACTTATCAGCTCTGTGGCCCCAGGGACGTTACTTAACCTCTTTTGTCTTTAGTCATTGCAACTATATGATGGAAATAAGAATACTTAGCGTATAGAGCTGTTGGAAGAATTTAAGAGCCATAATGAATATCAATCATATTTCAAATATCTGGCTCAAAGACAACACTGAAAATAGTCGATGTCAATATTAAAATTGATTATTAATGCCATGATAGCATTATGATGACCAGACTGGATAATAATGTCATCAGTCAGTTAGAAATTTAGGTTTATAACATGCACTTCCAAAGATAATAAAGAGGATGGAAAGGAGTGAAGGGTTTGAGTGATAATGAAAGCACTTGTGCAGGAATGACTTTGATATAAATAGGTTTTTGTTTCGGAGGGTGGGGTATTTTAAAGGAAACTAAGCAGAACATTTTTTTTTTAAAGCCACACAGTAGGGTACCAAGGTGGAAGTCACAGGTGACAATCAATATGCTTTGCCAAAAATATAAATAAGAAAATTCATCAGCTGGAAGAAGCATTGCTACAATGTGCGTGTTGCTTCCATCTGGAAGGAGAATGCTAGAAAGAAACTTAATATTCATGACTGACACATTTTCTTTGTACTGTCAGTCAGCCAGAACCAAAATGCACAGCTGGTTAGAAAGCCCATCTCTAGTTCATGTTTCATCTGATGACCTTATACATCAAATCAAAAATTGTGGGACGAAACAACCCTCTTCACCTAGTTTATTATTTTTTTCCTGAGGACGGTACAGGGACCAAAATCTGCCACCATGTAGCCTGTTTCCTTTCTTCACCTTTCAAGTTCTTATCAGAAATCAACACCAGAATTCAGTAATATAAGTCCACTTATCATCCCAAGAAATAAAGGAGGAGAAAATACACACTTGGTCAAATACCTTATTTGCAGGCAAAGTAATTTGTCAAACAGAAGATTCATTTTTGTTTTCAAAGTGCTGAAGTTATGTAGAGATGTCTTAAAATACATTTTTTTTTGGAAACTCAGCCATAAATATTCAGGAAATCCAAATGTTAGAAAGACTCTCCATTGTGAAATATGTTTATTTTTTATAGATTGTAAATTTCTGGAGTCAGATCCAACCTTTTCTTACACAGTTTCCTGGAAATGTTATCTGCTTAGAGGAGTATTTATCAGTTTTGTACACACGTGGAACTCACGTGCCTAATTATAAGTTCAGGGCTGTGCATTTTCACAAAGAAGATGAACGTCAAAAGTGTTACTATTTAACCTATCATCAGGGATTGAAATAAAGGAATTGACACATAAAGAATGACATCGAATTGTCTGTTCTCAGCAAAACAAAATCAGCACTGGGTGTTGTACGTAAGCGATGAATCATGGGAATCTACCCCCAAAACAAAGAGCACACCATACACACTGTATGTTAGCCAATTTGACAATAAATTATATTTAAAAAATAAAATAAAATAAATGAAATTGCAAAAAAACAAACCAACACCACCACCACCACCAACAGAAAAACCCAGAAAAACAAAATCAGTGGCCACCTGTCATTTATCTTAGCAGAAACTGTCATAATTGCAAAATCAGTAGAAACAAAAGTAGTCAGGTACGTGCACACCTAAATCTTCCTCGAGGATTCCATTCCTTCTTAGCATGTCATATTCAATCAGTAAGAAAATATTTGGCTGATGATAAAAAATGAAAATGAAATGCATTATTATCTTTAAACAATATTTTAGGAAGGAAGTCATCCTTAGAACCATAATCATACCCTTGTTCCCTCTCGAGGGATTGCTTCAAACTGGCATAGGAGTCCTAGAGCATTGTAGTGGAAATAAATTCCTAGTACTCTGGTCTTCTGAGGATTGATTGCAGATTTATATATCTTTTCTTGCTTTGGTATGGAACAGCCTGTAAAGATCCCCACATGACAAAGGGTGGTTGTGATCCTGTGGTATGAGAGATTAAATTAGACATCCAATGTGCCTCACCTAATGAGGGTTGTTTAAATTATCGAGGCACACACTGCCATTCTCCAGCTCATACACTGGAAGGAAGCATGAGGTAAAAATCCAGTGAATCCCTTTTTGACATAACAGGATGCAGGGAACTACCGTGTTACCCTCGGCAGGCACACAGCTCACCGACTCTCCTTCTCAAATGTCTGGGCTGTTTTGTATTTCGTAGATGATTGCCACTTCTTCTCTTGTCTCTCAATCAACCGGTCCGCTCACCATCCCATTGATCAATTTAATACCTTGGCTAAGTTCACCCCAGAATAATGTTTCTGTTTATGGAAGTCTGGCGTCTGGGGTAAGCAACAAACACACAGGAGTGTCCATGAAGCAATGACGTGGATGCTGGAAGGACAAGGAGAGCCTCTCCAATCAAAACACAGTCTCAGCTTCCAGGGCGCCTGGGTGGCTCTGTTGGTTAAGTGTTAGACTCTTGGTTTAAACTCAGGTCATGATCTCACAGTCATGGGATTGAGCCCTATGTCAGTCTCTGCTCTGAGCATGGAACCTGCGTGGGATTCTCTCCCTCTCTCTCTCTCTCTCTCTCTCTCTCTCTCTGTCCCTCTCTCACTCTCTCTTCCTCTTTCAAAACAAAGGTAAACAAACATTAAAACAATAACAACAACAACAGCCCCCTCCTCCATGTTTCGTCTTCCCCCTCCAGGGGAATTGGTGGTTAGAACCCTTCTGTGCACAGCTCTACTTGTCCACGCAGCCTGTTGGGAGAGGGATGGTCCATGGGGATGAGGGTACCTCATTGCCACAACTTTCAGACTGCAAGGTAAAGAATGATGTGAAATGGATCCTTTCAAGCCAAGGTCAGGGCTATTAGGGTATGTTGGCAAGACACGAACTCACTTCTCAGACCAAACAATTTGTTTTATTTCCCTCCATCTTTCTAATACCAGGCATGGGTCACATGTGACCAAAAGCAATTCTTGGTCATCTTGACAAATTGGTGTGGTGCCAGTAGGGAAGGAAAACTTGCCGATTAGAAAAGGATTGATGACTGCAAGTGTTTTCCAGGTATAAACCATCTGGGCAGGTGTCTTTTAACTAAGATTAATAAACATATGTCGCTGCAAGTTTCTCATTACAAGAGGCATGATAATGGAGATTCAAAAATTTCAAGTCAAACTGCCAGCCT
This sequence comes from Prionailurus bengalensis, assembly GCF_016509475.1. NCBI lineage: Eukaryota > Metazoa > Chordata > Mammalia > Carnivora > Felidae > Prionailurus > Prionailurus bengalensis. The sequence goes on along the minus strand of NC_057343.1, from coordinate 68,808,337 downwards.
GCCTGCCAGAGAGCAAAATCTCTCCAGATAAACAAAGCCATGCCAGCTCAGATAGGAAAAGCTCCACTTACTGCACCTGAAATGTGATGTCCAAGGTAAATAGTCCTCTTTGTTTCTGGAAAAGTGAATGTAGACCAGAGGTCTCTCTGTCCAGGCCAAAATACAGGTTATAAAATTTCCTCTCAATTGGCAATCTGTGCTCATATGGACAAAGCAACATCCTGGCCTCTAAGTTAATGCCTACAGCCAAGCACGGAACTATTTTAGAGCCTCTCACCAGAAATTGGTGGCCAGGGACCTGAATACAGCAACATTTTCATAGGGTAACTACACAAAAGTCGAGGACCATGGCAACAAATATCGGAAGTGTTCCATGGAACACCAGAGGGGAACATACATGGTCAGTTCAAAATTTCGTTTCTACCCAAATGTCAAAATGGGCCAGGGCCGTAAGCTTCCAGGGAACCATCTGAACCATGGTTTGTGTTTCAAATTCAGGATCAATGCGCATTTCCATTTTACAGCCCACGTGTGTAAATCCATCACTGAACATTCATTTAAATCTTGCTGTGAAACTGTGGGCGAACTCTTTTCACAAAGACGATTAAAGGCTCAGAAAACAGAATATCTAATCTCCTTGCCCGCAAAAGTTAATTATTAATTTTTCCATTTGCTTGAACTTTTGGTTGACTGAAGCCTTCACCTTTCACTTGAGATGTAGAGTAATGTTTGTGTTATCCTGTTTGATAACATATATATGGTGTAATATGCGTATGCGTGTTATCTGTTTATATATGTTAAGACACAGGGAAATAATAACTCTATTATTTTGCCTCATGAAACCATTATGTTGGTAAAAAGTAGACAGGCAAGTCCTTAACAGGGACTTACAGGAAACCATCATCAATTTGAAATAATTATCTGGAGTGGAACGTCAAAGATCTAAAATACACGACGGTACTAAAGAATGGCATGAATTATGAAATAAACACAGATAAAGGAGGACAGACACAAGAAGATGTGGTCAGTGTTGTACTGTCCAGGTAAAGACACTCCTTCCTGATCCAGCCTGCCATATAAATAAAGATTTTTAATATCAGAATGAGAATGAGTGTTATTTTCCTGGATTATATTCATTATTACCTTTCATAGCCTGACAGAGTTATGGCAACCAAATTTTATCCCATGTGTCAAGTTTGATGGCTTGATGTGGCTGTCTGGACCCTTGTGCCGAGAAGGTTTCTGAAGCTGCATCTGGGTCAGAGACCAAAGATAATCAACAATCCCTGCTGTGGCTGTAAGACTGGCAGCTGGTGATTACACAGTATACACTTGCTGTGACTCACTCTGTACCTAACAGTTGTCTCTCTCTCTCTTTTTTTTTTAAATTTTTTTAATGTTTATTTATTTTTGTGAGACAGAGAGAGAGAGAGAGAGAGCGAGCATGAGTGGGGGAAGGGCAGAGAGAAAGAATCTGAAGCCGGCTTCAGGCTCTGAGCTGTCAGCACAGAGCCTGATGTGGGGCTCAAAACCACAAACCACGAGATCATGACCTGAGCCAAAGTCAGACGCTTAAAGACTGAGCCACCCAGGTGCTCCTAAGGGGTGCTTCTTAAATGTTTATTATTGATAATAAAGAATGGAACATTAGCATGCAAGATGCCAAAAAACCAAAGGTCAGAGGTTAAAGGATGGTGAGGACAACCAAAGCTAAAATTAAAAAATGGGATTACATCAAACTAAAAAGCTTTTGCACAGAGAAGGAAACCATCACCACAATGAAAAGACTGAATGGGGGAAGAGAAGATATTTGCAAATCATACATTCCGTAACGGTTATACGGGGCAGCTGGGTGGCTCAGTTGGTTAAGCATCCAACTTTGGCTCAGGTCATGATCTCACAGTTTATGAGTTTGAGCCCTGCATTAGGCTTTCTGCTGTCAGCACAGAGCCTGCTTCAGATTCTCTGTCCCCTTTTCTCTCTGCTCCTTCTCCACTCTTGCTCACTCTCTCTCTCTCAAAACTAAACATTAAAAAAATAAGGGATTATTATCCAAAAGATATAAAGAACTTACATAAATTAATATCAAAAGAAAACACCTATATATTTTTAAGAAGGCAAAGGACTTGAATACACATTTTTCAAAGAAGACATACAAATGGCCAAAGGTATATGAAAAGGGTTCAACATCACTAATCATCAAGGAAATGTGCAAGTCAAAACCACAGTGAGATATTACCTCACATCTGTCAGATCAGCTAGTGTCAAAAAGCAAAAATAGAAACAAGATAACAAGTGCTGGTGAGGATGTGGAAAAAAAGGAACCCTTGTGCACTGTTGGTGGGAATGCAGGTTGGTGCAGCCACTGTGGAAAAAAGTATGGAGTTTACTCAAAAAATTAAAAGTAGTACTTTCTAGCAACTCCACTTCTGGGTATTTATCCGAAGAAATGAAAATACCAATTTGAAGAGATATATGCACCCTTATGTTTATTGCAGCATTATTTACAGCCAAGATATGGAAGTCGACTATGTGTCCATTGGTAGATGAATGGATAAAGAAGATGTGGTGTATATGTGTAATGGAATATTACTCAGCCATAAAAAAGAATGAAATCTTGCCATTTCCAACAACATGAATGGACTTAGAAGGTATTATGCCAATTGAAATAAGTTAGACAGAGAAAGACATATACCAAACGATTTCATTTATAAATGGAATATAAAAAACCCAAACAAATGAACAAACAAAACAAAATAGAAACAGCCTCATAGATGTAGGAAACAATCTGTTGGTTATCACAGGTGGGAAGGGGCTGGGAGGGGTTGGGTCAAATAGGTGAAGGGTACTAAGAAGTAACAAACTCCCAAGTCATGAGGAGGTCATGTACAGCATAGGAAATAAAGTCAATAATATTGTAATAATTCTGCATGGTGACATATGCAGACTAGACTTATCCTGGGGACCATTTCATAATGTATAAAAACATCGAATCACCATATGTACTCCTGAAACTAATAGGATGTTGTATGTCAGCTATATGTTAATAATAAAGTAAGAATAATTTCTACCCTACTGCTTTTAGTGTTTTTTTAACTCCAAAAATATAAACTAATAAGTTTATGTCTCTCACAGTCCAAAATGATGAACTTTTTTTAAAAAGCTGCCATAGGAAGAAAAAAAGAAACAACCCACAAGCAAGACAGATCCCAAATAAAGGTAAAGGAAGATTTTTGTATACGTTCCAGAAAGTTTTTAAATGCCTTTCGTCTTGGGCATCCTGTGGCTGGCTGCCTTTCTTTATTACTGTAAGTCAGTGAGGGCGACTCCGCTGGCCATAGGGCCTGGATCCATGGAAGGTGGGAGTCAGTGGCAGGGCAAAGCAGCCCATGCCTGTAAGCTAAGGTTGACACCAGAGCTAAAGTTGATGATTCCTGCACAAGGAGATGAATGTCTTTGCTGATCTCTTTGTGTTGTCTGGATCACATCTCCTGCATGAACACATAATTAGAAGTTTGTTAGACTTGTTATCTGTTACACAAGCCTCTGTCTGTTGAAATGAGGGCTATTTTTAAGCAAAAGGAAATAATTATGAAAATGGAATTTATATTTGATAGTTTCACCTGGCTGGTCAAGGAGAAACTTGCCATTTCCCAATCTGCTTTGGGGATGGCAATAAAACGAGCGAGCAAGTTTAAAAAAAAGAAATTAGGGGAGGTTAGGGGTGGCAAAAAATAGTGCAGCACAGAAGCGTCCTAATGAAACAGCCTCAGCAAAGTTCAATAACTTGAAGACACTGCCCGCTGCATGAGGAAGTCATCTCTCAACCTAGTAAGAATCTATTTCAGGTCACATAACTTGAGGATGTGGGACTAAAAATAGCTACTAAAAGCTAAAGGAAGAAGTTTCCTCAGAACTGCATCTATTATCAGGGCAGGTAGCAGGGAGGAAGAGACCTCTAAGACACTACTTCATGAATGACCATGGCAATTAGGGAATCAAAGGATATATGCTCTCTTGTTTGTAATCCTACAGAAATTTTTTTAAAGGGGAGGGATGGTACTTTCAAGGGAAAGTTAGACAACCATTTCTCAGAATTTGGGGAGGGAATTGGTTCGTGATATAGCCAGGGTCACTGTGAACGAAGGTGGGGCACCAGAATCACCTGTGGAGCCAGCTAACAAGCCATCTTATGCAAACCTTCGGCCATGGGATCCGGGAATGTGAAATCACATCCTCAAGAGATTCTGGCACAGAGACAGTACTGAAAACAAACAACGTTTTACAGAATGTCTTCTGAAGTTTAATTCAGACAGGCAAAGTTTTGTAATAAATAAATAAAAATCAGTCTGTGTGGGTATTTGGAATGGCACTTCACACGCAGCGGGAACTAAATAAATTTAGGTTGAATTTGAATCTTAATTTAGAATGTTTTGGATTTCCTCGTTTTAAGTTTTCCCCTCATTTCCAAAAATGATTACAAGAACTGCAGATAGCCCGTTACTTAACATGTAGTCAGGACTCCATAAATGTTGGTTAATTTGAGTCCTGAGTTACTTTTCAAGACTTCTTAATATTAAATAGTATCTTCATTGAGTTAGCTCTTGGGACTGATTTTAAGTTTTTCTTTCATTTGCAACAATGATTATAAATAGGTGTTGCACATAGTGTAGAAGAGGTGTGTGTGTGTGTGTGTGTGTGTGTGTGTGTGTGTGTGTGTTAGAATCTGATTACTGAGTTAGTTTCCAGGAAACAAGCTTTTAATAAACCACAAATCTTAAAACACAGAGGTACTTGTCTGCTGAGTGCTCAGTCTGTAACAGTGCTTATCAGTGAAGAGGGACATATAATGTTTCAGATGCTCAGTCTGACACTTTTCTAAAAAAGATGGGATAACCAGAGTAGGAAAAGTTGCAAATCAGAAGTCCTAACAAAGCTGATTGTTTGCTGGCCTTCTTTTGCTTAGGATTAGAACCCAAACTGGGGAAGGAAAACAGAACTTGACATACCATCAAATCAGCGGGGACTTTCCCAACGGCCTTGCCTCTGGTTTCTCCTGGCAGGGACACCTGGAGCTGCGCACTGGGTACAGCAGAAAAATCTCCAATGGAAGCCCTATTTTTATTGTTTAAGGAGTGGGAAAGAGGTCCCTGCCCTGTCAGAGAGAGTGGGGGGGGGTGGTGGGATCTGTTTTGTTCTGTTTTTTTGTTGTTGTCTGCTCTTGCCCAAGCTTCCAGGCAATCTTATGGTTTAGGTTAAGAGCCTAAAACTCTGCGAGGAGGAACCTTTCCTTCTGACAGAAGAATCGTGGTCCAGAGGCTATTGGGGAGGTATTCCCATTGTTTTATTTTGCTACTTGGCCCCAAGGTGGGTAGTTACAGTAAGTTTATGACAAAGAAGGCAAATACAGTTCTGGGTTTCTCCCCAGGGTGCCATGAAGAGGTGCCCTTGGAAGCAAGAATGTATAAAGGAGATCCTAGAGATGAGGAGCCAAAGAAAGTGATCTCATAAAACTGTGTATGATCTCCTGAGCTCACCACCAAGCCATGTATATGTGGATCCGAATCCAGACAGCTTTCCAAAGCTTTGAGGACTGAAGTGTGAGGCAGACAATTGCCCAGGTCCTAGACTGGAAGTGAGCAGGCCTATATGTGACAGATCCAAAGTACATAGCAAAGATTTTTAAAAATGAACTAACAAAAGGACCACAGCTCACAGAAGGTGGGTAGGAAATTTTGGCCTGAACATAATCAAGTTAATTGCCTGCTAAACAAAAAAATCAACATCCTCCATACAGTCTTACTCAAAATGTCTGGAACATAATCCCAAATTACTTAAAATGTTAAGAATCAGGAAGATCTCAACATCTCTCAAGGAAAAAGACAATCAAGAGATGACAAACGGGAGATAAAACAGATGTTGGAATTATCAACAAAGGCTTTGAGGCAAATATTATAACCATGGCCTAAAAAGTAAGAATGAATATTATTGAAATGAATGGAAGATAGGAGATAGAAGATACAAGCAATGACCAAATTAAAAGTTTAGAATTGAAAAATATAATAGCCCAAGGGGAGCCTGGGTAGCTCAGTCGGGTAAGCGTCTGACTCTTGGTTTTGGCTCAGATCACGATCTCACAGTTTCATGAGTTCGAGCCCCATGTTGGGCTCAGTGCTGACAGCATGGAGCTTGCTTGGGATTCTCTCTCTTTCCTTCTCTCTCTGCCCCTGCCCCACTCATGCTCTGTCTTTCTCTAAATAAATAAATAAACTTAAAAAAGAAAAAAATATGATAGCCTAAAAAATAAAAATCACTGGGAGCACTCAATAGCTGAGTGGTGATGACAGACTGAAGTCAGTGAACTGAAAGATTCACAGAAAGTATGCAATCTGAAAAATGGAGAGAACAGAATTGAAAAATTAGAACAGTGAATCTACTACCCATGAGACAATACCAGAAAACATTTATTTTATCAGAATTCCAGGGGAGAATTTGTCCCCAGGGGGATAAAGTGTGATGCAGAAAAACTGCTTGGAGAAGTAATAGATGAAAATATCCCAAATTTGGTAGAAAACAAACTTACAGATTTAAGAGGCTCGTAAATTCCAAACAAGATAAACTCAAAGAACTCCATACCCAGGCACAACATGATCAAACTTCTAAAACTGAAGGCAAAGGAAAAAAATCTTTAAGGAAGCAAGGAAAACTGTCCTCTACAAAGGAACAGCAATGCAAATGGCTGTGGGGTTCTCATCAGAAACCACGGAGGACCAGAGGTAGTGCAGTTTTCTAATGTTTAAAGAAAAGAATGGTCAGTCTTGAATCCTAGAGCCAGCAAAAATATGCTCCTATAAAGAGGAAATAAAGACCTCCTCAGAAGGAGAATTAAGAGAATCCATCAGCAGTACACCCACTCTAAAAGGCAAATTTTCTTCAACAGAAAGAGGAATGTTATCAGTGAGAAACTTGGAACTTCAGAAATGATGGGAGAACAACAGAAATGGTAAATACGTGGCTAATATATTGGACTATTCTTCTCCTCTTACTCTTTAAATACAAATAATGGATGAAGACAAAAAAGATAATATTATCTTACTGGAGCTTCAATGTGTAGAGGTTATGATGATCTTGAAATGAATGGTGATGAGAACAACATAAAGGGAGAAGGGCAAAAGAACTTTATGGCAGTAAATTTTCATATTCCACTGGAAGTGATAAAATAATAATTATAAGTAGACTATAAAAGTTAAGTATGGGGGCGCCTGGGTGTCTCAGTCAGTTGAATGGCTGACTTGATTTCGGCTCAGGTCATGATCTCATGGTTCATGAGATTGAGCCCCACAGGCTCATGTTGAGTGTGGAAGCTGCTTGGGATTCTCTCTTTCCCTCTGCCCCCACCCTCAAAATAAATAAATAAAATTTAAAAAGTTAAGTATATATTTTGTAACTCCTAGATAAACACAAACAAATTAATACAAAGAAATATTTAAAATTCAATAGATAAACCAAATTGGAATAAACAAATTCAAATAATCAAGAATGCAGGAATGAGAAAAGAGAGGAATGTAGAACCAAGGGAACCAATAAGCAAACAAAAATCAAATAAACATAAATCCAAGTATATAATACAAAATGTGAACAATGCACATATGAATTAGAAATGAAAGATTATCAGAATGTCAAAAAAAGAGCCTCAATTTTATGCTATCTTAAGCAACCTACTTTAAATGTGATGTCATAGGTAATTTTAAAAGCTATCCATATAAGCACTAAACAAAAGAAGGCAGCAGTAACCATATTAATTTCAGACACAGTAGAATTCAGGACAAAGAAAATTGTCAGTGTTAAAGAAGGAAATTGCAGGGGTGCCTGGGTGGCTCAGTCAGAAATTACATAATGATAAGAGGCTCAATTCACCAAGAATACGTAACAATCCTCGATGTGTATGTAATCTAAAAACAGAACTTCAAAAACTGTGAAGCAAAAACTGTTATAACTGAAAGGAAAAATGTACAATCCATAATCCAACCCTTTTCCTTCACCTATAACTATGACAAGCAGACAGAAAATCAGCCAGGATATAGAACTGAATGATGTCATCAACCAATAGATCTAATAGACATTTACAGAACACCCTCAAAAAAAAGCATCAAAATTTTATACTGAAAAGTACAAAAGGCTGATGAAAGAAATCAAAGAACTAATAATTGACCTGGCATACCATGTTCATAGAGTAGATGACTCAATAGGGTAAAGATACCAATTCTCCTCAAATGATCTTTACATTTAATGCGATTCCAAAAAAATAAAAAATAAAAAAAAGTCCCAGGAAGATATCTTGTAGATATAGGCAAGCTAATTCTAAAATTTGAATGGAAAGACAAAATAGCAGAGTCAAAACAATTTTTAAAAGCTAGATTAATGTAGGAAAACTCATACTGTTTGATCCTAAGACTTACCATAAAGGTATAGTAGTCAATACTGTGTGGTTTGCCAAAGAGGTAGACTTGCAGGTAATGGAACAGAACACAGAGTCCAGAAATAGATCAACACAAGTATGCTAAACTGATTTCTGACAAAGGTGAACAAGCAATTCAATGGAGGAAGGAAAAGTGTTTTCAACAAATGGTACTGGAGCAGTTGGACATCCATAGACAACAAAAGAAAAGAAAAAAAAAAGAAAAAGAACTTTGACTTAAACCTGACTTCTTATATGAAAGTTAATTAAAAATGGATCATCAACCTAAATATAAAATATAAAGTGAGAAAACATATAGGGGAAAAAAACCATAGGTGAAAACCTTGACGTTGGGTTAAGTGAAGAGTTCTCAGACATGACACCAAAGGCACAATACAAAAAAAAAAAAAAAAAAAGAAAAGAAAAAAAAAGATAAATTAGGCCTCATCAAAATTGAAAATTTCTGACAGTGCAAAGCATACTGCCAAGGGAAAGAATAGATGAGGTACAGTCTGGAGGAAAATGCTGATTACAAAATATATAAAGAGAGGTGCCTGGGTGGCTCAGTTGGTTAAGCGTCCAACTTCAGCTCAGGTCATGATCTCATGGTTTGTGGGTTTGAGCCTCACATCAGGCTCTGTGCTGATGGCATGGAGCCTCCTTGGGATTCTCTCTTTCCTTCTTTCTCTGCCCCTACCTCACTATCTCCCTCTCTCTCTCTCAAAATAAATAAATAAACTTAATATATATATTCAATATATACATTATGTGTGTGTGTGTGTGTGTGTGTGTGTGTGTGTATAACTCTTATCATGCAATAAGACAAAAACCTCATTTTTAAAAAAATGGGCAAAATATTTGAACAGACATTTTGGTAAAAATATATAGAGATATATAAAGAAACACATGGAAAGATAAAGAAATGCAAATTAAAACCAAATGAGATGTCACTACACATATTAGAATGGCTGAAATGAATAAGTACATACAAACGTACACATGGACATATGTGCATACATAAATGGTAATGCCAAGGGCTGGTCACGATGGAGAGCATCTGTAATTTTTGTACACAGTGCTGAGAGTGCGAACTGGTACAGCCAATCTGGGGAACATTTTGGCAGTTCCTTAATAAGCTAAATATGCATTTACCACTGACCCAGCCATTGTACGCCTGTATATTTACCCCAGAGAAATAAACTTGTATTCACAAAGAAACCCAGACACAAATGTGTACAGTTATTGAATCCATAATTGTGAAAAACTGGAAACAACCCAAATGTCCAGCAGCAGGTTCACATAAACTGTGGCACAACCATACAAGACAACTACTCATTAATAACACAAAACAACCAATATACTCAACCAACTGGACGGCTCTCAAGGGAGTTATGCTAAATGAACAAAAGTCCATTTCAAAAAGTTACATACTATGTGATTCCATTTATGCTGTTCTGAATAGGTAAAACTCTAATGATCAGTGGTTACCAGGGGTTGAATTAGGGAAAGGCTGAATCTAAAAAGAGCAACACGAGGGAGGCTTTTTGTGTGGCCATAAAACTGTTCTCTGCAATGGCTGTGGAACTTGTAAGAATCTGTGCATGTGCTAAAACTCTTAGAATTATACATCTTAAGAAAAGTCAACTTTATTGTATTTAAAATTCTTAAAACTTTACTTTTGATCACATGCCAAACTTTCTTAAATTTGTAATGTTTTCTCATGCAAAGTGTATGGCTGTGTGTGTGTGTGTGTGTGTGTGTGTGCACGTGTGCGTCCTGTCCCTGTGTGTAATTCTCTATTCATCTGTGCAACCACCAACAGGAGATCCTTACAGTCTAATGGAAGGAACACATGCTTTGGGGGCAAATCAAAACTTGAATTCTTGCCTCCCAAATTTATCTAATTAATAGTAACCTACTGTGTGCTAGGCATGTGCTGCGTTCTAGGAATAGAAAGCCAAATAAAATAGATGTTTTGACATCAAGAAACTTACAATCTTGGGGTGCCTGGGTGGCTCAGTCGGTTAAGCGACCGACTCTTGGTTTCAGCTCGGGTCATGATCTCACGGTTCTTGAGTTCGAGCCCCGTGTCGGGCTCCACGCTGACACTGCAGAGCCTTCTTAGGATTCTCTGTCTCCCTCTGTCTCTGTTCCACCCCTCCCCCTCAAAATAAACAAGTAAACTTAAAAGAAAAGAAACTTACAATCTCGGGACGAATTCAAAAGTAAGCAGATAAACGTGAAAGGAGATACATAAAATGTGACAGGCTGTGGTAAGTTCTATCCAGAAAATAAACAGGCCGATGAGCTACAGCAGAATGAAGGAGGGGACATTGAGACATGAAGGAAGACAATGAAGCATCCAGGCAGAGCGCTAGGAAAAGAGGCCTTCTTGTTGTAGGAATCAGTGAGTGCAAGGGAGCAGGGGGGAGAAAACCCTGTGGAATTCAGAGAACGACGAAGCTGTCAATGTGGCTGGAGTGCTGTGAGGGGAGAGAGGAGGCCCAGAAGGCGCCATGTCATGGAGTGTGGCTGTCAGAGCAGTGGGCAGCCACTGGTTTTTGTGGTTGTGTTTTGTTCTTTTTTTTTTTTTTTAAGCAAGGGAGTGGCCATGATCTGGTTTCTGCTATCAATGGGACCTTTAGAAAATTCTTTTTTTAATTAAGTTTATTTATTTTGAGAGAGAGCTAGACAGAGAGAACTAGAGAGACAGAGCAAGCAGGGGAGGGACAGAGAGAGAGAGAGAGAGAGAGAGAGAGAGGGAGAGAGAATTCCAAGCAGGCTCTGTGCTGCCAGGGCAGTGCCTGACATGGGGCTAGATCCCATGAGCCATGAGGTCATGACCTGAGCTGAAATCAAGAGTCAGACACTTAGCAGACTGAGCCACCCAGGTGCCCCTGGAAAATTCTTTTAACTCTGAATCTCAGTTTCTGCATATGCCAAACGGGAGGAACAATACTTTTGTGAGAAATACACGTGCGCGTGTGCGTGCGTGTGTGCATGCATGTGTGTAGAATTGTGCAGGTTATAGCAGGTGCTCAATGAAATATGGGCTTCCCCTTTTTCACTGCGTCTCGTTATCTCTGGGTATGTGTGCCCCTATACTGCTTTCCTGTTCATGTGAGCTTCTGTCTCTCTTGTCTGTCGTTTTATCTTTCGTTGAACTCTGGGTGACCTCGGAAGGAGAATGTTAGCAAGTCCACAAGCACTAGCACAGTCAAAGCCTCTGGTTCCTGTTCTCTTTGCCCATTTGCAGCTCAGATTCAATTTGGGTGAACCATATGAAGTGGCTGTGTCAGTAGATCTCGACTGACTGAATCAGGCTGACCCAATTTCACGGAACTGAGCTTTGTAAGCACACCAAAATGTGACCAACACGGATCTCAGTGGTTTCCTCATCTGCTAGAGATTAGATTATTTTTGAGAACCAGTATGGCTCTAAATTCTGTAATCAGGCCCACGTTGATTAAAGGCACAGCCTTTGTCACCAGTATAAGTGAGCATCTATCTCTCTTGCAAACTGTCTTGATCACCGACAAATTCCCAGGAGGCTCTCTCCAGGATCACAGCACCAATATACAAAGGAGCTTTCCCAAATACTGCACTTTATCTCAAAAGCATTCAATCCTTGTTATCTTTTCATTAGGCAGGTTTTAGGGTTTCATTGCATGGAGCACCGTTTCCATCACTTCCTTGAGGATAGGCTTGGTAGAGAATACAGCAGAATTAGAGAATCAGGTCTAACTAATTCAGTCAGTTGATAAAGTTCTAGTTTTCAGGTCCAACGTGAGACACCTAATTTATAGTTCCTTGAGGACAATGTATAACATCTATAAAATGTATCTTGAACAATGCTTTTTAGCCTGCTAATCAGTTGTTTGAAACAGAAATCCACTCTCCACCGCTTTCTAAGCAAAGCCAAGTCATTTTATCTGTCCACAAGCGAGAATAACGTTATCGTGTATTAGCTGAACGATGTCCTATGACGTGGTGGGTAGGCGTATTTATAATACTCTACTTTAGTACGTAATACTTTATCCAGCTCTCTACCTCCCCTTTGACAAAAATAAGGAGATAAAAATTAAAAAGTTACAAATCTCAAAAGCTCATTTCCTGAAGAGAGGATTGCAACTCCTTGTCTTTTCTCCCGCTCTGTGCAACGTCTGCTAACTCCACCCCCCAAGCACTGACTTTCACCAGACAGGTCAGTTTAAGCAGGTCATATTCATTTCCAAAGGGTTTTCATTACTACCATTAATCTTTCCCCAGATCCTCATGAGGAGATAAAGCAGATATCAATACAAATAAATATGCTGTTTATTTATTCATATCAAAGCTCCTTTCTTCTCAGCAGGAAGTGAATTTCGGCCTCAGTCTCCAATCTCCCATTAGTGATGAATCAAAGGGCGAGAGCAGGGAAAACTTGAAAATATTAAGATCGAGGAGGCCTCCAGGGCCTGGCTGTCCTCCGCTTTTTCTACTGAGTCTTTCTTTCTTCAGGGTGTTGTCATTAAGCTCACTGGTGAGTCTGGGGTGTAGCATGGTGGGAGTTCATCGTGAAGATCAGTGACACAATAAATATGATGGTTTTAAGTACGCTCTTCTCAACCCAATCAATAATAACTTTCATGTGATCTTGAGATGCAAAGTTCTTCCACACATTGCTTCTGGGCTCTGCTTAATCACGCCTCCCCCTCTTGTTTGAGTTCTCATGACTGAAAACCATGCTGCTAATCCCCCAGCAAAAGGAACTGCTCTATATTGTCTCCACTTGCTTTGCAAAGATTCAGTGGCTCCATCCTGTCCATAAACCAAGTTATCATTGCCTGAGCCCCTGGGAGATTCTTCTTCCTTTCACAAGAGAGAAGAGACACTTTTATTTGTCTAACCCCTCCCCGCACCCCCCCCCCCATATCGTTATGGTGGTAATCAGCTGTGGGATTCACAATTTCTTCATAGAAAAATAAAAACTGTTTTGAATTTCAAACCCAGAGAAAGAAATGAAGAGAAGGGGGAATACGTCAGAGATCGCTTCAGCCTGTATAACACCAAAACACTGGGTAAAAAATAAAACCACTAGCCAGACTTTGTGATGTTTAGCTGGTAGGGTGTTGCTGTCCAAATGGGACAAGAGGTAAGGAGGGCAGAGTCATGACCCATGATGGAGGCAAATCAGGCCAGTTCAGGATCCCAAAGACTAGCTACATCATTGGTTCCTAAGAAAGAAGTGATCCCAACACACAGCTTTGTGCACGAAGGGCTCATTCGGTGCCATACATTCTGTTTTCATATTTTGTGTCCTATCCACATACCCACTTAAGACTCTTAGTTCATAAGCCTCTTTGTTCCTTCAACAAATAATGTGTTCTATTTTGTCCTCATTTGATCATATGGCTTGAAATAATTTACTCAACTTACTCATAAATTATTCCGGGTCCGATGCTCTGTCTGTTCTTACAGATGAGAATTTCTGGCCTCTCTCAGAGTTTATCTTTCTTACCATAGACAGTTTCTGTGCATATTTTTCCTCTCCCTTCACAATAGGGACCGAGAAATTTCAGTATTGAGGTATTTGGAGGGTTTCTCCTCCCTCTACCTAAAATGAGTGATTTTAAGTGAGCATCTGATTAGCCTTGTTCAATAAAACTTCCCAAATTCCAAATCTCCCTTTGCAGGTCTACCATTTTAGAGCTGGCCAAGGGCCACTCAGCAGCTCATGGCCACACATCCATGTGCAAGGAAAGACACTAAAGCTGAATAGGAACAAAGAAAATTCATTATGTCTGGCAATGATGTGACGTGTTCATGGCAACCATTTTGGAGAGTATGGAGAAAATTGGCAATCCTTAACTCTGTGATAATTTTACTGCCTTCAGCTTCTTAAATAATTCAATAGCCCTTTTTGCTTGAACGTTAGCATATATAACCAGAGGAAACTTGGGGGCAGCATCGGGGCTAGATTGGTAAATTCATTATGTTCTCTGAAGAGAAGCATCAGATTCCAGAAAAAAAAAAAAAAAACACAACAGTATAGCTGAGACAAGCTTGAAAGTTCACCATCAATATGGATGCTAATACATCACAAAATTTGCCTTCAATTTCTATTTATTTCCCTAACAGATTTCTAGGTTATCTACAACCATTCCTGTTCCACATGAGAAGTTTATATTAAGGCTATGCGGATATTGGACACGAGATAATTATTTGGGAACATATTTATGAAAATAAGATTACTTTTTCAGGGTTTTAGTCCATGATTTTTCCTTCAAGGTTTGACAACTGACTAATAATAATGCCAATAAACACCAACAATAACATATTTGTCATTCCACTATAATAGCTAAGTGGAAGCAATTTTAGCGAAACATGATCATCTCTTGAAAACAAGATTTGGATTTGCAAGAAATGAAAGAAGGTTCACATTTCCCCTAATAATGGGAAAGAGATTATTTTTGAGGCCCAAAGACAACATAAGTTGTTTTGAATTGGGCTTCATCTCATTATTGATATATTTTCATTTGCTGAACTGCAGCAGAGTTATGATCTTCACTGGTTTCCTGTTGAGAGTTTTATCTTTCCATTTTTATAGTGTATGCTTTTTTCAAAAGAGTAAACTTCCAGAGCAATTTGTTTAAGAAGATACAGCTACTGAATATCAAGAATGCTAAGAAACTGTTATGAATACACTACAGCTTTTCCTGAGAACAAAGCTTTGCCCTTGGCTCTTCACCTCTGATAGCATTCTGGAGAATTTGGCGCAAGGCTGCTGGGTACAGTTGGGTAGGTTGTTCACTACACAAGGGCAACTGACCAAGAGATGAGGGGCTGAAATTTGGCTTCGCTTGCACAGCTGTATGCCCTGGCATTGGGCTGCAACCCACTGGAAGAAGGAGTGCCTTTTACTAATTTTCACAGAGGCATTTATGCACTCGTGGCAGCCTTATTTAGCTTGGCAACTAACACCTAATAGGAAAACTCTCACATGTTGAGATTAATTGGTTTGCTCCTTAAAGTGCAGAAAGAAGAGAGTGTGTCCACAAGCAAGATATGGGCACTGCAGGTATGGAAGGAAGAATTCCTCATCGCGAGACAGACATAGCTATCTACCTCAGGGTATGTCACAACTCCTTCCAGACTATTTCCTTATCAGTAAATTAGCTGTAATAATGTTTATACAGCAAGGTAAAGTATATCCTATACTGGCTGGTACTTAATAAGCCTGAAGTGCTTGGTGGTAGTTGTGGTGGTTGCTGCTGCTAGTGTTTTATTGTGCTGTGATTAATATCTCTTCCTTCCCCTCACTTCACAGTTAAGATTGTCACTCTGCCAGAACCAGCTCTCCCGTGCATACACGTGCAGCTAGGAACATTCGAGAAGAGGGAACAGAGCTCATCCCCACCCTGTCTTCTGTCTGCTGTCCATACAGTGGATAGTGAAGCAGAGCCTTTAACTCCCCCCCACCCCCCCCCAGAAGCTAGGGTGTGCTGCACAAGAGCTGCCTTATTCTCACTCTGGACTAGTGGTGTTGAGAGGAGTTTGCAAACCGCTGTAACAATGGGAAGTATCTGAGGGTTCATGAGCCTTTGCAGTTCTGTGAGGAGCGAGTCTCTGGCTTTCACTCAACTCTGAAAGTGCCTCTCTCCCAAAAGTTAAGACCTGCAGTTCTGGACTAAGGAGAGGGGGAAGGAATTAAGGAAGATTATTTCTCTCCAACTCCAGGAAATGGAGTTCTTGTCTGGAATGCATGTGTCAAGATCTGCCCTGTCCAGCTCTCTGCCTCCTATTCATCTCTTTCTGCAAGACTTGGGCTGCCCAGCTAAGGTTGCTGGTTCTTACTAATGCAGGATGATCACCCTTCCCTTCAGCTGAAGCAAATACTTGGCATATAGCGTGTGCAGTATCTACTGCTGCTTTGTATCTATTCTGTCAGCCCTCGGCATGGATCCCTAATCTCTACTACCCATTTTCTCTTTCCAGCTTCTTATTCCTTGATACTTACTTCTTCCATTTGGTACATCCATCCTCCCTCAGTTCTAACTGCTACCGTTCCAAATCTGAACCTGTTCTGGGAATCGTGTGCCATGCCTGCCACTGAGACCAATCTCTGTGCGTGCCCTCTGCCCACTCTGCTTTCTGATCTTGTGGTTCTGATTCTTTGCTTTAGTCTCCTGCTCTAAACACAGGCTTTTAAAATAAATCATGTTATTCAGCAATACATTCCAATAACCACAGTTCCATTCTGGGATTGGACAATAGGTCATCGAGGCCTGTAGTATATGATTCATCTTGGCTTTTTTCCAGAACCTCAACTTGAATTGCAATCTTGTTGAGCTAGGCAAGGATTCAAACGTCCTTCCGAAAAAAACAGTGTAAGTAAGATCAGGGGTTCTAATAAGGGAAATATACCTGCTTGATCTCGGGGCAAGTCCGAGAGTCAAAGGGCCATGAGTTCCCTCACCTGTGTTCCTGGATCTGCCCTCACATTCACTCCTACACTGTGACAGGAACATTCCACTGCTTTACATTTCCATCTCTATTCTCCTTTTACATCCTGCACTTGCAACAGTGATCACACTCACCCTCGCGCGCATGTTCTGCCAACTCCTCACACTCGAAATGTCCAAACCCTCAATTCACTGTCTCCCTGCGAATGACCTCTAAACTCAGATGCATTTTTACACACTGCTGTCAGAGTAGCCTTTCCAATATGAAACTTTGAGATAGTTGTTGGCTACCTCAAAAAGTTCCAGTAGGGGAGCCTGGGTGGCTTAGTCGGTTAGGCATCCGACTTCAGCTCAGGTCACGATCTCACGGTCTGTGGGTTCTAGCCCCGCGTCGGGCTCTGTGCTGCCAGCTCGGAGCCTGGAGCCTGCTTCGGATTCTGTGTCTCCCTCTCTCTCTTCTCCTACCTCCCTTGTGTTCTTTCTAACAAAAATAAATAAACATTAAAAAAAAAGTTCCAGTAACAGTCTGTTCCCATAGAACAAATTTCGAACTTCTCAAGATGGCACTCGAGACCACAGTCTACTTTAGGGGGGAAGGACCTCTTTTGCCAACATTACAATAACTTGGGGAAATGTCCTTCTCATTGAGTGTACCTTCCATGCCAATTCATAAATATCAAAGTACCTGTAGAAAGATGCACCTGTATAACTTACTGCTTTCTAGCACCAGGTGTGGCCCACAGAAGATGCTTAATAAATCTCATTTTATTATTTCCTCATCCCTGTGCCCTTAGGACAATTTTTCTTTTCTTTTTTTTTTTTTTTAGTTTTTATTTACTTATTTTTGAGAAAGAGAGAGAAAGAGAGAGAGAGAGAGAGAGAGAGAGAGAGAGAGAATCCCAAACAGGTTCTGCCCCATCAGTGCAGAGCCTGACATGGGGCTCAATCCCATGAACTGTAAGACCCATGACCTGAGCTAAAATCAAGAGTTAAATGCTTAACCAACTGAGCCACCCAATATTTAACTCCAACATAGAATTTTTGATTTCTCTCTATTTATATGTATTATAAACATTTTTCTCTTTACAATATTCCGAGTATTTGCTGACCATGGCTCAATAACCGCATAGCTTTTTTGCTCTGAGGTCTATTTTTTCCTTCTGCCAAACATAGCATTGCTCTCTTGTTCTTTTTTAACCGGGTTTGTTTAGAATTTAGAGCTGGAGTGCTGAATCTACCATTCCATGTTGCTGGTATGCACTGGAATTAGACATCTCACAAACCCTACTGAAATAAGCCAAACCTTTACCTCTGGATGGTGAATCTCCAGATTGGGGATGGGTGGGGGGCCAGTAGTTGCTGATCTAAGTAGCACTTAGATAGCACAACTCTGATAGCCTTGCTGAATTTCACTTTCCTCTTAGGTCCCTCTCACCTTGATTGGAATGGCCTGCACCCATATCTCGGCTGCAGATGTGTGCTACTGTCCATATCAAACTCTGGCCTATGCATGAACCCAAAGGTCTTCCCTTGTGATCCTGAGCAAAGCTGAGGCACCATGAAATAAAACAAACAAGAAAGACTTCACCAAGTGTGAAAGAAGAGCAAAGATACAGCAAAGAAAGAACTAGAAGCCTAGACTTGGTCATGATTATACCCACATAGATTTGTGGTATTTCATAGCTAGTGTCTGACCTTTCTTGTTCATGGCCCATCCTTGTTGGAAGTAGAAGCTAAGGGCAAGATGGCCTCCTTGCAACACACACACACACACACACACACACACACACACACACACACTATATGTATTTACATTGTAGTTTCTGGTAGTCTTGTCTAAGGTTGATGCCTAACTTCTCGAGGACTTTTTTAAGTCAAGCTGGGGTTACAGGTATCAAAAGCAGTCATGTCAAGATCCCTCACTGTGTGAGAGAGGACAGGATGCCTGCTCTGTAACAGGACAAAGCTGACAAAATCTTGGGAGGCTTGGCACCTTCATAGAGGAAGTGATGAACATTTGTTCACCGCAGTATTCCTAAACTGCACATATGCCCTCTGGATGTGGGTCTGGAATCATTGGGTTTCTTCTCCTCTACCCCCTCAGCCATTTTGGTCTGCTTATTTGATACTTCTATGAATAGCTGAGTGATTGCATCATGAGAATGCTCACGTCGGTTTCTCGAATTCTTTCTAAAGCTGACTCTTGCTTTTAATGTACAGGTTGCCCTCGCTGTCTGAAAGGGTGCTCCTACGGAAACTTTCCCAAGCCAAAATGGCGAAAGGCGAAAAAGCAACTTCCATTAATTTTCATGGGAAACATTGTAAGCCTACCTAGATCCGAAAAATCACGTCTCCCAGGCTTTTCTGATACCTTAGCGCACATCTTGCTAACGGATGCACGAAACAAACCGAGACAAAGCCCAGATGCGCACAGACACCGCGCAAAGCTCTGGCAGCTAGAGGCGGAGGTGCTGAGCGCGGTCCCCAGGGAAGGAGCCTGGCGGGGCAGCTCCAGGCGCGCTACTCGGAGCGCGCCCCGCCTCCTCGGATGCTCCGCGGATGCTCAACCGAGGTTGAACGCTTACTTGCACGTTTTGCCTTTTTCCGTAAGAGTGAAAATCCTCCTCAGATTTCTCCTGGTTAGTGAAAACAGATACCGACGTAGTAGGTCTTTTGCGACGCAAACTTTTGAAAAGTGGGGCATGCATGTCTCATTGAGTTTGCTGATCTCACCAGCCATTCCGCCAACGAATTAACTACCAAACACAGCACTGCCTTCCTTTCAGGGACGTAGCTGACCAAAGCGTCTAACCTCCTCCAGGCTACTCTCCATGGGGTGACCAGAATACTTTCAGAGAAGTTCCCCGGCTCAACCTTCTATCGGTTTGACAGTCACTGCACTATAATTAATCAATCCATATTCAATACCAATCTATTGAATACTCACTGCAACACAGAATCCGCTAGGTTTTCTTCCCTAATACCTCCTATTTTATCCCCACCAAAAAAATCACGCGCTGTTTGTTTTGCATTATAGTTTTTCCATATGTTGTGGCAAGCAAATTGTTATAAGACAATTTGCTACTCCTATGAAATAAATATGAAGTCCCATCAAGAATCTGTTACCTCTATAAGGCAGGTATGTAAGTAAAACATGAAAGCGTTAAGTCTGACTTATATTTGTCTAAGTTTCTGTGTGTGTGTGTGTGTGTGTGTGTGTGTGTATTTATATAACATGTATAACATGGTATATATATATGTGTGTATATATATATGTGTATATATATATATATAAAAAACATGCCAGCATTAAAATTACACTAAAGAAAAATTATTTGAAAAATTATTAATTGCTAAGTTGCAAAAAAAAAAAAAACAAAAACACCCACAATCAGGATGCATTTTCAATTAATAAGTCCAGCCTCTGGATCTCCAGTTTGGCTTGTATGAACAAGTGAACTGCGTTGGGCATGAAAGCCAGTATTTAGAGCCAGTAGCTGTGTGCACACATAGTTCTGGACGATTTATTATTCTGTACAGTAAATGGCTGGCCCATAATTCACAAGCTGAGAGTTAATGAGAATATCTGTCCTTAATACCCATAAGAAAGATAAGGACCAGCATAATGTGGTTTATCCAGCACTTCCCAGCCTTTCAAGGGCAAGAGTGAAAGCCTCTGACAGCAAAATGCAACAAGAAATATTGCACTGACCTACAGACTTCCTGCTCTCCCATCAAACCAATCCATGTGTACAGGCACTAAGGAACAATTCATTCTGAATAACTGTTCCCAAATAACTAGATCCTTTATAATTGTTGGCACAATTAATGATATGATTGTGTTGCTCCAAAGAAGAAAGGGATGGAGAGAGAAATTTATTTCTTCCTCATAACTTAGCTAGCAAAACTAGAATATATACACACATATGTGATGTTATACAATTATTTTCACAACCATATATAAAATATACATTCTCTATATATTCTATTCAAAACTACATGTGTATTATTATATATTATATATTTATATATATAAGATATGTAATATTCATACACACAAATGATATATACACAAATGCACATACACATAACATATATACACAGAAGGGCGGGATAGCAGTGAGAAACAAATTAAACAGGGAGAAAGTCCCCCAAATGACTAATTGTTTATCAGTTTATCTGATTTTATTACCAACCTTTAGAAAGTAAATATCTGCTTGGGGCCTCATCAGAGCAGTAATAAATATTAATAATTACCAATTGACTACAGGTTTTAAATGGTCTTTCTAAAGCAACGTGTCAGCAATACTGTGTTCCTAGTAAGCATAGAATGGATGTCTGCATTAACAGCTTCTCCTCTGTGTGGGGTTTTAAAGTCAGGGATGTTCTCAACGGTCTATCCTAATGGCCTCTAACTCTCTCTGCTATTTCCTTGAAGGCAGTTGAAGTGTCTTGTAAAGAAGATGTGTTACCACTCTGTGCTGAAATGAACCTACAAAATGCCCCACCTTAAATAAAGGCAGACTCTGTGTGTGTGTGTGTGTGTGTGTGTGTGTGTGTGAAACAGAGAGAGAGAAAGTGTGTGCGTGGGTGTGCATACATGTTGTTTAGGAACCTGATAGGGTTTAGCTAGGATGTGTTCCTCCCAGTGGTTTGTGGACCAGCAGTGTTGAAGTTTGTTAAAGCCGAAAATCCTCAGGTCCTTCCCATTGTCGATCTACTAACTGAGGGAGCCCAGGAATCTGTGTTTACAAGTTCTGCAGGCGATGTGTTTGCTCACTAAAGCTTCTGAAGTATCGGAATGGTTTTTCTTGACTCAGTATCGTGCTGTGAATCAAGTGGGTATGAGCCAGCAGATGCCAGAGACTTCGTAATGTGATCGCTGGCATTTTAAATTTTATATAAACGGTCAATGGTGTTGCTTGTATACTAATGGAAGATTTGATATTGCATTTTATGGAGGACATGCTCACGGGATCCAAAAGAGTAAAGAGGTATTAAGAGTCTTTTTGTCCCCCTCCTGCACTGTGGCTTACGTGGCAGGAAAGCATTCATTTTCTTCTGAGTTTAATCACACTTCAGTCAGACCACAAGAAACAGAGTTTGAGTATTCATGTTAAAATTCTATTCCTTCAAACAACGGTGTCTGAGGAGAAATGCAGAAAAAGCCAGAGAGGAATACAGAAGTGACCCAGTCAGGTTTGTGATCATTCGCTAAGAAAGGCTTACGCGTGTACTTACATGTACCGCCTGCAAAATTTGGGCCCCAACTCACTGTTGGCAATTCCTGTTCTACACGGTCAACTAGCTGATGGAGTAACACTGAGCATTCTCCCTTTTGCATAGACTGTGTTCCTTTCCCTTCCCCTTAATCTATTGCCTCAAAGGCAGTCCAGAGTGGTGTGCAGGCTGAGCAAGTGTGACCTTCCTTCCAAGCATCAGTGAGGTAAACAAAGAGCAGGCAAAGTCAAAGCTAGTGATTGGAAAAGTAATGACAGCCTTCTTCTCAAGCCCTTGGAGAAAAATCATGAGTATTTGAGACTCTACTGTGTCTGCCTGAGTAAGGAGAGACAAAAGAAAACAAGGTACAACGTGATCTTAGGGATGTTTTCCTTTCCGGTCCCTGGCCTCATCCTTCTTAGCTAAAATGGGAGAGCAAAACTATTATGGCATCCAACTGGGACAGAAGAACAAAGATGTTACCTAGTTTTAAGACCAGCTCAAGGTATCCCCTGGTTCTAAGCTAGGCATTGGGTTATGGGTATCTATTCAATAAAGTTGTGTATCTGATGCTTTTCTTTTTTCACTTTTAGCTCAGGGTGTGCACAATATCCTGCCTGCTTAACACTTAATTTCTGGGCTGACTGAGGTTTTGGCAATATGTGAACCTGGCTGGCTTCTTGCCACAATCTGCAATCTGCAGCTGCCAGTCTAATTTCTGCCCCCTGAGCTGTTCCACATGGCTTCAGGTGCCATTTATCACCAAATACCACGCAGGCGTCCAGTGGGCAGAAATTCTATCAATATGCATGTTTGCCACAACATGCATATACCCAGTTTTATTTCAGTCTGGCAATTCAAGACTTTATCAGATCAACAGAGAAGGAGTACTGTGTGTGTAACAGGTTACAAATGTGCAAAAGGTTTTGTTTCATAATTCCCACACCCACCCTCCAACAAAGCCATAACATTTTCCCAAGGCTATTGTAATGAGAACAAGGCAGGTAGAGATTTGTCAGATAGATGGAGATATAGACGACCTTTGTTTTCTTAAATTTTAAGGTTGGGGAGCATGTGTGTGTGCACCATACGCATGTGTGTTTACCTGTGTTAGTCACAGTGCACCACAGATAGGAGTTTGTGGTAAATGTTTGTTGAATGAATTATTGAAAATATTTGTTGGATACTTGGCTCAGGTCATGATCTCATGGTTTGCGAGTTTGAGCCCCGTGTCAGGCTCTGTGCTGACATCTCAGAGCCTGGAGCCTGCTTTGGATTCTGTGTCTCCTAGTCTCTCTCTGCCCCTCCCCCACTTGTGCTCTCTCTCTCTCTCTCTCTCTCTCTCTCTCTCTCCCCCTCTCCCTCTCACTCTCCCTCTCCCTCTCTCAAAAATAAATAAACATTAAAAAATTTATTTAAAAAAACAAAAATATAAATAAACAAAGACATACATGTATGTATGTTATTCATAACAGTTATAAAAAAAGCAAGCTACTTCTGGAGCGAGTTACACCCCTGTGTTAGGTATCTTAATCAGTAGGGATCTAATGAGACAAAGTTAGCACATAATTTCTGGCACACAACTGGAAGAGGTCTCAAATAATCTTGTCGAAGGGCAAACATCCTAGCAGAGGATGGCCTCATAGTCATAAATTGTATTTTGGCGACAAAGGGGGGATTATTTCCATCAGAAAATAAAAAGACCAAAGCTGGTGCAAGGTTGCCTCGGAAATATTTCTCAGTGACACCCCAAAGGAAGCTTATCCTTAGAGAAAGCTGCAATTCTTTTGATGGATTACAAGTGGAAGGATTCCCCTTAAAGATGTTAGAGACTTTCCAAGTCCCACAAACAATTGGCTGCAATCATGTAATCAGTCATCTCCAAATGTTATCCCACCTAGGCTCATAAAACTTTTACTTAATGATTTTGTCAGGCATATCCACCCAAGGGAGTTTCTGCCTGAAGAAAGTAGTGGGAAAATAGACATATGCTAAGAATCTTCCTAGTTAAGGGATTGAAATAACAAGCAAAAGACAATTAGCGCATATAATCAGCACTTTGGAAATTTGCTGCCTGCAAGGTTTTAAAATTCCCCTTTTAAAGATGATTAACACCGCACTGTCACATTTACTTTTCAAAGGGATATAAACAGAACTTTTGTGTGGTATGATTTTTTAATCATTTGTTTTAGTTTGTAAACTGAGGTTCACAAATGTTTCTCACCAGGTAATTAACTGCTGCCCGTTCATGTAGGCAGTAGGAAAAGAAAGGAAAATTCTAGTGTCAATGATTTTAACGTCTATTTTTCTTACTCTTTTTTTCTTATAACCCCAGGGCCCCCCCCCCCAAAAAAAAAGAACAGAACAGAGATGAACTTGTAGTTCTGATTGATTGACAATAGGATGTCCTGCTGGTCTATGTTCAGAATGTGTACCTGGAAATTTGGAAGAATTTGCCTCATACAATCAAATAAAAATCAGTTGCTACCCTGACTTCATTAACTGTGATGGCATTTATTACAGTGTCATTTCTTCATCTCAGATGAAGCTTTTATCTCAAAATAGAATGTGTCCTCGTCTCTTTCTGAGACCTGTTTCATAGTAAAACAGCTGCCAACACTCATAAAAGAAAAAAAAAAGCTCTTTAAAAGTCTGAGGCTATATTTAGTACACAAAGCCTTTGTTGCATACATTACCATATTCTTTGTCAAGTACATGGTTCCAACATACAAGGTGAAGATAAGAGAGGTACCCTTCGCAAGATGAAGAGGGAAATGGAGAGAGAGAGAGGGAGCCGCAGCTCACAGAATCCAAGGCACTATTGCCAAACCCAAGAAAAATGCGGGGGGTTGGGGGGGATCACAGAATGTTAGTGCCAGGGGGATCTTACATTCATCTAGCGGAGAAATTACCAAATGTCAGCGCAGGAGGGATCTTATGGTCACTGAATGCTGTCTTTCCACTCTAGAGGCGAGTAAACTGAGGTTGGAGCTGACAAAGATAAACATGGTGGTTACGGGACACTTGAAATATAGCCAGTGCAACTGAGGGCCTGAATTTTTTATTTTATTATTTTATTTTTAATGTTTATTTATTTTGGAAAGAGAGAGACAGAGCATGAGTGGGAGAGAGGCAGAGAGAGGGAGAGACATAGAATCTGAAGCAGGCTTCAGGCTTTGAGCTGTCAGCACAGAGCCCAACTTGGAGCTCGGACTCACGAACCACGAGATCATGACCTGAGCCGAAGTCAGATGCTCAACCAGCACCCAGGCGCCCCTGAGGGCCTGAATTTTAAATTTTGGTAACTTTAAGTTCCAACTTCAATTTCAGTGGGCTCACATGGCTAGTGGCTACCCTGTTGGACAGGTCAGAGGCCCTTCCTAGATCCTTCTCTTCAATTCGGTCTAAAGTCACGGCCAATCTGTTAAAACTCAAAAGAATCAAAAAAGACAAAAATCATTCACAATAAACAAAATCATCAAAGCCTTCTGAAACCATTCAGGAGCATGACAGGCACTCCAGGGGAACGTGATCAATAAAACAAAGACCTACGAGAACCAAAAACATCTATGAGGACCTCGATTCTTTCTCAGGAGGTGTGGAAAGCATAAGAGAGAGACAAAGTGGCAGCAGAGAGCAGCCAGGAGCACACTTCTCATTCTGACCTCTCAGCTGGCGAGAATTCTGCCCCAACTGCGACAGGATGAAGGAAAGAAAGCCTGTTGAGAGACAGAATCAACAAAGGACAAAAGGGGAACCACTGAGCAAGATGGCGAGGTTGGAAAGACCAAGAAGATCACCCTGCCCATCTCCTTCCCGAATCACACACGGAATCAATGCCGAGAGGATGAGTGGAGAGCAGACACTAATCAAGAATATTGGATTTTTATCGCTATGTTAGCAAGTTGGAGTATGACCTTGGGAAGCACACTTAACTGGCTATCTCACTTGCTTCATCTGCTGGAAGAAATGGTAATGAGACTTGGTTTCAGGTGCTTGGGGAGGCGTAAGATGAAAGTGTAAGATAGAATCATCACTTGTTCCTTTTCCCCTTTCTATCAGGCCATACTTCTCTTTCCAGTTAATAAGACCAATCACTTTCAAACCACAGTCTAGTGTCTTGTTATAGAATCCTTCTTTGAAAACAGTCAGGCTTAACACTTTTTTTAGCTTCTTTGAAAATATAACAATTGGAGCTAAAATTAGTGTTGTTCGTGTACTCAATAGAAAAGGCTTTACAATATTTAAAGAAGGAGGATGACTGTGTGAGGAAGTCCGTGGAACCTAAAGAAGTAAATGTGAGTAAATGTTGAATTAAGAATACTCTGAACTATTCTTTTTTTAAAAAATTCATTTCTATTATAAATTTAAACAATTTTCAATGTTTATTTATTTTTGAGAGAGAGAGAGAAACAGAGCACAAGCAGGGGAGGGGCAGAGAGACAGGAGGACACAGAATCTGAGGCAGGCTCCAGGCTCCGAAGTGTCAGGACAGAGTCTGACACGGGGCTTGAACCCATGAGCTGTGAGATCATGACCTGAGCCGAAGTTGGACGCTCAACCGACTGAGCCACCAGGCACTCCTTGTATTGTAAATTTTTTTAATGTTTATTTATTTTTGAGAGAGAGAGAGAACAGTAGAAGGCAGAGAGAGAGAGAGGGAGACACAGAATCCGAAGCAGGCTCCAGGCTCTGAGCTGGAGCCCATACACATAGAGCCCAACACAGGGCTCGAACTCACAAACCATGAGATCATGACCTGAGCTGAAGTCAGATGCTCAACTGACTGAGCCACCCAGGCTCTCCCTATCCTGAACTATTCTTAATTAAAGTTCCAACAATTATGATTCTGAGGGTACAATTGCAAGTTATTATAATTTCTTTCACTTCTACTATTTTTCTGCATGCCAGAAAATTTTCTTATTTTCTAACTTCAAGGTTACTCAAGAATGATTGTCTTTGAAAAGCACATTGTTGTAATATCACTTGCATCTTACTTTCCTATCCAATGTTTTCTCCATTTGTTTTTTAATTTCGTCTATTTAGGAAACTATATAGTGCTTGCTATATATCCAACACTAATCTAAGCACTTTACAAACGTTGAGGCATTCAATCAACAATGTTAGGAGGTAGGTACCATTACTCCCTCCAACTCATAGAGGAGGAAGCAGATGCGAAAAGGGGCTTAAGAGTCTTTCCCAAGCCATGGACAGAATTCCAAATGGTGGGGAGTGAAACAACCCATCTGGGTCTCTTAACCTCTAGGCCATGCTGCCTCGTTTTATATACACACTTAGGGCAAATTTAAAATGAGTGTTTGTAAAATTAACTGCCTTGAAACACTTTTTTAGGCCACAGTTTTTCCTCAGTGTTGCTTCCCCATACCCTCTATCCCCACTCACTTTATTTCTGAACAATCTTATACATGTGAGTCATTTGTCTCCAAAAGAGCTAAATCACCACTAGAACAAAGACCATATTGGAGGAAAACATCAGTACCAGTTTGTTTGTTTGTTTGTTTTTACTTTATTGTTTCTGAAATTTAATTTTTTTATGTTTTATTTTTTATATTTGAGAGAGAGAGAGAGAGAGAGAGACAGAGCATGAGTCAGGGAGGGGCAGAGAGAGAGGGAGACAGAACCCGAAGCAGGCTCCAGGCCCTGAGCTGTCAGCACAGAGCCTGACGCAGGGCTTGAACTCACAAACTGTGAGATCATGACCTGAGCTGAAGTCAGATGCTTAACTGACTGAGCCACCCAGGCACCCCTATTATTTCTGAAATTTAAGGAACAAACTGGAGGGTGCCTGGGTGGCTCAATCAGTTAGGTGTCTGACTTCGGCTCAGGTCATGATCTTGCGGCTTGTGAGTTTGAGGCCCACATTGGGCTCTGTGCTGACAGCTTGGAGCCTCGAGCCTGCTTCAGATTCTGTGACTCCCTCTCTCTCTTCCTCTTCCCTACTCACGCTCTCTCTCTGTCTCTCAAACAAGAGTAAATGTTAAAAAAATAATTTAAAAAAAAAGAACAGAAATGGAAGAAGGCCAACTAAAAGAAAAGAAACAGGTGGAGGAGATCAATATAGAGGAAAAAGAACAATAGAAGGAATAAGGAAATGTAAGAAAGATACAACACCTGTCAGCTTTGCAGAGCCTCCTAACATGTTCAGTTCTCACAAGACAAATTTAGTAAGCGCTAATTATTTAGAGTCAGTGACTTGAGTGGTTAAAGAACAGGTTGGCCTTCAAATAAGTACACCTTATTCTCCCAAAAGGAAGTAGTCTTGAATAAGTCTGCTGAGCCAATGAATAATCTTTTGTTAATTTTATTCACAGGGTGGCAAAGACAACCTGAAGAACAGAGAATAAGGCTCCAGCTGGAGTTGCACAGAAACAGCCTATGAGAGAGATCCGCACGATGGCAAACACCACTTTCCTTGCTGAGGAAATCCAGTGTGAAAGGCTTAGAATTTGTGTCCTCACTGTCAATATTTAGAACGATTTTAACACCTCCACTCTGATCTGATGGTATATGTCTAACTATCTACACATTTGAATTGTAAGCAATAATTTTTAAGTACATACATATGTACTACATGTATACACACTTCATTTTTTTTCCACTTTTATTGAGATACAATTGACATATATTGCTGTATAAGCTCAAGGTATACAGCAAAATGGCTTGACGTGCACATACTGTGAAATCATTGCCACAATGATTTCAGTTATTTAGTGCCCAGCGTCTCACATAGATACAATAAAAAAGAAAAAACAAAAAAAGAAACAAAAAATTGTTTTTCCTTGTGATGAGAACTCTTAGTATCTACTCTCTTAACGACTTTCCGGTTACCTTTCAGCAGCATTAACTACAGTTGTCATGTTGTACATTCCATCCCTCTTGCTTATTTATCTTACAATGGAAAGCTTTTAATCCTTCCACCTTTTGACCATCCCCCACTTCCGCTACCACCGGCCCCCCAACCACTGTTAACCACAAATCTCATCGTGGTCTATGAATTTGTTTTTGTTTTTGTTGTTCTGTCTATTTTGGACCTTACATATAAGTGATGGTGAATCCCTAATATATAAAAAAAGATAACACATCATGAACAAATATGGTTTGTCAGGGAATGAAAGATTTGTTTACCACTTGAGACTGAAACTATAATTCACTATATTCATTAAACAAAGGAGAAAAGTTACATGATCATCTAATTAGATGAAAAAAATAATGACAACATGTAATAATGTTCATCACTTAAAAATTTTCAAAATTGCAAAGGTGGTTTTGAAAGCAGAAGTCGCTAAATACAATTCACCACATTAATAAGTGAAAGGAGAAGAAAGAAAGTCATATATTCTCTCAAAAGATGAAGAAAAATCTGTGATAAAATCGATTTACTCATGATCAATATCATTGGTAAGCTAGAAATAAAAGGGAACTTTCTGAACC
Organism: Prionailurus bengalensis; assembly: GCF_016509475.1. Lineage (NCBI taxonomy): Eukaryota > Metazoa > Chordata > Mammalia > Carnivora > Felidae > Prionailurus > Prionailurus bengalensis. The sequence continues at coordinate 68,778,763 of NC_057343.1, read as the reverse complement.
CAGTAAAGAGTAGTTCCAAAAATCTAGACTGAAAACATTCCTAACAGTAGAATGTTAGAAGCAATCACTTTAAAATTAAGAGCAAGAGAAGTATGCCCTGCTTCTATGCAGGTTGTATTAGAGATTCTTGCTTGTCTAGTAACACACAGGAAATAAAAAAAATTTTAATGTATTTATTTATTTTTTACAGAGAGAGAAAGCATGAGTGGGGGAGGGGCAGAGAGCGAGGAGAGGGAGAATCCCAAGCAGGCTCCGCACTGTCAGTGTGGAGATGTGGGGCTCATGAACTGTGAGATCATGACCAGAGCCAAAGTCAGGTGCTCAACCAAATGAGCCACCCAGGAGCCCTGAGAAACAAATTTTAAAATATAAGAACCAGAATGGGAAAAACAAAAAAGGTCAACATAGATGATATAATTATCTACACAAAAAATCAAAAATAATTAAGAGAGATATTAAATTAATATAAGATAAATGAATTTAGTAATCTGGCTAGAACTAAGATCAATACATTTAATCTGTATGCCATCAATGACAATTGAGAAAATGTCGTTTTTTAAAAAAAAGATAGCACTTAAAATAGCAACCGAAATATGTAGCACCTAGAAATCTAACAAAAGATATAGGTCATTATGGATACAATTTTACAACTTTATTGACAGACAAGGAAGAAATCATAACTAAATGAAGAGATATAACATGTTCCTTGGCAAGAAGGCCATTATATCATAAAGATACAATTCTCTCCAAATTTATCTACAGACCCAAACCCTATTCTTTTTTAAAGCAACTTACTGAGGTGATTCTACATGTGCATTAAAAAAAAACAAAATGGCAACTGGCTACTGGAAAAGATAAATAGTTGTGAAGACTTGCCCCACAAGACCAATTTAAGGCAACAGCAGCAAAAACACTGTAGGATAATTACAGGGATGTATAAAACAGAACAAATTCCAATAAAACTGAATAGAAAGACCAGAGAGTTGATATAAGACAGACACAGATGGCAACACAAAGCTCTAAGAACAGAGATGCCTCTTCAAGAACAGGTTCTGGACAATCACGAACCAGTGACCTGAGCTAAGAAGTAAAATTTGAACACTACCTCTCTCCCCATTCACAAAAATCAATTCTGTGTGTTTTAAGTATAAAAGTCAAACTTCCAAAGCTTTCTGAAGAAAGTACAGGAAAATATCTTTATCCTGCTGGAAGTTGGAAAGCATTTTTAAAAAGCACAAACTAAGGAATTAATAGATAAATTTAATTACATTAAGAACTTGTGTCATTAAGAGATATTATAAAGATGGTGAAAGAAAGGACACCAAGGAGAGGATATTTACAATATCTGTAACTGATGAGGATCTAATATGTGCAGAAATCCTAGGTATCAATATGAAAAAGACAAATGATTCAGTAGAAAAATGAGCAAAAGGTATGAATAAGCATCTCAGTGGGCAACATAAATGATATAAAAACTTGCTTTTTATTTTATTTTTTAATTATTTCCTTTTTTTAACTTCATTTATTTCTTTTGAGAGAGAGAGAGAGAGACAGAGCATGTGTAAGCCAGGGGCAGAGAGAGGGAGAGGATGAGAATCCCAAGCAGACTTCGTATTGTCAGTGCAGAGCCTGATGGGGGCTGAAACTCACAAACTGTGACATCATGACCTAAGCTGAAGTCCGATGTTTAGCCAACTGAGCCCCCCAGGTGCCCCTAAAAACTTATTGTAAAATGATCAACGCAGTTAGTAATCAGAGAAACACAAAATCAGATCATAACCAGATTCCATTTTATGCTCATTAGTTTGGGGAAGTAAAGGATCCTTATGCTATCAAGTTTCGTAGAGTACCTGGAGTAGTGGAAACTGTCCTAGGCTGCCTGCAGGAGTATTAACTGGTGTCAACCCACCAGAAGGCAATTTGACATTACCCTGTACCCTAAACACGTGCACACCCTGAGAATCCGCAGTGTGGTATACAATGGTACGTGCACAAGCATGTTGTAAACAGCAACTACTACTAACAAAATGCTACAAATAGCTCCAACCACCGTCCGTCCACAGAAAAATAAATATGCAAATGAAGGTAGCACATGGATAAATCCTAGAAATGTTCACTGAATGATAAAAGCATCTCTAAAATGACTACACTGAGTAAAATACCATGATATAGACTCAAAAGAAAAGCAATATAGTATTTGGGAAAACATATGCATTTCTAAAACTTTTGGAAAATAAGAACTGTTTTTAAAAAGTCAGAGAGTAGTTACATTTCAGGGTCATGTGGGAGCAAGAAGACCACACAAGAAGCTTTATCAGTACTGGCAATAATCTTGCCCTTAGATTTGACTGTCAGCTTATGACTCTTTGTTTTTAAATTTGCTTCAAAATTTTTCTCCAGGTGGGGCGCCTGGGTGGCTCAGTCAGTTGAATGTCCAACTATGGATTTCGGCTCAGGTCATGATCCTAGGGTTGTGGGATTGAGCCCCATGTAGAGCTCCATGCTGAGTGTGGAGCCTGCTTAAGGTTCTCTCTCTCTCTCTCTCTCTCTCTCTCTCTCTCTCTCTCCCTCTCTCCCTCTACCCCTCTCCCCCACTCCTGCTCTTTCTCTAAAAAAAATTCTATATGCAAGTTATACAAATGATTCTATATTTCTATAATTCAGAATAATTCTATATATGGATATATAACTGAGATTATATGTATATATTTGTAATATATATACTATATGTATTATATGTAGAAACATATCACATTTTTTGAAGAGGGAGGATGCATATACAATATACATACAATGTGTATCTCGATCCTGGAAATCAGCTTTTATTCTTTTAAACAGGGTATTCCATAAAATTGTTGCGTTGGCTATGATTAATTACATGCTCTGTTCTGTCGCTTGCCTCTTCCAGCTTCTGGTGGCTGCTGGCATTGCTGGGCTTGTGGCTGCATCTCTGCAGTCTCTGTCTCTTCTCACTGACCCTCTCCTCTGTGTCTCTAATTTCCGTCTGCCTTTCTCATGTAATGACAAAGCTGGATTCATGGCCCGTAGTCCACAATGCGTTCATCTCAATATCTGTAGCTTAATTATGGTTGCAAAGACCCTGTTTCCAAATAAAGTCCTACTCATGGTTTCCAAGTGGATGTATCTTGGGCACCATTCCAACCATAGCAGTAAGTCACCTGTACTCATTTTATTTTAAATATTATTTAAAAATCTGAGATACTGTTCCTAACAGATGATGAGGGAAGAAACAGTTGTGTGATTCCCTTAATTCAAATGTAGACAAAATATACACTGATGTCTGAAAAGGGCATGGCAAGATGGTTTCATTTTGTGCGAGAGAAAATAGCAGTTTTAATTTTACATTTTCCTATATTGTTTGAAGGTGTTTCAATGAACCTGCACTTTTTTTATAAGCACACACAAAATTAAGCTCTTTTCTCTTTAACGCTAAAATGCTATTGGCATGGTTCTTTTTTATATTTGAAAATCTCCACCTACATTTCAACTTAGGTTGACAAAATTGTAAAGGAAGTTAGTGGTATGTCACGGTATGCTATGCCATGATTGGCTTCCTGCCTGTTGGGCAAAGCTTCCAGTCTTCCCTGAATATCTTCATGGTTAATTGCTTCCTCTCAACAAAGGCAGGGGGGTCAGACTCAGATCTGAGTCCAAGGCCAGTGGAGCATTTCTTCTTTTAAAAATACCTTCTTCTTTGTTTTTGTTTTTGCTCGGTCAAAGACATACAAGGGATTTTAAAAGCATTATCTTGTTAACAATAACACTTCTGTTGGCATGATGATGTCATGAATGAGTTGCCAGGATGAAGATGTGGTGAATCCTTTATCTTCACTATAAAAGACAGACAGACAGGGATGTGGCTTGTCAAAGCTATGCAGTGAGGAAGGGGGGGATCTAGGGCTGACCCCAAGGTGATGGCCACCAGTCCTAGGTCACTGGAAGATGGCACAGTGAGATACCGCATTTCTTATAATTGCTGGGTTTCCTTGGGACTTGCGCAGAATCAGTAGCATGTATGAAGCAACTTTCAAAAAATGGAAAGGTTTAGTTGGGCCATGTAACTATCACTTTGTGACTTTTCTTTACCAAGTGCCAACTTTGAAATGTGTGGTAACTGCTATAGTCTCTCCAAAGGTACTAGGGTAGTTAAGATATGTAAATGAAGGAATTGGGAACTTCTGATTATTTCAACTGTCCTCCTGTTAAAGTCATGGCATTTATTATAGGCAAGAACTTGTGAGAGATTTTGCAGTTACCAAAAAATTCTTTACACAAAATAATATCTTCCTCGATTTCATTACAGAATAGAATACTGACCGTCAAGAATCTTAAGTTTGATTTATTCTCATGACCATGGATTAGGGTAATGGATAGATCAATTTATTTATTAACTCTGGATTATGGTATTTAGGAATATTATGAATTAAATAACTCAGTGCAGCAAAATAAAGCTTAAGAAAGCTGAGATACAAACTTATGAAAGATAAAAGTAGAAATTAATTAACTAGAACCCAAAAGACAACAGAGCAAGTAAACAAAAGTGTAAAATATACAGAATTTTGACGATGAGGGAAATACAAAGTGACATTACTATAGATATAAATATGGAATTAGAAATTATAAGAGAGTACTATGTACAAACTTATGCAAGTGCATTTTAAAATATATATGGAAGGGACAATTGTAAATTAAATTACCAAAATTGAATGAAGATTTAAATATTTTAATGGACTAATGATCATAGACAAAATTAAAATTTAGGCAAATCTCAGGGCACCTGGGTGGCTCGGTCTGCTAAATGTCTGACTTTTGGTTTCAGCTCAGGTCATGATCTCACAGTTGTGGGATCTAGTCCCACGTCGGGCTCCAGGCTGGGTGTGGAGCCTCCTCGGGAGTCTGTCACTCCTTCTCTCTCTGTCCCTATGCCACTCACACTCTCTCTCTTAAAAATAAATAAACAAATTAAAAAAAAAAATTAGGCAAACCTCTATCCTTAATTTGAGACTACCAATCCAGATAATTTTATAAGTGAATACCAAAAAAATCCCCTCCCCCCAAAAAAAAACCCCAAGGCAATGCAAAACAACACCTAAACTATTCCAGAGCTTAGGAAAAAATGTAAAATTTCACATTCATCCTACAGTGCTTATATAATATTGACTCCAAAACTGGACAAGGAGAGCTCTCATGCACACACACATACACATAAACACATGATCCAAAATTAATCTCATTTATAAATAAAGTACAGTAATCCTAAATAAAATATTCACAAAGTACACCTATCAGTGTATTGGCAAATTAATTAATATACATTTGCATTTTTATATGTGTATGTACATATATGTATAATTATATAATTACATATGACAAGATTTATTAAACTGTATATATTGTGCTCATTTTCACTCAATATGTGAGAAAATATCTTCACTTATCATCTTCAACAATAGTATGATGTTCCACTGAAACCACCAGTTTCCACTGAAATCACCAGTTTAAGGCAAAATAAAGAAATAATTTATTTGTATTGAACACAAAGCATAACTGCAGTGACATTAGGGGGAAAAAAAACAAACACTTTTCAGTTCTTTTTGTGTTAGTTTCAATAAATCCCCAAGTAGCTGTGGAATCAACTTTTAATTTTCTATCTCAATAAGAGTATGTTTTCTCATAACAGAGAGAAAGGGGGACAGGGAGAGGGAATTCCAAAAATCTGTTGAGCTGGAAGTATTTAAATGTCTGGGCTATTTATTTCCTAAACTAAGGGGGACTAGGAGATGCAGGGGATGAGAGAGGCCAGGAATCTGAGGGAGGGTATCAAATGCCAACTCGGAAGAAGACAATTAAAATGGCAAGAACTTAAACTGTGAAAGAACAGTTAGTGTCAACCAAACTCTACCGGTTGTTCCACAAAAGTGAGAAAAAAGCATGACTATTATTATTCAGTTTACAAACTTTTTAAACTTGGGGTATAGTTGACACAGTTTATGTTAGTTTCAGGTGTACAACATAGTGATTCCATAAGCTTATACATTATGCTATAGTCAAATGTAGGCAAGTGTAGCTGCCATCTGTCCCCATATCACTATCACAGTATTATTGACTATATTCCCTATGTGGTGCCTTTTATTCCCATGACTTATTTATTCCAAAACCGGAAGCCTGTATCTCGCTCTCCCCTTCACCCATTTTGCCCACCCCACGTCCCTCTGGTAAATATCAGTTTGCTCTCTGTATTTATAGGTCTGGTTCTGCTTTTTGTTTGTTTACTTTTTCTCATTCCACTTAAATTTGAAATCAGATGTTATTTGTCCTTCTCTGACATATTTCACTTAGCATAATGCTGTCTAGGTCCATCCATGTTATCACGAATGGCACAATCTCATCTTTTTTTATGGCTGTGGAATACTCTGTTTCATATGTATGTGTGTGTGTGTGTGTGTGTGTGTGTGTAAATATGTATGTAAACACACAACCTCTTCCTTATCCATTTGTCTGCTGATGGACACTTGGGTTGTTTCCATATCTCAGCTATTGTAAATAATGCTGCAATAAACACAGAGGCACATATATCTTTTTGAATCAGTGTTTTCATTTCTTTGTGTAAATAACTAATAGTGGAATTATTGGATCATATAGTATTTCTATTTTTAATATTTTGAGGAACCTCCATACTATTTTCCACAGAGGCTGTACCAATTTACATTCCTACCACATACTCTAAAATACTCTGTAGTTATACAGAGGAGATTAGCATGGCCCCTGTACATTTCACAAACATTTTTAAGGTTCTACTATAAGGCAGGAAGAACAATAGGTGAGACACAGTCACTTAATGAAGCTTGAAAATTTACACTGTAATGAGTGAGACCAGGCAAAACATTTATGTAAAATAAAGCATACAAAAGTATATATGGGTTGCATGTCAGAAATTTGCAAACTAGTTTAGCTCCAAGTAGCTAAATAAAAGTGCATGAGTTAGACTGATTAGTTCCACTATGTGGGGATTAGCCATGATTAATTAGCCAGGATCAAAAGCTTTTCCTCTATATTAACTGAATCACCTTTTCATAACACTCTGTACTCCTGGGTCACAGGGGTGCACATCCCTGACCCAAGTCTGGTCAAACAAGCATTGGATCCCCATTTCTCCATCCATGGTGACTGGTCCAGGAGAGGACACAGGATCCAACCAGGGCTACAGAAATCTTGTCCCAGGAGTTGTATGTGGGCTTTGTAAGACATAAGTTCTCTTTGAACTCTCCTAAACAAAGAAGTTGGAAATCTGGGGATGCCCTTGGTCATCTTTCATGCCATATAGAGAACACTAGTCTGCAAAGGCAGAGGATGAAGTAAACACAAGAGTGAAAGAGACAAGGTAAGGTGAGAGATGGATGAAGAAAAATGCCCTCCATCATGTGTGAAGTGGGGTATACCTCTAGCCTTCCCATTTATAGGAGACAATGAATTTGCTTTTTTCATTAGTCAAAATTTCTGACTCTTACGATCAAATATCTCCTGAATATATCTTCCCAATATCTACCTTGTTCCTGAGAGGCTTCCATATATGAAGAATTCACACAACATGCTAGTGTCACCATGTTTTTATTATGGTGTCTCTAGTGGCTCTGAATCTCAATCTACTTCAACCACCACTGGACCCTTGTCATTATCCACAACTGCACCCCTATAAAATACTATCCCTAATATCCCCAGTTTCTCATAATCGCAGAGATACACATACATATTAGTGGCTGGATTATGAAAAATCAACTGTGACAGATTGCATCATATAATTAGGTGTTATGAAAGTTAAAAAAAATAGTTCTTATTTGGAGTAGTAGTATTGAAAAAATCTCAAGTGTTCAATATAATTTCTATTTAAACATATGGCATGTAAAAGAATAGATCGTTAATGATTTTTCATCGCCCCTATTTTAAAACACATGGTATTCTTATATATTGATCAGTCTTCAACCAAAATAGACAAAAAGGGAAAACCGTAGCATTCCAACCCTGCCGAAAGCTAAATATAATTGATCTTTTTTTCTTCACATTTCTTTTAGCCTTATGCTGCATATTTAGGAAGCATGTAGAATTAATTGAATGTGATGAGCTACTGAAACATTCTGAGATAGCACTGGGATAATAGAGAGGTAAAGAGCTGGGCCACCATTAATCATAACAACATCCCACTTAAAAGCTGGAATGTATCAGCAATCTGCTGTTGCCATATTGATTTCACTTAGCCCTTCTGGATGGAATACGAGGGAGATTTTCCAGTGTAGAATCAAAACAGATGGTGGGGAGGTTGGGGAAAAAAATAGTCTCGCAGTATAATGGAAGTCACAGCAAAGCTTTTTGAAAAATATTATTATAATTCCTTGACAAACAACTGACATAAAACCAAAAACATCTATTGGTACCATGGCAAGAATCAGTGGCATAAGAACCTTACAGTCTTCAGTGATGTTCACTGGCTGTTTACTTTTTATCAATGAAGTTAGACCTTGCGGGTCTAGGGGAGTTCCTCAAATCACTTTATCAATCAAATGATATAATACAATTAATTAGATTAGAGCTTCAGGGGAAATCTTAACCTGGAAATGGAATCTTCAAAAATAACATTTAATTATAGAGCAAGTGTTTAAATGTTATATTTTTATAAAAAATGATCATTCATATTCATGAACCAAACATTTACAGTGATGCCTCATGACTTCATATGAGATTACTACAGAAGCCAAAATCATGTTATTCTTGATATGCAAAAAAGACGGAAGCCTAATATCACATAGGAAGCACTTGTGGTTTTCTTTATTCTATCTAAAGCATTATAAGTAACCAGTTTTAACTAGTTAACTCAATATAGTTACTACATTCTACCTTCCTTGTGTACATCCTTCCCTTACCACCCTTTCTTTGATCTTTACAATTTGAGAGGAACTAAAGTAATTGTATTCTACGTCCTTGCAAACAGCAATAGTCTGGTTGAAAAAAAAACAAAAACAAAACAAAACAGAATTTTTAGTTCAAGGGTTTTAATTCAATTCTATCACATATTAATTCTTTGACCTTAGGCAGGTCACTTAACCTTTTAAACCTTCAATTCCTCATTGCAAAATTGGAATTATATCAAATAATGCTAAAGGTTATTAAGATTAGATACATAGTTATATAAAAGTGCCTGAACTAGTCCCCTTACTTTCCCTTAGTCTTGTCAAGAAAATACACTCTCTCTTTAAAGTGGGAGTGGAGAGGGGTAGTTCTCAAGTGGAGTTTTTTGCAGCTTGGAAGAGTCTAATGCTTTTCTTGGGTCTAGTCCTAATATTGGAGGACTGCCTCCCTACCAATGCTTGCTTTGTTTGTTTCACTGGAGGAAAGGCAGTTCAACCAGAACTTGCTGCTACAATACATTGGTGGGCTTTGTCTTTCTGCAGCAGCGGGAAAGCCTGAAGATGGGAGTGAGGCACCAGGAACAAGACCAGACAAGTAGAAGCAGAGATCCAGAGGAAATCTGCTTCCAATCATGGCCAGCAGCCACATGGCTACAAGAGTGTTACTGGAGGCAAAGTAGAAAGTTTCAGGAGTGGTGTCAAACCACCTCCTGGGTGGGGCAAGCCAGAGACCTACTGAATTCAGTGCATTCAAGTGAGTTCTGAGATACTGATGTACATTAAGTATAATTGGCGCCTACTGGAAGCTCCTCAGCCTTCACGAAGAGAGGGCCTTGCCCTCTTCCTCCATGCCAAAGCTGGTTCACTCAGGAAATTGTGCTTCTGTTACAGTTACCTTCAAGACTTTGGGTGCACTGCCAAAACATAAACGTCCCCCCCTCCAACTCTGCTCTGACACATAGCTCCCAGAGATAACTGATTCATCTCTTTTAAATGGACACGGAGTCATGTATGCCTAGTGAGAGGAGAAGCCATCACTTTTACAACTTGGCTGAGCACTACCTTAAATCCTAGCGTGTTTAGTCACTACCACTGTTTTGCACTTTATTTGTTCTCTTTATGCCTTTTGGTCTCCTACTTCCTCTTCTAGAGGTTGGCATGTAGGTTCAGTGAAGTTCATCGAGGCTATGATGTTTCAAATAGAAGGTACGTTAGAAAATATTTATTTAGGTTTCCTCATTTTCATAAAGGCTAAGAGGTTGGGTGATCTGCAGTGATCACATAACTCATGGTAGAGACGGGAGTAGAACTCAGATGTTTTGAGGGATCTTTTGTACTTATGAAGCAACGTATCTTCTCTCACATAGGAATTACATAATTGTCTGGGCACTTAGTAGGTCTTCAACAATAAACGTTGGGTTAGTAGTTGTTCAACAGGTCATTTCCAATTTAGACATTTGATCTTTAAGAAAGTAGAACCCTCAGTGAAGTTGATGAAATTGTGAAACACAGCACAAGTGAGTGGAAAGAGCTTAAGTACGATGTGATGGTAAGTACACAGGCAACAGATTTGGTTTTGATGGACAAATATCGTTATATTCCTCTTGGCTACCTTGCCACCTCAGAAAGTGCTGCCTAGTGCGTCTACTTATGCGAAGTTGGTATTAAAAACTTGATTCATCAAAAGTGGAAAAAAGATGATTGTCACAGGGGAAGCCTTCTCAGAACTGAAGACAAGCTGCTCCTTTCCAACTGAAAATGTCCAACACTTATTCATACAGTTCTTACCAGACTTGATTTATATGAGCAACTGCCAATCCTTAACCTCCCCCTCATGCAAGTGCAAATGGGAAGCCTGCTCGTTCAGCCATTAAAATCACGTTAGTTTTGTTTGATATCCCGAATAGAAAATCATTTCTTCCCTCCATGTGGGAGTTATTGATTTACCCTGTCATTCGCTTTAAAATCTTCTAGTTTCTAAATATGTTTGTTGTTTACCTGCGGGGTTGTAAAAAATATGATTATTTTCTTTATGGGTTTCTAGGAGTTTGGCTTAAAAAATAAACATTGCTTACATCCTAACTGATCATTTGAATTCACATTCTCCAAGCCCAGTGAAAATTACACTTTTTGCGGAGAGAGGGGGGAAAAAAACCAAAATAAGGTAAAATTTCACGTGTACCATGTTTCCAGGCAATAATGAGGCTTCTACACTGAAACCTATGCATTTTCTTAAGGACTCAAATATTAAACATTTTTTACTTCTGAATTTCCTAGATGACATATGACTTTTATAGAAATATTCTTCAAATGGGCATGCCCAGATAATGGGAGAATTACCAGGAAAAATGACACATACGTGGTTGGGGCAGATGAAAACAAGGTTTTCAGTGAAAATGAAAAAAAAAGAAGAAGAAGAAAAAGCAAAAGGAACAGGCTTGATCCTACAGAATGAGTCACTTATTTCAGAAAGAGAAGAGGGAATCAGAAAGCATGATTTATAGTGCCATGGTCCAATAAATCATAGCCAGGAAAGAGTTGTAAGGTACAAAACGTTTCCTGTGATATGCCTCTTCAAGCACCAGATTGATAAATCTTCAAAAATTAGTCCCTACCCCCAAATGTATATTACAACAGAGAGCTGTCTTGAAATACCCTGATTCACAACACCTTCATTGTCAAACTAACAAAGAAAAGACCACAAGCTGTGTTTTGGGTTTATTTCATAGAGCACAAGGACTAAGAGCCCCAGAAAAACTATAAAGAAACATGCCCCCATTTCCCCACTTCAAAAAGAATAGAAAGATCAGTTATTCACTAAGCAGGATTTCCACTGTCATTATGGGATTTTACTCACAGTATGGAGCAATGCTACAATAGAAGAATAGAGGATGTTTAATGGCCATGTTCTCCAGGGAAAGCTGGGTCATCTCAGAAGCTTTACCTCCCAATACAAACGTTCAGTGCCAAGACTGCCAAAGAGGCAGGGGCAAGTCAATACGGGGAGGGTCCCAGTGACTGTTCAATAGCCTCGGTATTTTTAAAGCATGAATTTTGAACCTCGCAACTTTCTTCACACTCGCTTTTTCCACATTAAGTGGCTTTCTTTTTAGATGCTCCTGATGAATAACTCAGCACAAAGAGTGACTTGAGACTGCATAATTTAACCAGTGGTTTGACCAGAAGAAGACCCACCATGTCCCCCAGGATTAGCAAAATCAAGACCTGATCATCCAAGGTTGGCAGTGAAGCATGGAAAGGATCGGAGGTCCCTTTGGAGCTCCCATCCACATGACTGCAGCCATATGTGGAAAGGGATTACCACTTTAAAAATCCAGCCACATTTCTCTATAAATCTTGGAGGATACAAAAAATGTGAGAGGGGACACTACCTAGTTTCCTGAGAAGAGTCTCTCTCTTCTTCCTGATGTTGGCAGGCTGAACTGGATTTCATCAGGGAAGTAGCTAATCCTCAGCATCCCATCAGTTAACATTCTGCTGCCCTTAGATTACAGCTTCACCACAACTCAAGTTCATGAGCTACAACGAAATAGGGTGCAACTTCCCATGGAAACATGTTTCACACAGAATGTGTCTTCATGGATAGCATTTTAATAAGAATATGACATTAATATCTGTAATCATAGGGATGTAACTCTTTAATGAAAATAAATGTGAAACTGGCATTTTCTAGGGGAAAAATGAGCTCAGAATTTAAAACAAGCCTGAATATTCAGCTGAACTATTATGCACCTGAAATCATGGTATTCAATTACATCTTCTTGTTCCTTTAAAAGGTGCAGAACCTTGAAATCTTACAGCTACAGGTAACAGAATAATGTGACTGTAGTGGCCTCAAGTACATTATGATTAACATTTGCCTGGTATATCTTTTTTCCTCCTTTAACTTTCAGTCTTTCCCTATATTTATGTTTTAGCTGTGTCGTTTTACATGTGTCACCTGTAAAGAGAATGAAGCTGAATCTGGGTTAGCTTTTATTCAAACTAGTGTGTCTGTACTTTACACAAGAGGGTTTGGCCCTCTTATACCACTTGAGATTATCAATGTATTTGGAATTATTTCTAATCATCTTATTTTGTTGTTCTCATTTTTTCTGATTTTACCTATTTTTATTTTTTTCTCCTTTTCTGCCACATTTTTGAATTCAAATTTTTAAATTCCACCCCCTCTCCCCCTGCCACTGGTTAGGACGTGACACACACTATTTCTATTCTTTAGTAGCCATTTCTGTTAACAAGGATCTGCTGAGACTAGGTGAAGAATGTTGTGCTTTTTAATGCCATCCTAACTATTGGCTTCACACACACTCTTTCAGTGGGATGCTGGTATAGCTTCAAAGGTGACAAGCCCTAATCGTGCTTAAAGAGATGTGGCATGTTTTGTTAATCTTGTGAAACCAAAGAATCACATAGAGGGCAGAGGAGCAAAGGAGAGGAGCCAGTATATCCATGATGCCCCCATCTTTGTCTATACTGCATTCATTCATTCATTCATTCATTCATTCAGACAGCCATGTATTCAAGGAGCAGGCCTTTGCTAAGTGCCTCCCATGCTATGGGTATATTGCTTGATAATAAAACCGAATTGCTTTCTATGTAAGGGGTTTGCCTTTACTCACTATATTGTGCATTGCAAAGGAACAAAGGCACGGTCTTCTATTTATTTTCATCTTCTCACGCAGTAGTTCTCAAACCTGAATGAGCAGCAGAATCATGCAGAAGCTGACAGTCTGTCTTTCAGATTAAGGTGAAGCATGACCACGTTTGCATGGTGTTTCCTGTCAATTCTGCACATAGCGGTGATCCATAAATGTTTGCCACAAGTGAAGGAGATAGCTGCACTAGACTTGGGGGGCAGGTAGAAGTCTACATTTCTATAAGCCAGTAGTTCTGATGTTAGTTGACAAAAGGCCTTCATAGTGTGGTTTGCAGAATAAAAAAAAATTAATCCAAAGTAATAATAGCCAGGGTTGCATTTTATCTTTATGTCGGTCTGACCCATCTAATCCTATAAAGTTGTACCAAGAACCTCACTCTTTCAAAATCATCTCTGGCTGAAAAGCTCTCAAAATAGATTATGCCAGGTAGGACAGACAGCAAGGGAATCTGTGAGTGTGAAAGTGTTGCTCATTGGCAAGAAAAAAAAAGTACATTAAGAGAATTTTAAGACTTTAATAATGCCACATAATGTCAAATGGCAGCCAATTATATACTTTGCTAAAGGAAGACACGTTTCTGGTGGCAGTAAATTGTTTTCCAGACAGAAAGTTACTTTCAAAAATAAGAAAGAACGGATTGTTTCCCCTTGTGGATTTATCTTTCAGTTGAAGGGGAAAATGCTTAATGCTAACAAAGTGCCTTTGCTTGTCAACACCATAACCGCTACTTCTAACTTCTCACAATTACATGCTGGTTGGTATCTGGCACCTGTTTAATCAAGTATGATTGCTGTCTCCGTCTTGTTGCCAGACACACTGAGTTCATCCATTTGTGAGCAGCTATTCATCTGCTGACCTATGGCTAGCCTCTGTCTCCTCCTTGGAGGAAAAGATCGAATCTTGTTGCAGCTCAGAGCTAATGTGATTTTGATCTCAAGAGCCCTGTCTTTCTGGACACGACTTTTCTGCGAGTCCTCTTAAAAAATGGGTCAATGAAAAACACCAATTCAAAGGGATACATCCACCCCTATGTTTACTGTAGCATTAACAATAGTGGAATGATGGTAGCAGCCCAAGTGTCCGTCTATAGATGAATGGATAAAGAAGATGTGGTGTATCTGTATACACGATGGAATATTATGCCATAAAAAATTATGAAATCTTGCCATTTGCAACAACATAGATGGATCTAGAGAGTATAATGCAAAGCAAAATAAGTCAGTCAGAGAAACACAAATACCATATGATTTCACTTATATGTAGAAGTTAAGAAACAAGACAAATGAGCAAAGGAAAAAAAGAGAGAGAGACACACACTCAAATCAAGAAACAGACCCTTAACTATAGAGAACAACCTGATGGTTACCAGAGGGGAGGTAGGGGGAGGTGGGTAAAATAGGTGATGGGGATTAAGGAGTGCACTTGTCATGATGAGCATTGAGTAATGCATAGAATTGGTGAATCACGATATTGTACACTCGAAACTAATATAACACTGTATGGAAACTACACTAGAATTAAAATTGAAAAAACCTAATAAATACAAAAATAAACAATACTACCCCCCAAAAAGAAACCCAAAAACCAGGTCAATGGAATGAGAATGAATGATCTAGTGATGGAGAATACCATCAACACTTCTCCTGACGGATTTACATTAAATTACCATATGGTTAGCAGAGACATGTCCACACCAGAGTGTTGGATGACTTTGAATGGGTATGGGATATTTCAAATTCTTGGTTCAAAATATGTTACTACACCCCAACTCCCAGCTGAGACTAAAGCCTTTAGCTAATATTTTTTCTTGTTTGTAAATGATCTATATGATTGTTTTAAATATAGAAACAGCATAAGAGTAAAAGATCAGAATGTGTGGAATAATAAACATTTCCCTTCCCTATTTGTCTCCCCAAAATCCACTTCCCCTCCACAGAGAAGCCTTTGTCCTCATTCTCTTGTGTATCCTTCTAGAAATCTGCTGTGCCCATATAAGGAATTAATAACCCTTTCAACAAATATTTATTTACCACTCAATATGTGTCAAGCATTGAATATGGTGTATATATATCAGTGAGCAAAGAAGTCAATATTCTTTTCCTTCAAGTAGTATACATTCTAGGGTGGGGAGACAGGCAATAGATAAGATAAATATGCGAATTTTTTAGTCTAGTAGAAGATGATAACTGTTTTGGGAGAAAACTCAAACAGGAAATGATAGTAGGGAGTCTTGGGAAGTTGTAGAAAAGGGTGGTCAGAAAGAACTTCATAGACAAAGTGACATTTGAGCAGACTTGGAGGAGAAGAGGTTGTAAGTTCTGTGAATACCAGGGAAGAGCATCCAGGAAGAGTGAGTTGGGAGCATAAAGTGAGAAATGAAGTCAAGGTCCAAGTGGACCAAATCAGACTGGGATTTGTCCTTGTAATAAACTTAGCTTTTGTTCTAATGGAAATAGAGTGCCATTGAAGGGTTTTGAGAAAGGAATGACACTATCCCAATCATACTTTGGCAGGATGTCTGGATGTTTCACAGAGAGCAGCCTGTATAAGGTAAGCAAGAGCTGGGGGACACTAAGAAGGACATTGCAGTAACACAGTCAAAAGGCTGATCAATGACTTGGACTAGGATGGCAGCAATGGAGGCGATGAGAAACAGCTGGACTCTGCATGTAGTTTGAAGGCAGAGGCAACATGAACAGACTAAGGCTTGGATGTGGGCTGCACGTGACCCTGAGGATTTTAGTCAGAACAAATGAAAGATTGGAACTGTCACGACCTGAGATAGGAAGGCTGAAGAAGGAACAGATTTGAGGGGGGGGGGGGGGGGACGATGGAAAGTTCAGTGTTCGATATCCTAAGCTTGAAATGCTTACTAGATGTCAAAATTGGATATGCCAAGAAGACAGTTGGATATATGAATATGAAATCGGGGAAAAGATGTGAGCCAGACATTAAAATTTGAGAGTTGAAGACAAATGGATGATATTCAAAGCTCTGAGTTTGGGGGAGCCCTCACAAAAGTGAACACGGAGAAGAGAAAGGGAGCAAGGACGAAGCCCTGGGGTCCTGAAACAGTGGTGAAGGCCATGAGGTAAAAGCAAAGAGACGAAAAGGAAAACCAGTGTGAAGGGTCCTGGAATCCAAGGGAAGGACAATATTTCAAGGAGGAGGCATGACAATTGTGTCTAATGGTGGTGAACGATTTATCAAGATCGAGGTCAGTGGTAGTACTGACGTGAAGAGTTTTAGCGGGACAAAAACGAATTAGAATGGATTTAAGGAGTAAGAAGCCAAGGAGAAATTGGAGAAAATGAGTATAGATTAAGTCTCTTGAGGAGTTTTGCTGTAAAAGAAAGTCAAGAAAAGAGGTATTAACTAGAGGGAGAAAATGTGATCAAAAGGAGATCTGCTTTTCTTTAATAGAAGAAATACAAAGCTTTTTTCGAATGCTGATGATAATGATCTAATAAAGAGGGAAAATGTGTGTTTTACACATAATTATTTTGTTGCACATATAATACAGTTACACACTAATTTGAACATTCCTCCCCCCCCCACACACACTTACCTACAGTATTTCATCAAGTTCCAGTTCTCACTGACCAGAAAACACATCATTATTTCACTGCTAGGGAAGAAGAAAACTATTCTGCCATTGAAAAAGGAGAAGTCATTATTTGAAAGACACACCCTGATTTCAAAACGTTAACAAAACAAAACACAACAACATCAACAACAACAACAAAACACGTGCTTCATAAACAAATGACATACAGTCTGCCTCTTGGTGATAATAACAAAGAGAAAAGCATCTTTCATGACAGGCGGCAGCATATTCCATTTTATCAGTGTACCATGACTATCCAACCATTTATTTGTTGGTGATGACTTCTTTACAATTCTTTAATGCTACAAAAATGGGGCACTGAATACCCTTGTGTATATAATCATCTTCACCTGTCTAGGTGAATCTGAAAGAGAAATTCCTGCAAGTGCAATTATACTCTTAGGGATAATCCAACCAGCTGTGCATCAAGGTTTTACCAATTGCCAGCAATGTCTGAGATGCTGTTGGCCACCTTCATCCAAAATATGATGCTATCAAATCTGTTAACCTCTGCCTATATGGTGTGGGAGGTAGAAGAGTGCCTTTCCAAAGATGCCCATATCCTAACCACAGAACCTGTAACTGTATTACCTTACACAGCAAACACGACTTTGGGATTAATTTAAGGACCTTGAAATGGGGAGTTTAAACTGGATTACACAGGTGGGCCCCCTGCAATCACAAGGGTCCTTTAATAACTGAAGGAGGGAGGCAGGAGATCAGAGAATGGGATGTAAAGAGAAGAGATGTCAGAAAAACAGGGCAGGGCACCTGGGTGGTTCAGTTGGTTAAACATCCGACTTTGGCTCAGGTCATGATCACACAGTTCATGGGTTTGAGCCCCGCACTGGGCTCTGTGCTGATGGCTCAGAGCCTGGAGCCTGTTTGGTTTCTGTGTCTCCTTCTGTCTCTGCCCCTCCCCTGCTCATGCTTTTTCTCTCTCTCTCTTCCTTTCTCTCTCTCTCTCTCTCTCTCTCTCTCTCTCTCTCTCTCAAAAATGAATAAACATTAAAAAAAAAAAAAAGGAAAACAGAGGGCAGAGGGATACAGTTGCTGGCTTTGAAGACGGAAAGGGGTCACCAGCCAAAAATGATGGCCTGTAGAAACTAGAAAGGCAAAGAAACAAATTCTCTTCCAGAGATGATAGCTTTACTAAAAAAACACAGATAGTATCCTCCTTTATCATACACTCTGAAACAGTCTGAACAGCATTGGAGTTCTCTATTAGTTAACATTTCAATAAATTGTGCTTTGAAATTATCTCTTTTATAGAAGTTGGTCTGTATAGATTTTCTATACATTCTATAATTCCCTATGAATTCATCATCTTCATCCATAGTCTTTATCATGTTTGTATAGACCTGAGCAAAACAGTCTCTTGTGATTTTTAAAATTTTTACATCTGCACTCACTGTCATTTTTTTTTCTATTTTGCTTTATCCTCTTTTCTGTGATTAAGTCAGCTAATTTTTTTTTTCTGTTAACCAGCTTTTAGATTTACTTACTTTTCTATTTTTCTATTTTCCCATTCATGAAAATCTGTTTCATCATTTTTGAGTATTTTTTTTTGCTTTTCTTAGTTAGAAGTTTAAATCTTTTTCTTGTTTATTACTGAATTATTTAGTGCTGTAACTTTCTTTGAACGTGACTAGATGCCTCACATTCTGGCATATCACACTCTCATCAGTCTCTCCTACATGTATTACAACTTACATTTTGATTTTCTTATTGTCTCAAAAACAGTTTAGGAGAAAAATTTTTAAATATTTACATGGTTATGTTTGTTTGTTTGTTTGTTTTTACTTTAAAATAGCTATATTTTGGGGCATGTTGGTGGCTCAGCTGATGAAGCATCTGACTCTTGATCTCAGCTCAGGTTATGATCTCAGGGTTCTGAGTTCAAGCCCCGTTGGGTGTGGAGCCTACTTTAAAAAAAAAACATAAAATAGCTATACTTTGGAATTTCTCATTTTATTACATTGGATCAAAGGATGTTTTTGGTCCTATTTCAGCTTTGGTGAATTTGCTGAAGTTTTATTGATGGCTAATATGTTACTTTATGCAAATATTTCTTGAGCACCTGAAATAAACGTTATTCTCCATTTTCAGGATAACGAGTCTCATATATATTTACAGAAATTAAATCTATCTTATTGTTATTTAGGTTTCCTGTATCCTTAATTACTTTTGTCCAGTTGGTCTATTGATGACTGTAATAAATAACTTAAAGTCTCCAATTTTGCCTTATGTTTCTGGTGGTTTTATGATGATTTTTATAAATGATTTTTTATGATGATTTCCATAATGATGTCCAAATCACCAAATTTATTTGGTGATTAGGGCTTCACAGCGGGAGACCTCCATTGTGAGCTGTACTCTGTATCTTTATAAAGCACCACATTTTGTCTAGATTTACCTTGGATTCAAATTCATCTGGTATCAACATTGTGGCCAATACTTTATTTTTGTCCACATCTGCCTGGGATGTCTTTGTGTCTCCTGTGACTTCCTCCTTTTGTTGGTCACTTGGTTTCAGAGTCTTCCTTTAATACAGAATTCAAGTGGGGTTTCTCTTGTGTGTTTGAGAGCCTTCCTCTTAGATGAGTTTAACCAGTTTAAACTTAATTATATGATAGCTATATTTAGGCTTACCTCACTCATCTGTTATGGCTTTTACTTCTTTTTTAATTACCTGGCATAGGGGAGGAGAGAGCACAGTTTCCATTTATTTAACACAGCGATCTTGGGTAGTCTGGAGAGAGGCTGACCAAGCTCACTCTTAAATGCCAGAGATCGAGATCTTAGCTCTTTTTTTTTTTTTTACTATTTTTCAGTATCCCACACCCTGCATTCTGACCCAATATCCTTCAAAATGTTTTCACATTTTGTTTAATATTCTTCCTCATATATATTGATGCCTCTTTGATAGTGAGTGCTTTTCATGAATAAGAATTGTGTAATTGACAATAGGTGAGTGTTATCAACATATTGCCTTTCTGATAACTTTTCATGATTTGCAGCATTTCTGAACTTGTGCACTCCCCTTCCCATGTGCCCGCTCCATCCCCAACACACAGAACACATCAGCCTTTCTCAGATTTTGTTTAAAGAAAAATAATTTTTTCTTTAGAGATTTTGTGTGTCCCTTTGGTTCTTAGCTACAGGTGATTTTCATCATACATCATCCTAGGCTCTTCAAAAAAATTGTGCAGGTAATGGCTAATGTACTTGGCTGAGCAGTCTACCCCATCGCACAGCTGAAAGCCTGACGACTTTACTTTCTTTGTCAACTTAATATATTACATTCCGACTTTGAATGAGTATAAATGTCAAAATCCAGCATCCAGAATAGCCCTGCAGCATCTCAACCTTCAGCTTTTGGGGAGAATGCCAGAATCTGTTCTCTAAGATGCTTCTTAACTGTTAATGATTAGCACCTCAAAGCTTAGAGGCACTCATGACTCCTCATCTGAAAAAAATACCCATTAGCAGAAGCTACACTGGTGTGTGTGAGTGAAGGAAAACAAATTTCTCCAGACACCATGTCCTGGTGAGAGAAGTAAATGGGGGGTGTGCTGTCACTTGCTCATTCTCTGCGTTAATGCCGCTTCAGGCTTTGCTCATTTTAGTTTTGCATTAGCAAATAATCTTATTAAAAAGATGGCCATGATAACACTGATTGATGGAGAGGAAACATGCCTGGTTTAAAATACTCATAATTTATAATCAACTGTGCTTTAACAATGTAAAAGTGTCATTTAAAATGCTGGGTATATTTAATCTATTTCTGAGGGAGCAATTACATCTATATGAAATTCTAATGATTTGAATGTAATGTTCATCAAAGCGTTCTTCATTTTAATTTCAGTCCCCTCCTCTTTAACAAATAGTTACTTTAATCTATAAGAACCACTTTCTTGAATACTCAATGATTATTAAATGTCAATGTCTAGATAACAAAGGTGGGGCCAGTATAGGAGCAATCATAGTTTTACCATTTGTCGCTGTGCAACGTCTTTGAGCAATCTATTTTAGAACACTGACCTAGGAAGAGAATCTATGGCCAAGCTACGAGACAGTCTTTTGTTTCCCTTGCAGCAATAGTGCAGAGTATTTCCTTCATCTAGCAAATATTTGTGAGTGCCTCCTATGTGATAGGAGACTGCCTGGTGCATGCTGCAATGACAGGCTGGTCCCTGTCCATGTGGAGCTTGTGGTCTGAGGGAAGTGGCCAGATCATAAGTAAACACGGGGGCTGGATTGTATGTCAAGTCAGAGAGAAGTCCCTGCAATGTGTCAGCAATGGAGTGGCAAGATCTGATATGCACTTTTAAGAGGTTAAATCTGACTGTTCAGTAGGCAGTGAACTGGAAGAAGGCTCCGTTGAAACAGGGAGACGTGGTCCATTGCAGGGACCCTGGGGCAAGGTACTGAGGTGGCAGTGGGTGGATCAGAGGTCTTCTCAAGAAAGTAGCAATGAGGCTCGCTATTTTGTGATGTGGAGGTGAAAGAAGAAGCCAATTCACAGGTGTCTTCTGAATTTCTGGCTTGAGCAATGGGGCAGAGGGAGCTATTTCCTGAGATTAGGGGAAGGTGGCAGACATATGTCTAGAGCCATCACTTGCCAAGAGTCTTCCTAGGGCCTGTCATCTGTGACATTCACAAAATCTCATGTGGTTGGGGCGCCTGCGTGGCTCAGTTGGTTAAGTACCGGACTTTGGCTCAGGTCATGATCTTGAGTTTCATGAGTTCAAGCTCTGCATCAGGCTCTGTGCTGACAGCTCAGAGCCTGGAGCCTGTTTCACATTTTGTGTCTCTTCTCTCTCTGCCCCTCTCCTGCTCACTCTCTGTCTCTCTCTCTCTCTTTCAAAAATAAATAAACATAAAAAAACCCAACTCATGTGGTTAAATATTATCATTCCCATATCACGGAGGATGAGACTGAGGGCTGGAAAGGGTTACACAACTCACTGAAGTCATTGATCTAACAAATAACAGTGTCAGAATTCAGTTCTTTTTTTTTAAGTTTATTTATTTGAAAGAGAGACAGCCATGAGAGGGGAGGGCAAAGAGAGAGAGAGAGAGAGAGAGAGAGAGAGGACCCCAAGACGGTTCTGCACTGTCAGTACAGAGCCCGATGCAGGTCTCAAGCCCACGAACCATGAAATCATGACTTGAGCTGAAGCCAGATGCTTAACCAACTGAGCCACCCAGGTGTCCCCCTATTCTGACTTCTAAACTCAGACTCTCCTCTCTTCTCCCTTCTGCCCCTCTTGGAATAGTTTAGAAGAACTTTTAAAGTATGTATTTTTCCTTTCCTTCTCTTTTATTGTGTTCTTTCTTATATCCTCCGACAATAGGTACTGCCTTACTATAAATAACAATTTATTATAGGATCTCTCAAATCCTATTAGGACTTTTGTGGGGTTATAAAGGCAACTGATTAATATTAAAGTTGCTACAGAATACATATAGCACTTGGCTGTCTTTCTTGCTTATTGTTTATATCAGCACCTGATTAAGATAGTTTCTGAAATATCAGAAAAAAAAATGTAGCATCCTTAATACTTAAAAGTAGAGAAAATAGCTAAAATATATCTTGCTAAGTCTGTCACAAAAAGGATTTATGATTTTTGTTTGCTTGTTTGTTTTGTTCTGTTTTGGATTTGGTAGGAGTGGGGTTGCCAAACACGTAAAAGCAAATGGCTGACCTGGTGACCCAATTTTGTTCTACTAATGTTTATCTAGTACTTATTATGTGCAAGGCATTCTGCTAGATTCTGAAACATAGATCACACAATTAATTTTAAATGACTGGATATGAACAGTATCTGGAGGATTGGGAAAGTGGTTGGCAAATCCTCAAAAAATTATATGCTATGATAAAGAGCACTGTGTTGAGCTGCAAGATGACCAGAAGGAAGCCATGGGAATAAATGTCAGGTTCAGTTTGAGGTACAACTTTATTAATGATCTGGAAGAAGACGTCCATTAATGAAATTTCCAGATGCTACTACAGAGGGAATTGTCAAGCACACCAGTGAAAACAGAGAGCTAATATTATGTACAAAGGCTGATAATAGCAAGAAATAAAGGTTAAGTCTACAGAAAAGATCCTACTGCATGAAGTTCCACATTAAAAACCACCATATTCTAACAGAGCGACTAAAGATTCAAAAACTAAATAAATGCTAATTGGACTGCACATGTACCAGAGGTGAAAGAAAGAAGTAAGACAATAAAATCTGGAGATACCAAGGTGTTATATATACAGAAAATGAAGAGGAAGCTGGAAAAACAATTGCTAACCAAAACTAAAAATATTTTGTGATGTTTTGAGTACAGGAAGTATAAACCATTTTAAAAGCCCCTCAAAACAAATAGCGAAACAGAAGTCAAAACTGAAAGACTGTACTGAATTACGCGTTTTAAGCTTCCAGCGTCTGCTCCATTTTCTTGGTTTGTTATAGTTCAGATTGCAGGATGGTCCATGGCTTCTCTCTACTGCTTTTAAGGCAGAGCTTCCTTTTGCACCCATAGCAGCTGAGATAATGCAACAATAGAATTAATTTTTAAAGTCAGTGAAGGTTCTTTGTTTCAAAGCATCACTGGAGGTTGGGATTCCAGCCTGAGTGGGCATTCTACTTATTACCCTAGAGGACATATCTCCTCCCAACAACCCACCCCCTGGCATGGGCACTGTCATTAACCACCAAAACTAGAAACTTCTTCTCTCTCCCCCTTAGATACACTAATTTTATTATTTAAGTTTATTCTTGGACTAGACAATGAAAGGAGGCTTTAAGCCTTGCTCTTAAAGCACCCTGTGTGTATTCTTACAGCTGATTCAGTGTTTGGTAAGTCAGATATTACTCACCTAAGTATGAAAACTAACAATTTGATATTAAGCAACCATCTGGCTCTTTTTCTCTCTCTCTTTTTCCCCCCTACACCAAATAAAGGAGGTAATTTCCATTACCACTACCACTCTGATTTATAGTTTGGTTGTAAGATGAATGGTAGAAAACACTTTTTTTATATAAACAGAATTAGTTTTTATTTAGACACTACAATATGCCAAGCCCTTTGCACATATTAGCTCTTTTATGCCCCATAATAATCTTATAAAGATAACTGACTCCATTTTTAAAAAGCACTTCTTTTAACAAAACCCATAAAAAAATGTGGCTTTCTCTTGAATATGATAATTTTTCATGCATCAGGTCACGGATGATCAATTAATATCTTAATTGTGGGAAGTGCCATATTCACTGGGTTCCCAGATAAACCTTTTCAACATTTGAGCTTGCCATGCTATGAGAATGGTAACAAAAAAGAAGCTGAGAACATTGACCTTCTAACCCTGAAAATGACTCAGTGTTATATTTATACTTTGTACAGTGTAACATGTAGAAAAATCTCAAACAGTGGGTAGGTAGCCTCTCCTTTCAGGAGAAGATAATTTTAAATATTAGAAAAAAGAACATTTTCTTTGTTAATATTTAAGGCACTCCTGAGTTATGTTTAATCTCAGTTCTAGGGTCTCTCTTATCTATATTTTAGGAAACCGAATGATGCCATGAAAAGTACCCTCCCTAACCTAGAAGACTTGCAACCTGAATTGTAGATATGGTCTGACACAAATTAGGTAAATGAATATAATACTGGGCTTCTTTTTCATTCAGTAAATATTTATTGAGTACAAACTGAATAATCTCTCACCTCTGATACTGAAAGTGTAACTTGATTATCTCTCTTGTATTTTCAGTATTTGTGTCTTTCTTCTTTTACTTTATTTTATGAATTTATTCAAGAAAGTATTTATTGAGTGAATGCACTTTGCCAGGAAGTGTGCTAGCTGGGTACTGTCTCCTTGCCTTCAAGAACTTAAAATCCATGGAGAAGACAGACAAGAAAATAGACAATTACAATCAAAAGTACATACATGTGAGGAAACTACCCAAGACCAAGGAAAGAACTCCCCAAAAATATTAGAGGGAATAGGACTCGGCTTCTCATTCAGGGCTGGGAATGGTGACTGTTATTATAAGTCAAACACTAGATACTCTCAAAATTCACAGGTTATTGAGTAAAGTAGTATTTTCTGGTCCCCCCCCCCGAGAAGAATTTAGATGCAAGACCTAAAAGAATCTATTTCCAAGTAACTTAACTGCATTTAATAAAAAGTTTAAGAATATTTATAGGAATATAAAATATCCAGCATCCAACAAAGTAAAATGACAATGCCTGAAAGCCACTCAAAAATGATCAGACATACAAAGAAGTGAGAAAATACCACCCATAATGAGAAGAAAAATCTAACAAAGCAGATCCAAAACTGACCCAGATATTAGAATTAAGAGATAAGGATACTGGGTCATTATGACTGCATTTAACATGTTCAAAAATTTTAGTAGAGACATTGAAAACATATAAATGATTAAAAATGAACTTTTAGACATTAAAACAACAGTTTATGAGATGAAAGTATGAGCTGGAGAGAAATAACCACAGATTAGAGATTGCAGAAGAAGGAATTAGTGAATTGGAAGATATAGCAATAAAACTATCCAAATGAAACAAAGATGGAAAGCCTTTTTTTTTAATAAAAAAGAATATCAGTGAGCTATCAGACAACTTCAAGGGGCCTAACATTTATGTAATTGTAGTGCCTGAAGGACAGGATGAAGAAAGGGAAACTAAAAATATATTAGAAGAAATAGTGGTTGAAACTTTAAACACACTGATCCAAGAAATTGAAGAAATACCAAGCAAACCCTACCAGAAAAAAACACACAAAAATTATGAAGCAAACTACACCAAAGCACATCATAATCAAGTTGCTCAAAAAAAGTGATAAAGAGGAAATCTTAAAATCAGTCACAGAAAAATACACATAACAGAGAGTGAAAAGAAAAAAAAATGACTGTAGATTTCTCTTTGCAAGCAACACAAATGAGAATAAAATGGAACAATGACCCTAAAGTACTAAAAGAAAATAAAAACTGGCTACAGTGAAAATATCTTTCAGAAATAAAGGAAAAATATTCTTTCAGTCATACTAAAGGTGAAATAATTCATCATCAGAAAACACTGACTCCAAGAAATGCTAAAGGAAGTCTTTAAGGCATAAGGAAGATGATACTAGAGGGCAATATGAATCAACAAATAGGAATTAAGAAGTAAATTTTTCTTTATTCCAGATGACATTATTGTCTATGCAGAAAATCTAATGGATTTTCCAATGGATCCAATGGAATTTACAAGGAGAGCTACAAAAATAATTGAGTTTAGCAAGGTCACATTATAAAAGATCAGTATTCAAAAGTTTGTTACTATTTACATATTAGCAATACTGAGGATTTGAAATTTAAAAACAGGACTATTTATAATATAAAAAATATAAGGGTGTCTTTGTGGCTCAGTCAGTAAAGCATCCAATTTCAGTTCAGGTCATGATCTCACAATTCGTGAGTTCAAGCCCTGCGTTCAGGTCTGTGCTGACAGCTCAGAACCTGGAGCCTATTGAAGATTCTATGAATCCCTCTCTCTGCCCCTCCTCTGCTCATGCTCTTTCTCCCTCAAAAACAAATAAACTTTAAAATAATATATTTAAAAGATATGAAATACTTAGCCATAAATCTAACCAAAGATGTGCAAGACCAGTACAGTGAAAACTGCAAAACATTTATGAAGGAAGTTTAATGGAAAGTTATACCATATTCATGGATAGGAAGAATCAATATTTTTAAGATTTCAGTTCTCCTCCAACTGATCTATACATTTAAAACAATTCCAATAAAAATCCCAGCAGTCTATTATAGATAATGCTGTTATAAACACCATGATGCATGTATCCCTTTGTTTCTTCTATTTTTTTTTTGTTTGTTTGTTTCTTCTATTCTTTTTCTATTCTTTGGGTAAATAACTGATAGTGCAATTCCTGGGTTGTAGGGTAGTTCTAAACAGCCCAAATGTCCATTGACTGATAAATGGATAAAAATGATATGGTATATATACACAATAGAATATTACTCAGCCTTAGAAAAGAAGGAAATCCTGCCATTTGCAATGATGTGGATGGAGTTAGAGATTATTATGCTAAGCAAAATAAGTCAGTCAGAGAAAGACAAACACCATACGATTTCATACATATGTGGAACCTAAGAAACAAAATAAAGGTGGGGCACCTGGGTGGCTCAATCAGTTAAGCATCTGATTCTTGATCTTGGCTCAGGTCATATCTCATGGTTTGTGAATTCGAGCCCAGTGTCAAGCTCTGTGCTGACAGTGCAGAGCTTGCTTGAGATTCTCTCTCTCTCCCTCTCTTTGCAACTCCCCCTCCGTCTCCCTCTCTTTTTCTCTCCCTCTCCCTCCCTCTTTCTCTGTCTCTCAAAATAAAAAAAGGGGCACCTGGGTGACTCAGTCAGTTAAGTGTATGACTCTTGGTTTTGGCATAGATCATGGTCTTACGGTTTTGTGGGTTCAATCCCCACGTGGGGCTCTGCACTGACAGCACGGAGTCTGCTTGGGATGCTCTCTCTCCCTCTCTCTCTCTCTCTCCCTCCCCCACTGGCGTGGTCTCTGTCTCTCTCAAAACAAACTTAAAAAATATTTTTTAAAGAAACAAAATAAATGAGCAAAGTGAAAAAAAGGAGAGGCAAACCAAGAAACTGTTAACTATTGAGAACAATCTGATGCATACCATAAGGGAAGGGGGGGGATGGGTGAAATAGGTGACGGGGATTAAGGAGTGCACTTATTTTGATGAGAACAGAGTGAAGAATGAAAGTGTTGAAATACTACTATATTGTACACCTGAAACTAATATAACCCAATAAAATTTTTTTTTAAATCCCAACAGTCCTAAAATTCATATGGAAATGAAACTGACCTAGAATAACAAGACAACTTTGGATTAAAAGAAAAAAGGTGAAAGATCAATATTTCCTGAGCTAAAGACTCACTATAAAGTTGCAATAATCAAGACAGTGAAGTATTGGCATAAAGACAGAAAAATATGTCAACAGAACAAAATGAAGTCCAGAAATCTCTCCCTTTTTCTTATTATACACACACACACACACACACACACACACACACACAAACACAAACACACACACAGAGGAAATTCAGTAAAGAAAGAATTGTCTTCTCAACAAATTGTGCTGGGATACATTGGATATCTCTCTGCAAATAATTTTTAACTTTTATCCATATCTTGTACCTATATAAAAGTTAACTTCAAATGGATCATAATTCTACATGTAAAAGCCCAAATTTAAAAACTAATAGAAAAAGCATATGAAAAAAAATCTTTGTGGCATAGGTTAGGTAATGATTTCACCTTTAATACACTAAAATCATAATTTGTAAATGTATATAATGACAAATTTTACTTATTCAAAATTAAATGATTCTACTCTTGAAGATACTAAGAGAGTTTAAAACACAAGACAAATACTAGGAGAAAGTCTTAGCAACTCGGGTTCTAACTAAGGATTTATATCCAGAATATATAAAAACTCATAAAAGTCAATAATAAAAAGCCAAAGAACTCAGTAAAAAATAAGCAAAAGTTCTGAAGAGATACTTTACTAAAGGTGATATGCAAATAGCAAATAAGCATATAAACAGATGCTCAACATCATTTTTTGTTAGGGAAATGCAAATCAAACCCACAATCTGAGACCACTATGCACCTATCAGAGCCTACATATCCCCAGCACTAAGAACATAGAGTGGTACAGTTACCATGAAGGACAGCTTGATAGTTTCTGAAAAAAGTGAAACATGCATCTACTATATGATCCAGTCATGCCATTCTTAGGTATTTATTCAAGAGAAATAAAAACAAATGTTCATTCAGGGCTCACATACAATATTTCCAGCAGCTTTATTTATGATATCCCCATACTGGAAACAACCAAACTGTTCACCAATAGCTGAATGGATGAACAAATTATGGTCATCTATACAATGAACTACTACTCAGCACTAAATGAATAAACTGTGGGTGCAGACAAAATATGGATGAAACTCAAAATAATTATGGTCAGTGAAAGAAGCTCAACCAAAAAAAAAAAGAGTATGTATTTTATGATTTCATTTGCATAACATTCTCAAAAATGAAAACTCATCTCTAGGCACAGAGCCGATGTAGATCCGTGTTTGCCTGGATGAGGGTGAGAAGGGGAGCCAATAGAAGGAATTACAAAAGGGAACAAGAATTTGGGGGATGGTGGATATGTTCACTATCTTGATTGTGGTTTCATGGTGCATACATACGTGAAAATTGTGTTGTATACTTTATATGTGTAGAGTTTATCATATGCTAATTATATACTAATAAAGGTGCCTAAAAAGTTACAGACATAACCAAAGACCCCATTTCTCTCCCTGCCTCTACAGAAGTTATCACTATCAAAGTTGATATGTATCTACTCAGTGCATTTTCCTCACTTTTTCTACATTTCTGCGTACCCATTCAATATACACTTCTATTGTGTATGTTCTAAGTGTACATAATGGTTAATATAATGTGCACATTATGTTTTATTGCTTTAATCTCTCCAGAGTGTTGTGAAGGATATATGAGCTTTGTTTGTGAAGCTGTACTGCCTTCTGGGAAGAAGCCAGTCTAATCCCAAGAGGAGAATAAAGCAATGGAGAGACAACTTTTTCTAAAATGTAAAAGTAAGACCACAAAAGAAAGCAAGCCAGCAAAGATGTGATGAAGAACTTGGAAGAGAGGAGGCAAAAAAAGGAGGCTAATAAAGTATTTCACAATGAAACATCAAAAGAGTTTTAGAAACATCAAAATGATTTTAGAATCATAAAATAGGAATTAAAGGGATTTAAGATGAGACCATTAAAAAGCTCTTTAAGAGGCTGGAGGAAATGAAAGTAGGATAAAACAGAAATGTCATGGAAAATGCCTTACAGAACAGACTGCCGGTTAAGCCAAGATCGTGTTGAAGCGTGGAGAGGCAGAAAGCACTGCCAGGAAAGGGTATGGGGAGGAGGTGCCCACAGCCGGGTTGTGAACGCACCATAGAAATTAACCAGTAAGCCCCAACGTCAAGGTTCGGAAGACGTGCAAAGAGAGTCTTATGGGTACCAATGAAAAGAAGATGGTGAGGACAGCTCAGGAGAGCCAACATTTGTTGAAAGCTTTGCCAGTTAGAATCAGGTCATCTGTAAGCATCAGAATATCCAAAATAACAGTGGCCTAAGAAGATGGACTTTGGCTTTTCTGTCTCCTAAAGGAAATCCAGAAGTCGGCAGTACAGGGCTGGAAGGCCAGCTCCAGAGCTGCTTTGAGCTGCCCGGTGTCTTCTTCTCATTGTGACACCATCCCCAGGGAGGGGAGAGTCCTCATCGTGATCCAAGGATGTCTGCTGGGGCACCTTGTGAGGAAGGAACAAAGGGGAAAGAACAAAGGGCACACACACCCGCTGTTTCCTCAGGTTTCCTGGCAGGTGCCATCCAGAACTTCTGCTTTCATTTCATTTCATTGCCGGTGACTGTGCGTCCCAGGCATACCCAGCTTCAAGAAGGCTAGGAGATGTAGTCATCCTTTAGAGTAGCTATGCACCAGCTCAAAAATTAAGGTTCTGCAACTCGGTAAAAAGAGACCAGGGAAATCGGGTACACAATTAGCTGCTTTGCCACAAACCCCTTCAGGCTAAGTACTTTTATACATATATACTTTTAATCCTCACATAAACCCTACAAGATAAATCTTAGTATTCCCACTTTAGAGGTGAATAAAATGAGGTATCAAGGGTTCAAGTATATTTCAGAAAGTCACAAAAGGATTAAAATCTAGATCTGTCTGGCTCTAAAGCATATATCCTTTCACTTTTAAAAATGGGAAATTTAAGAGTCATGATCCCAGGATAAAGATGCTTGAGAATACAAATGCAAATGCAAAAAGAAAGCAGGAGGCCAAAGCATTAGAATGATTAAAATTTTATAAAAAACATGACAGGGTATTGACAATTTTGGTTTTTTAATAAGAAATTGATAAGCAATGCCGATGGAACATTTTTGGCTTTTGTTAGTGAAACCCTGGGTCTTTGACATATATTTTGTATAGCTTCATGATCCTGTACTTATGTGCCAAATCCCCGCTCTCTCAAAACCAATTTTCACTCTAAATCATTTATTGGCAAAACCTGATTTAAACTGAAATGCGAGTCTTTAACTTTATTATTTAGCTTACTTCGTGTGACTATTCAGGAACTTCCCCGCAACAATACCAGAGAGCTTGACCACAGGGACTTCTGTGCACGGCCCTGGATGCCACATAATAAATGGTATATGTACAATCCTACCCTTACAAGTCAAACTTTTTAAGAAATATATCTGGCTCCAAGGATTCAGGTAAGGTCACGTAGACTGTGCAACGATCCTCCTCAAACTGGAAACCAACTAAGCTGATGCGTGTGGAAGGGCATGGGGAGGACTTGAGAAATCCATATTGATATGTAATGTAGTATTATTAGTCCGTGACCAGATGCACTCCTTGGTCTGTAGCTCGGTAAGTCAGTACCTGAGGTGTATTTTCTTCCATAAAGAAAATGTGTCTATAAATTCACCTTGAATCTAAATTTCTTAGACATTACTATTATTAGACAAATATTGTGATTTACGCTAACATTCTAATTAGCTTGGGTTTAATTTGGCAATAGAAAAATCTTCCTCAGACACAACACTTTATGCGTGGTTAATCCCCGAAGACTCCTGACTGGAACACAAATCACCCGCAGAGGCAAATATGAGGACATTAAGTAGATAAAGATATAAAAATGCTGTGTCTGTTCTAAAATAATATGTCTAAGCACCTCGCACTCAGGTGATATGCACCATAAAAACACATAAACACCTTGTTCTTCAACAAGAGGAATTATCATTAGCTTCAGTACAGAGGCAACCAGCATGGGAGGGTTTTGAAGAATTTGAAACTTTGCTGCAGAGTCTGCTTGTTAATTCACAGTTTCTAGGTCTCCGCTATCTGCTCACCATGTGTCTTTGTACATATGTATGATTTTCCTTCAGTTCCCGCAGTGGTTATCATTACATAGACTTTCACTGAGCTCTTACAAAGATATGCAATGAAGAGAGAACAGGAAGATGTGCTGATGTGAATTGTTCTTTTAATGACACCCTGAAATGTGCGCTATGAATGACATAAAACACCATTTCCTAAGTGAGCAGCAAACTTCAAAATACCACCAGGCACATTATGTCATCATCTTACGAGCCAGGGGTCAAGCCAGATATGAGGATTATAAACCAAGAAGAAAAATATTTATTTCCATATTGCTTTTCATCAGTAGAAGAAATTTCCGTCGACAGTACACGGTGCCTTTTTACCATGTCAGGATGAGGGTAAAAGCAAAAGATGTCGAAATACAAACAAAACAGGGCCAATCAGTGACTCAATAGGTGAGGATAACCATAACTAAGGAGGTATGTTAGCTCACCTGAGAAGAAATTCGAGCGAACACAGAAGACTGCTAGCATGTCATTAAAAAGCTCTCTGTACATTCAGTTTTTTTCCTGACCCCCCATAAATTCCAAGAGAGAAAAAGAAAGCTAGTACCAAACCCAGGAGTAGAAGGAGAACCCACACGTGCCTCTCCCAGCTTGATTCCCTGGGGCGACTTCAGACCGAGCAGAAGCAGCCTGCAGAGTTAAGAGTCTCTCCTTTCTGTATTTCATTATCACCTACTATAAGCAAGTAGCTACTATGAGTAATACAAAAGGGAAGACAATAGCCATGGCCTTGTGCAGCTTATAATCCATTTCTCGGAGATAAAAGTACAAGAACAAGACAAATTCTATAGGAAGGTGCACATGAGTGGCAACAGGGTCTTAAAACTGATATACACTATAGGCGTTTAGAGGAAGAGGATAGTTAGGATGCTTCCAGAAGCTGAGTGGTTTCTTTTATCACTGTCTCCAATGTCAGGGGACCTAAAGAGTCAGATAGGAAGGAAGAAGAATGGGGAAGAACAGGAGAGCCAAACCCACATGTAGGCTTCTGGCGCTGTGAGGACACACACGTGCAATTTACCAGCACCTGGTCAGCAAGCATGAGAGGGCACCCCCTTGAATCCAGAGAGAGAGATGCGGGTTTCCCAGCAGACGGAGAGAAGGAAGACAGAGGGTGTTAGGAGACTGGGCTGTCAGGCACCCAGGAGTCTGTGGGTTCTCTTGTTCTGGGCTTTACTCAGAGAATCTCTAGACAACTTTGTGGAAGGTAGAGTCACAGTTATAGGTAATGGCAGAGGTGCTACATTATTGAACTACGTTTTCTTTAGTCCGGCAAGTAAGAGCACCATAAACCTGTAGGAAGCTGGATTCACTGAAAAAGCCGAGTGCAGATCACATAATGTAAAATAGTAATTATGCTGGCAATTACTCATTTTAAAGTCTAAGCAAGCTGGCTTTAATAAACCACAAACCACCTATCACCAAAACTCTCCTTTTTATTACAATAAAATAACACTTCCAAGCTTGTAATTGCTTTAGAGACCTAGAAATAGGATGTTGATGAGATTATTTCCACAGGGTTCAGATATTTATGAAAATCCTAATAATTTCAAAAGTTACAACACAAATATTACCAAAAAAAAAAAAACCCTCATAAAATAAAAGAGTCTCTGTTGCTTTTTCTGTTGTTTTTAAACCAAGAAGAAGGGTTGGTCTCACATTTTCTGGCTTCTTGAAGTAGGAGCTTCTTAGTTGCCATTTTAAAATAAAGATTTTGGGGGTGCCTCGGTGGCGCAGTCGGTTAAGCGTCCGACTTCAGCCAGGTCACGATCTTGCGGCCCATGAGTTCGAGCCCCGCGTCAGGCTCTGGGCTGATGGCTCAGAGCCTGGAGCCTGTTTCCAATTCTGTGTCTCCCTCTCTCTCTGCCCCTTGCCCGTTCATGCTCTGTCTCTCTCTGTCCCCCCAAAAATAAATAAACGTTGAAAAAAATTTTTTTTAAATAAAGTAAAGATTTTTGTAGGAGCACCTGGGTGGCTCAGTTGGTTATGTGTCCGACTCTTGATTTCAGCTCAGGTCATGATCTCGCAGTTCGTAGGCTCGAGCCCCACGAACATCACACATCACACATCAAGCTCTGTTCTGGGGGTACAGGGCCTGCTTGGGCCTCTCCCTCTCTCCTTCCCTCTCTGCCCCTCCCTAGTTCACTCTCCCTCTCTCTCAAAATGAATCAATAAAGCTTTAAAGATTTTGTAGAGGAAATTTGCATGGCATATACATTGAGGCTATTTCTAAGGGTAAATTTATTAACGTTTATTTATTTTTGAGAGACAGAGTGCAAACAGGGGAGGGGCAGAGAGAGAGGGAGACACAGATTCTGAAGCAGGCTCCAGGCTCTGAGCTGTCAGCACAGAGCCCCACGCGGGGCTCGAACCCACGAACCATGAAATCATGAACTGAGCCAAAGTCTGAAGCTTAACCGACTGAGCCACCCAGGTGCCCAGAGGCTATTTCTAAAGGAACAAGCTTCTCTCCAAAGATGCACCTCTATCTACTACAACTTTAAAAAGCTTCATCATTGAAGGAAAGATGTAGCTGGGAAGGGGATAAAAAATAAAAGAGGAACATGGATGGTGAGGAATGATGTGGAAAACAGTAGCTGCAACGGTGAATGTAGGCATTTACCAAATGTCTTAGTCTGCTTGAGCCGCTATAACAAAGTACTGTGACGGGGTGGGGTGGGGTGGGGGGCTTGTAAAACACAGAAATATTTATTTCTCACAGTTTTGGAGTCTGGAAGTCCGAGATCAGAGGCATGGTTAGGTCTGGTGCGGGGCCTCTTCTGGGTTGCAGGCTGATGACTTATTGTATCCTTTCGTGCCAGAGAGCAGGGAGGAAGTAAGCTCTCCTGACCCTCATAAAGGCACCATCCCATTCCTGAGGGCTCCGCCCTCACAGTCTCATCTTACCCTAATGACCCAAAGTCTCCACCTCCAATAGCAGCACGTTAGGGAGGGGTGGGTTTCAACATGCGAATTTTAGAGGGTACACAAACATTCAGTCCCTATCACTATAGAGCATTCATTCATCCCTCCATTCATTCATTCTGTTATTTAACAGATTTCAATTAGGGCCTCTTCTGCACCCAGCATTATTTTGTGAAAGTTACATCAGTAGTTATTTAATTCTGTTTCAGATGAAATCTTACACTCTCTATATAAAACAGATTAAAAGGGTATTTTAGGAAGCTAGATATGTGTCATAATTTCAAATGTATAATCTTTATTTTGTATAGTCAATCATCAAACAATATGGCTATTTTTGTGAACCCCCAGATTGGAAGTTGGTAGTTACAGAAGTCAACATCCAATTTTTTGCCACCCCTCCCATTTTTTGTTGTTGTTGTTATTGTTGTTGGTTTCACACTATATAGAAAGAAACTTTGATTCATGCTGGAAAGGAGTCACAGTTGGTAACAGTTCCTTAACAGCATGACAGCATGTGTTGTAATCTCAGGGAGCTCTTCAATTAAATAGAGGTGGAAGGAAAGCTTTGATCTGAGGTCTGCACAAAAATGATTTAACCTGGCACTTATTTATAGATTCAGTAAGTCACTGCGAGAGATACAGTGGTGAGAAACTATCTTTGTCACCCTTGTACAATTTAAATCTGGCAGGGAAGATAGACATTAAATGAAATTAATTACATGAACTATTATTTAAAATCATTGTAATAGGTGCTATGTGAGGGTAGCTGGGATGCTGACCTAGACTCGAGATTCAGGAAATCTCAGGATTAAAGGCTTGAAATAGAGCGGTGCCAAGGACTGCTGAGAGGAACCTGAGACACGGGACCCTGGGTGGATCACGTTTGTTATTATCACTTATTTTGCAGGGCAGGGGAGGTCCAATGTGGGAACCCCGGTGTGTTAAAATGTGGAATATCACACTGCTGAGTGTATTGCATTTTTAATTATCTTTTGTAACATACAGCTATATGATACATTTATAAAAAACGAAAATTTCCCCTACATATGTAGAACCTCTAAAACACCTCTCTGGGATCCCCACAGTGCCCTCCCATCAGAGAAGTTCTTGGGGACACGTGCCAGGGTTAAGTCCAAGCCTAGCTAGCTTGACACTGAGCAAGTGCTGTCTCATTTCTGAGTGTTGGTTTCCCCACCTGTGAAATGGAGTTGTGAAGAATAAGTAAAACTAAATACGAAAGGCACCTTGCACAATACTCACGAGCTAATAGCCATGTAATACATGTTACATTTACATTTCCTCCTCCCTTTCTTTCCTATACCTCAGCATAACAGGAATGAGAAGACGCGCTCTCCAGGGCTGGTCTGTGGAGTGAGTGCCACTCTCTACATGAAAGCATATAGTATGCGGTACACTTCCAAAAAGGATTAGTAATAAAAAATTAAAAAACAAAACAAAACAGAAAAAGCATAGCAGTATGGTACTTCACACTTACTTGGGACCAAGATGCTTTTATTTTTCCCAGAACCTGTTCCCTCTGAGTGCATAATCTGTCAATGATAGAAGGGCCTACACGCTCCCCATTTGCCTACCTAAACACTAGTCCCTCGTATGCATTGTCGGAGACTCACTTCATTCGGGTGGACAGCAGAATCATACGCCCTGCCACACAAGTGTCCCCACTCTATAAAAGTATACTTCTTTCTTGACTGCATGTTTTCAGATACAACCTTTGTGGTTGATGTTTGCTCCTTTACTTGACCCACGTACCTACACCGACGGAGGAGTCAAGGGCATTTGCTATCTTTCCCCGTGCGTTTCTTTTCCTTTTCACTTTTCTTTTACTGCATGCTGTCTTTTATAAGTCCAAAAACTAACTTGTGTCCTTACTGGAACAAAAACAGAAATAAAACGGCATAGAGATGGGCATGTATCTGGAGACACGGATGGCTAAGTAGATGCTGGATGATAGGGAGATTAGGTAGGTAGGTACATAGGTAGGGAGGTGAAAGAAGGAAGGTGACAGAGTTGTGGGCAAAATTCTAAAGACACTCCTACCCCCAAGATTCTCCTACCCTGTTTCAGTCAAGCACTAATCCAGGTGCTGCTTAGAAGGGATTTTGCACGTGTAATTAAAGCCCCAGATGGGCTTGATCTAATCACCGGAGCTCTTCAAAGCAGAGAGCCTTCTGCTCTCTGAAGTTTAGAAGTCAGATTTGAAGATGGAATGGGCCACATGAAACAGAAATACTGGCGGCCTCCAGGAGCAGACAGCAACCGCTGGCAAAGAAATGCAACTTCATTCCTAAAACCATCTGAATGAGTTTGGAAGCAGATTCTTTTTCAGAGTTTCAGTGTGGCTAACACCTTAATTTTGGTCTTGTGAGAACCTGAGAAGCCACCTAAGTCAACCATATTTCAGAACTAGAGTTATTAGCTAAGCTTGCGATAATTTCTTATGTAGCAACATAAAATTAACACAGATAAACAGAGAGGTAGGTTAGATAGATAGATAGACAGACGATAGACAGACAGACATCATTGCTGGCCTTTGCATTAATTAAAATATTAGTTGGAATTAGTTAATGACATGTACTAGGAGGACTATTTGGTGGTGAGTCTAGAACAATTACATATACCCTCTCGGTTATTACTAGAGAGAGAATTTACATTGTACTCTTGGTAGACTAGTAGGCTATTTAAGTTTTTTGTCCAGATTCACTTCTACTTAAAACAAACAAACAAAAAACAAACAAACAAACAAACCCCTTCTATAATCATATCAGCCTCTCGAATGGAATGCTTGATATTATGGGATATTTGAACAATTCAGAAAACAATAATGGTATCTAATTCAAGAAATAAAGGCAATTAAAATTTCTAGAAAAAGCAAAAAGTGATATGAGAAAAGTAATAAAATCATGATACACTGCTAGGATCTGTCGTAAATCACTGTAAATAATCACAATAATGTAAATATTCCTTATTGATTGTGATCTGTTAGAATTAGCTCAGAGACAAAGCACAAAAGATTTAATTACGATTACAGAACAGAATGTAGATGTTATCAATCTGAATAACGTAAAAGCACAAAAGAAAAAGTCTCAGGTGGAAAGGGAGGAAAACAGTAAGAAGTCAGAGGAGTAGGAAACACTATCTGTAACGGATAGAACACGAAATTAAGATTTAAGTATGTCGTGTTTCCTAAAAGTCAATACAACCAAGAAGGGAACTTATAAAATCTTAATACAACTATGTTTAAAACATGTCGAGGGAAGGTAAGAAGTAATATAAGTGAATACAATCATTCACTTTCATCATGAGAAAGAGATAATGTTTCAATTAGATGGATTTCTACTGTAAATAGCTAAAGATAGGGCAATTACTGCTAGAAGAAACAGGTGGTTAATAAGGGTTGCCTCTGGGAAGTGGTACAAGGAATGGAAGGGAGTCAGGAACGAAAATGTTGTGTAGTTATTTTTAATTGGAAATATTTCAAGAATTTAACAGAGATAGGATAATGACATAATAAACATCCAAATACCCCCAACTTTATCAAATTTACTGTTTTCCTGTATATCCTCCAGATTTTTTTCTAATTTGAAAAATGTTGAAAAGAAAAAAAATCTCCCCAGAGTTAACGACTAGCTTTGGAGTCGGTGTTTCATCCCCTTGAATATTTTGTTTTCCCCTTCATATCCATAAATCCAAAGCACTTAAATATTATTTTGCATGATTTTAAGCTTTAAATTACCAGTTTGCCATTTTTTCCTTCGACATTCTTTCTTTGAAATTTATTCAAGTTGACATACGTAGCTCTATTTCATTCAGGAATGTTTGTTTTTGCCATTAGTATATTTAGCAAAATGCTATTTTTATTTAATGACTACTCCACAGTTTACTTGCTAATCGCTCCAATTAATGGACAGTTGGACCCTTTCCAGATCATCACTATTATAAACAATTATGAGTATCCTTAACCATCTGGTTGTGTATTAATACAGATGTGCAAACGTTGTTCTACGTTGGCAGTGAGTTGCTAGTGTGTTGGGAATGCACACCTTCAACGTTATTCATACAGGTAAGTCAGTGATGCCAATTAAAATTCCTACCAGCAATGCGTGAGTGTTCCTGTGGCCTCACAATCTCTCTAACGCTTGGCATTCTCACACATTTTTAAGTCTGCATACTTGATTAGGTAAAATGGCATTGCTTTGCGTTATTCTGCCTTCACCTGACCATTCTAGAAGAGGACGCGCCTTTTCGTACGTTTGCTGGATTTCCTCCTTTATGATTATTCTGCTCCTACCCTTTACCCAATTTTGAATTGTTATTTGTTTTTCCTTGGTAATATGTGGACGATATCTATAAACTCAGGATATTAATACTCTGTTGTAATATACGTTACAAATATATTTTTCTAGATTGTCTTTCCATTTGGTACACATTTTTATAGAGATGTTACACACTTAAATATAGCCTTATTTATGTATATTTTCCTTTTCACTTTGTGGGGTTTTCTACCGTAACTCTCTCCCTACCTAGTGATCACAAAATAGTCTCTATTTTCTTCTAAAAATTTTAGTGTTTTTCATTTTCACATTTAATTTTTTAATCCACATAGGAGCTATTCAGGGCCCAGTGTAAGGTAAGGGTCTAATTTGATCCTCATGGGTAACCAATTATCCCAGCATCACTTACTGACTAGCCCAATTCTTTCCCCACTGGTTTATATGCTGCCCTGCCTACCAAGTTTCCATACATATGGAGGCGGTCTCTAGGCTGTTCCAGTAATCACCATGTTTCATCACTGGGTGTTCTGGAATTTTTATTTTATTTTATTTTATTTTATTTTTATTTTATTTTATTTTATTATTTTATTTTATTTTATTTTATTTTATTTTATTTTATTTTATTTTATTTTATTTTATTTTATTTTTTTCAATATATGAAATTTATTGTCAAATTGGTTTCCATCCAACACCCAGTGCTCATCCCAAAAGGTGCCCTCCTCAATACCCATCACCCACCCTCCCCTCCCTCCCACCCCCCATCAACCCTCAGTTTGTTCTCAGTTTTTAAGAGTCTCTTATGCTTTGGCTCTCTCCCACTCTAACCTCTTTTTTTTTTTTCCTTCCCCTTCCCCATGGGTTTCTGTTAAGTTTCTCAGGATCCACATAAGAGTGAAAACATATGGTATCTGTCTTTCTCTGTATGGCTTATTTCACTTAGCATCACACTCTCCAGTTCCATCCACGTTGCTACAAAGGGCCATATTTCATTCCTTCTCATTGCCACGTAGTACTCCATTGTGTATATAAACCACAATTTCTTTATCCATTCATCAGTTGATGGACATTTAGGCTCTTTCCATAATTTGGCTATTGTTGAGAGTGCTGCTATGGAATATTTATTTTAACCATAATAAACTTCAAAATAATAAATGTTAATAAAAACAGAAAATCTAATCATGTTTACTCTAAAGACAGAGAGTAAATTGGTAGAGCCACTATGAAAAACAGTATGGAAGTTCCTCAAAAATTTAAAAATAGAACTAACATACAATCCAGAAATTCTACTTCTAGCTATTTATCAAAAAAAACCCACCAAAAACACTAATTCAAAAAGATATGTACACCCTATGTTCATCTCAGCATAATTTGCAATAACCAAGATATGGAAGCAACCTAAGTGTCCATCAATAGATGAACGGATAAAGAATACGTGGTACGTACACAATGTAATCTTACTCTGCCATAGAAAGGAATGGAATCTTGCCAGTTGTGACAGCATGGACAGACCTAGAGGGTATTATGCTAAGTGAAACAAGTCAGACAAAGACAAATGCCGTATTATTTCACTTATATGTGGAACCTAAAAGACAAAACAGAACAAAACAGAAACAGATTCATAGATAATACTATGAATAATTACAATCATAAATTATATTTAGGTATACTTATATATATAATTATAAATTTATATATATATATTTATATCACAATAGCATTGCAATAATTTTGTATGTTGACAAATGGTAACTAGAGTGTGGTGGTCACTTTGTCATACATACAAGTATCAAAGCACTGTGTTGTACACCTGAAACTAATACAATATCATGTGCCAACTACTCCTCAGTAAAAAAAATTTTTAAAAGATTTAATTAAAGACAAAATAAAGGTAAAGAATTTTCATTTTTCTTTTGCAGAACTATTAAAAGAAAAAAGTGCTTTCAATAAAACCATGGATGACTGCTTCTACCAAAGCACCGCTCAAAGCAAATTATTTTTACAAAGAGTCACAAAATTGTTGAACGCACATGCCCTGGAAAAATATATTTTATTTAAAACATTGGATAAATTACCCAGTAGCATTATCTCCTCCCTTGGTATAAAATAAAATTCATATATGGGAGGTGTTCAGGATCTATTCTTGGAGAGGAGTTATAAATGGGCTCTAATGCATCTTTTGGAACCATTAAGCCTTGCCAGGTAAATAATGTGTGTTTTAAACATCGCTGAATCTATATTTACAGTCATATGATAGATGGTAATGGCTCTAAAGAGAAATGTTAAGATCTAATGGACATTTAAAACAGTCCCTCAATATGTATTTATGCAAGGGATCCAAAGAGACTCAAAAGCAGTTTAGTCCTATTTGATCAATGGCGATCAATGGTTTTGAAACATGTAGAATATTTAGAGTCCATATTTAAAACTCCTATAACAAGCAAGCCTGCAAGCTTAGGGTTATAAATGCTTCTTTGTAGCTTGGGACAGATGTGGAATTTTGAAAATATCCCATTAACATCACACCAAAAAAAGGCCAAGAAAATTTAGCACAGAAAAAGATGACATTTCACAATAGTAAAGTTGTGGCACCGAACAAGGAAAGCTGGAGCATCCTTTTTATATCCTCAAATGGATTTTCATTTTATGTTACTCGGTAGGAGTCATTTTGAAGACAATTTCTTCTGAAAATAAGCTTTGAAGATTTACTGTTTTTAAAAATCTCATTTGATTCAGTTTGCACAGGCTTGGTTTCTATTTCTGTTCTTTTTTCCCTGTAGAATCACTTACATTTCCATTGTATTGTTTGAATGAAAGAATCACACCTACTGAATCCTTTAAATGCACTGGGTGTATGGGGAGGGAGAAGATGTCATAGAACTAGAATTTGTGTCAGATTCCTAGAAAGTCTTTATTGGCTAAAGAGTGTCAGGACACTGTCGGGGACATTTGGAAGCTATCCAACAGCTGTCTATCAACATATGAAATGGAGTCATCTTGACTGATCTAAATGGTAAGCCAATACTCTTTACTCCAAAAAAAAAGGCTATTTGACATTCCCAAAGCACTAAGGTGCAGTCCTGGGGGCTAGTTCATTCTTTTACTGTCTGTCTACACAACACCATCCCTCAATCCTTACACTGGAATGATAGAGACTGTATGGTTTTGCTTGGGTGAGCCTGATATCTCGTTGAGTTTGGCATATGGAATTCCAATCTAACAGAGCCTATCAGCATGCAACTTAAAATTCCCTAGCCTTAAATCACCAAGTGATGCCTAATCCATCTGTTCCCTTGCTTTATTGTTGTTCCAAGTTCTTATGAGGCTGTCACACCAGGAAGTATCTACAGATACTGGTGTCAAGAAAGATGAATCTGTATCTCTCAGTGTTCATTAGTGTTCACACCCTAAAACTCTATTTAATTCTACCATTCACCTTCATTCAGTTCAATTTAGTCATTTTTCATGAGTCTAGGAAGCCCTTAACATGATCACCAATCTATAGGTCACTGTGTGAAGTGAAAAAAGTCAGGACTGGTTCACAAAACAGACAAGAAATGAAATAAAACCATTCATTCCTAGCTTATATATCTTTGGGCAAATATCCCATAATGGAGTAAATCATCTTTTATCCCAGAAAACTAGAGTCCTACACAACTCGTATGGTTTAAATTCTATAGGGGCAGAGAATTATAATAAGAAATCTTAACTTCACAGATAGAATATGAACTGATCTGCTCAATCTATTGCAATTAAATTCAATGTCATTCTTGATAGAAGATGTACCAGAAATTATAAAACAATTCAAGTTGACCACAATATGGATTATATAATCACAGGTAGAGATACAAAGAAACATGGATATATAAAGAATAACCCATAGAGAGAGGGTGGCACAAAATATATTGGGATACACAAGGAAAGTCTGAAATGAGACACACAATGGCACATAAATAGAAAATATGTGGGAAGGCAGTCCCTGAAAAAGTCCTATGGATATGCAGGTGCTTAATTGATGCTTTGGATGGTGGCTTAATAAGAAGATATCCTTAGAAGTTAGGAGAAAAAAAAATATATGTGTGCAAAGTAGAACCTAGGAGGTTCACAGAAAGGCACTAACTGACAAAAGCCAGAACAAAGACAGGCAAAGATGAGAACCACCTTGTCATAATTGCTCATACTGTATTTTCCTACAGAGAATTACTTAATAAATGTACATATCTCCCACATAAAAAGTGATTCATCTCCATGTTAAAATGCTTATGTATGTATGTATGTATGTATTTTATTACCACATATTATTTTATCAATAAACTATACATATATTTAGGCTTTTATGCATTATGCATCATAAGAGTGTCCGCTTATTTTATTTTCACCACATAATTATATGGTTGGTGGATGTTCTGACTGGCCAGGTTCGGAGAAGTGTGGGTCATTCAGACTGAACTAGCATGTGGTCGACTCGGGGGAGACAGGTCAGACTGGGATTGCTGGCCAGTGGCAGGCCAAAGTCTAGGAAAGTTGCCAAAGCTGAATATGGAATACAGGTTGTTCACCTCCCTTTGGAAGGGACAGGTTACACATAAGTGGGTTCAGAAGCAAGACA
The DNA here is from genome assembly GCF_016509475.1 of Prionailurus bengalensis. Taxonomy (NCBI): domain Eukaryota; kingdom Metazoa; phylum Chordata; class Mammalia; order Carnivora; family Felidae; genus Prionailurus; species Prionailurus bengalensis. The sequence goes on along the minus strand of NC_057343.1, from coordinate 68,734,670 downwards.
GACTTAGGACAGAAGGTACATTTTTGTTGGTAAGACTAGCAAAAGAAGGGTCAAGGTAGGTATGGGATCATTGAGAAGTCTGAGAAAAATGTTCGATTCTGACACTGGCAAGGTTCACCCAGGTCCAGCTGGCTAAATTCACTTTGGGATACCTCCCATTTCATCTTCAAGGACAGAGACAATCCATCTAGGCCTGGCTTCCTAGGACAGCAGGAGATTCAGCTTCCATCCAGAATTCTCCATAAGGCCCTCATCTCCACTGGAGAAGCATTTCTCTTGGATTTGTGAGCAGCAGTACCCAGCAGGAGGCAGAGGTGATGATACTGCAGTGGGGTCAGCCTGCTTTTCTTCATGGCAAGAGGAGGCCGGGGATCAGGACCCTGCCTGGCTTAGTAGGTATTTAAGCCAAGTATTTAGTATTTAGTAGGTATTTAAGCTAAGTTGACTTACGAATGGAGGAGGAGTTATCTGCCTTATCTGTGCATTTGCTTACAGAGAGAATGCCCATTGTCACTTATGTTTTCCTGGGAAAGACCATGGCCCCATGTGGTCCAGCTTTATCATTTTGGTCTCTGGCACCTGAATCAGCCATCTCTGGGTGGACTGTGCTCAGGACGTCCCACTGGTAGATGCGGGGCTCAGAGGTGACCCAGCGCCAGCTACCTTTGTGCACGATGCTGCTGAGCCACACCCCCAAGTTAGCGTGGCCAGTTCAAGGCTGGGATCTGCACTATGCTTTCATTTCTAAATTCACTGTTAGATGAAATTGCTTAATATTTTCTCCTATTTCCTTTAGCTGTCTTTTTAGCCATTTTCCAAATCTTGAGTTATATATTGAGTAGGCTAATTACACATCGTGGGAAAATTAGAATAATAGTCGTTGCAACAGACGTTAATACCACTGCCTGATTATTTACTACGCAGCAGCCCTATTTCAGCTACTGTCCTTCCCTTACCTCTCCAAGTGACTGAGAAGCAGCACAGAGTTGCAGTCAATGACGGGAACTAAAGACACAAGTTGAAATAGGGCTCAGCGGTTCATAGCCGTTTGCTTGAATTATAAAATATTTTCTTTACATCGTTTCCAAGCTACAAAATAGGAATCATAATAAGGAAGATGGGGCTTTCTATTCCAAATTACCACTTTGCGTAGGTATTAAATTTAAACAGTATCTTAAAATGCTTCACCTTGAGTAATCTATTTGACATTTATTGATTGCTTACAGTGCTAACTCAGGCTGCTCTAACAAATCCCACAGACAGGGCGGTTTAAACAACAAACACTTATTTCTCACAATTCTGGAGGCTGAAACTCTGAGATCCATCTCCGGCATGGACAGATTTTCGGTGAGGACCCTCTTCCTCCTTTACACATGGCCACCTTCTTGCTGTATCCTTCCATGAAATCATCTCTTTTCTGTCTCTTCTTATAAGGGTGCTATCACTTGAGGATAGCACCTCTGAATGTGTGAGGGTGTATCACTCATGGCCTAATTACCTCCCCAAATCCTCTCTTCCAAATACCATCGGGTTGAAGATTAGGGCTTCAACACAGGAATTTGGGGGAAACACAAACATTTAGCCCATAGCACTTATCAATGGGAAAGGCTGCAGATGCAAAGGGGAATAAGACACAATTCCTACACTGAAAGAAATGGCAGTCACATGCATGTGTGCTTGTGCATGTGAGTGTGAGAGAGAATGTAAGAGGGAGATGCTGTGGGGGTGGGGCAGTGGGGAGGTGGTGTTTAGGAACGGGAGAAGGGGTATCCAAAGCCATTGCTCTCCTATCCTTTCCTCCATCCTATCAACAGCTGAAAAGCATCTACTAACACTGTCTTTGTATTCCCTTGTCCTTCATTGATAGCTTATCATTTTGCATTTTCTCCCATAATGTGTTGTGCCAGAGATCAGTTCCACAGAGGAGTTGAAAGGAACAATCACATTCGTCCAGCTAAACTGGTATGATCTGCCCAGGATCCGTGGATCCCTCACTACTGGGCTATTCTTCCGCTGGGGACCCACATCTCTCTGGAGAGAATCAGGCTCCAGGCTGTATATGAGGTCTGCTTAGTTAAATAAAAGCCTGAACCATGTGTATGGAGACAGCAGGGACCAAATGAGGAAGGGAAAGCCAGAGGATAGCACAATTGGCATTGAGAAAATAAGGGAAGGATGTATTAAGCAAATTAAGTATCCTTGACATCATGCATCAGTATTTTGCTGACCTTCCTCATTGAGACAATGAGCCTGATCGAGTTGAGAGAAAGAGAATGGTGCCTTTCAAACTGGAACACCCGTGCCTTGGAAAGTCCGAGTACTCGTATGGAAAATTCCACATCACACGCTAAAATATGAGGTCCAGACTTTCCTATGGTCTCATGTTTTGCGGAAACCTAATCTGAAGTCATTAGTTGCATTCAGATAACTATGACAAAAAAGTAAAGTGGCTTCTAAGTGAAATGTTTATTCATTTTCCACAAACATACTGTGAGGTAGCGAACATGTAAACAAGAGTTCCGGAATGATTTCTGGCTGCTGTTTTCTTGAACTCGTGACACCAGCACTTAGTGTCTTTCTGAAGGCTGGTTGAAAGGTTCACAAATCCAATATCCCCAGCAGACATTTCATTAGGTTTCCTAACTTTAAAGCCCATCTGGAATGCCCTTATTCCTTGGCAACTCTTATTGACTGATGCTGATTATGCCATCAGCAAACCTCACGAACTCCAGTTCTTCATTTAGATCATTAATGGTCAATACAAGGCCTGAGATGGTTGACTATTAACCTCTTTTCATTCAGAGGACTGACACTGAATACTTTTCCTTTGTTTTTCACTGCATGCTTAGCATGGCTCTCTGTGGGGGAAAAGAAGAAGGGAGTGAGATAAATAAATCTCTCGGAACCTTCCTACACTCGTCCTTCATGTGCATGAGCTCTAGGGCTCTCAGGGCATCCCTGTATGAGCTGAGCACACGCAGTGCCAAAAAGAAAATATCCAATGTGTCTGGCTCCTGGTGTACATATGTAGAAGCCAGAAGGAGGTCCAGCCAACATGGACCACTGCCAGTGTGCCGTAGGAGCACAGCTCTGGGGCTCAGGCCCGGCTGGATTCATCACAATTCCACGGGGAGACTTGAAAATGCAGATTCCTTGCTGTTCCATTTCCAGTGATGTCTCAGCTTCCAGAGATCTTTTTTTTTCCCATGCCTTTTTGTTCGAAGAGCCAGGCTACTAACAGCTCTGTCTGCTCCTCAGTCCATCTTAGAGGGTAACACATGACCCCAAACTCAGCTTCCAGGGACTGCCTGCTCGTTTTCTGTGCGTCTGATCCCGGGCAAAGAGAATGTACTTATTTCCTTTCTGCTCTTAGGGGACGGAGAGACTAAAAAGAACTCAGTCTCCTTATTTGTCAAGGATAAAAAAGACAATTTGAGATGATATTTTCTGGGAAGTGCTGCAAAGAAAGGAATCAATGGATTATTCCAGAAGAAAAGACTCCTAGATGAGCCCGGGCTTGACAAACTAAAGGTTGAGAACAAGCCAAACATCTAGGAGGGATGGAAGAAAGAGGGTGATGGCCAGTGAGAAATATCTGTCCCTGCCACCGTCCTTTCGGTGAAATAAGCAAGAGTTTGATGATGGGACCTATAGCTGAGGATTCAGTAAGACCTGTTGCCTGGCAGAGTGCCAGGACCATGGATGTAGGTAGAGGCCTGGATGAATTGCTAGAGACTGATCAGGCTGCTTTTCTGCCTGTCTGTTATGTTTCTCAGCACTGCAAGCAAGGACTTGCTTCAGGGACAGAATGAACACAGCAGCTCCTGAGGATGTGAGTCATGGCGGGACTCGGAGGCTTGAGCCAGAAGACACCTGCCTTCACTCATCACATGTGGGCTGGTGGAAAGGCCATCAGCATCTGGATGCAAGGGTGCAGCACTGGCAGGCTAGAATGGCCTCGTGAGCTCCCAGCATCATTTTGTGGCATCCTTATGTAATATCTGATGTAGACACCCTCAGCAAGGCAAATATGCACCGTGTTCCACGAATGGTATCACGTGGAAGAATCTGACTGAAAATCCCATTGACAGAAGAATTCATCTAGGTCATTCTTTTGGCCGCTCTTATCCTTCTAAAAGTTGTTCTTACATTGGTTCAAATTGGTGCACTTTTAAAAGACCTATTGTTAAGGGAAAAGAAGGGATGAACAACAGGCAGAGCACAGAGAGTTTTTAGGGCAGTGAAACTCTTCTGTCAGCTACAATAACGGTGGGTATGTGACATTAATGCATTCATCCAAACTCAGAGAATGTACAACATCAAGAGTGAACTCAAACATAAACTATGGACTTTGGGTATAATAACACATTAGTGTAAGGTCATCGGTTGTAATGAACGTACCACACTGGTGGTGGCTGTTGATGGTGGAGGAGGCTGGGTGCATGGTGGGGCAGGAGGTATATGGTGAATCTCTGTACTTTCTGCTTGATTTTTTTGTGAACCTAAAATTGCTCTAAAAACTAAAGCCTATTTTTTTAAATGTCCTAATAGAATCTCTGAAAATTATTTGCATAGTTTCTGAGAAGAGACTAGGTAGCTCACCAAAGGGACCCCAGGCCACTTGGGCCCTTCTCATCCCTCATAGAGACCCCAGATTACCTACAAAGCTGATTTGCAGGCTCGGACATTTAGGAACTTGGGGGGAATTGCTTGCTTTTCTAGTCCTCTGACTCAAATATGCCTGTGGCTGGTGTCCCAGTTTTCGTAGTTTCCACCCTGCTCCCTAATACCTGGCTCCCTCTTAGCTAAGCCCGGAGAAGCTAACTCTTCAGGTGGCCTGGACCTGGTATCTTACACACCCTGCTCTGCAACCCAGGCCCTGGAGTACTCAGCACAAGAGAAACATTTTAATTCCAACACAGAATGTTAGACATATTGCTTCCCGACTGATTCAATATTTTTAATTTCCGGTCTTTGCTCTTGATCAAGTTATAATTTATTCATCTATAATCATCTTCCCACTTGAGGTATCCACATCGACCTAACTGATCTAACAGCTAATGTTTGCCCTCAGCAAGCTAATTGGGGAATGGGTCCTATAAACTATCCAGATTAGATCCCGATTGTGTATGGAGAACCAAAAGACTTCCTCGGTCGGGATTTATTCTGGTAGAATGTCAGGTGCAGCATCCCATCTGATCTGTATAATGTTGACTGGAGATGGGGCTTGGTGCCGGCTTATACAATCTCTATTTCCTCTAGCTCAGGTTGTAGTGTTGCCTGAGATATTTGGTGCTAATTAGAAGTGCCTACTTAGAACTATTTTGAGGGCAATGACTAATCCCAGCATGCTTAAGACAAGTTCTTCTGTAACGGAAGACGTCTAGTATCCTTTGTTACGTGTTAGTGAGATCAGTAATCCCAAGGAATCCAGCAAAGAAGCAGAACAGAGTGATTGCCAGGAAGTAGTGGTAACATTGATGCCTGTGAATTTGCTCCATTTTCTTTGTTATCCCCACTTTAGACATATGAAAATATTTGCAGCAATTTTATGCTGAACAAAAAGCAAGCACTCAATCAGGCTAAGTGCCTCTGATGAGAGCATAACATTATTTTCATTTTCTATTTTTAATTAGGATGCACCAGAAAATGACAGGTTGGTTACTCTTCTCACAACCTTAACAAATGCAGATGAGCAGAAATGCCTCACCGGTTGACACTAGAAGTCCTTAGTGCCATTTGTTAAATACAGTTCTTAAGCAAGCTTAAATAAAAGCATCAATTGATAGACAATGCCAATGTCAATAGATGATTTAGAAAAGTTGGTCTTTAGTGAAAGCCATCTCATAGATACACATGGTTTGCTATTTGGAAGCAGAAACTGTTGCTGACAACAGAGGTTATACCCAGTATTAAAATTTGATTTTCTCATTAATGGAAGCAATTTGGAGAGCAAATATGTTCAATATACATGACTATTTTAAACCTAGAAGAGACTAAGTCTTGGAGATCCTAAATTTCAATCATATTATTAGACAAAGAAGTCTTAGACTAGTTGGACGGGCTAGATCAAAGTTACAGAACAGAAAATAACAATAATAATAGCACCTAATGCTTTATTAACTTCTACAGTTTAAAAACACCTATAAGTGTATTATTCCAGCTCTGGAAACTGAGGCTCACAGAATTTAATTGACTTGTGCAGGTCACTTACCCCTTCCTTTTTCAATCCCTTTGCTTCAGGTGAAGCTGATATACCTTGTGAGCTTGAATTCTCATGGTATTTCATGGTGGATATTTAAAAACTCTTTAAAGAGTTCCAATTATTTTACTTCTATTTCTCTTGGACACATTCTGAAATGAAAAGATTGAACCCCTCAAAATTTCTTCTTTCTGTATATAGAAGCAAGTGATTTGTTTCGTACGTTTTCAATAGAGATACAGGCAGAAGGTTTGATATAGCTGTGCTGATGCCCAAGGTGGTATCAGCAGAAAGGGAGTGGGCGATCCTCAGTGCACCCTAGTAGTTTCAACATTAAACTTTAAAAGTAAGGTAGGAATATGTTCTATTGATAAATATTGATTTGGTTCATTTGCATATTGAATTGGGTATTCATTAAGTACTCACTGAGTATTTCCTTTTCTTTTTAAGTTTTTAAAAAATGTTTATTTATTTTGGGGGAGTGGGGTAGAGAGACTCAGTGCTGTGATTGCAGAGCCTAGGGCAGAGCTCGAATTCACCAACCATAAGATCATGACCTGAACCCAACTGAGATGAAGTCAGAGGCTTAACTGACTGAGTCACCCAGGCGCCCCTGAGTATTTCCTTTGAGAACTGTCAATGAACTACCCAGAAATATTGTCCCCCGAGGGCCACTTTACACATGGAACCACCAGAATGGTTTGTCTGAAAGGCAGAGAAATCTCTGTAGATAAACCAGATTGCTTTTGTATTATCTTACTGGAAAGAGTGCAGACCATTTTGACCTAAGAGGAATGGATTACACGTTCTTTAATGGTGTTTTCTACATCTGTAGTTCATCCCACAACTAAAATGGGACAATCAGTATTGTCTCTGACTTCACCTAGATATTTAATCCCATAGATATCTGCACAGCCATACTTGCTGTTCCTCTCATCTTCTTTCTCTTCACACCCTCTCTCCATCCATCTGTCTGTGAAGTCCAATGATCACCTTGATATCAATAGATGATCAGTCTCTGTCCTTACACCCATCATCTGTGCTGTATTGTTTTTTTCACTTCCCTTTGCTTACAGGAAATTCTTGTATCTTTCTTGTCTTCCTCAATCCGTGATAAATAGTTTGGTCATGGGGACACTTTTTTAAGTCTACCAAGGGCCCAAAGTGCTCTGAGTAGTACATTTTGATTGACTTTTCTTCCTAGCTTTGTGAATTCCATAGTGTTAAATTTAATTTTTGTGCCCATTAAAAAAAAAAAAGTCTAAGGCAAGTTAAATATGTATATTTAACCACTTTGAATAGTTATTTAAAATCAGCCTCTTCTATTTTTATTCTTAAATACCATCATTAAGATTTGTCTATACATAAGGTAGAATCTCAATGAGCCACCACATTATTCGATTAGTCATTCTCCACATCTTCAGACCAGTAATTAACATTTCACCTGTCTCAAATTGTGCAGTGTCTTAAAAGGAATGAAAACAAAGTGAAAGGCTGGTTTTAATAATACACCATGCCAGTTGTCATGATAGAAATGTTATGACTTTGGCAAGTATAGTACTTCTTTTGTTAGATGGTAATTTTGATTGATTGATCAACCCAACTATTTAAAATAGCTGATTATTATCCAACACGTTTCTTCTCCCCAAAAATCAGCCAAAATACGATTGTTCTGCTTATTATGATGATCAAAACAACTCTCTGGGTAAACGATTCACCCTTAAATTGTAACCAGGTCATTTGAAGATGTGAATTTCCGCTAGCTCCACTGCTTCTTTGGGTGAACTGAATGAGACCCGGATGTCCCAATGTCCTTGCCCCATCGGAGTAAGGAGTTTACACTCATTAAGTCATTATCTAGCCTAATGATTAAATCCCATGAAATGAGAGTGAATCATTCGCTCCAGGGGAAGTGTGTCATCTATTTTGGGCCAAAAGGAAACAATTTTGTAAATGACCTTTTCAGGGAGACAAGCAGTCCCTTCGGAGCCAGGGGGAATTAAGGCTCTTCTTCCTTACGGTGGGTAATTTTTCCTCCTCTCTTACGTAGACCCAGATACAGTAAGATGCCAAGCAAAGGGCTTAAGCTGTCTTTGCTTTAGGACTAACAGATTTATTAGTTTAGGTTTCATATATAAGATAAAAAAATCAGCATCAACAAAAATGTTGACAACGTACATGATGGGCTACCAGAATTAAAAAAAAAAAAAGAAAAATTGAAAAGGGATCATTGAAAAGGGATAATCTTTGTACATCGCTACAAACAAACAAATAAGAAATAATGCTGAGGTCCTGAGCAAAGGGAGATGTGCCTTAGGGACATACAAATGAAAAATAGTTTAGGGGCCTAGGCTGCCAATGCATTCAATAGGATTCAGCAAAAACTGTCACCAAAAAGGCTAATGGAAATCTTAGCCCACTGCTCAGTAGAAACAAAGTATTTTAAAGGACTTATGTAACAAATTTACACTGCTAAGCACTGATTACACTACATGTGGTCTTTTGTGTTTGTTTCTCTGATTCACGCTTAAAAATTTGAAAACCTATCAGTCTTTGGAGAATATCAGAGTATAATATAAAAATGCTCCAAAAACAAATAAAATAACCCATCGATTCACCATGCAAAGGTAACCATTCGCCAGTAGAATTCTGGGATCAAAACCATTTTCCCTGGTAGTTTTAAAGACATTGTACTGTTGTCTTCAAGCATGCATTGTCACTGATGAGACCTCCATCAGAGGTTACTTGTAGTTTAAAAATTTTCTCTCCAAATGGGAACTTTTAGATTTTTTTTTTTTTTACTCTTGGTGCTCTAAAATTTCACATTGATAGGTCTAACTGTGGGTGTTATCTCCTTCATCCTATTCAACATGCAGTGAAAACTTTTAACTGGAGAAATCTTGCCTCCCATTAGCTCTTAAAATTTTCTTGCATTGTCTTTAGTTTCTCCAGCTGTATTTTCTCTTTCCGTTGGTGGAACTTTTAACTGTCATATGTTCAACTGCACAGATAGATTTTAATAAATTTGTAGTATTTTCTCTCCTATTTCCCACTGTTAAAATTTTCCTGTGTTTGGATATATGGTATATATCTTACATATATATCTCAGGATATATATATGTGTGTGTGTATATATATAATCTTAGCATATATATCTTACATATCTTAGGATATTTTTTTGTCACTTTTGTTCATAGCATCGTGTTCTTGTTTTATGAATTGTATTATCTTCTCAAGTATTTCTGAATATAATAGTCATATTATCACAAGTTATCTTCCAGTTCTTGAATTTTCTGTTTTTTCTGGGGCAGCTTTTCTATGTGCTCTTTCTTTAAAAAAAAAAAAAAATGCTGCATTCTTCCTCAAATGTCTGAAGACTCTGGTTTGCCATTTATAGTTAAGGATGAGAAAACAGAGCGGCTGCCTGAGAGCTGTGTCTGTGTGTGTGGACCATCCTTGCTCATTGTTTCGATTTTGTGCGACCAGATCCTGAGCTCACTGTCAGGCTAGGGACCTCTTCTAAATGCTAAATGAGGCAGGCCTCACTTTCATCTGCCAGCACCCACACTGGCTATCCTAATTCTTCCCACATATTGGTTCTGCTTCTGTAGAGAAAAACTCTCTGATTTTTTTGCTCTGGTTTAACGGTTAGTTTCAAGCTACTGTGCAGAGAGTCCAAGGAAGGAAGAAGAGAGGAGGTCAGCTGACTTTTAGTGAATACCCAATCTTCTGCCTCAGTTCCCAGTCTACCCTGAAACCTGTCCCTGGAGTTCTTTCAAGCTGAACCCCATCAGTGTATTATATACGCCGGGACCTCCTCCTCTCTGATTTATTGGATACATTCTTCCATCCATTTTCTATCTTCTAGAGTCATAGTTTTATATATCAGTTTGATGAGGCTACAGTTCCCAGTTATTCAATCAACGGCTAATCTAGCAGCTGCTATGAAGGTATTTGTAGATGATATTAAAAGTCCCCAGTGAATTGATTTTAAATGAGGGAGATAATCCTAGATAATCTGGGTGGGCCTGATCCATTTAGTCAAAAAGCTTTAGGGCAGAGTTGAGGCTTCCTTAAGAAAGGAGCCAATCTACCTGTTGACAGCTGCTTCAGCTCATACCTGAGATCCAGTCTGCCTTTCCTGAGCCTGGACTGTGGATTTTGAACCTACCCGATGAGACATAACAGTCATGGAAGCTGATCCTTTGCAGTAAATCTCTTATTACTTACCTCCTATTTCTCTGGTTAGACTCTGACTGATAGATTTCTTAAATTCTTTCATCCACTCAGAGACTCCTCTCTCCCTGTATAGTGCTCCTTACTGTTAACGGATTTACACTACTCTTTTTCAATACATTATTGTGAACGAAGAAGATCTGAACATAAACTCTCAGTCTACCATTTGGTGCCAGGAGCCCAGGATTATTTAATTCACTCATTGTTTGGGTTTTCCCAAATTTTTGTGATTATTATTTATTATTGTTGTTATGAGTGTCATGTTGCACATCACTGTACATGAACCTTGTACATCTCAATCTTTCTCTACACTAAACTCCTAGAAGGAATTGCTGCATCAAAGAATAAGCACAGTTTAAAAGCTTTTGTTGCATATTGCCAAATTGTCCTCAGGACACCTATTTCTCATTCCTGACTGCAGGGTGTGAGTGGCTTGCAAACTTTCTGACGGGCCATGGAACCAGAACTAGGGATGGCCAACTTAGACGAGACTCACTTGCTACCTGAAAACAGTCTTCAATATTTTGACTCAAAGGAGTAAGCTAGGACAAATGAGCAGAATCTAAAGGAGAGAGAGAGTTTTTTTCTTCTTCCTGGCCAACCTAAGACAGAACGTTAAATTAAAAAAATAAAATAAAAATAATGAATAGTTTTTAAAACATGATGATGGTATCCTTAGATGAAATGAGTGTTCTCATCACTAGACCTTTCATGCACTTACTGATAGGCTGTCAAACAGCTGGGACTTTGAACCAAAATATTTGTAAGGATACTTCCAATGCAGAGCTTCTAGGTGTCTGTGTTTCTGTGCAGATGTGTGTGCATGTGTGTGTGTGTGTGTGTGTGTGTGTGTGTGTATCTTATTTTGATAAATCAAGTTATTGTTGTTTTTTTCACCATAACATTTAAAACCTATGGACAGGGGAAGAAGACATTACAGCCTGCAGATATGAGGAGGGTGTTACTACTTAAGCTTAGCTGCTTTCTGAGTTTCAGGCCTGTAGGTTATAAATGGTTGCTGAGGGCAGCATTGAATGTGTATTAAGGGTCAAGTCTGAGCCTGTGTAACTTTAGTTTAAGGATGAGTCTCTATGACAGGGCTAGAGCCAACTGCCACATGAAAGATGCTCAGAGACTGAGAATGTGAATATGAAAGCAGTTCTCTCTGGCTTTAACCTTTGTCAGAGACGGTCTCACAGTAGCTCTGCCTAATTTCCTCTAAATTGTGCTTCTAGCCGATGATCACTTTACCATAAGAATAAATAACTGAAATAATCTGGATTAGGCAGTAATGACAATACAACTCTGAAGAATCTGGCTGAGATTTTTTTTTTTTAAATGGCATAACAAAGTCACATATATTTGGCATTAGAAAAGGTTGTTCTGTATTCAATGAGGTTGGAATCTGGTTTCATATTTTTATTAAAAATAGGTGAAGCAGAGCAGTAAGCTTTCTTGTCTTCCACCTGTAGAGTAGAGAAAGCAGCCTTACCTACATAAGAGTGACGTACCAGATGAAGGGTAAATTTCATCTTAGAGAACCAAAATAAAACTGTGAATTGATATTGTAGATGGATATCAACACTAGGGAGTCATTGTACCTGAGTAGGAGACTTAATTTTTCAAATAGGTATTATCATCTGGCCACAAATGGCCTTTTCAAGCAAAAAATTCCAGCGTGAGCTCAGTAAAATACAGACCATACCGCGTCCCTCAAATAACACATTAGAAAATGCCCCTGTCTGACAACAACATATTTCCTCCTACACAGTAATTTTTGAGAGTAGTAATTGGATTTGCATAATCCTGAATACAAAATAACAGAAAAATAAACACAAAAGAATTAATAGGAGACCAAAATTAGTAAATAAGCGAATGGAAAAAATATACATTTCTGTTTAATAATTTGACCAATAATAGCTATGCCAGAAAAAGAAAAGAAGTAAAAAATGAACATCTGTTACTCCATGAAACGTTATTAATATTCATATAGAAAGAGTTGCTGCTGAATCATTCAGTATGGAATCTTAATGCAGTTTAATTATTTTCATCTTCAGGATTTGCACAAGCTCCCTGAAAGCAATCTGTGATTAAAGTTCCCCACAGATTCAGAAATCTGTAGCTGTCCTAATAGTGGCAAGTGACCTTGAATATACTATGAAATCTGTATGGCCCCCAAGGCTATGTAACTCTGCAGAAATGAAAAAACAAAAACAAAACCTATGCCTTTCCTAGAAATATTTGTTGTTTGAATGAATCTGAAAATTTCAATTTTAATTTTTTTGTATTTATTTACTTATTTTGAGAGAGAGAGAGAGAGCAAAAGCAGTGGAGAGGCAGAAAGAGAAGGAAAGAGAATCTCAAGCAGGCTCCACACTGTGGGCACAGAGCCCAACGTGGGGCTTGGTCCCACGAACTGTGAGATCAGGACCTGAACTGAAATCGAGTCAGACGCTTAACCGACTGAGCCACCAAGGCGCTCCTGAAAATTTCAATTTTAGCTGGTTACTGACTGATCTATATTCCTCATTCTAAGTACTAGTCTTTCTCTTAGCCACACTAACCATGATTTTGTTTACAGTGGAAGACACTGAATTTAGGCCTCGCTGGAGTCCGAATGCCGCTTCTCTCGCTTGGACGTGTGTGACGTTGAGTATCCACTGTTTAACTTCCGCCATCTGTTTTTTCTTCTGCGCGGGAATATTGATGCCTACGTTAATGGTGACTAATTAGGGCAAGTGCTAGATGAGATGAAACAGTCCCTCAATGAAACGTTACTGAAGAGCAGATACTCACGGAAGAGCTCATTTCTTTAGGGCGCACAGCCACCAAATATGCTATTTTTCTTTTAAATCTTCTCTGTGCTGACTTGGTGTTCAGGTTGTTCCCACGGTATAGGATGAGGAAAGGAAACGAGGAAAGAAGTAAAAAGCAAAAAAAGAAAAGAGAAAGAAAAGAAAAAGGAAAAGAGAGGAAAGCTACGCAGAGTTGCCCGAGCTAGCTAGCAAACTCCGGATGTGCCCGTGTTGCCAGCTTACGAAGTCAAAAACTCAAATTAAGTTTATGTAAATTCCAACTGACTTCCCCGTCCCCCTATTCTCGATATATGACCACCAGCAGTAAGAAGAGATACAATGGGGCTCCTTCACTGGCCAACCAGTTGAGAGACTATGGAGTTCCAATGACCGAGGGCAGAGACATGTGGCAGGTGGCTACCAGTCTTACATTAAAACCCCCCTTTAAATCCTTCGTCTCCAGTAGCCTGTCACCAGAGCCATCATTGACACATGGCCCTCTGACAACTTATCAATTACGAGACAGCTGCAAATTAAATATTTTGGCTGAAAACACCCCCTCCTTATGTCAAGACACATTAATTTGAAACAAACATTTTGCTGAGATGTGAAATTAAGCAGATCCATTAAAGGTTACTAGTCATGTGTTTTGATGTATTACTTTCTGATGTAGTATTTGCTGTTGGGCAGACACAACAATAGTTGACCAATGTGATGTATTCTTCATGGGACAGGAAGGAAACTGGAAATTATAGAGGGCCTGCTGTGTGCCAAGGACTGTGGTATACACTTTACTTTCTATACTTCCCTATAGTAATCTAGTAGGTAGGCATTTATTCCCAACTTGGGAATTGAAAATTTTGAAACCTACCATAGCTGAGCATTAGCAATAAGAATAAAAACCATATTCAGGTTTTTGGTTTTTGGTTTTTTTTTCTTATCTCTTATGGGCATTCATTTCACAAGGGACCAAACCTTCCCATGTGTTGGAAATGCATTTTCTCATTTCCCTATCCCTAGGTAGTTTCCATGCAGAGTAATGGTCTCTGTGCAGGAGCACTTGGAAAAGTGATCCAAAAATGCATTTCAACAATTTCAGAAGTTCTCGCCACTGCTTACAGGGTAATCTCTGTCTACGTAAATAGAGGTAAACATTGCAAGGTGCCAGGGCCAAGAGTGCTTCCTCGCTATCCCCTCCTGGCATGGGAGATGGCTTTCACTTCAGATGATCCATGAAGGTCTTTGGGAGTGCAGTAGAGATGTCTACGTTGTATTTGTAAGATAGCCTATTATCTGGTTTCAAATACCGAGTCAGAGGGGAACCATGCAATAGTGTCTAGAAAAGCTTTTGTCACGAAAACTCAAAATACCAATCTATCAAACAAAGATGACCTGATTGCATTTTGAATAGTAAATCACACACAGCACACTATGTCTGCATATAATTATAACCTGAGTAATGAAACCAAATGCTCTGATATCCGTATACTTTTGCCTTAATACTTGGGGTCCATTGGTTCTGTTTCCAGTTTTTTTAATTAATTGTTTTCCTTTAAGTTTCTATTTCATTTAAATTGAGGATTCATTTATGCTTTTATATCTAATATTATAAGATGGGGCTGAATGATGTTCCCTTTGTAAGGACTCAGCCAGATCTCAAATCTGATGCAGCAATGTTCAGTGTGTAAGAGCTGATTCTTGTCCATAGGATCCATCACTGGTTTTCTTCAGCTGTAATTCAAATCATGAGCAATGAAAGGACCTGTAGGACCTTTCTCCAAATGGGTCTGTTTCCTCTGCTTATACCCCCTCTCCTGTGAATCTTCAAGTTGGTAGCCAATTTAGCTAATATGGCTATAATATAGCAAATTCTCAATATTGATGCAAAATCAAAACTGCATGCTGCATATTCTCATTAAAAAGGAGGTGCCTGCGACCAGACCAGTATCATCTGAAGTCAGTACTCTTTCTCAACAAACACTGACGGACAAATAAACTTTAGGATGCTGAATAAAGAAAGAATAGCCAAGGAAACTGCCTTCCTCTTTCTAGGAGGAAGATGAGCCAAAATTTGCACTTCATTTCTTTCATACATAAGTAGGTGTAGTTATTTCTACATATCAGTCCACCATGCAAACAAGTACCAAGCACAAAACAAAACACAAACGCACAAACATAATTGGTGATGCTGATGGTTGTATAACCAACGAACCCACTTCCTGAAGACTCGAAATTGTGCCTGTCCTTACGTCAGTGCCAATATAGTTGAGGATACAGGGCATACACATCAACTACACCAGAATATAGTTTATAACAAAGCTGAATTTGCTAAAGATCAGTATTTTAGGAACTAAGATGAGGGAAAGACATGGGAAACAAAGAGGAGCCTGGATTTTATTGTCCAACAAATTTGATTGTAAATTCCAGTTCCAGCACTTACTAGCTGGCAAAGATATGAGTGATACCTACCTTCCCAGACCCCTATGTGGACTGGAAGTGATAATCATTTGTGTGCTAACTATGTGTACTGAGCTAACCCTTATAGATGCCATTTTATTTAACTCTCAGAGCAACTCTGAAGGGCTGTGAAAGACTGTACTTTGATGATCCCCGTTTTCCACAGTATGAAACTAGGACTCAGAGATAAAACATGTATCAATACCACTGCCCTACCTTGTCTCATAGGAAATACAAAGACCTATCACAGACGTGGAGATAACAGGTGCTTTATAAATGGTGACTCTCAGGATTAGGGTGATGGGAAAAGCTTCAAGGAGGAAAGGATTTCTCCTGGACTCTAAAGCATAAGTCTGATTCAAATAAACATGCAGCAATAGAAGGATGCTTAAATTGGGGTGTCTTGGGTAAACAAAGGATCAGCAAAGCATCCTTGATATGTCATAAGCTGACTGCAGTGGCTACACAAAAGATATATGCCAGGGATTAGTGGGACCCTTTGCATAATGATGGGCAGCTTATTTAATGAAGATTATAAATCTATTTCACCATACTAAACAGGTCACTGAAGAGGAGAGAGAGTTCATCCACAACTGACAGATTCATAAGTTCAAGGAAAAACTCATTAACAAAAACACACTTAAATTCAGAGGTTGTGAATCTGACAGCTGATAGAGTTAGAATAAACTTCCCTCTCAAGTGAATATCTCTTCTCTATGATTCTTTCTGCAGTGTCCTTCAAGACCTGAAAGGGTGGGGCGGGGGGGGGGTAGTACTTAAAAACAGAAGGAAGCAAGTACCTTCAACCTACCATCCTTTGGAACCACACGAAACTAATCCTACCTCTTCATGCCACCAGCTGGATGAAGCCACAGAAATCACAAATTTAAAAATCCATTAAAAAATAAAAACAAATTTTATATGTGCATAAACACATAGCATCCAGCCAAGCTCCCAAAGCCTAGCTTAGTGGCATCAGGGGGAGGTTTGGAAGGTTTTGGTTGACAAGATTGGAGCTGGAAAGAGTCAACTCCTCTCACAGATCTATTATTCAAATGGTGTAAATGAGGACTAAGCCAGTATTTGATCATCTCAAGCATTGTTTTAGCCAGTTTTTAGTGAGAAATTGCACGGTGGTAGCCATCGTGCCTCACTGGCTTTTTCCTCATCTATCGCCCATGCCCCTAAAAACACAGAGGGTCTCAAGCCTAGATATCACCACCAACTCCCAGCTTTGACCACTCTATTTCCAATGCCACCAACGAGCCTGCCCGCCCTCCTCCTCAGAGATAATATTTAGATACAACCAGCTCATCCTGTGAACTGCCTCTTAGATTGACATGCATACTACCAGATCATTTTAGAGATGGAAAGTGCTTCAAACTTTTCAGAGATTGGCTGATATGTGAGTTGGAAATATATAATCATTTCTGCCCTTCATTTCCTACAAATCTAAAATACCAAAGTGAGCTCAGCTGTGGGCATGTTTAGAGACATTCTGCATATTGTCGTCATTCTTTAAATGCACCCTGTCTAGATGTGTTACAAACATAAGTTGCCCAAATTCAAAGTAATTGACTTTCAGCCAACTGTGACCAAATCACAAAAAAAGAAGACACCATGTGTTACAGCATGAAAACCCACCCCAAACTCAGAAATTCCCACCCCAAGGAAACTTTTAATAGCCTGCCTTGAAACCAAATGCATTCTACGGTGGCTAAAAATAATGTATTCACTGGGGGTGGAGGGTGTAAATCTGTCTCCCTGCACAGATTATTCTTTAACAGAATTATTTTGTATATTTGTTATACTAAAAATATTCACAAAGTGAACATTTTTACCATCATATTTACGAAAAAAATAAAGGTTCTTTTGGCTGTTTCAGAATATATTTGATATTTGCTCAGTGTTTCTTTAACGAAAAGGAGAAAAGAGAGCCTGGAGGAAAGGGAGCAGCAAGCATGCATAAATTAAATTGCACTTTTATCTCTGGTGAATATTAAATACCAAAACCCACATTTTAATATATCTGATTATCACATGCATCGGACTCCACAATGGGGAATGGTGTAAAACCTAACTATAGACAATAGATGCCGAATAAATTGTATCTATGACATATGGCCATGAATCCCATTCCTCAACAGTAGCGTTATACAGTTAACTTCTAAGTCTGTTTCCACAATGGAAGAATCAAGCTCCAGAGCTATAATTTTACACAGGGACAGAGATTAAAGGACTGCAACAAACATATGGCATTTTAACTTTCCTTGACTGTAAGCGTGCTTGCTTTATCAAGGAGCCTTTTCTATTTTATTATTTAGTTGCACAGATCACCAGCTTCTTGATGGAAGGGGCTGTCTTGTGCATTCAGTGTCTTAGGAATGGAAGTTATTAGATGTACTAAATTAAAACAACAACAACAGCAATAAAAAAATGACTATCAATCCTTCTCAGATGTGCCTAGCCAACATAAGATAGCACATTAAACCCGAATAGGTTCAGTTACCTTGCGTTCAATAGAAAACTACAATAACTCAAGACATTTTTTTAGATGGCTTTGGCCTCTGAGCTGTATGTACTAAGCACCGTTTCAGCACTATTTACACAGGTAATAAACCATAATTATTAAAGAGGAATAAATGCATTGCTGTGGGCTAAACCACAATCTGGTCTGCACATCAATAAAAATATCTTTTCACTTGTGACAGCTATTTTCTTGGCTCGAAAGGTCATCATTTGCTTGAATAAATAGGCAAAGAGGAAGCTTTTCAAGCTGCATTTGAAGGAAAATGAGACCCCAAATTGGAGGAGACGTGTATGGTAATGAGAAAGTGTGATGATGAGTTGTGTGTAACTGCAGGCAGACGCCTTCCTCCTCACATGAAATTTTAATGATGGGTTACTTTTCCAATGGGAAAGTAATAACTTAGGTGAGTACAGTTGTACACTCCAAAAATGAAATTATTTTCAGTTTTAAAATATAACCCCGATGCTATCTACCTGCAATTTCGTCTGCCGCTGTCATTAATGAAGCACCTAAAATGAACATCTCATTCTCTGAATTACTCTCTGGTCCTTACGACCTGGCAGGGAGACATGGATGTAGACCACGTTTCTTAGCACCTCGGAAATTCTGGGAAATTATTCTGGGCAAAGGAGGGAAAACAGGAAGGAAATGCAGTCATTGCCATCTTTTCTGTGGTTGTGTCTGTAAGAGACGCTATTTTTTATCTATTGGACATTGAATTCTCCTCTTCCCTTTCCATCACATCATGGGATAGGTACACGGTTAGGCAGAAGGATATGTAATTCATAATTGTCACATTCCTACAGAAGGGATGATCTCAACTCCATGGTACTCTGAATATTGTTGATGCTCAGCATATGTTAATGAATGGGTGAATTATTGTCATGTTTATTCTCTTTGCAGAATATTAATACACATACTACATGTGGTAGAATGGAATCCATTGCATAAATGACTGATTGAAACATAAATTGGTGTGAGATAAACTTAAGTAAAGTACAAAACACAATGGTGACTTTGTCCTTCCGTATCCCTGTGCCAGGATTAACACTCCTTCAACAACCACAACCGTCCACCCTCTTTCCATCTTTATGAAGACAAAAAAAAAAAAAAAAGCGAGAATGAGGTAATAATAGAAATAAACTATCCATATTTAATCCTTTCGACTTACGTAAAATAATCAATTTCTGGTCTACTTAGTGCCAAAATGACTGGTTTGACCCACATTATCACTTTTCATTGGTTTGTTTTGGAATCATGGCAAAGAGAGTAACAGTCAAATGATACTTGTCTGTTAAAAATAGAAGACTGCCAGATTAGGAGAACCAGCCCCTGCTAAATAGATTGCTTCCATGTGCTGTGTGCTGAATACTCCTTTTATGTACTGATCATTTTTTTTTTTTCACTCACACGTCTTTACTGCAAGCTACAGAACCAAATAAAAAATGCTGTGCAGGTATGCTTGTGTATGTGTGTGTGTATACACGTATACACATTATGTATCATGCCAGGACAATCATAGTAGAAAAATGCCCTGTGTGTGTGTGTGTGTGTGTGTGTGTGTGTACATAACATATATACGTGTATACACACACACATACACACACACACACAGGGCATTTTTCTACTATGACTGTCGTGGCAAGCAGCTCTCAAATGCACCTAGTAACTTCCTGCTTGGATGGGTCTTCTGCTGGCATTCTTGCTGTCATCCACTCCTGTGAAGTGCATTGTAATTAGGCGTATGTTTCATGCCATGGAGCTGCACTACCAAGTGATAACAGGTTAGGGCTGTCAGTTCAGGTGTCAAGAATATGAAAGGATATTTAAGTGCAGATGACAACACAATGGGCATACTTCAAATCCAAGAGGCATTCGACGCTTGGTCCTTCATTGAGCAACAGGCTACCTTTGCAAAAGAAGCTATTTCTCGGATCCACTGGCCCTCCTCATGCCCCCAGCAGTATGCGCAAACTGAGAACTTTGTTCTTAGGCTCCAGTTTTCAACAAGCCTCTAATTATACACACAAGCCTCCCAGTCCTGATTCCACTTACATTTCTGACTGTAAATGAAGACTTCATTTCAAAAGTGTTGGATGATATCAAATATTAATGCCAACATTTAATTCAGCTACTTAAAACAGTTCGAAAATTAGACAACTCCTTTTGCTACGGCACTTGGTGTTTCTGGAAATACAGAAATATGGTTTAAAACAGACTACCTTTTGGGGCATCTACACAGGAACCTCTGAAAAGGTACACCAAGAAAAAAAAATCACAGTATAAAAGAGAAATGAAGAGAAAAGATAACTATTTTACCCAGGTTCCTATAAATTATATATGATAAAAATATAAAACTTTTTACTCGGAGTGAAATAGTTTAGTTACTGGGGCAACAAATATATGAATAAATTCAGTGTTTAGCCTGTGCTACACAAACGACTTTCCCCAAAATTACAACTGCTCAACTATTTCTAGATAAGTCAATATTAGCGGACTTGCAGAAAGTGACTTAGCTGTCAACATAACCTTTCAGATTTCCCAGTATACAAAGATCATTCCAATCACAGTAGTATGGCACAGAAATGCCTACTTCTATTTAAAAAACAAAACACACACACACAAAAAGCAAAACAAAACAAAACAAAAAAAACATAGCCTTCAAATCCATCCACCCACCTTTCACTTCTTTTCAGATTCTCTGTGGTTGGTAATTCTTATACAGGTTTTTACAAAACTAAAGATAGTAGTGATTGTGTTCTGTTATGCTAAATGACTTGGGAATTGTTCAGGTTTTGTTGTTATTATCATTACTGCAGATTTTCCCCTTACAGAAAAATGTAATACTTTTTTTGAGAGAGAGAAAGAGAGAGAGAATTTTAAGCATGCTCCACTCTCAGTGCCAAGCCCAACGGGAGGCTTGACCTCATGACTGTGAGATCATGACCTGAGCCAAAATTAAGAGTCAGATGTTTAACTGACTGAGTCACCCAGGTGCCCCTGATTCTTTCTTGTGCAAACAACAGTCCAGTAACACCAATAGAAATTAAATATGTGAAGAGAGTATTGCCCAAAGGCTGAAGATTATTTCACAACAATGCGATGACTTAGCCAAATTAACCAGCACCTATTAATACAAGTGGCTACCAATCTCGTTTCCACAGCATTTTGGCTGGCATGTGGTTGGAACAAAGTAGCAACAATAGATGAATTATGCATGTCCTAAACCAGTCATTAAATAATACCTGCTAGTATTCATGCTCTTACGATGTCTTAATGAACATTTGGAGGAAAAGGGGACTGCTTTAGAGGATTGTCTCCATCAGTAAAAATTCCGCCAAGGCATACCAAGGTTTAATTAAAATATCAAAATGTGGAGGAGAAACACAATTTGACAGATAAATGTAGATATCATGGCATTGTCACTGAGCTTTCTAATGAGATTAGATTCCTACTTTAATTGACATTTCCAACTGAGGCACAGATAAGACAGATTTAATGGGAGCAGTTATATATAGCTGGACTCTAGCTGGATGAATAAGTGTTTGACATTTAAATATCGTAAACGATATATGCTCCCGTCACTAATGCACTGTCAATGTTAAGAAGGATAAGCAGATACTTTAACTATACGCGGCACAGAAAGCACAAGTGAGGTAAATAAACCTTATGGCAGCTTAGTTGTTTCAAGCAAACCTTCATGAAATCGCTTTCATTCTGTGCATGCAGGGTCTTCTATAAAAAAGGGAAAATCCTCACACAGAATCCCTAAGGGTAATTTAATTTCAGGTTTATAAAAGGGAATGGGAGAATATAAAGTTGCTTTCCTGGAATTATTTTCGTTTGGTAGGAACAAAAGTCATGGAAAAAAAAATTGATCAACTAATGCAAGGTTGCATCATGATCAAGGCAAAAGAAATAAACCCATCATTTATTTAAAAATATCAATACAAGAACTTCTTTCTTTATTGGCCTTTAATGAGGTTTCCACCATGAATTCACCTTAAACACTTCAGCTTAATGAACAAAATTTGCTATTATGAAGTCTCTTTTGTATCGGGTCTAAAACCCAGGTGACACGGCTCTGGGATCTATGTGCAGTGCACTGCATTTAGTTCCCGAAGGGTCACTGGTTGTTTCTGGAGTCAAAGTCATTGTCCTCATTTGTCCAATTTACAGCTGGGGTTCCCCTGAGAATTCAGCAAGTACCACAGGATCATTGTATTTCCACAGATCCTTAAACCTAACTGCACAGGAACAAAGGAGGGAAGAAACAGAAGCGGAATAAAACATTCAGCTTCAGGAGGCAAGGTTTTACTGAGCTTGGTAAATATGAAGAGAAAGGAAATGATATGAAGATTGCACAGTTTAAAAAGTCGTTATTATGCCACCTAAATATTTATGCACAAACACAATTTCAGTGAGTTTAGAATATATCTGTGAATAGAAAGAGGTCATTATTCATGTATAAATATATATGTGTCTGCAATAGCGACATCTACCCTTAATATCCGGATTGAGCCCTGTGTATCAATTAATTTTGGAGAGTAAACTAATACCTTTATGGATTTTATTTTATTTATTCCCCAAATATTTATGAAACTCCTACTATGGTCCATACACAAAGATAAATAATGCATTTCACTGGTCTCCAGCAGCTTAGTCTATGAGATACACAAGAATATATTCAAGCAATTATATTCAACAGCCCCCTGATTTTGCCCACGTAGTCAGCACAGGCTTTGCACAGGTTGGAGGTTGGTGGGTGGGGGGGAGTGATGCTGAACTCAATATGAAAAGGACGAGGAGATATTTTTCACAGGGACAGTGTGGAAGAGAAAGGAGAAAAGGTCCTTTCTAGATGAGGCATGACAGGACAAGATCTAGTCAATAAATGGCCATAAGCTCAACAAGTCCAGGCTTGGACTGGTTTAAAAAGTGGGCGACATAGAATCTCTCGGTGCAGGAGAAAGTGAGGGAAGGAAATGGGGAAAAATGTTCCACCCCCACCCCGGAACTCAACTGGAACAGCCCTTTTCATTCATTCTCATATCAGCCTTTAAATAGGATTTTCTTTGAAGAATTAGTCTCCTGTGAAGAAAATATATTAGAAAATCAATTCATTAGTGGCACATAGTCCATGATGGAACATAATAGGGATGATACTAAAAAGAATCTAGATTAATTTAGGGCTTTGAGTGCCCATCCAAGAGGTGTGGACTTTAGGGCAATAGGGCCAATGAAGGGTGTAATATGGTTAGCGATGTGATCAGTTCTGCTTTTTTGGAAATTAAGTCTAGTAGCATCAGGATGGAGAATGGTTCGCAAGAGATCATGAGAATCTAGAGCAAAGGAGGCCCAGGTGGAGAGAAGGTAAGTTTGACTCTGCAGATGAGAAAGGAAGTCTACACTGTTTTCCCAGATTTGACAAAGAGTATTGGTCGAAAACAGGTGTTATAATTCCTTATTTCACAAAGCACTTGTATCTTGATCAGTATAAAACACATTTTGGGGGACTAATTTTATTTCTAACATTCATGCATCTGAACACATCCAAACAAAATTTACATGATCAAGTGTTATTATTCTTATTCTAGCCCAAATTGTGGAAAACCCATAAAGCAGAGCCAACTGTCTCAATTAGGCAAAGGAAAGAGCTACCCAAATGGCACATTTTGGCGATTATAGGAAAAACCAACCTAATCATAGTAAGTATTTCCTGCCATTTTAAAGATGTAAAAACTGAGGCCCAAAAAAACCTATGTACCTCATCCCAAGTCATAAAGCTAATGAGTGGTGAAGACTGCATTCCAAATCATGTTCATGTAATTCTGAAGCCATCACACTCTTTCTCCTTCCTCTACCACCTACCTATGTGCTTCCCACTCTTCCCTATTATTTCTCATCATGTCTATGATTCTAGAAAGGACTTTTCTGAAGTATAAAGTCTACAGGAGATTTAAATATCCCTGTAGTGGGTAGAAAATTATGCCCAGGGTTGAAGGATGGGACGGTTGCTCCAAGATGGTGGGTCAACTCCTAGTGCAACAGTCTTTAAAAGTTGTCCATGGGGACCCATGTCTTTGCATGACCAAGAGCTATGGTTTAAACCTCTTAGGAATATGGTGGTGCTTAAACCTTCCTCAGCTGTGCTAACATATTGTCTACACCTCTGTTGAAACACATTTCACTGTACTCAGGTAATAGAAGTGTCCTCTCCCCTTTGTCCCAGACTGGAGTGCACTGAAGTGTCTTGCTTCATCTCCGGGTAGGAAGACCCTGATGTGCCCCCACCCCAGCCTGGCTTGTAATAACATTTAATCTGAACTCACTCTCCCTATCCTCTCAGCAGAGTCCTGCCATCTCATATAGCTTACAAATGTACAGGAGGATTGCCAGGTTACATTTATCACACCACAGGGCTTCTAATGCAATATGATACCTTTTAGGTTAGGGCAAGGGGTTGCTAGGCCATGCCACGGTGAAGTGGCAAGATTCCCACCATGAAGCACAGAAGTCAGTGGGGGGAACCAAGGAGTCTGTGGTAGGCAGCTTGGGTCAGTTGTCCCCCAGAAAGAGATGCTAGGATAGGTGCGGGGTCTTTCGTAGGAAATTTCCCATCCATAAACACTGGCGTCTCCAGAGGACGAGCCTGTCCTGGAGCACTGTGTTGGATGGGCTCGGAGGCTCTTCCCTCCTAACCCGGAACCGGGTCCCTGTCCTCCAAACCGCTTGCATTCCTTCCCCATTCTTCTCTCACCTCTGCGTTTCGGTTTGAAATATGGCACTTTGGGGTCTTGGGCACACCGTTTCTTATTTTTCTCCAATTCTCCCAAAGATTCTAATGCCTTCAAGGCCAGGACCTGTTTTCTTGGAACTTTTGATCCCATTATTGTATCTCAGCCCATACCAGATCCTTAAATGTTTGATGAATGAATGTGCGATATCTACCTTAAAGCAAGAAACGGCAAAGAAGGATCTGCTGCTCACAGCTGTTGCCACAGTAACCAGCAGGTGACCTCCCTAAAAGAAGGCATCTGTGGGGGCAGAAAGCTAGGAAACAGTAGCATTTCAAGTGAGTCCTCACAGAAAAACAAAAAGGAAGCACTGACAAAGACTGGGAAGCAGCAAGGTGCTGAAGGGTAAAGTGTCTTTGGCTCTGCCTTGTGGCAATAGCGGAGGGTGGGAGGGGGCTTGAACGTTGGAGTGGGCATGTGTGGGGAGAGGGGTGGGGGAGGGGGCAAAAAGCTCCCAAATAAAGGCATCCAAACATGCACGTGCGAATGTGTCTGTGTAATCCTCTCACACCGAGAATCTATGTAACTGCTGGTGTGGGGGTTAGTGAGAAGTCCATGGTCAGCGCTTTCAGGGTGAGGCAGGAAGGGATGCTGTGGTGTGCTTTAAACAAGCCCATTAAGAGCTTTTCAAAGTGATGCTCATGTTTCTCATCATTAACTAATGAATTAACTAGTTCAGTCGTCCTCAACTTTTGACTGTTACATTAAGATGGCTGGATGCTAAGGGGCACTTGTACCTCAATGTTTATAGCAGCACTCTCAACAATAGCCAAATTATGGAAAGAGCCTAAATGTCCATCAACTGATGAACGGATAAAGAAATTGTGGTTTATATACACAATGGAGTACTACATGGCAATGAGAAAGAACGAAATATGGCCCTTTGTAGCAATGTGGATGGAACTGGAGAGTGTGATGCTAAGTGAAATAAGCCATACAGAGAAAGACAGATACCACATGTGTTCACTCTTATGTGGATCCTGAGAAACTTAACAGAAACCCATGGGGGAGGGGAAGGAAAAAAAAAAGAGGTTAGAGTGGGAGAGAGCCAAAGCATAAGAGACTCTTAAAAACTGAGAACAAACTGAGGGTTGATGGGGGGTGGGAGGGAGGGGAGGGTGGGTGATGGGTATTGAGGAGGGCACCTTTTGGGATGAGCACTGGGTGTTGGATGGAAACCAATTTGACAATAAATTTCATATATTGAAAAAAAAAGATGGCTGGATGCTATCATCCTGTAGATACTATTAAGATGCTCAGGACATCAAAGACAAGTCCTGGTCCCATCCAACAGCCTAATAAGGAAAAGAGGTTGGTATCTGCAGATTATATCCCTATGTGGAAGTTAAATTAACAAGCATAGAAGAACTTTGCAAAGGCCAGCCAGACAGAGGAGGGTGTGGTGATTAAGAAAACAGAGCCATTGTCCTGTCTCCTCTGGTCCCTACAGGAGTGACCTCTTTGTTCTATGACTATGCAAGGAAACAGATGCAATTTTCCTATCATCCCCACACTCAGGGTGAGTTCAGGGTTGACATTTTAATAAATTGTTTTATAGATAACAAAAGCTTTGAAATTCTGCTTTCTTTGTTTCCTCTTCTGAATGCTATGAGGGTTGCACAAATAGCTGAATTGTTAAGAAAAACAAATAAACGATGAAGTGTACAGTGTGGTAATTAATAGATGGACAGTTAATGAGATAAATTGGAATCGAAATCAGAGGAACTCTATATCATTGTCAGTTCTTCATGTTGCTTTTGAGGTCAGAGAGCCCATCTTGCTTTTAACTGGTTTTAAGTATTAGTCAGAATGCTACAATAATGTATTACAATGGTATTAGCAAATATTATAGGCCCAAGTCCTCAAAATATTTCTGCACCTTAAAGAATTCAGTATGAAACAATAAATAAATAAGTGTTTTGACCAAGTACAATATTCACTTAAATTTGAAACGAGATTTATGTGAATCTAGCATGACTCAAGTTCTCAAGAAGAAAGATGTAATCAAATATTTACAACACAATGTCATAAGATATATAAGAGAATTGAGTGCAAAATGATCTGGGCACGGAGTTGCTAATAATATCCTGAAAATAAATCTCTTTTAAAAAGAAATACAGCACAGGGAATGAAAATGACACATAACCTTCTCATTTTAATTTTTCTTGAACAACAAAAATGTGTGGTATACATACATACATACATACATAATATATATATGCATATACAGTTGACCCTTGGGCAACACAGATTTGAACTGCATGGGTCCATTTGTAGGTGAATTTTTTCAATAATTACACTGCAGTACTGTAAATGTATCTTTTCTTCCTTACAATCTTCTTAATCATTTTCTCCAGCTTACCTTACGGTAAGAATACAGCATATAATACACATTATATACAAAATATATGCTAATTGCCTTAATTGGTAAGGCTTCTAGTCAGCAGGCCATTAGTGGTTGTTTTGGAGGAATCAAAACTTATGCACAGATTTTTGACTGCACAGGGTGTGTTGGTGCCCTTATCCCCCACATTGTTCAAGAGTCAACTGTACACACACACACACACACACACATACACACACACATGCCTAACTGAATTTTAAAGTACCAAGAAATGTCTTATCTTACATTTTATTGTGTCTTTCTGGGTAGAGAAAATATATCCTATCAAAATGCAAACTAATCCACATAACCTGCTTTAATCCAAAAACGGACTCTCGGAACAACAACAACATAGATGTTCTCCTGCTTCACCTCTATTTACTGTAATCCAAGACCCAGGGATGTGGCAAACAACTTTTCCTTTTAATCTGAAAACCTCCCTGACCACCCAAAGAGATGACCCGTGCCCTACCTGTGAGATTGGCTGTAGGCATCGCCATGCAGTATTTGAGAAAAGGCAAATACAATGTCAACTTTTCTTTATTGACTATGACCTTACCTGTTGTCCTGCTTCTAGTTTACTCAGAGAGATTTTCCACCTAACAGAACCTGCTGACCACCACACCCAAGGAGAAGGTGCTGGAAAAAATCAAAATAACTTTCTGAGGAACAAATCACAGCCATCTAAATTACTCCTTTGACAGAGTAATGGATCTTATAGATGAAAGAGAACACAAGGTGTCATTTATCTTGACTTCACAAGACTTGTCAACTTTTCTTGGTCTTTTCTGAAGAACACAATCATAAATAATTTAGAAAATTATGACTTAGACCTCAAAACCTTTAAGGGAGACAACTACAACCTGGGAATGAGGACTTTAAAAAATAATAGTTACCTGGGTCTCCTGGGATGGAATGGGAATCATAAAGCAATTTGTCAGGGAAATTTATGGAGCCCGGTACTACCTATAATTGATATGAGGCATTCATTTCTTGGACAATTCAACTTAATTCAATTCAGCAAAAATACATTTGTTTAATGGAACTGTAATGGGGTTGAACACTGCCCTGGGCGTGTCAGTGATGGTGTTTACAGCCCTGAGAGTTGGCTTCTGGTTCAAGAAGCTCTGCTTGTTGCCAGTGTGTGGTATTTTGCTACAGCAAGCAGCCCAAGCAGACTAATACAGAGCTCTGGGCCAAGAGGCAGCCCTGGGTCCTCTGCATTGCACAGGTGGCTCTGACGGGACCAGGGATTCGCAATAGACACCAGGGTAACTCATCTAGAAGGCTGAATGGCCCTGTATGGTGGCCAAGAGCACAGCTCTCTCTGTGCAACTGGGCAATGATAGAGAGCTACACAACCAGGCTGGCTCCTGGTGGATTTGCACTGGTGGGTGCAGTGGATTAATAATCAAAATCTAAAGAAGGTACAGTGCACACAGAAAAAAGTGACAGTACAGGGAGAGATCATGTGGGGTATTAGTGAAAACTGAACAGAGAGGTTAGTCCTTCAAGTTGCTTCAGACAGATTTCCAAATCTGATTCCAATCTTCATTTAGCCTTATAATAATCTCCTCTGCCTCACTCCTTGTTTTCTCTCCTTCCTCCTTTCCTTCCTCCCTCCTTCCCTTCCTCTTTTTCTCTTTCTTTCTTTCTTTCTTTCTTTCTTACTTTCTTTCTTTCTTTCTTTCACTGAGAATATTTAAGTCCTATTCTCTTAGCAAATTTTAATTAC
The DNA here is from genome assembly GCF_016509475.1 of Prionailurus bengalensis. Taxonomy (NCBI): domain Eukaryota; kingdom Metazoa; phylum Chordata; class Mammalia; order Carnivora; family Felidae; genus Prionailurus; species Prionailurus bengalensis. The sequence goes on along the minus strand of NC_057343.1, from coordinate 68,705,535 downwards.
ACAATACAATGATGTCAACTCTAGTCACCATGATACACATTATATCCTCAGACCCTATTTGTTATAGCTAAAAGATTGTACCCCTTTACCAACCTCTCCCTATTTCTTCCATCTCCCAGTCTCTGGCCACCATGTTTCTACTCTGTTTTCATGAGTTTGACTTTTTTTTTTTTTAAGTTCCATATATAAATATAAGTGATACCATGCCAACATTGATCTTTCTCTGTCTGGTTTATTTCACTTGGCACAATGTTCTCAAAGTTCATCCATGCCGTTGCAAACGCCAGGATTTCCTTCTTTCTCACATTGAATAATATTCCATTGTATATATACCACAATTTTATCTGTTCATCCACCAAAAGATGTTTAGGTGGTTTCAATATCTTGCCTTTTAATAATGCTACAGAGAACCTGGGAGTGCTAATATCTCTTTGAAATCCTGTTTTCATTTCCTTTGGACATATACCTAGAAGTGGGATTTCTGGGTCATATGGTAGTTGTATTTTTGATTTTTTGAGGAACCACCATACTCCTGTCCATAGTGGCTTCACCAATTTACACCTCCACCAATACTTATCTCTTGTCTTTTTGATGATAACCATTCTAACAGATGTGAGCTGATACACCATTGTGGTTTTGATTTGCACTTCCCCGCTGGTTACATAACCATAAACACTTTTCTGTAACTGGAGGTCCAGGAGAGACTTGATCTTACATGGCTTTTGAAATTGGAAAAAAAAAATGTTTTTTGGAATTTGAAAAAAAAATTTTTTTGGAATTGGAAAAAAAAAATGTATTTTCTCTTATAAAAAGTGGGACCTTTCATTCTGCAAATATGAGAAAGCTCCTTCCTATTTTACCATTTTATTCTTGAGGAAGCCCTACATTCAACAAAATAACCAAAATACTCTTTCTTTAGAATGAGATAGACAATATATATTTTAGAATTTATATATATGTGTGTGTGTATATATATATATATATAGTTATACATATATATACACATATATATATAGTTATACATATATATATACATATATATATATTAGAAAGAGAGAGAACTTGTATATATTTAGAAAATAGTAAAGAATAATTCCCTCTCAAAATTAGAAAATAATAGTTCTTAAAAAATAGAGTTCTTGATTTTTTCAAATTGAGATTTAGCTTCAGATTCAGGGATATCTAATTTATATAATTAAATGTATACTTAAAATTACAGCTTATACTAGGGGTGTGTGTTTGTGCGTGTGTTGGTTTTTGTTTGCTTTTTATATTCTTGTCCAAGTAGTAGCTTCCCAACCATCAAGAGTAGAGACTGAGCTCCTGTGATGAAGGCATGCAGGCCTGAATTTCTCTGCATCTTATACTGGAAGAAGGCTGGGCCCAGCATAGCTAAAGCTAGAATGGATTACTTGGATGCTAAATTTACTGTTATTTCAGATGAAGCGTAAACATGGTAAGTTGAATCAAGGCATGTAGCTCTACTTTCTCCTGAAACATGATGTTTAAAAACAGTAAAACAGTAAAGGGATAAAAAAGGCATAAACTCACAAGGATATTCCATTTGGGAACAGAAAAGGAAACAGTAGCAAGTAAAAGGAAATCAGCACAAGTTCTGAGAGCAGAGCTGAAATCAAGTCTGTTGGGGGTGGAGGGTAGGGAGGAATGGAGAAAGCAGAAGTGAGCGGGTGAGCACGTACTGATCCCAAAAAGGCTCAGAAGTTGGAGGGGCCATGTTTCCAAGGTTCTTCCTTGTCTTAATAAAGGAATGTGGAGTTTCTATTGAGACTAAATCAGAGCATATGAACTCAGGAACAATGAGTCCATCTGAGGGCCATGGAGAACGAAGTGAAAGACTGCTCATGAATGGTGAGAAGCCAGCCTCTTTACCCATTCAGCTCGCACAATACTAGCAGCTTGGCTCACACATCCCAGAAAAAAGAGGGTTTCTCTCTAAGAGCAAGGACCACCTATAGGAAAAACAAAAAAACAAAAAACTTATCGAAACTGACACTTGGAGGTCACCCAGCAAAAGAGCTTTGTCATCACCTTATAAGTGTTCATTACCTCACCACTAACTTTGAGCAAACATTCACACATTTGAAGAAATCTTCCCACATAAATGAGAGAGGTGGGGCACCTGGGTGGCTCAGTCAGTTAAGCATCTAGCTGTTGATTTTGGCTTAGATCATGATCTCATGGTTTGTGAGTTTAAGCTTGGGATTTTCTCTCTCTCTCTCTGCCCCTCCTCATTCGTGCATGTGCACTCTCTCTCTCTCAAAATAAATAAACATTTAAAAAACGAGATAGGTAGAAACAAACAGATTTTTTAAAGCCCTTGGAAGAAAAAGAGATGAAACTAAAAGTTTTAAAAAAAAAAACTAATTAAAAAATCCAGAGGGTGCCTGGGTGTCTCTGTCGGTTAAGTGCCCCACCTTGGTTCAGGTCATGATCTTGGGGTTTATGAGTTTGAGCCCTGCATTGGGCGCTGTGCTGACAGCTCAGAGCCTGAAGCCTGTTTCAGATTCTGTGTCTCCCTCTCTCTCTGCCCCTCTCCCACTTGCTCTCTGTTTCTCTCCATCAAAAATAAAGAAACATTAAAATTTTTTTTCAAAAATCATCAGAGATGAGAAAATATTGTGGTCATGAAATAAGAATTGGAGGCTATAAAAGTGAGGAAAAGTATTATTAGATATTAATATTTTAATGTGAGAAATGTAAAATATCAATAGGAAGGTTAAAGGATCTAAGTTGAAAGCTCTCAGGAACTGGAGCAAAAAGTCCAAGGACCAGAAAACACAAGAGAAAACATAAGCATCCAGAGAATTCACGTGGAAGAACTAGGAGGTCCCGCAACTGACAGGTAGGAATTCTTGACAAGGATCAGGAGTGCACTGGAGAAAAAAGTTCAAAGAATCAATAAAATAGCCCTGAAATCAAGGACATGAGTTTCTAGATTAAATTACCCACCAAGTGCCTACGAAGCAAATGACTGACAGAAACTAACATCAAAACACATCATTTTGCAGTTTCAAAAGGGAAGATTCTATTAGCTTTGAGCAATAAAATACCATTTACCTTCTGTGGATGGCTGAGTAATGGTTACCCAAAGATATCAGTTCCTAATTCGGAGAACTGTAAGTTTGGAAAAAGTGTTCTTGCAAACGTGATTAAATTAAGGCTCTTGAGATGGGGAGGTTATTCTGGATTATCCCAGTAGGCCCTAAATGCAACTGTGAGTGCCCTTATAAGAGAGAGGCAAAGGGGAAATTAACACACACAGAAGAGAATGTAGATGAAGCGGAGACAGGCTTGAAGATGCTGGCCTGATGTATTTCAAGGACTGCTCATTTCCAGCACCGGATTCCCCCGGACTCCCCAAGAGGATTGATAGTGGCAATTCTCTTCCACTGAATCTATACTTAATCACAAGGATGCGCCCTGGGTCCATGTCCTCAATAGGACAACTGCCATAAAGGAGTCCCAAGTGTATCAGTTTCCTACAGCTGCTGTAACAAAGTACCACCGACTGGATGGCTTAAACGACAGAAATCTCTTTTGTCACAGTTCTGGAAGCTGGAAGTGTGAGACAAAGACGTCGGCCGAGCTAGTTTCTTCTGAGAGCTCTCTCCTTGGGTTGTAGACAGTGTCTTTGCCCTATGTCCTCACGTGGTGTTGCCTCTGTCTGTGTCCAAATTTCCCTGCTTCTAAGAATACTAGGCTTATTGGATTAGGGTCCACCCTAATGACCTCATTTTAATTCCTCTTCAAAGAAGCTGTCTCCACAAAAGGAGAAATGCGGTTCAGAAACGCAGCATATAAATTTTGGGACAGGCACAATTCAGCCCGTAATGCCACATTATAATTTACTCAGCCTTAAAATATTTTTATCAAAATGACATCTAAAAACAAAATAATAGTTTCAAAAGTTAGAGTATTACATAACTTAAAAAAAAATGTTTCTTTATTTTGAGAGACAGAGGGATAGAGAGCGAAGAGGGGAGGGGCAGAGAGAGAGGGAGAGAGAGAATCCCACCCAGGCTCAGTGCTGTCAGTATGGAGCCCAAAGCAGGGCTCAAACCCACAAACCGTGAGATCATGACCTGAGGCAAAACCAAGAGTCTAATGCTTAACCGACTGAGCCACCCAGGAGCTCCTAGAATATTACATAACTTACAGTTAAATTAGCACTCCTTGTCCCACTAGCCCCATCTGTAATATTTGCTCTCCAACAGTAGCCACTTTCAAGTTTTTTTTTCTCTATCCTTTATATCCACATTTCTAAATACATTTTTATACTTCTATTTATTTTTTCATCATAAACATTACGTGTTGGCTCCATAGTGTGGAATGTAAGGATTTTACTCTCGTGTACCCCTTATACACACTTCCCACCAAATGGTTAAATAGTCAATATGTACTTTATTATCACTATGTATTATTCACAGGTGATCCGAAAAGGAATTGTGTTTCCTTTCTCGTGCTGTATTTCGTTTTACATGGGGCTTAAAATTGCCTTCATTTTCCCTAAGTGTTCAGTAAAGCCCTGTTAGAGTTCATAGTCGGTTCTTGTGGCACTGGCGGGTCTGGTCCCAGATATAGGAAGGAATGGCCAAGGAGCATCAGTGGTGGCCCCCGGGGAGGACAGCCATGCCCGGCAGAAAGCACTTATCAGATCTTTGGCTGCATAAACACCACACACAGTCCATTTCTGTTAACTGCTCATTATCCATTTGGCACAAGAGACCCTCTGCCAACGGCCAATGGATTTTTCAAAGAACTAAGAAAATATTTGATTACCTGAGACAAATTCGATTCAAATATCTAAAAAGAATGGTTCAATGTATTATTCAATGAGCCAAATCTCTAAACCTCCTCCATCTTCGCTCATATATCTGGCTTCCCTCCGATGGCCACAGATGAACACTCCCAGCTAGATCCAGGATCAATACTCGACTTGTGGGTACCAGACATCATCCCCTCCCTGGCATTTCCTTTCTCTCTAGCATTTTCATTTCTCTCTGCTACTGAATAATTCCCACTAGTATACATTCTTGCTGTTGGATCTCATACCTTAAAAACACTTATTCTTGAACTCACATTCCCCTCCGTTGCCATCCTGCTCTCTATTCCCTTTTATATTTAACTCCCTGAAAAGGATGTCTGCATTCACCTAGCTCTGCTTTTCATCTGGCATTGTCTCTTGAATCTACCTCAAACAGACTTTGTCCCTATTACACCACTAAAAATGACTTTGCCAAGGTCAACAAGGACTTTCTCTCATTTGACCTCCCAGCAGCATCAAACACAGCTGGCCACTCCCATCTTCTTAAAGCATTTCTTTATTTGGTTTCCAGGACACCACATTCTCCTAATTTTTCTATTCATCTCTGGCTTCACTTCTTCTGAATCTTCTTTACTGGTTCATCCCTCTCTTTTCAGACCTCAGAATGCTGAAGTGCCCCGAGGCTCTGTTCTTTTTATATCTAATGCCACTTTCCACATCCACTCCTTAGGTTATCTCATTCAATCCCACTGCTTTGAAAATAATCTATGACTTTATGGCTCTCAAAAGAAATCTCTAGCCTCATTTTTTAAAAATTTTATTAGAGAGAGAGAGAGAGAGAGAGAAAAGGAGAATCTCAAGCAGGCTCCACGTTCAATTCAGAGCCAGACGCGGGGCTTGATCTCAGGACCCTGGGCTCTTGACCTGAGCTGAAATCAAGAGTCAGATGCTCAACCAACTGAATCATCCACGCATCCTTCTCTAGCTTCATTTTGTCCCCTCAACCCTGCATCAGTGTATTTTCTGCTACTTAAACCTCAGTTCCCTGTTCCTCCTCCCAGACACTTGTCTCTCCTTCTCCCCTGTCTTAAGGAACAGCAGCAGCACTGGCTAAGTCAGCGTAACAACTATGATGACAATTTCCTGCTACTTTTGCCTTAGGATGAAAAGTTGTCACAGAAATTTTAACTTGTTAAAAAATTTTTCTTAATGTTTATTTATTTCTGAGAGAGAGGCAGAGTGCAAGAAAGGGAGGGGCAGAGACAGAGGGAGACACAGAATCTGAACCAGGATCCAGGCTCTGAGCTGTCAGCACAGAGCCTGTCGCGGGGAACCCACAAACAGTGAGATCATGATCTGAGCCAAAGTCGGCGCTCAACAGACTGTGCCGCCCAGGTGTCCCCAAATTTTAACATTTTTTAAATACTACTTCTTTCAGAGCAGGATCCAGGGTAAAACAAGGAGATGAGTATTAAAAAAAAAAAAAAATTAAGCGGTAAAGAGAAGAACAGTGTGTCCAAGTGTAGGAAAGTTGAAGAACCACCATCTTATCTTCAGAAATAAGATAAAAAGACAGAGGTTAAACCACTGCTGGAGAGACCACGAGGTGCATGAGAGAGGACTTTCTCCACCCGGATGGGCACTGGCTAGAAATGGGCCACGGAGGAAGGGGGCATACACTGTCCCTCTGAGCACTTATTAGACATGGGTTGGTAACAATCTGCTCTGAAAGATTTCAAGACATGTCCTCCCTGGAGGGAGGAGGAAGAATCCAAAGGCCTCCTGAGGGCCCATATAACTCCTAGATTTACAGTGCACCATTACATTACCACCACGGTTTAGCGACACAGTGCAGTAAACACATAACATTAAGCCAGCCGCCATCTGGACCTTTCTTGGCCTAGGCACACTCAGTAGCTGTCCAGGGTTTACACCTAAGGAGGTGTTCACATATGTGTGTGCCTCCAGCATAGTTCATTATGGTTTTGTTTTATTTTATTTCATTTTATTTTCTCTTAATATACAGTGCCCTTCAAGTTTTCTTTTAAGTCTACCGCAAATAACAGGTTTTAGCACATCAGGTGATATTTTGCTTCCTGAAGCAGTTAAATTAATTTTCTATTACCAATGCAAATGTGTACTTTCCAATTTACCCACTGCACAATAAAACCTAATTTAAAGCAATTAATGTTCATTAATGGCCCCATCTGCATGTTTATCGCTTTATCCTTAAATACTTGAGACATGGTATCCATATTTTATAGCTCACTTCTTATCAGCAAGAATTCTTATCCTCAAGGGTAAATGTAAGACTAATGTGCCAGGATCTCATATCTTTATAAGAAAACTACATTGTCTTTTTTCTTTCTTTTTTTTTTCTTTTTTCTTTTTAGAGCTGTATGAGTAGGTTGAATGCGCATCATACTAATCGTACCTACTACCTAAGAAAGTGGGGGGCGGGGTTCTCTCTGGGCACTCACCTCCCTCTCCATCTTCCTTTCCTCAGAACTCGTGTGTCACAGCAGTGAGCGTGCTCTGGCCAGTTCTGCAACCCTCTGACAGGATTTGGCCAGGCATAGGATGGAATGCGGGGACAGCAGCACTGGCAGGTTATCTCACCTCGTCCCCTTCAGCAGGGCAACGCCTTGCCCGGAAGGGGCCAGGGGGCGGCGCTTCCTAGAATGTCAGAAGGCTTCTGAGCATGCGCCTTGATATCAGCCAGGCATCGCTTTGCCACTTAATTGCCTTCGTTGTGTACACTTAAGGATATTGTCTACACCTGTTCCGCATCAGTTTTCTCACTCTGCTTGATTAGGCTTTTCTCAGGACTAAGATAATATGCTAAAAGTGAAAAGATGTGTCGTCAATAAGAGGGTAGCTTTCACCCGACCAGACTGTTGGGTTCAAATCCTGGCTTCACGTCTCACCAGCTATGTGTGCGTGTGAGAGAGGCCTCTCTCTGCCTTGGTTTTCTCATCTGTAGAATGGGCATCATTAATCTATCTCAAAGGGTTCTGGTAAGGATTAAAAGGAGCTAATATGTATAAATAGCTTAAAACAGAGCATGGCAAATAGCAAGGACTTGGTGACTGCTTGGAAAAGAACAAAAGCGGTAGTTAGATGGAAAACAAAAGCCATTTTTATTAAAGGAATTTGTCTAGAGTCACCGTCTGTAGTGATAAATTGTGGTTTCTGAAGTTAGAGACAAGAATCCTGACATAAGGGCACATTGCAGGTGGCTGGTCTCACAATATCTCCCCCACAACCTAGAGGAAGGCATAGTAAGTATCTTTGCTATGACACTATTATGTCTAAAGCCCTGACAGCCAAATGCATGTATAATGCTTGCAAAAAGAAAAAAAAAAAAAAAGGAAAAAAATCAATAATATGTTTACACTCTTGTAACAAGGAAAGTGAATTCGTTTGGAAGGGATTTTTTTATATAATGTTGCTGAGCCAAGATCAACCCATCTGATTTCTCTATTCCTTAAAAAAAAAAAAAAAGAAGAAGAAGAAAGAAAGAAAAGTTAATAAATGTTTCCACACGTGTGATTTCAATGAAATTTACATTTATGAGTCATTATCATTTTGGCGGAAGGCAGAATGATACTCGGCTTGTCACTGGTGGGACAGATGGAGATGGGAGTTTAGGAAGTTGACACACTAGCTGACAGAAACGAGTAAAATTTACGTCCCAACCAACCTAATGGCAAGCAATTATCTCTGAACTAGGATAACAAATGTGCTTTTTTATACTCAAAAGATGACATGCATTTTAGAAGTTTCCAGAAGCCATATTTTCTGTAAAGAAGCAATTGCTTCTGTATTCAACATTTAGTACAAGAGTTTAATTGGATACTGACCCTCTCAGAAGATTTCGTTACAAGTTAAAGTTAGACATTAAGAGAATGGAAAAGTCTACCTAAAGTGGTGGCTACTTTCTGTTACCTATTTCTCTGTTTAAATATGGCCTTACAAACGTGCTTTTACTGGGGCGCCTGGGTGGCTCAGTCGGTTAAGCATCTGACTTCGGCTCTGGCCATGTTCTCGCGGTCCGTGAGTTCCAGCCCCACATTGGGCTCTGTGTTGACAGCTCAGAGCCTGGAACCTGCATCAGATTCTGTGTCTCCCTCTTTCTCTGCCCCTCGTTTGCTTGTGCTCTATCTCTCTCTGTCTCTCAAAAATAAATAAACAAACAAACAAAAAACAAATGTGCTTTCACTTCATATTCAATACTGTTTCTAGACTTTGGCATCAGCAAAATATAAATTACTCTATGCACAATCCATAGGCATACTATCTTGTGAGCATGATAAATAAAACAAATACAAGTGGAAATCTGGTGTTTATCTTGTCTTGAAAGACTATCTATCTTAGTATGAGAAAGGCATTTTTGATTCCACGATTAAATGACATCTTACATAACAAAAAATTGGCAAATGTACTGGTATAAATTCATCACGATGACATTATGTAATTAAAATGTATTGATATAAACCTTTAAGACACTTTAAATGTCTTACAGTGTAAATTTCAAATGCTTGGGCTCATAAATTTATTCTATATAAGAAAGTAACTTAACTAGATGCACTGTCCTATCTATAAATTATATGTCGTGAAACATGATGAAATAGTTACATGAATGACTTTCATTTACTTATTTTCATGAGGGCATAGAATATAACTGCTATTTGATCAAGAAGTAAAATTTTGAAAATTAACTTACATAGAAAGTCCAGAAATACACATTCTTGGCCTATTAGAGATGGAAGTGACCATGCTTATTCTCTAGATCAAATCCCTTAGGTTAGAAATAGTGAAGTTGAGGCTCAAAAATGTTGCTGTCACATCCTAACTGTGATATTAAATAACAGCAATGATACCGATACAATGAAAACATCCTCAGCCATTTAAAAATTAACCATATCTCTGTTTAATAGTCTCAAAATCTTAACCTCACAAAAATATTGGAAAGAAAGGAATACCAGAAAAAAAGAGCATGGATGTGATGTAATCCAATGAATTGATGATGGTGCTGTGACGTCAGAGGGAAGAGCAAAAGAAAGAAATAGGTACAAAAGAAATGATATTGAGCCCTTGCTCTCTGCCAAAATCACCGTAACATAACTTATTCAAAAAAGACTTAAAGTCTGTCTTAACGCTTACTAGTCAGTGTCCTTGGGTGAATCAAGCCCTATGAATCTCTGATCCCATATTTCAAAGTGAAGGTAATAATACCCACCGTTACCGTAGGGAATAAGCGAGATAATGCATGTAAAGTATGAAGTTATTCCTGCAGGACAGTAAGACTATACTGTACCCTTAGATCTTCAGATGGGCTCTGTCACTCACTGCTCATGACCACACCATGATACAAAGTCAGTGGCAGAGCTGGGATTCAAATTTTGTCTCTCTAGTCCCAAACCCAAGCAATTCTCCTGTTTGGCTTCAAGACATTTGTACATGGTCATCCCTCCACTCAGAATTCTCTCCCCACCTCCCTGTCCTACATCTCCAACTGCCTGCTAAATCCTATCCATCCTTCACAATTCATTTTAAATACAACTTTCAGTGAACTATCCCTGGAACTTCCCCTATATGTTCTCTTAGTATTCCCATATTTTTGCTTTGTTGTACTTATTAATAATTAAAGTTAATTACTCTTCTAACTATTTTTAACTACTGTTTCTCTACTAAACTGTATAAATTCCATGAGATCAAGGGCCATTTCTCTCTTGCTGAACATCTTATCTCCGATCCTTGGGAAGGTATTTGGCACAACGTAGGCATTCAATAAAAACTTGCTGGATACATCAGTGAAGGCACGAATGGATAAACAAAGAATGAAAAAGAGCTTTGTATTGGCAAATATTTTTTATTTTGTTTAGTAATGGCAGAATGCTAATAAAGTCCCTGAGGAAGTCAAAGGACTTTGTCCAGGGCAGAAGCAAGAATTGCCCAAGAAAAGGAGGAGGGACGATTTTGACATTTGTAGAAAAGAAGATGGAAAGATCACTGCAGACGTACAAATATCTTCAAAGGATCCCTTCATTGACATGCTATTCTCTGTGAAGTGGGAGGTGGCCTTCACGTGTGATTAAGAGAGAGGAGGGAGATGAAGTTTGGAAGAGCTCTGTGAAAAGAACAGAAGGTTCTGAATGAGAGACACAGAACTGCCAGGAGGCATCAAGCATTCAGCCAAAGTTAGAGACCATGAATTTGGAATGTTACCAATTTACACCGGCTTGGGTAGCATTTTCTGCTGCTCAGTTCAGTGATCAGAGTCTTGAAGACAGATGTTTAGATTCAGTATAAAGATGAGGATCAGGAGGAGGAGGAGGAGGAGGAGGAGGAGGAGGATGCTGACAAACATTGACTCACTCCACCAAACACTGTGCAAAGTTGTTTCTACGAATTATCTCATTTCTTATACACACAACATTGTGTATATCCATTTTTTACAGATGAAAATACGAAGACATTTTTATACCACTTTTTAAAGGTATAATTCACATATCATAAAATTCACCCATTGCATATGTAGAATTAAGTGAAATTTATAAATTTACAGAGTTAGCAACCATCATCACAAGTCAGTTTTAGACCATTTCCATCACTCCAAAAAAATTCCCTTGAGCCTGTTTGCACTCAATCCTGCTTCAACCTCCAAACCCAGGCAACCACTGATCTGCTCTCTGTTTGAATAATTTGTCTTTTTTGGACATCTTGTATAAATGGAATCATATAATAGAGAGATTTGTGTTTTGTGTATGTGTGTGGCTTTCTCACTTAAGATAACGTTTTTGTGGTTCATCCATGCTGTAGTATGTATTAGTATTTTGTTATTTTTTTATTGCTGAATAGCATTTAATTATATGGATACATCCCATTTTAAAATTCATAGGCATTGGGATTATTTCCAGTTTGAGACTATTATGATGTTGCTATGAGTGTTCATATATAATTCTTTGTGTGGACATATATTTTTATTTCTTTCTGTAGATCCTGGAGTGGAACTTGGAATTATAAACCTGTCTGGTAAAGTTATATTTAACTTTTTAGGAAACTCCCAAAATGTTTTCCAAACTAGACATGTACTGTCCAGTACCATTGTATATCCCTACCAGAAATGTATATATCAAATGTATTTTCTGTGTCTATTGAGATAGCCATGTAGTTTCTATTCTTTATTCTATTAATATGGTTATTCAATTAGTTAGTTTTCAGATGTTAGTTTTCAAAGTTTTGCACTCCTGAGATAAACCCCACATGCTCATGCTATAGAATACTTTGGATATGCCTCTGAATTTTTTTTTTGCTAATATTTTGTTAAGAAGTTTTGCATCTATATTTCTGAGGGATATCCATTTATAGTTTTCTTGCCATGTTTTTGTCTGGCTTTGGTATCAGGGTAATTGTGGCCTGAAAAAAATTAGGTGAGAATGTTCCCTTTTCATCTATTTTATGAGTTTGTAAAGATTGTTATTACTTTAAACATTTAATAGAATGTACTATTTAAGACAAGAGAGGCAGGACCATTGTGGCAAGATTTTAAATTACTAGTTACATTTCTTTATTATTCTGGACTTTTCGGGTTTTCTATTTCTTCTTGAGTCCATCTCAGTAATTTGTAAACACACAATTTTCTACTCACATCTTTATCATTTCCTTCCTGCTGCTTACTCTGGATTTAGTTTGCTTTTCTTTTTGTATTTCTTCAAGATGGGAGCTTAGATTATTGGGATTAGAAACTTTCTTTTTTGGTGTTATAAGCATCTAGAGTTATAAATTTCCTTCTAAGCACTGCTTTAGTTGCACTCAATAATGGTCACCTCTTTTTAGCCTTCATTCAACTCAAAATAATTTTTGATTCCCTGTTTGGTTTCTCCTTTGACCCGTGGGTTATTTAGAAGTCTATTAGTACCCAAATGTTTGGCACACATCTCTTTCTGTTGTGGATATCTAATTTAATTTTGCTGTGGTCAGAAAATATACTTTGCATGATTTCAATTATTAAAAAACCTGTTCAGAGGGGCGCCTGGGTGGCTCAGTCAGTTAAGCATCCAACTTCGGCTCAGGTCGTTATATCATGGTTTGTGAGTTCAAGCTCCATATTGGGCTCTCTGCTTCAACACAGAGCCCACTACAGATCCTGTCTCCCTCTTTCTGCCCCTCTCCAGTGCTGCTTGCTCCTCTTTCTCAAAAATAAGTAAACATTAAAAAAAAGTATTGGGAATATTGTGTGGCCCAGCATATAGTCTATCCTGGAGAATATTCCATTGCAAAAATGTGTTCTATAGTTTTTGAGTGAGATGTGCCCGAATATCAGTTAAGTAACATTGGTTGATGATGTTGTTCAGTCTTTTATACCTTTGCTGATTTTCTGTTATTTGTTATACTGATTATTGGAGTGGAGTATTTAAACCTCCAACCATTAATTTTTTGATTGTGTATTTCTCTTTTCAAACCTGTTATTTTTTGCTTTAAGTATTGGGGGGTCTTTGTTATTAGATGTGTATACATTTATAATGATTATATCTTTCTAATATATTGACCATTTTAACATTATAAAATGTCTTTCTTTGTTTCTAATGATATTTATTATATTGAGGTTTACTTTGTTTGATAATAATATAACTGCTCCAGATCCATAATGGTTACTGTTTCATGGTGTACCTTTTGTCAACCTTTCTTTTTAAAAAAAATCTATTTATTTATTTTGAGAGAAAGAGAGAGAGGGGGAGAGAAAGAGGGAGAGAGAGATAATGAACCAGGGGAAGGGGAGAGGGGGAGAGGGGGAGAGAGAGAGAGAGAGAGAGAGAGAGAGAGAGAGAGAGAATCCCAAGCAGCCTGCATGCTGTCAGTGTGGAGCCCTATATGGGGCTCAGTCTCATGAACAGTGAGATCATGACCTGAGCCCAAGTCAAGAGTCAGACACTCAACTGACTGAGCCACCCAGGAGCCCCTTTTTCCAATCTTTTACTCTCAAGTTCTTTGTGTCTGCATCTAGGTTGCATTTCTTCTAGGCAGTACATAGATATCACAAAACACCAAAGAACACGTGGGTTTGTTTCTTCCTTGATTAGCACTCCAAGGATTTAGATTACAAAGCTAATGAAGACACTCTTTTCCTTAACCAAACAGTTGTGAGAATAGGTAATGAGACACAGAAGTTTTAACACTCTAATCTTCAGAAAATCTGGATAGCTTTCCTTTTAGGTTATCTCTGCAATTTGGAATTAAATGTTTAACTGTTCTGAGAGAACACAGATAAATGATTTTCAGCTTCTCAGTCACTTTGTCTTCTTTCACTGTGGTTCTGATGATTTCAGATACCCTATTAGTTTTAAGGACAGAAGGAAAACTTAAAAAACATTTCAGTCTTCACATCATAACATTCCTTCACTGAAACTGAAGGAGAATGTACCTTTTTCTTACGGTTTTAAAAACTGTCAACCAGGTCACTGACTGATATATCAACAAAGCAGGTGTGTGACATTTTACTCTTAACAATTTCATGACTGTTGGACACTGCACCTATGAGTAATGACTCGTTGCTTCTTTTTCAGCCCCTACATGCGGACATTTCATCTACTCCGTGCTCACCAATAACATGTACTGTTCTCCTAAAGTCTATGTTTTCAAAACACTTGTAATGATAAATTACATTCTCTATATATACAATTGCATCCAATTCCAGCCATTCGATTTTTAGGAAATGCATGGTTTCCACATCACTCAGGTTACTATTTCTACTGACTAACATGCAACAGGCTGGACACCATGTTAACTAAAATGTCACGGCACTGGGACTAGAGGTCTGAATAAATCGGTATTTCCCAGAAGCTCAGGAAGGATGGCCTGAGAACTACCCCAGGAGCTCAATGTGAGGAGCAACTTCTTGGAATAAGCAAAGGCAGACCCATCTTTCTCAATCTCTACCTTGGGAAGGCTGAAGATGTCAAGGTCATTGTGTCTCCTGCAGACCATTCTAAAATGTCTAAGAGGACCATCCTTCTGGAATGTCATTGCTGAAATTGGTAGTGTCCAAGCAATGCATAATTATCTGACTCCAACCTTAGTAAATTTATGGGCTGTTTTATTCTCATCATTTTCCCAGGCCTTTGAATTTATGTCTGAGACACCTTCATCGATTTTTGCAATCTAGGCGAGAAAGTCTGCCTGCCTTGCTTCATCAGGTGATGACAAGGAACATAGGGCAAATTCTTCTTGAAACTTTGAAATCATTTATTTAATTATCCCAACAATTACAGATTTAGGATGGCTCCAATTATGGAAATAAGGCAAGTACTTAATGTTTAAAAGGTTACTACAATTTAAAGTTACTGAAGACTGGAGGTCTCTTCTGGATTAGAGCCTTGTCCCAGATAAGGTCCATTTCCTCATGAACAAGCTTGAGTGATTTTGTTTGTCAAATAAGCTAAAATGATAGGATGCTTGCCAAGCTTTTATTATTTACCAATAACAAAAGATATTTTTATAGTAACTTATAATTTTCAAAGCATTCCCATGTCCATTTTCCTGCTATATTCTTGTTACAATTCTGAGAAGTAGGTGTTATTGTGCCCAAATTGTAGCTGGACCTAATAAGTGCCAGAATCTTGATTGGAATTCAGTTCTTATGATTCTATATTAATGCATTTCACACTATATAATAGAGCGTCTCTTCATTAAAAAATTAATTGCCCTGGTATTGTTACTGCATTTGTACAGAATAAGGATTCGTAAAGATTCAGTATACATAAGAGAGAAAATAAATTTAATAAGTGAATTCATAAGCCATAGGGATTAAGTAAATTTCAGTGCATCTATAAATTAAATCCTGTCTATTTATTAAGAGGGTATTATGTTGAATATTTATTATTAAAAAAATATAACCACAATATACAAAGCAGAAATTTGCAAAAGACTATGTGTATACAGAATAGGCAGTTCAGAAATAGATACACACATATACAGTCAAATGATTTATGACAAAGATGCCACTAAAATTTTGCAGGAAAAAATTCTATTTTCAATAAATGGCTCTAGGGCAATGAGATATCCATATGAGAAAAAAATGAACCTTGTCCCATTATTTCACACCATATTTAACCAAGAAACCAAATGCAAAAAAATATATTTTTTTTCCAGAAGAAAACAGAATCTCTTCATACCTTAGGGTAGAAAATAATTTCTTAATTAGTACATAAAAGCAATGTACATCAAAGAAAAAATAATAAATTATAGCTCATTGATTTGAGAACTAATTTATCAAAAGATACCAGAAAGAGAATGAAAAATAATCCAGGAAGAGAAGATATTTAAAATACATATACCCGGGGCGCCTGGGTGGCGCAGTCGGTTAAGCGTTGACTTCAGCCAGGTCACGATCTCGCGGTCTGTGAGTTCGAGCCCCGCGTCAGGCTCTGGGCTGATGGCTCAGAGCCTGGAGCCTGTTTCCGATTCTGTGTCTCCCTCTCTCTCTGCCCCTCCCCCGTTCATGCTCTGTCTGTCTCTGTCCCAAAAATAAATAAAAACGTTGAAAAAAAAATTTTTAAATACATATACCCAAAAAAAGCTTAGTGTGGTATATCTCAAAAACTCTTACAAACTAATAAAAAAAAAAGACAAACCCTAATTTTTAAATTGGACAAATATATAACACACAGCCACTATACAAAAGAGAATATCCACATAACAAATTAGCAAAAATCAATAGAATTAATCATTAATTCAATGCAAATCAAATAATCCTTTTAGAGTAGCTAAATCCAGAAGACTGATAATACCACTCATTGGCAAGAATGTGGAGTAACTGGAAAGTTCATATCTTCCTCAAGGAAGCCAAACTGGTGCAAATAAATTTGAAAAACTGTTTGCCATTTTTAATACCCTATGATCCAGCAATCATGCTCCTACTTACAAGTGTGTATATCCATCAAAAGGCATGTACAAGAGTGTTCAGAGAATTCTTACTCATAACAGCCAGAAACTGGAAACAACCTAAATGTTTACCAATAGAAGAATAGCTAAATACATTGAGACATAAAATAGTAGGCAGCATTGAAAATTAAACAGGGTAACAATACATAAAATGTGAATAAATCTCCTAAGATATCATGTTGAGGAGCCAGACACACACAGAAAGTTCATACAATGTTATTTCATTTTTATGCACATCAGTAGTAAGGCATAAATAATTAGTCAATGGTGATAGAAGTAAAAAATCATTGCTACCTCTAGGGGGAAGTGTACTACTGAACATTCTAGAATGCCAAGAATGTTTTTCATCTTAATGTGGTGACAGTTGTATGTAAGGGCAGAGTCAGATGTTGCTTCAGTTTGATGTGCCTCCTTATGGCCAATGCCTTTTAATCATCTTATTGAATCCTGAGTTCAGCAACTGGCAATGGTGTCCCCTTTTTCTTCACAATTTTGTGAACAGCAATGTTGAATACTGAGCATGCACTTATTAAAACGAAGTTTTAGAACAGACACTCCTCCATCCCTCTCTCTCCACTTCTTTTTCCAGAGCTACTGCCATGCAAGATTCTGAAAGACGTCACTGAACACTCCTAGTGTCAACGTGACCACAACCAGGCAGGTTCTTCACAAAAGTCCCTTCTGCAAAAGTTGCCAATAGCATTTTTAAAACACCAGCGCTCATAGCAAAGCACTTTTCAGGCTTCCGAAAAATTTTCTTTTGAAACAATGATAACAAGATGCACTTAAGGATTCTTGATCCAGTCCATTCTTGTTCCACCTTGAATGTGAATGACTTCTAGATGTCTTTCTTTCTCTTTTTAAAATTATCCTTGTTATGTTTAAAATTTTGCTTTGCAATAAATAAAAATAAGGAAAGAATATCCCTTTGCTTGTACTGAATTAATATTAGAGTTAGAGTGATTCTACTTTTCTTCTTTTCTTGCTTTGCTATTTGAGGCATGTCCTGGGGAGCGGGGGGAGGGAATGCCAAAGAGACACATGCATTCTCTCTCTTTTACACACACACACACACACACACACACACACACACACACACTTAAAGAAAGAGTAATCCATTTGGCCATGACACATCTAGGTTTTGACAACCAGCATCCAGTGAAAAGGCATCCCAAATATGGCTTTAGAGCAACCATAAGACTTTTTAGGTATAATATACATAAAACCAGTCAGTTTGCTATGAAATCTAAGGTTTAGAACCCACCTAAATCTTGGAGCTCAGGCACATTAGCCCTAGTTTCTCAGCACAGACAATTTATTGAAGAATCCAACCAGCATCGCTCTTTTGTCCCTCTTTCTCTCATTCCCCTATGGAATGGCTCAGAGTGGAGCATAGCCAAAAGGAAAAAAGCTTTATGGTAGCCCTTATCTTAAGCCTAGAGACTTGGCCTCGAACACACCTCTTCCATACTGTCATATTTTGGTTTCATTTTGTTTCCTGGCCCTTATTCTAGTCCCAGAGGAGAAGTTTGAGATAGGGTCAGAATTAATTCCAACAATGTACTCCTAGTCTATCTTTTGAAGATAAGTTTGTGATAGGAATAAAATGAGGTTTCCCTCAATAAATGAAAGTGTATGTGATATAATTGGGATATCGTAAAGCATCCTGAGAAATCACGATGGAAAGCATAATGGAGAATAAATTACTAATTGCATTAGTGGTCTACTGTGCCCAACTCAGAGTATAACTTTTAAGTATACCTGGACTCTAGTCCCATCACTGTAATTTGTTTTGCTTGCCTTTTTAAAAAACTCACACGAGTTATTTTTAATAATGTGTTTTCAAAGGTAGGACAAAGACAATCTTCATAATTCTCTCAGGTATGAACAAAGGCACAGAAATAGGAGTCTAAATTGGAAGCTCTAGAGGGGATTATATCTATTGCTATGTTTTATACATTATCTAATTTCCTCTTGGCAACCGCAGATTCTGAATTATAACTGTGGTGATCATAATAACAATGAAAATGAGTGACATCTCTTACTAGCATGAACTGTGTTCAGCCCACTCCTTTGTTCTTGAGATGTGGGATCTGGTTTCAGAATCTGTAGAGAGCCCTAAAACAGCATGATAGAAGGTTAACAGGAAAATAAATGTTGGAAGACACATCTTTACTTTCTATCATCATGTTGTCTGTCTGTCTCTCCTTCTTTCCCAGGATCAAAATACGTATGTGGCAAATATGGAAGGGAAAAGATCTGTGTGTACTTGGTAGAGTTTCATTTCATTCTTTATCCATAATGCCTGGTTTTTCTCAGCGCTAGCATTGATATTCTCCAGCATACGATCAGAATTTTCTTCCTGCAGACAACTCATTTCTGGTATAACATACAGTCTTCTAACAGTCTTTTAAATGAAAGGGCTAGTGTTTTATGTAGGCCTCCAAGAAGTCTAACTATTTGAGGATAGATAACGAATGAAAAAAAAACTAAACAAAAATCAGCAACCCTCCCCTTGGCAGCCCATTTACAAGTTTTGAGTAAGAATTCAATGATGTTCTGAACATCGATAATAATGTTTTCTAAGACATTCAACTTCCCGGAGATAAGCAATAATCTTGTTTGCTCCAAACACTTTGGTATTCCCTGTTGAACTAGTCTTTGAAGCACATTTTCTAACACATCTGCAATGCCCCCTGATTTAGCCTGCTCAAGGAAAGGGGATGACCCACCCACTCTCTGGGGTTCAGTGTCTCCAATCCCTGTCATCATAAGTGTGTGAGATTGAGAAATTCAGTTGCACTGAAAAGCATAAAGTAAGGAACTAAGATGCTCATTTTATTCTCCCTTGACAGATACTGGCAGAGAGAAGATATAAACTTAACAGTGTCCTAAGGGCTCAGGTGAGCTTTTACCTCACTTCTAAAACACCTTAAAAATAACAAAAATTGCTGGTAAAGCGGCCAAGTCGGCCAAGAAGTTCCTTCTTCAACATTTTGTAATGTAAACTCTTGTAGGGAAAAATTGGTACTGCCCTTGTCAAATTAAATAATCGCTGCAGACATGGTAACTCCGGGCTGTTTTCTAATAATGATGGCTTGAGGAACAGGTACATCTAAGTATGCGTACAAGAGATAAAGATGGGATGTGTGTTCTTACATTCATGATGAAAAATGAACCATAGAGAGTCTGATTCGGTATAGATTTCCTTCATTTCAATCAGAATATTTGATTGAACAAAAATTAAAAACAAAGATTTCAGAAGATTTCCTACGTTGCCTACTCTTCAGCCTCAGTTTCCTTGGGAAGGGGTGGGAGGTAAGAATCAGACACATGGCGAATAGACAATCAGGTCTTCCCACCTTCTTGGTTCAAGACCAGAATGAGTCGTGAAGTGAGATTCTCCTGCCTTCATACTTACCTCAGAAAAGCTTTTAGCAAACACAAGACCCCAAATAGTATTGACATTTTAAAAATATGTTTTTTTAAAAAGCATTTGCATTTTCTTGCAGAGCAAATGGTCAACCATGAGATTTTGGTTGTCAATTCACTGATGATTATTATGATGTGATTATTATATGTGATTGAACTTTGTGACACCATAAGAAAGCCTTCCTTACTTCCTTTATCAGTGCCACTTGTTTTTATGGCATTTCTAAAGAGCTACCAAATATGAGCTCAAAGATGGCCAGCAATGCCTTTTTAAATTCAGTTTTAGAGTAATTAAGAGTCCCGTTGCTAACTGCAGCAATATTTTCAGAACCCATACCCCCACAAAGGTCTTCAAAGACTAGAGGCAAAATTCACAGATTACGACTTGCCTGTTTGAATTCAATCTTTCTTTCAAAGAAGCACACAAAACTTTTTTTATAATGCACTGTACAATCAAGAACAAATAGGTGAGATGTTTTCAACCCATAAGCCTATATCTCAACAATTCAATACAAGGTGACAATGGTTAGTTTAACCATCATCAGAACCTTTTATTGTGTAGTACCAAATACATCAAAGTGGAGCCATATCTCAAAGAACCAGGAAGCAAGAGATAGGTGGGCAGACAGAGGGGAAGGAAAAGAAAGGAGGGTGGAAAGGAAAGAAAATGTGTGTTTGTGCATTTCTTCCTGGGCCTCAGACCACAGATGGGGATTCGCTGATGTGGTGACTGTCAGGGAGTGAATTACCTACGTTTGAGTGGGGGTCAGGTGGGGGATGCCTTTACACTCGGGAAAATCCATTTTTCACACAGCAGAGTCATCTAGCATGCCCCGGCACTACCTTTCCCAGTGCTCCAGAAGGCCTAACCTCTTCTTGGAGAGATGATTGCTCCCTTAGATGGAAAGAGAGTCAGGAACTAGGGAAAGGGTTGACCTGACAGGCAGAGTATCAGAATAGCTGGGACAAAGGGACAAGGTCAGGAACTGGAAAAGCACCATTGTTTCCAGTGGCCATTGGGAGGTCTATGAGATACTCTCACAGCTCATAGCATATTCTCTGTGGCAAGAGATGTCCTAAGTGGCCTGTGTCAACACCATGCAGGTGTCACTACTGTCACACATGTGGCCCATGTCCTGCACTAGACAGCCATGAGACCATGATACTCTGACCTATACTTTCTAGTATTTAATTATTGAGCTTTCTTGATACATTTAGCCCAAGGAAAGGCAATGACATTACATTTCTATTATTCAAATTTTATATATACACGTGTATGCTTATGCATGTGTATATATAAAGATGTGTTTATATATGTATCTATACAGAAAGACTGTACTATATTACTGTATTATATAAAATAGTAGAGATTTAATACAGTATTATATATATACACATACATATATATGCATATATGCACATACACATGTGTATATATAGATATGCACATACACACGTGTATATATACACATACACATATCTACTATACACAACCACACATACCAGATATATAGTAGAAACTTAACATGGTATATTTTATACATACATAGATGTGTATGTGTATGTATGTATATATAGAATTGACAGCATTATATATAATAGTAGAATTTAATGCAATTTATAGGTCTTAGACTATATGCTTGAGACTATATACCAGGTATTAAACTTTTACATATCTGATATTTATCATGACAGTGAACGTATCAAGTCAGATATGCATTCCACATTCTGCATTCATTCATTCTATACTTACCGAAGGTTTTCCTATGAACAGAGAATTGGACCACATACTGTGGGGATAGGGAACCAAAGAGAATACAGTGCCTGAGGTCCAAATGAGCTTCAAGCCACATGACAGAAAACGTATGTCAGTAACTCATTGAATGCAAAACAGTATGGAGCAGGTGTCCCAAGGCAGACAGAGCCAGATGCTGAGAGTGTCTGAAGGAAGGAAGGGTTATTATGATTTGGTCTGAGAAAGGAGACAAGGAAATCATTGTTAAAGGAGATGCTTTTGAACCATTTTAATGACCAAAGGAGGAATATGGGATCTACAAGCCAACAGAGAAATGTGAGCCAGGGGATGAGGTGAGGAAGGTATCGCATGCTTAGGGATAACAAGCAGATTCACTTATGTGAAGAGGAAGGTGCAGCAAAGGAGCCAAGCCAGGGGCAATAGGAGGGACAAGATTGTCTGTTGGTGTGCATTCTATGTTGAGTCTGTATCAGAAGATGGGCCATTATGGATATGGTCAGGGCTGACGATGTAGAAGGCAAGGCATCTGAACTAAGTATTGAAAGATAAATATGATTTCTATAGTCAGAGGTATATATAATGAAGAAGAACATTGCAGGAAAAGAGAATTGCATTAGGAAAGGGGCAGCGACAAGAACAAATAGTGGGGACTTAGGGAATGGTACAAGTAGGATAATAAATTTTGGCCCATTCCTCGCATGTACTATGGGTCAACAAAAATTTGTTGAATGAATGAATAAATGATTGATCACAGGGACGTCAGGCAGAAAGAAGTTTCAAAATCTAGGTTGGAGTCAAACCTAGAATTCTAGACTAACAAGTCAGGTCCTTAGCCAGTAGCCATTGAGGAGGAACTAAAGAATTCTAAAAGGAAGGAGTGACAGGATTGACACTGTGATCTGGAAGAGGAATCTGGTATTGAGATTGAGAAAAAGGTTGGATTAGAGAGGGGTTGTCACAAAGAAAAGGCTACGCATGTATCACCAACTCCTGTTGGCAGGGATTTAGGTAATAGTAGGAATGTAATAGACAGAATGAATGGAAGAAACATTAGAAAGACACGTAATATTATTACTTGGCTTTATCTGACTGACCCACCCACACACAGCAAGGTTTGAAGGCCAGTAGAAATATACCCACAGGCCTACTTGTGGCCATTGTCTGGGGCTTCACACTTTGCTTCCCCTGGTGCATCATTCTTCTATTTCAATCTTCTGACACTTTAGCTCTGTTACCTGTTTCCAGGCAAGTCTGCACATGCCTCTTGGACTTGAAATAAGTTTTACCTCCTGATGTGACATTCAACCCTCATTCTTGTACTCTTCCTGTGCCTGACTGTTTCAGATAAACATAGCCCTCATATCAGCCTCAGCTTCTGGAACAAAACCCCAAAGATGGCCCACTCGTTTAGAACTTACCGTATTCTTTGAGCCCCTCAGAGGTAAAGCCACGAGGAAGGACTTACAAAAGGAGGGATTTCAGTAGAGATTGAAAGTGAGAAGGAAAGAAAAGTCAAAGGTGAATTACCTTTCAAGAGAGATCATTCACTCATAGATATTTCTAGAGTACCACTGTTTGCAGTCATGGTTTTTCATGCTTCACATAAATTAGGGAACGAAATGGCCAACAGTCCTGCTCTCATGTAGTTTGACTTCTAGGTGGGAGAGACAAACAATAAACAATAGGTATCATAAAAATATAAATGATACAGCATGTTTGAAGATGTTAAGTGTTCTGAAAAAATCAGCGCGGGGTATGGCAGAAATAGTACTGTGGGAAAAAGTGGAGCAGGATGCTATATTGAAAAGGTTGTCAGGGTTGGCCTCATTGAGGAGGAGTGATATGAGCAAAGGCAGGAAAGAGACAGAAGAAATTAGCCAAGCATGTATCTGGGGGGAAGAACATTCCAGGCAGAAGGAATAATAGCAGCATGTGTAGCAGGTTCAGTGAGCAACAAGAACGTCAGTATACCTACCTCAGAGCAAACAAGAAGGGGTATAATAGGAAATGAAAAACATAGTAAATCTGGGATAGATCGTGAAGGCTTTTACAGTCCATAGTAAGGGCTTTGGCTTTCACTCTGAGTGAAGTAGGAGCCATTAGAGCATTTGGGCCAAAGAGGAGCATGATCCAATTTACATTTTGTGGGATTACACTGAGTGTGCATTGAGGAAAATTACAAAGGAGCAAGGATAGAACAGGGAGGTCCCTGAGTAGGGCTCAGCAGTAATCCGAGTGAGACAGGACAATGTTCTCACAGCAAGGATGCAGCAAAATAGGGGGTGAGAAGTGAGCAGGATATATTTTCATGGTTAAACCAACGAGAGTTCCTCCTGAAAACCTGGATAAGGGGTGTGAAATAAAGAGAGGAGTCAAGGAAGAGTTCAAGGGCATTTTTTGGCCTGGACAACTAGAAAGATAGAGTTGTTATAAACTAACATAGAGAGAACTGAGGTTGGAGCAGATTACCTGGAGCACAGTGCAGCAGATATGGAAGCTCAAGATGTCTGTGAGCTATCCACGTGGCATGTTCAGTAGGCAATGGGATGTGGGGGTCTGCAGAAAGGTCTGCGATGGAGACATAAATGGAGATGTGCTCAGCATGGAAACCATACATAAAGTCATGAGACAAGATGAAATTACCAAAGGAGCCAGTGAAGATGAGGCAGCGAAACAAAGAGGACCAAGGACTGGGGCCAGGGGCACTCCACATTAAGAGACTGGGTGGAAAAATGGTGCCGTCCCTGAGGCAACAAGAGATAGTCTGAGTGTGGGGAGAGATGACTGGTTCGATAAATGAATTCTTTTTTTTTTATTTTTTTAACGTTTATTAATTTTTGAGAGACACAGACATGGCACGAGTTGGGGGAGGGGCAGAGAAAGAGGGAGACAAAGAATCCGAAGCAGGCTCCTGGCTCCGAGCTGTCAGCACAGAGCCCAACACGGGGCTCAAACTCATAAGCTGTGAGATCATGACCTGAGCCGAAGTTGGACGCTCAGCCAACTGAGCTGCCCAGGCGCCCCTACATGAATTCTTTTTTATCCATGTTGTGTTTGAGGTGAAATTATGAAATTCAGGTAACAGCTAATGGTGCACTGGTAAATAGTAAACAACTGACTTCAGGGGAGGAGAGTGTAATTTGTAGATTTGGCCAATTTCTCTGGTGTTATATACTCCCATCATTGCCAATTAGGAGCTACAAACTTGGAAGTCATTGTATTTTAGTAGCTCATGGAAATACAGGAGTAAGACCCAAAACAAAAATGTATTACTTTTTTGATTGAGAAATCAGCTCTAGGGAGGGGACAATTAAAGTGATAGGAAAGGATGAAATCTTCAGAGGGCATATTGTGATAAACAGGAGACAAGGCAAAACGTGGGTAAATGTCCATATTAAGGGGGCTCGAGAGATGTCCAAGGGAAGAAACAAACGCAAAAAGCTAAATTCCAGAAAGGTTTTATAAACTGGGATCCTTTTGCTACTGTTGTGTTTCTTCTTTCTTTTCTTCCTAGTTTTCCCCTGGCAGGTGAAAGTATATGACTCAGGTAAGAGTTTTTCTTTCAGTGCCTCAGAGAATGGACACAACAAAGCCTTTTCCTTACCGATAGAAGAACTTTAGTATGAACGTGCTTATGAATAGTTTTACCCATTTCCAGCTTTCCATAAAATAAAATGTCATAAGGATATCTGCATACTCCAACATTTATACCATTTGGATTTTCCAAATGGTCAATGTGTTTTTTTAGACACGTTCAAAAAAAATTTTTAAGTCAATTTACATTTGGTATAAAGCGCTGTACTTAATAGCCAAAAGTCCTGTTACACTGATTAATACTGAGAACAACCAGTAGGAAACAGTGGTGTCTTAGTTTGCTTTTTTGTGTGCAACTTAGTTGCACTGATGAAGAACAGAATTAAGACTATGATTCATTCTTAGCTATTTAGATACAGGTCATGCTATGGAAAACGAGACATATGTTAGAACAATCAAACATGTGAGGCAACTTTTTTAAATGTATGTATGTTTGTTTGTTTATTGAGAGAGAGTGTGTGAGGGAGGGGCGGAAAGAGAGGGAGAGAGAGAGAATCCCAAGCAGGCTCCACACTGTCAGTGCAGAGTCTGACGTGGGGCTTGAACCCACGACCTGTGAGATCATGACCTCAGCTGAAATCAAGAGTCAGATGTTTAACCAACTGAGCCACCCAGGCACCCCAATGTGATGCAACTTTTTAAAAGCCTTTAAAAGTCTCTATGTACTTTTCAAGTATAGCATATGTGTGCTAATCACATTTCTAGGATATTTCAAGATTCAAGTACAAATGTATTTGTAATTGTCGAATCATGTATTCTAATTTTTTTCATTTGAAAAACATGAACACTGTTAGCAGATTTGCTTTGGGCTAAATTCAATTTAGATTCCACCCCCAGTGTCTGCTGGATGGTAGAGAGAAGGCTACTAAATCTAAGGAAAATGCACTAAAAGCCTACCCGACATGCTCATTGGGGCTGTACTCTCAAGAAAGCTTGGGCAGCCCAAGCTTGCTATAACACTACAAGTATTCTCAAATAGCAGTTGAATGTTTGTCCTAGTTCTTAGTAGCTGCTCTGAATCAAAAGAGCTCTCCGTTCTTAGGACATTGAAATTATGACTTGAAAAGGAAAAAAAAAGCGTGTTACTGCATTTTTCCTGGATTGAAAATCACACTGAAGACAGTGAAACTCTTCCAAAAGGCAAAGTTCTGCTTCACCGTTTGGGGTCCTTGTGCAATCTCCCTCAGGACCCATACACAAAATGAGGACAATACGGAGACCTGCCTGTTCACATAATTGATCCACTTTCATCCGCATAAAGGGATGAGAAAGTCTCAAATTATTAACAGTCCAGTGCTTTTACAGCTCCCACCTACCATGCACTTATCGCTTTCAGATTTCTCCTAATTGAATTACTCAGAGCAGACCAAATGACCTTAGTTGTCCAAGCACTATTTATCACATTGTACTGTAAATGAATTACGTTATTGAAAGAAAAATATTCTCCTAATCCATTTTCCATCTTCTAGTAATTATATCCTCAGTGTCCTAATTTTTCCATGACTTTTCCTTTCAAGAAACAGCTATTAACCTTCAACATAGTCAGTGACCTTGTTTGGATGACTCTGTCCCCCCAGGTGACCTTGAAACAAAAAATTATAGAAGCATCAATTGGCAAGTTCACCAGCATTCAGCAAAGTATGAAAAGGGTAAGAGCTCTTCATTTCCCAGCACTGGCATTCATCATGGAAAGACACGTAAAAGAAAGGGCAAATTGCAATGACATGCATCCAATAAATTGGAGACTCTTGTCACAGTAAACGCGAATTCAGCAGTTTATAATCACAATGCATAATACGGCTACATTACTTATTTTTCAACCCTCCAAACTTATGCTTTTAATATGGGTTCTTCTGTGTCTTCCTTTTTATCATTAAAAATCCTAAGTGCTGTCTGCTATGAGATCATCTTTCTGAGTCTGTTGAATTTCATCTTGACTATTAGTAACAAATCTTTTTTGTAAAGGCATCCAATCAAGCGTCAAAGATTTTGAAGAAATCTGAAAGGTCACATAGTTTCAAGCAGACCATGAACAAACTGAACTAGAGGGGAAATGACCTACCAAATTGTTAATAAACTATTTGCAAGTTCAAAAACCCAGCCCTTCTCTTGGCAATCTGCATGGCATTTCATTTCCTTTAATGTGGTAGATGGGATCCAAATTCTCTTGCCTAAATTGGAGTTAAACCCAACAAATCAATGATCAAGATGATTCATCATTCCTAAATAGATTTATTTATGAACTAAGAGAGTATAGTTCAATACATATTGTACCGGTGTCAGTAGAGTGTCCACACTAAGTGATGTTCTCTATTACGTGTGCTTGGTTTTTTTCAGATAGTGTGAATGCTGTCACTAAAGTGCATGTAATAAGGTCAAACACACTTACAGAGATGTCCATGCGTGGTCAGGCTCTGTCATCTCCATATTACATTTCACCCAAGCGGGTTATGAAAGGTAGAGCAGCAACACAGAACAGACACTGGCAAAAAGGGATCACAGGTATGGGGTTGAGTCCAGCTCTCTGACTCTTGTGAATTCTACTAGACATTCACTCGAACCCCCTGGGCTTCTGCTTCCTCATTCATGAAACCGTCTCTGAAGTCATACGATCCTATCGGTCTCCGTTGCTACAAGTAAACACCGGATTCATTGCTCCCTCTTCATTTCTCCCTCTTCTCCCAAAGCAAAACAAAGCAAAGCAATAAATAAATAAATAAATAAATAAATAAATAAACAAACAAACACACACACACACACACACACACACACACAGAAAAGGGGGCAAGGAGACAAAACTGGCTCTAGTCTGTGCCTGAGACGTGCTGAGTTTCCCAGTTTTGCATGCCTGCTTCCCGAGCACTGTGAGTGTGTGCTAGCAGTGAGAAGCACTACTGTGGCAACCCATGCTCTGATGCTGTGATGATGCTCTGAATCCTATTAAACAATAGGATTCTTAGATTTCTGGATCTTTTCATGGTTCATTCCCAGTGATCGTAGCATACATATCACAACTTGAACAGTCGGTATTTCTGGTTCAGGATGGGTCCACATTATGAGGTGGAATATTTCCTCCACCTAAAATAGAGCCTTCTTTGAGATCATTCTTCAAATAACTTCCATTTTTGGAAGTATTATCATCTCTGCAGCTAGATCCATTGAGGAAAATCATTTCCAGAGATTTGTTTCCTGAAGCATTGTTTGTCTATTCACGGTACCAACAAAAGAGCTTGACCATTCTGTTTTGGAGTAAGGTGCTCCTAGGACATTTCTGATCCTGAGGTACAGCCATAGGTTCCTGCTACTGATTCTCATGTCCAATTTTGAGTTGCATCAGCTGCATGTTATGAAGCCAGTCCTCACTACATCCCACCAAGAATGTCAATCGATTTTCCAGGCTGTTTCTACTCCCTGCCCCCACACCCCTGAGGCAGTGCCCTAATCATCTCACAGGAGCCCTGGCTGATCTCCATGCCCACACTTGGAGTTGGACTCTAAACCAGACCCACTAACGAGATTCAGGTCTCCTGCCCATATGATACCATTTCAGGCATCTCAAGGGCTTCCTTGCCTTAAAAACAAAATTCTACTTTTCTAACTGCTGCTTCAAATTCCCTTAAGAGGATAAAGACATGCTTTGACTCAGTACACATTTTCCTGGGATAGGAAACATATAACCTGAAATCTATATAATTGATTATTCTGACAAAATTGATTACTATCAAATCCTTTCCTGAGGAAGGACTCTGATGGGGGAGCCCCACTGGCTAGCGAAATGGGAAAAGTATAGCAAAAGGAGGTGAAAGACACCACATATTTTGCTTCCTTTTTGCCTCATTATTATTTGTGATAGGAGCATGATGTTAATCTCCTGAGGTTCTTCAGCTAACTGAACAATAAATAAACACCATTTACTGAGTCGCTCAACAGTGAGAAGCAGCACCGTGAAAACGCTGGTAAGCTCCAAAAAGCTTCTCCTTTATAAAAGCAAGGAGAGCACTGGCAAATATCATCAGAAGTTACTTCTTTATACCTCTGTATATTAGCTGAAGGCTTGCAACCGTTCACGGAACTTTTGCTGGGTTGTCGTTGGTAAATGATAAGCCTTGTTAAGAGGAGCAAGCTTCATTGTGTTTTTACTTGCCCTATTTCCACCCCACCCCTAAATTCACAGTCCTCTTGAAAACTGACAGCCACAATCACTGTTAAAACCAGCAGTCTGGCATCCCTCACAAGGGGCAGAACGGTCCTGGAGCTTCTTGAAAGCCCAATTCTTAGAGAATTAATCATTATTTGACCTGTCTAGTGGTTCCCCAGAAGACCTTATTTGCAAGGATATCTTTATATGACATGACTTGAAACTCATCCAGTGTGAAAAGCCTTTGTCCCAGGGGTATTTGCCCCCCTCCAGAAAGAATCTTAGGCTCCTATTTAACACTGCAGCCACCTGAGGCAGTGGGCAACAATGGGACAACGGGTAGGGAAAAAGTTTAAAAGAAAAAGACAGGGAATGAGATGTCCAGAGGGGGCTTTGAACATCCCCAACATATTCCTAGTCATCTAGAAGCCCGTGTGCATGTGCGGGGCTGTGCACATGGCCAGGACTGTGTGCACGTTCAGGAAGACTTAAGAAACTCTACCTTCTTGCTAAAGTTGACATTCCGCGCAAGTAGAAAATGAAGGTTAAGAAGAAGTAGCCTAGTTGAGTGTTGAAGGTGTTCTCCAGGACACATATAGAGCTCCTGGCAAAGACTGGGCGACTTATTAATTCCAGGCATTTAAGAAAATATCTATCCAATTATTATCTGACCATTAAGAGAACTGGGCAGGGACTTCACTGACCACACACACACACACACACACACACACAAAGAATTCAGAGTTTACAGAATTACAGAGTTCAGTAAAGTCACCGAACAAACACCAACAGCAACCCTGGTGAGGAGGAAGAATCTGATTTCCAGGGTTACCACAGGGTATTAGCTAAAATGTTCATTTTTCAACAAAAAGTAGGAGACATACAAAGACGTAAGTGGATATGGCACATACACACACAGGGGGAAAAAAGCGATTAATAGAAACTGTCTCTGAGGCAGGTTAAAGGTTGGGACTTATAACACTGACTTTAAGTTAGCTATTTTATTTATTTTACTTTATTTTATTTTCTTAAAGTTTTATTTATTTATTTTGAAAGAGACAGACACAGTGCGAGTGTGGGAAGGGAAGAGAGAGAGAGGGGGAGAGAGAGAGGAATCCCAAGCAGGCTCCATGCTTCCAGCACAGAGCCCAACATGATGCCCAAACCCACAAAACTGCGGGAACATGACCTGAGCCGAAACAAAGGGTTGGACGCTCAACTGACAGAGCCACCCAGGCACCCCTAAATTAGCTATTTTAAATATGGTCTAAGAATGGTCACCAAAGAGAGTATGTCAATAAAAAGGCAGAAATTATACAGAGGAACCAAATAGGAATTCTGGAGACTAAAAGTATAATAAAGGAAATAAAAACTTCACTACAAGAGCTCAACAGAAGATTTGAGCAGGCGGAATTAAAAATTAGTGAGATCTTAAGGCACCTGGGTGGCTCAGTCACTTAAGCATCTGACTTTTGCCCAGGTCATGATCTCACGGCTCATGGGTTTGAGCCCCGTGTCAGGTTTGTGCTGACAGCTCAGAGCCTGGAGACTGATTCAGTCAGATTCTGTCTCCCTCTCTCTCTCTGCCCCTCCCCTGCTTATGCTCTGTCTCTCTCTCTCTCTTAAAAATAAATAAACATTAAATTTTTTTTAAAAAATAGTGAGCTTTTGGTGGGTATTTATCTCCCACAAAAAAAAACCCAAAAAACCAAAAATTTGAAAAGATATATACACCCCTACATTTACTGTAGCATTACTTACAATAGCCACGATATGTAAGCAACCCAAGTGTCCATAGACAGATGAAGAGATAAAGAAGCTATGGTACACATATACAATGGAATATTACTCAGCCACATAAAAGAATGAGATTTTGCCATTTGTGGCAACATAGATGGACCTACAGGGTATTATGCTAAGTGAAATAAGTCAGCAAAAGACAAACGCTATATGATTTCACTCACAAGTGGAACCTCAAATATCAAAACAAATAAATAAACAAAAAGCATAATCAGACTTATAAAAACAGAGAACAGACTGATGGCCGCCAGTGAGGAAGGGGTGTGGGGAGATGGGTAAAATGGGTGAAAGGGAGCGGGAGGTACAGGTTTCCAGTTATGGAATGAGTGAATCATAGGAGTGAAAGGTACAGCATAGGGAATATAGTTAGTGGCACTGTGATAGTGTTGTACTGGAACATGGCAGCAACACTTGCAGTGAGCATAGGATAGTGTACAAACTTGTTGAATCATGGTGTTGGACACATGAAACTAATATAACACTGCCAACTATACTCTGATAATAGTAATAATAATAAAAATAAACAACATAATCTGGACTTCATGTACAGAGAAGGTGTACATGCATGTGTGTGTGTGTGTGTGTGTGTGTGTGTGTGTGTGTAATGTTCAATTTTGGGTTTTTGGGAGGTGGCTTCTAGAACTATCACTAAGTCATATACATATGCCTTTAATAAGATAAAATGATCTCAAAAATATTTAGTGAGCTTGAAGATAGGTCAATTGAAATAATCTAGTCTAGAGAACGGAAAGAAAAAAGAATAAAGGAAAATGAATATAGCCTAAGAGCACCAAGTAGATTAATATATGCATAACGGGAGCCTCAGAGGAAGAGAAAAGAGCAGGAAAAAGGGGCAGAAAAATATTTGAAGAACTAATGGCTGAAACATCCCAATTTAAAGAAAACCATCAATCTACATATCCAATAAGCTCAAAAAAATTCCAGGTGAGATAAACGCAAAAAGATCCACAGCTAGACACTTCATAATCAAATTATTGAAGCCTAGGACAAAGAGAGAATCTTGAAAGTATCAAGAGAGAAGCAACTTAGCATACACAAATGATCTTAGACAAGACTAAATGACAAGCTGATTTCTCATCAGATATCAGGGAGTCCAGAAAGCAGTGGTATGACATAATCAAAATGCTGAAAGAATAAAGGCTGTCAACCAAGAATTCTACATCCAGCAACACTATCCTTCAAAGATGAAGTAGAAATTAAGATAGTCACTGATAAAAACTGAGAGAATGTATCTGCTTGCTTTTCTGCCCCACAAGAAATACTAAAGGAAGCCCTTTAGGTTGAAATAAAAGGATACTGGACAACAACTCAAATCTACATAAAGACATAAAAACCACTGGTAAAGGTAACTACATAGGTACATATAAAAAATGATATAAATGTTTATTCACTTGTAACTCATTTTTTCTCCTATCTGATTTAAAAGACAACTATATAAAATGATACTTATAAATATGTGTCTATGGGCACAAAATGGATAAAGATATTTCCAGGACAATAATAGCACAAGGAGGGGGAGAAAATGGAGCTACATAACAGCAAAGATTTGTATATTATTGAAATTATATTGAAAATAACACTAGAGGGGCACCTGGGTTGCTCAGTTGGTTGAGTGTCTGATTTCAGCCCAGGTCATGATCTTGCGGTCCATGAGTTTGAGCCCCATGTTGGGCTCTGTGCTGACAGCTCAGAGCTTGGAGCCTGTTTTGGATTCTGTGTCTCCCTTTCTCTCTGCCCCTCCCTGCTCATGCTCTGTCTCTCTCTCTCTCTCTCTCTCTCTCTCTCTGTCAAAAATAAATAAACATAAAAAAATTAAAAAAATAAAATAACACTAGAAAATATCTATGTAACACAAGAAAAAAGCTGTTATGGGCAAAACATTAAAGACATAAGACCTACAGGAAACAAATAGAAAAATAGCAGATGTATATTCTACCTTATAAGTAATTTCATTTAACAAAAATGAATTGAACAACCCAATTAAGAGAAAGATATTGGCAGAATATATAATCCAATTATATGCTGTCTGCAAGAGACAAACCTTCAAAGACACAAATAGGTTGGAGGTAAAAAAGATATATCATGCAAACAGAAACCAAATGAGAACTGAAGTGGTTATATGAATATTAGACAAAATAGACTCCAAAACCAAAATTATCACTAGAAATGCAGACATTTTACAATGTTAAAAGAGTCAATCCATCAAGAAGATATAGCAAGTATAAACATATATGTACCTAACAACAGTGTTCTAAAATACTTGTAGCAAAAACTGACAATATTAAAGAAATATATAATTCAACAATAATAGATGAAAATGTCAATAACCCACTTCCAAAAATGTTTGAAAGAACTAGCAGGTGATCAACAAAAAGTAAAAATCTTGAAAAAACACCATACATCAACTAGACCTTCGGACATTTACTGAATGCTCCACTTGACAACAGAATATGCATTCTTAAGTGCACAAGGAACATTCTCCAGGACATGCCATATGTCAGGCCACAAAACAAGTCTCATTAATTTTAAATCTATATAACTAAAATGGAATTAATCAAAACTCAACACCCAGATAATATTCTGGTGTGTGTGTTTTCTTTTTGTTTGTTTTTAAGTAGGTTCTATGTCCAGCATGGAGCCCAACATGGGGCCTGAACCCACAACCCTGAGATCAAGACCTGAGCTGAGATCAAGAGTCAGATGAATAATCAGATGAGCCACCCAGGTGGCCCAGCCAGGCAATCTTTTAAGTCATTTACATGAGTTATTTTAATTAATTCTGAAAAAAAATTCTATGAAGTATTGATAATATTGGGTCTAAGAAGCATGATTAGGTATGATGATTATCCACTTTTACAGATGAAGAAACTACAGTAGTGAGGGTTATATGACCTACCTATGATGGAACACTTCATAAGGAACAAAGGTACGAGCTAAACTTAATGCCCTATTCATGTTTGAGGTCTCAGCTTAAACGCTGCCTCATCAGAGATACTTCCTGCCCAATCTACACAAGATCCCCCCTGCAATTCACTCTTATAGCATCCTATTCTCTTTCTTCATAGAACTTTTTACAATGTGAAATTCTATATTTCTGGTCTGACGATGGACAAGTAGATAACATGAGTAGTGTGAACAACTTGTCTTTGTTTGCCTGGGACTTTCCCAGGGTTGACACTGACAGTTCCAAGTACTAGGAATCCTTTCAGTCCTGGGG
The DNA here is from genome assembly GCF_016509475.1 of Prionailurus bengalensis. Classification (NCBI taxonomy): domain Eukaryota; kingdom Metazoa; phylum Chordata; class Mammalia; order Carnivora; family Felidae; genus Prionailurus; species Prionailurus bengalensis. The sequence goes on along the minus strand of NC_057343.1, from coordinate 68,670,845 downwards.
AAACTAGAGTGGTTTGTCACACAAGGAATAAACAAGCTATGAGCGTTTCCTCATTGATGTCACACAACAAGACATTCCCTCCATAAGTGATCAGAGCTATCACCAGGACATTAGTGCTATAGCCAACCCTCTTTCCCCTGACAATCCTAAGTGGCTTCTAAGTCATGGGAGTGCCTCTGTGTCTACCCGCTACAAGGCACCCTTTTCAGTCACCATGGACACACCATGTAGAAACTAAATAGAGATGGGATTTTTAAAAAAATTTTTTTACATTTATTTATTATTGAGAGACAGAGAGAGATAGAGCACAAGTGGGGAAAGGGCAGAGAGAGAAGGAGACACAGAATCCGAAGCAGACTCCAGGCTCTGAGCTGTCAGCACAGAACCCGATGCGGGGCTCAAACCTACAAACCGCGAGATCATGACCTGAGCCGAAGTCAGATGCTCAACCGACTGAGCCACCCAGGCGTGCCAAGAGATGGGATTTTTAACCCAGGTTTTGAATAAAAATGGAAACTCTGTGAGAAGGAACTCCCATTTTGGGTACCATTATTGTTTACTTGTTTATTGCCCTTCTTTTCCATTTACTCCATAAGAGCAGGTGGCTTTACATTTTTGTTCACCATTAAATATGCAGCATGTAGCAAAGGCCTGGCATCTGGTGACTATTCAATAAACATTTGAAGCAGGGACCATGTAACTTCTAAGGCCTTGCTCTTAATCACCATCTACCTGCTTTGATGTAATACTTTAATTCCCCTGCCTTAAGAGTAACACAGGCTAACAGTATGAACTACTCACAACATTCCAGGAATGATATTATAATTAATTGACAGACCAAGTTTTTGAGGTAATTATTCCAATTTTCCAGATAAGGAAAAGAGAGATTAAAAAACTTGTCTAAGACCTCAAAGTTAATTTGTATTTGCTCCACAAATGTGTGCTGTAATTTCTCAACTCCATCATGCTTGTGGCAAGAAATATTTCTATACCCACACAGTGTAAAGTACAAAACATCAGATGCTTACTAACATTCCTTGTAGAGACCGCTTCTCCATGCTTCCCATATTGTTTAGCATGCCAATCTGGTAAGCTAAATATTTTTCATATCTGGGAGTTTCACCTGGGTTCCTCTCCAATTCAGTTCAAATTTACACAGAGTTATAGTAGTTATAATAATAACCTCTGAATTCCTCAGGCACTAGCAAATTTTGAGTCCATAATAATATAATTTCCCAAAGTTGTTTCTTCTTCTAATTTCTAAGACAATCAAGGAAACCATTTTCATTCATTTTTAAATTTTTATTTTATTTTATTTTATTTTATTTTATTTTATTTTATTTTATTTTATTTTATTATTTTCCATAACCAATGTAGCTCTTAAAGCTCTCCTTTCTTCTTCTCCTTTTTTTTTGAAAAGAATCCTCAGGTGTACATGCATGATATTTAAACTAAACTCCCTAGAGCTGAATATGATTTATCTTCAAACAGCAGGGAGGAGGGAGGTGAGTAGAAATCTTCAAATATATATAGATTCATAGCTAGCTTCTACTGAACTCCTGCCCTTGTCAACTCGTTTAGAACACAATTTTCCAAATGCCACTGCTTTCTGGGAATCAGGGGAGGGTAAGAGAGCTCTTTCATTTCATTAGATTTGTGTCAACTCCATTCTGAGTTTCGAGCAATGGAAACTCTTGGAAAAATATTCTGAGCTCCCCTTCAGGGCTGGGCTGCTGCAAATCTGGCAGCACAAAGCACTGAAAGTAAATAAAATGGTTCGCATTGTGCTCCAGGCATGAAGGAGCCCTAGAGATAGGACGAGAAATCCAGTTGATGTGCTCAGACCCTACCTCCAATTGTATGCTGCTGTTTTCTCAATAGTCAGAGCTGTAGCCATGGCCAAATTGCACAATTGGAGCCAAATCCTCCCTCAACTCTGTGTAGGCAACTTCATCCAAAGTCAGTAGGTGTAGAGTGCATATCTAAAAGGGACATTTGGAAATAGTGCCATTTAGTTCTCTTATCGGCCACATACTTACTATGCGGTAAGTGCTTTTCCACCAATTTCTGCACAAACGTGAGCCTGTTTGCTATTATCAGATGGCAACACTTGCTGTACAATTTCCTCACTTTTTAAAGCTTTTTGTGTTTTGCCAGTCAGGAGTACATTTTGCAAGTCCCTGGCAAACACAAGTGTACTTTCTCCTTGGCTTGAAAACTTGCGGAAGCCAGATGAAAGAAAACAGCTCCCAGGAAAAGCTCAGGATTTCATCAGTTCATCGGTGAAGTAGTCTTAGGCTTCTCCAGTCCAGTTTTGAGTGGATTGTGTTTCCTTAATTGAAGAAGTAAAATTTCAGAAGAGGGTAAGTGAAGAAAAGAGCGGAAGGTTCACTTCATGAACAAGTTCTCGTCCTTCCCTTGGCTCTCCGTCCTCAGGCTGAGGTGGCAGTTTCCATTTCCTATGTACATCTCACATCCTTTCGTATGGGGGTGGGATTTACCAGGTGCATACATCCCCCACCGTCTAAGGTGGGCTCCCTGAGGCAGGACCAACAGTGTCTTCATCTCTATAATGCTGGCATGTCTCATCAAGAAACATTTGCTCTCTACCTACTCTGTGTTGGGCATTGCTGCTCCTCCCAGGGAAAGGGATAGGGTGGGGTTGCATACTTCTATCCCTTGAGGAACTTAGAGCCTAGTCAGGACACTGATGCTTAAGCATAACATTTATGCATAATGCGAGTCAAGGTTATATGGAGTATGACCAGGGCGCCAAAGGGAACGCGGCAGATGTGTGTGTAATCCTGATGGTATAGTCAAGAAGACTGCTGAGAGAGGACTATGCCAGAGCTGAATGCTGACAGTGACACTAACCAGGAATTACGTCAAGAATGAGCATGGAAGACAGGAAGTTCTAGGCATGGGCCACATGCCAGTGAAGGGGCACATGCTTGTCAAGAGCAAGAGGGCAGGGAACAGCATGTGGTGTGCCATGCAAATTTCAAGGGCCAGGCTGGGAACAGTAGGGCCATTAAAACTGAGGAGGTGGACAGTGTCCAGCTAGCCAAGACTTTCTTTTTAATTGTCTAAGTTTTTAAAAAGATAGAGACTAATTTCAACACTGAGGAAACAGGCTCGTATCTGTGTTTTAAACAGTTTGAATTGGGAAATTAATAAAGAGGACGGATTTTATCTGTGCAAGACAGAAAACAAGGAGCCCAACTGGGAAACAATTTTAATCATCTTGGTGAAAGACCAGGGCAGCCTGTGTTAGGGAATTGTTATTAGGCCTGGGAGTAAGGTTATGCAAGAAACATTGACAAGGCAGAATGGGAAGGATATCGTGCTGGAAACGGGGTGGATGGAGGTACTCACTGGGCCCTGGGTTATGTAAACTTGAAGTTCAGAGAAGAGTGAGAGATTAAAGTTGCCTTATGTGCCTCCTAAATTTATCAGAATCAGAATAATCCTTGAGAGCAGATGAGATTCCCCATGAAGAACTTGTTAAAAGAGAAAAGCAGTAGCTGGGCATCCTTGGGGAAAAATACCATTTAGGGGGTGAGCAGGGGAGCAGGTGCCTTTCAAGGTGACAAGACCCTTCAGAGACCTACATGTGGGACAAAGACAGGGTGAGACCCTAGAGGTTCAGCAGTAAAGTTTTTCATAGAAAAGGCAGAAAACAGGGGCACCTGGGTGGTCCAGTCGGTTAAGTCTCCAACTTTGGCGCAGGTCATGATCTCATGGCTGATGAGTTCAAGCCCCGCATTGGGCTCTTTGCTGACAGTTCAGACCCCCTGGAAACTGCTTCGGATTCTGTGTCTCCCCCTTTCCCCCCTCCTCCCCACTTCATTCTCTGGCACTCTCTCTCTCAAAAATAAATAAAGATTAAAAAAATATTTTACAAAGAAAGGGAAGAAAACAGTGTCAATGCCACTTTGTGATTAGTCAACATAATGTCATATAACTTTGGCAATAAAATAGTCTTTGAAGACCTTTTGTGTAGTAAAGACACTTCTACCTATTGCTTACTTAATACATGAATGAATGAATGAATGAGACCAAAACTTCAGAGACTCTGTTACCTTAGGATATAAAGCGGGAGGCTTCATTTGTTGGGTGAAGGCTGAGCTTCAGAGTAGTCCAATCTCTAGCCTTACTTACTTACTTACTTAGTATTGGTAACACAAAATAAGCCATTCTGTCCCAAGCTGTTTCTTATCGACTTTTCCTCTCCATAGAACTTGCCGCCACGCATATTAGCAGTGATAGATGAGGCAAGAACTAAGGTGGAAATGCAGGATCCAGGGATAAGCTCCCTTCATCACTGGTCACAAATAGGACCCACTTCCACATTTCATGTAGGTTAAGGGTCATAGGTCTGTGTTTGGAAACATTGACAACTAGGTGTCACAACGTCCAAGTTTTAGCACTAGTTCTTTTATTGCCCACAAAGAGATCTCTGGGTCCGCACCTGTTCATCCTTGAATTGAAGTGACAGACTAATGGACTTCGACGTTTTCTTCCATTTTAAAGTTTTTCTAGATACTCACTCTCTGATGCCTGTGAAGCATACTATATTCACTTAATAAGTGCTCAACAAAGATTTCAGCCACTAATTCAGTCCCTCCGGACCGAAAGCTTTACACTGAAGCAAACAGAACGATGTGCTGTTTGTTCCTGAACCAAGCAGAGATTTATTTCACTTGCTGTGGTTGTTCTTCGTTTCTGCTTTCCCCGTTGTGTTGGTACATATGCCTTCACTTTATATTCCTGCCTTTCTCTCCGGAAGTCTGAGAAACACTGGTCGCTGCCAACGCATACACCCATGCTGACTCATCCAAGGAAGGTACTGAGATCCGCTCCTCCATGTTTTGACTCACTGCAGGGAAGAAGCACACTGCCAGGTTTGCAGCTTCCAGGGTTAGAAGAGTGAGAGGACAGCAAGATGAAAGAACAAAGAAAAGAATGAGAAGAGGTTCTGATTCCAAGTGTGGCTTGCAGCACGGTGAGGGGAGAAACACAAACAAATGACCTGGCTGATTTCACTGGGAACATGCGCATCTCACTCACGTGTTCCTGGATTTTGACATCTACTAATGTCTTGCCTGGTGTATTCAGATGACTCACCATATGGACAGAGGCAATGTTTTCCTTAATCCTTAGTGTAGTGTACAGCCCGAACTATCCAAGTTCCATCACCAACACTAACCACAAAAGGAAATGGTACTGCTGTTGCAAAACAGTGATTCACTTTCAGCACGGAAGCTGCAGAGGGCAGGGATCTTATTTACGTTATATACTGTTCTCAGAGCTCACCAGGCAGTGACTAAATAGCGAAACCCGCAAGCCCATCTTCTTTCACTAACATACATCTAAGTCCTTAATGGCCGCCTAAATTCTCAACGTTTCCAAGCGTTGGTGCTTTGGAACTGCTTCGCAAAGGTATTTAAAAAGCCTGAAATGCAGAAAGCAGGCAATGTTTTGATGCTCAGAAAACAAGTCAGAATATCTGGTATTCTGGAGATCCCCCCAAATAACAGTCCACTCTTTGATATTCTTGAATTAGAACAGCTCTCCATTTGGTTCAAACAAGAGAACAGCCTCCTCCCTCCTCTCTCACCTAGTCAGAGCTCTAACTTGCATGTATTTCCAGATATTCCCTATTGGGCTTGCCAAATGGCAGCCCTTTCTTACTCTGCTCTGGCACTCATAATCTTTTGCTTTTCTTGAAGATTTTCATGAGCCCCAGAGCACTGATCCTGACATCCAACCATTGCAAGAAATGTTTAAGAAATGTATGACATCTCGACCAAAGTGAATTGTAATTAATTGACTTTTTGAGAAATTTGCAATATTATCTGGAAATATATGGAGAAAACTTTTTTTTTAATTAGTTTTCTTTATTTTTGAGAGGTAGAGAGAGACAAAGCACGTATGAGGAAGGGGCAGAGAGAGAGGGAGACACAGAATCCGAAGCAGGCTCCAGGCTCTGAGCTGTCAGCACAGAGCCTGATGCGGGGCCCGAACTCACGAACTGTGAGATCATGACCTGAGCCGAAGTCGAATGCCCAACCTACTGAGCCACCCAGGTGCCCCTAGAGAAAACTTTTAGTTGATGTTTTAAAATAAGACACACACAAAATAAACATATGACATACAACCAAAGCGCACCGAAGATAATTATATTTTAAGAATTTTGCAACTTGTCTGGGATATCAGTAGATAAGATGCTATAGACTAGGGCTGAAAATCAGTCCCTCAGGGCAACAGAATCTCCCAATAGAGTGACTGGCGGTAAGGGTTGGTGCAGAGAAAAAGAAAAATAGGATAAATGGCTATTTCTTTTCCCACACAAACAACATTGTTTACTCTTAGAACATTCTTGTTTACCTCATTAAATTTACGACTCTTGGACAAGTCAGTGTCTTATGTTACCAGCCTTCTGAGAATGAAATTTACAATGTTCATTGCTGTTACTTCATGATAAAAACATTTGTTATTGCTGTGCCCTCTGATCTAAACAGGGCCATGGGCTGCTAAACTTTTATTTTTAGAAACAGAGAAGAATTGATAGATGATACCCAGGAACAAAAGAGAGAAAAGTACCATAATCTAAGCCATAATAAAACTACTCTGAAGAAAATTCTGGAAAAAGATGAGCTTTTTTGCGTATGCCTTACATTGCCCTTAAAACCAGAGCAGCTTGTCTGAAGTATTACCTTCACCTCCCAGCTCATTTGATTACAAGCCGGTTCTATCTACCTTTATTTTCTTATAGGAAATTAGCAACAATATCTATCTCATATGTGTTTGTACTCTCACATTTAGAATGTTTCTGCCTTGATTTTACATTGAAGAGTACTGAAAACCATTGATTTCTAATTATAATGGTAAGCTTCACATCTAAAACAATGTAGAACTCAATGAAATAAATTTCATTCATATCCCTATTCCAGCAGGCACTATAGAAAAAAGCCCATTTAGGGAGAATTTCCCATTTCTGAAAGTATGGCAGACTAAATTTTCTGTTTCCCTTTGAAAGCTCCCAAAATGATTAAATAAAATCTTTTTTAAAGCATAGCGTTTTAAAGCCATCTTGGAACTCATGAGAAAAAAGGAATCCCAGATAAACTGAATCCCCAAAATGAAATAAAAGCCAGCCCCAGAGAGGTAAGCCAGCATCAAAGCCTCAGCCGTCTTGAGGGTATTGGCCGAATTGTGTAACCTTGACTCTCTATTTAGGTAGATTGTCCAGGCATAGGAGGTAACAGACAAGAGTCTGGGTCTGCTCAGAGTGAGGAACTTAATAGAATTCTACACAGTGCTGAGATTCCAAAGTGGAAGATTAAAAAATAAATAATCTTTACCCTCAGGAAAGGAGAGTAAGGGAACTTGCTACCATAAACTTGACACTAGGTATGAGGAAAAACAAATATCCTTGAGAATTAATAATCACAAGTCAATCCTTAGGGACAATTTGTGATTTGTAACCCATATTTGTGTTCTTTGTATGTACTGAAAAACCACAAGCATGGAAAATAGATAAATGTGCAGCCAGATTAATATTAATCCCTGACATCCTTTAGAGAACTCAACATTAGGATGGAGTTCTAGTTCTCACAGGTAATTCCAAGAAAAACAAGGAAATCACAATAAAAATGATCACAACACATACAAGAAACAGCACACCAAGAATGAGAGATGACATAATTATCTGCAAAGACCTCAGATATTGAATACATAATACTCTTCTTTCAATGTTATTTTGAGAAAGAGAGAGAGAGAGAGAGAGCATGCACGTGTGTGTGTGTGTGCGTGTGCATGTGTGTTTGTGTGTGTCATGTGTGTAGGACAGAGGGGCAGAGAGAGAGGGAGAGAGAAAATCCTAAGCAGGCTCCACTCAGTGCAGAGTCCGATGCAGGGATCAATCCCAAGACCGTGAGATCATTACCTGAGCCAAAATCAAGTTAGACGCTCAACTGACTGAACCACCCAGGTGGCCCTACGTAAGACTCTTAACATAAAAAAATTTAATATGCTCCAAGACATAAAAGACTCAAAAACATGAAAAAATAAGACATTTTTAAAACCAATCAATATTTCAAAGTATCTATTGGATTTATTGATTTTTCAACTGAACCTTAAATATCCGTATGATAAATTAGCAGACTTAACATAGCTGAAGAGAGAACTAATGATCTTGAAGATAAATCTGAAGTAATCAACCCAGAGTGAAAACTATTAAAAATAGAAAAAAGTTGAAAAGAGATAGATGGGATCACTGAGAAAGTTTGACGTACATATACATGGAGTCTCATAGTTTCATTTACTCACAATGAATAAAACTAGAAGGAAATGTTGGAAAAATATTTTCAACAGTGTTTGAAAGATACTAAACTTATTCAGAAAGCTTAGTGATTTCCAAGCATACCAAATAAACAGAAATCCATACCTAGACATATTGAAAGTAAAAATATATATTGATGAAAATAAAGAAAAGATATTTGAAAGAATCAGAGGAAATAAGGGTTATCACTTATAAAGAAACAATGATACAGATACTGATTTCTCAGCATAGCAATGGATATCAGAAGATAAACTGCAACACACTGAGACAAAGCAGTCATTACCCTAGAATTTCATACCCAGTATAACTAACTTTTTAAGAACAGGGGCAAAATAAGAACATTTTCAGAAACGTAAAACCTGAGAGTTTTCATCATACACAGACTATCCCTAACTGCAACTCTAAAGGATATGCTTTAGAAAGAAAGAAATCTAGTCCAGATGGAAGGCCTAAAATGTAAGATGGGATTCTGAGCAATGAGATTAGTAACTATATGGTAAATACCAATACTAACATCTAAAAAAGCTTAATTTGTGAAGGTTAAAAATATAGAACATCATAAATGGAAAATAATAGCTTGGAAGCTGGGAAGGTGGTGAAAAAGCTAAAGCATTCTAAGGTTTTTGCATCATTTGGGATGAGAGTGAAGTTATGATTAATTTTAAGCTGTGCTCATTTACAAATGTTAACATATCCATAGTAACTACTAAAAAGAAACATAAAGAATAAATTTTTTAAATGAGTGCAGAGATAAAATTAAAAAGAAAGCAAGAAATTAGAAAAATTGAGTAACTAAGCAAGACGTAAATTTAAAATAAAAAGGTAAAAGAAAATTCCAATGAAATAATCTTTGGGGAATTTTTTAAAAAGATTGCTAGAGTTGACACACACACACACACATATTTGTGTGTGTGTGTATATATATATATATATATATATATATATATATATATATATTTGTGTATTTACAGGCACACATGCTAACATACATATATTCTCAACAAATGAGAATGCAAAAGTATCAGTTAAGTCAAACAAATGCTAACCCAAAATATCAGAAAGAGAATAGACTTTAAGGAGAAAAGAGCATGAGCAGAGAAAAATAAGGTCTCTTCATAAAGATAAAACATTTAATAAATTGGTAGATGTGACCAACAAAAAAGCCAGCATAAAGATGGAAGACCTGGACAGCCTACTTGACTCACATGGACATATGTAATACAGAACACTGCACCAAATAACTCCAGAAGTTACCTTCCTTTTAAGAACAGATGAACTATTTATGAAATCATCCACATGAGCGGCCATAAAGTACATCTCAATAGTTTTCAAAGGACTGGTCTCAGGTAGATTGTATTCCATTAACAGAAAGCAATCAGGTTAGAAATCAAAAACAGAAAGGTATACAGCACAAGAACTATATACTGGCAATATTAAAAGAGCATCTGCTTCTAAAAAATACATGGATCAAAGAAGACATGAGAGAAAAATTTTTAATGAACTGTTGAATGATTCTTTAAAAAAAACTGCATATTAACACTTGTGGGATTTAGCTAATAAGTTCAGCTAATAAGTTCTGAGGGAAATTTGTACACTTCTATGAATGTATTAAGAAGGATAAAATCTTTAAATAAATGAATTAAGTACCAAGCTTCAAAAGTTAGAAAACGAACAACAGTATAAATCCAAATAAAGCATGATATAGGAATTCATAAAGAGCAATCCATAATTAAAGAATGAGAAAACAAACATACAATAGAAAGCATCAAAATGCCAAGCCATTTCTTTGAAAATATCAACCACATAGGAAAACTGCTGGTGATATTAATTTTAAGAAGGAGAAAGAGTACAGATAAATAATAATTGGTATGAAAAAGAAGGCATAACTTTAGATGCAGAAGAGATTTAAATTAAAGTGAAAGGTTATTATAAACAAATTTATACCAAAACATTTGAAATCACAGACAAAATGGGTAATCTTTTAGAACATACAACTTATCAAAACTGGTTCAAGTAAAGTAGAAAACCTAAATAGTCATATAATCATTAATACAATTAAATCCACCGTTCAAAATCTTTTAACAAAGAAAACTCCAGGCCCAAATTACTTTACGGAGAAGTCTATTAAACATTCAAGAAATAAAAAATGTAAGGCATAAACAAACTCTTTCAGACAATACAAAAAACCCACACTTTTAAACTTATTTTATGTAGCTAATATAGCTTTAAAAAAACAGAGAAGAGTATGAGAGAATAAAATAATAGGCCAAGTCAATCTTGGACACAGTTCCAAAATTCCTAAATAAAATATTAGGAAATAAAATCTAGCATTATATTAAAAATATACTCACCATAGCCAATTGTCTTCCTCCCATAAGTACAAAATTGTTAGAAAATTGATGATTGTAACTCATCACATTAAAAGATTAAAAGAGAAAAATATATCATGTTCAACACAGATACATAAAATCATTGGTTAAAATTTAACATGCAAACATGATTAAATTATATGATGACAGAGGTGCTAGCTAATGCTATAATGGCAAACATATTACAGTATATAAATGTATCAAATCAACATGCTATAGACCTTACATTACACAATATTACATGTCAATTATAACTCAGATTAAGAGAATTAGTGAGATCTCTGCCAGTAAGAAAATACAAATAAATAAAAATAGAAGAATCAGAATGGAAAAAATAAAACTGTCCCCATTTGCAAAAGATATGAGTACATCCACAGAACACAAAAATAATATACAGATTATACATTATAAATAATTAGAGTTTTTTAGTAGAGAACCTGGGTGGTTCAATCAGTTGAGCATCTGACTTTTAACATTGGCTCGGGTCATGATTTCACGGTTATTGAAACTGAGCCCCAGTGGGGCTCTATGCTAACAGCATGGAACCTCCTTGAGATTCTCTCTCCCTCTCTGCCCCTCCCCTGCACTCTCTCTCTCTCCCTCTCTCTCTCTCTCTCAAAATAAATAAATATTAAAAATAAAGAGATTTTTTAGCAAAACTGTTGGATACAAAATATTCAAAATTAAATTGTATTTCCAATACCGCAGCAATAAGAAATGTAAATTTTGAAATATACCATTTATGGGCACCTGGGTGGCTCAGTTGGTTAAGCATCTGACTTTGGCTCAGGTCATGATGTTCCAGTTTGTGGGTTCAAGCCCTGCATTAGGCTCTGTGCTGACAGCTCAGAGCCTGGAGCCTACTTCAAATTCTGTGTCTCCCTCTCTCTTTGCCCCTCCCCTGATTGCACTCTGTCTCTCTCTCAAAAATAAATAAAACATTAAAAAATTTTTAAAAGTATACCATTTAAAATAGCACCAAATCCTATTAAGTACCAAGAAATAAATTTAACCAATGATATACAATACTTTTTAAAAATTACTCATTTTATGAACAATTGGGATCTCATGAAGATAAAATCTTCTACACTGCAAAGGAAACAATCAACAAAACTAAAAGGCGACAGACAATGGGAAAAGATATTTGCAAATGACATATCGGATAAAGGGCTAGTATACAAAATCTATAAAGAAATCACCAAACTCCACACCCGAAAAACAAATAATCCAGTGAAGAAATGGGCACAAGACATGAATAGACACTTCTTTAAAGAAAACATCCAGATGGCCAACAGGCACATGAAAAGATGCTCAACGTCACTCCTCATCAGGGAAATACATATCAAAACCACACAGAGATACCACCTCACGCCAGTCAGAGTGGCTAAAATGAACAAATCAGGAAACTATTGATGCTGGAGAGGATGTGGAGAAACGGGAACCCTCTTGCACTGTTGGTGGGAATGCAAACTGGTGCAGCCATTCTGGAAAACAATGTGGAGGTTCCTCAAGAAATTAAAAATAGATCTACCCTATGACCCAGCAATAGCACTGCTAGGAATTTACCCAAGGGATACAGGAGTGCTGATGCATAGGGGCACTTGTACCCCAATGTTTATAGCAGCACTTTCTCTAATTATTTTTTTTAACGTTTATTTATTTTTGAGACAGAGAGAGACAGAGCATGAATGGGGGAGGGTCAGAGAGAGGGAGACACAGAATCTGAAACAGGCTCCAGGCTCTGAGCTGTCAGCACAGAGCCCGACGCGGGGCTCGAACTCACGGACCACAAGATCATGACCTAAGCTGAAGTCAGCCGCTTAACTGACTGAGCCACCCAGACGCCCCAGCAGCACTTTCAACAATAGCCAAATTATGGAAAGAGCCTAAATGTCCATCAACTGATGAATGGATAAAGAAGTTGTGGTTTATATACACAATGGAATACTACTTGGCAATGAGAAAGAATGAAATATGGCCTTTTGTAGCAACGTGGATGAAACTGGAGAGTGCTATGCTAAGTGAAATAAGTCAGGCAGAGAAAGACAGATACCATATGTTTTCACTCTTATGTGGATCCTAGAAGACCATGGGAGGGGAAGGAAAAAAAAAGTTAGAGAGGGAGGGAGCCAAACCACAACAGACTCTTAAAAACTGAGAATAAACTGAGGGTTGATGGGGGGTGGGAGGGAGGGGAAAGTGGGTGATGGGCATTGAGGAGGGCACCTGTTGGGATGAGCAGTAGGTGTTGTATAGAAACCAATTTCATATTAAAATAAATAAATAAAAATTAATCATTTTAAACAAAAAATTAGTCTATAAAAATAAAAAAAATTGATAGGAATGACAAATTCATTAACAGAAAGAACCAATATTATGAAAATAACAGGTTTTCCCCAATTTTTCTACACACAAATAGATTTTTAAAATTATATGGAATATCCAAATAATGAAGAATAGCCCAGATACACTTGAAGAAGAAAACAAGGTGAGAACACCTGCCTAACAGGTATTAGTACTTACTGTATAATAAGACAGTAAGATGCTGATTCAAGTATATGTAAATAAACCAGAGAAGTAGAACTGAAAGCTTTCAAACTGACCCAATCGTATATGAAAACTAACAGTTGATGGAGCTGGTTGAAAAGCTATAGAGAAAGCTATATGATACTGAAGAGTTGGTTTTCTATGTGAAGTAAATAAAGTTGGATTCCCTATCTCACACCATACAGAAAAAATCAAATCTAGGCATATTAACAGATAATAGAGGAGAATATCTCTGCAAAATTGCTACAGATTAATATTTATAATATCAAAACAGGAAAACATTGATAAACTGGACTATGTTAAAATTAAGAACTTCACTTTATAAAAATAATCATAAAAAGAACAAAAGAGCTAACAGAAATTGGGGTAAGTTATTTGCAACCCATATGATGTTACAGTGGAACCATACATACAGTTTAAGGTCTAACCTTTCAAAAATGGTGGAAAATAAATATATGACCTCATATGCACACACACACACACACACACACACACACACACACATATACTGAGATCTGGGTGAATAAAAGTTTCCCTGAGAATATTTACTCACAAGTATGTTCTCATATAGATTTGGTGTCTGAATCTTTACTACAACATGATACAGGGAATTACAACCTGATATTTAACATAGAATATTCTCTGCCAATAAAATTCCTGAGATTCCTGACTCCCATCCCCACCCCTACTCTAATCTCAACCCAGGATGCAAAGGATTCCAACGAATAAAGCCACAAGGGAAATAAATTCACAATCTTAAATTACCAAATAAAAAAAGGAAAAAAAATCCATTAGGTAAAAGTCAACAGATAAATAAGAATAGATCTTGAAATAGATTTTGGATAATAGAACTATGAGATATGGAATAAAAATGAAGTATATTAAAATGATTGAGGACATAAAAGGAGAAGTTGAAAATACCTAAAAGGAATGAGCACTATCACAAAGGCAGGCAGACGTGAAAAATAGCCACCTGGAATTTCTAGAAACAATATAATTTAAATATAAAATCCAAGAGACAGATTAATAGCTGAATATGACCTAAATGAAGACAAAATTAATAAACTGAAATATAGAGATGGTAAAATTATTAAGAAAGCAGGACTGAGAAAGAAGTATAAAACCTGAAAGAGTCATTAAAAAGACCAACAACATCTGAGTTCCAAAAGAAGCAATAAGATGTGGGTAAAGCAGGCAATATGGAGAGCTATGGGAAGAGAAAGAAAGAAGATATTTAGTGATTTTCAAAAGATGCTTGATCAAACCTTGCCTGAAGTCCTTTCCATTACTCAGCCCTTCTGTTGTTAGTCCATACATTTTCTTAATTATTTAAGCCTATTTGCGTTGAGTATTTAGTTCTTTGCAAGTTAAGTTTTTCTAACTGATATGGGGAGTAAGAAAATAAAAATTAGTTAAATTGAAAAAGTAAACAAGGTACCTCTACACGCAGCATCTAGAAAAACAGATACAGATAAAGTCAGCTGAAAGTTAACAGGAAACAATACTTCTCCCAAGTACATACTGCCGATGTAAAGTGTCTCGACAAACACCTTTGGGTGACTACTGCTTTTTTTACTCACTGAGATACTTTGTTCTAAGCAATGAATCATTGGGTTCTATCTACTCCTGAAAACAATACTACACTGTATGTTAACTAATTTGAATTGAATTTTTTTTAAAAAAATTAACATTTTAATTATCAAAAACTTTGGGGTTTTTTGGGGAATTGTATCAGTAAAAATTAAACATCACACTCTTGTAGAGGATCTAAGCCACTTTGACACAGAGGCATCCTCAATTTCCAATCCTGGTGCAGAGCTTCAAATAGGGTTTCGAGACCCTACACTGTACATCTGTCTTAACTTTGTAGTTTCCAAGGAAACAGGACTTTAGATCCACTTCACAGCCTGGACTTGATGTTAAACCCTTTGCACACAGCCCTGCTTTGCTTGAGCCTATCCAAACACTGCTTTATTTAAATGTAACCTAAACTTCATTATCCCTCAAAATCCTATAATAACCCCTATGTTTTCTTCTGTTTGGTGAAATGCCCCATAGTTCCCTGGTATGTGGTCTCCCTCACTGCAATGGCACAATAAACCTGACTTTGCTGAATAAAAGCTCGTTCCTGGTGATCTCAGGCCAACTGGGCTAGAAAAGAAGGCAAAAGAAAGCAAACTAAATAACTCAAAATATAAAAGTATATTTTTAGTATTTGCCTGAAGAGAGTCACGTTGAGAGGAGTACAAAAGAGGCAAATGACAGAATCATTTGGTTGGTCTGTAACTAAATAGGGAGGGTTTTCATTGATGATAGCTTCTTGGAGAAGGCGAGTTTTGGAGAGAGAGAGATTCCCTTTGCTCCATTAAGAACATGGAACTAGCAACAGAGGTCCTTAAAGAAAAAGGACCCCCCTCCCCCTCCCCTCGCCACATGTATGCTTCCAGACAGGGACAGTTCCTTGTTCAATGCAGGTGGCCATGGGGCTCCCAGAAAACTGAGTGCAGCTTAAAACAAGTGCCAAAGCACACTCTGGGATCCAGCTGCCTCCCAGGGCTAGGGCTGAGCTCCTGGGCTGTATTTTCAGCAGAGAACTGGCAGTCATAAATGTCAAGCCCTGATCAACATAATCCCCTTAGTTCTTCCAGCTTAGTTCACAGCGAGTAAAGGTGGCATGAAGAAGATTTCCTATGTTGGAAAAAAAAAAATAATTGCTGAACTCAGATTGGCATAATATTATAGTATTAACGTTATCTATGGCCTTTATCTCCAGCAGGTTCAAGATTACTTAAGCGTTTGTGGGAATTAGATTTCTTTGTAATCAAGACAGAACACAGCCTTTTGGTGCCTTCTCTGATGGCGAAGTATGGTTATTTTTCAGCTGGGGGAACTAATAAGAAAAATCTGGTGTAATGCAGCAGTAAAAATAAAAAGTGGAGCATAATGAAGATGTAGCTCTCTGATATCCTCAGTTTCAAGAAACCCTTGTGGCTCCTCTCACCTTCTTCAGGTCCCACGGCTTTGACCTTGAACAGTGAGAGTCATACCACAAGGCGTGCATAGGCTACTCAGTGTCTTGAATGTGGGGTACTTACATAAGTAAACACTAAGGAAAACTACACATGAACCAAGTACAGTTGCATTTTTAAGAGCTTGAAAACTGTTCTAATCCTAACTAGTTCACCTTTAAATTACTATGGCTTCCTGGGCTCTATCAGTCCATCATGTTTGCATTTCCCAGCATTTTTTAAAACGCCAGTATGTTGATTTTCTTGACCAAACCATACTGAATTAAAAGCATCAAAGTGTGTGGGGTGGGTGGGCGTAGATTCTAAATGGAACATTGAGAGATTGTTTGAAGACACAACTTTCTTTCATAGCAACAGCTTTTGGAGCTTTAAATAACTCAGGTCATGCACGGGTACCTTCAGCCCCAATGGAGAGCTTCATCACCAAACTCCGTCCACTTCCCAAAGATGCAAAGCACATCTCACCTGCCAATCTCTACAGGTGTCAGCCTTGCAGGAAGAACATGACAGCCAGCTTCTCAGAAACGGAAGGGATCTGCCAATTCACCTACCTTGTATATTTCATAGACAGGCGATTTTAAAAGGTTTCAAGTCCCAAAGTTTGGTTGTTTACATCGATCCTGCCACTGATATGTTGCCAGGGCCTGCCACCTGTCAACTTTGTCCAACCTACCCAAAAAGGAAGCTGTAAGGGTGCATGTGCCATTACTGTAGAATATGGGATATTAAAATAAAAAATATTCCAGCTCTTTGATTTCCTCTGATTTTGTGGGTAATACAATAACCAGAATGAGATAGCTGAAACCAATAAAATCTGATTTATAGCATTAAAGGCAATCTTTATAGCACTTATTTATGGTACATTACATCTAAAATCCAATTTCACAGGCCGCTGTTTGAAACTTTCTGTTCAATCATAAATACACTACATACACTGTACCTCAGTGCCACAGAGTTAGATTACATAAATGTCTGTATCCCCAGAAGGTATTAAAATTCGGTTACTATGGTGGTGAGTGAGCTTGACAGTAATTTTCCTAACCAACTCTTCAACCAAAAAGATCCAGTCAGCATTTGATAAATACTGAAAACGCTAGACTACTGTCATTAAACCACACACACACACACACACACACACACACACACACACACTGCTTAGATAACTCTACATTCTAGAATGAAATTAATTGAAAAGAAGTATAGAGAAATAGGATAATTGATGACGCTGAAGGATACTTGCATTAATGTCGCTGGGGTATGTTTTCAAGCCAATGAGCAAAAGTACTTTTTGCATGACACCATCCGTATTGCAAGGAGACACATGGCTAAGTCTACACATGCTACTGTGGAAATATAACCTTAAGTGTCTACATTCATACACTTCAATGGAGAAGCCTATATTGAGTTCAATTACTATAATCATTGTCAAAGAGAGGGCAGAGAATACAATCTTTCGGAGAACTGTCATTTGAATCTTAAGCAACTTCACATTAGTTTAAAAAGGTTTTGATCTTAAAAAAAAAAATCAGGTCTCCATAAGCTTTGCTTGCCAGGTATTAGATAAATGTAAACAGAGTGGCTGGAATCTTCGCCTGAGCTAAAAGGAAGCAGACTCTTGCTTTGTGAGAGTTGGCACTTAAGTTTTATTCCCTAAAGACATTTCCAACTCATTGTCTCCAGAAATGTGTGTCATGCACCCCTCACCTGGCTTATGTTCTACGCTGGTAAGTCATTCCAGACTACAGTTCAGGGCTCAGATGTAAATGACAGAAAATGGCAGGAAAAGGGAGGAGACTCAGTACTCAAATAACCAACACTCACTACATCTCTGGCCCGTGCCAACCATTGCACTATGCCAGGAGTGCACTGGGATTCTGCGGGTCCTGAAGCTAATCCAGTTTGAGGATCCTCCTTAAGAAAAGAATACAGGCTTCAAAAAAATTACAAAACTAGGTTGCAAACTTAATATTATCTAGAAGGGACTTGAAACAAGTGAAGCTTTGGTAACAAAGTGGTAAAAGCATCTCTGAGTCTTGCTTTTCACATATCATTCTATCCTCCCTACAGCCCGGCAAGGTCAGCATTATTCTTTAGTTGAGGAACCTGCTGCTTACATGGGTTATCCCAGATGAGGAGTTAGGAATCCATTCCTTGGAATGCAAGCTCAAGTTTGTCTGCACGGAAACCCACGTATACTGTTGAGTTTCAGTTTAAAAATTTTTTTTTCAACGTTTATTTATTTTTGGGACAGAGAGAGACAGAGCATGAACGGGGGAGGGGCAGAGAGAGAGGGAGACACAGAATCGGAAACAGGCTCCAGGCTCTGAGCCATCAGCCCAGAGCCCGACGCGGGGCTCGAACTCACGGACCGCGAGATCGTGACCTGGCTGAAGTCGGACGCTTAACCGACTGCGCCACCCAGGCGCCCAAGTTTCAGTTTATATTGATGAAGGTCTGGGTTGTATTAGCTGGACCTCCCTGAGATGGGAAGGTACTATTGGTTGCTTTAGCCTCCAGAGAATTCTTCATGGCAAGGGAAGATTTGAGCAAGAATTAGATTCCCCTGGAGGGCTTGTGAACTACAGATTGCTGGATCCTACCTCCGGGGATTCTCACTCGGTAGGTGTGGGCAGAACCTGAGAATCTGCCAGGCAATGTTGATACTGCTGGCCCTGGACTATACTTTCAGAGACGGACCTAGCGAAGCTGGATTAATCCCAGCATTCCGTCCATCTGTTGTCTTCCTCTGGTACAACTACAGCTACTGTCATTCAGGTTTACTCTTACCAGCTCAGCTCAAACGGAGCTAAACCCCACCCTTTTCCGCAAAAGCCTTAGGCTGGATGAACAGTGGCTAAAATCCAAAAGATGCTGCAAAGGAAAAATGTTAGTGAAAGATTATGTTGGAAGTACAGACTGATTCCTAAAATCTGATTCAACAGTGATAAACTCAGCGTATTTAAATTAGCTTCACTATAGCATAATTTAAAATTGTTAAGTAACGGTAGTTAATGAAAACTCATATAAATGCCCCAAATTTTCTGTAAACTAATAGAAAAATAAAATCAATGAACAATGGTGAGAAGCCAAGGAAAGACAATCACCATGTTGGTGGGGGGGGGGGGGGGGAAGACCCTAAAACACTAAGGGCATGAAGTGTCATTCAAAATTGAGTTAGTAGGATTTAATCAAGGTATTTAAATGCATTCTACAATAGAGTACAACATACATTCTGTATTTAAGTCGGATTCAATATAATAATGATGGACTTTTATTACAAGACAGCTATTCAGTGATACTTATGAAATGATTGTAAACAAATTATCTCCGTGACATACTACAAAAGTCACATCCATAAATTATTTTAAGATGCCAGCACTAAGTATATTAAGATTTGAAAGACTTCAGTTCTCTCTGAACTCTTATGTCTCTTGAACATGTTTACGGAAAGAAAAAAAATGACCCTTTTGTCACTAGCATCTCATGAATTATTCTGTAGTAAAACATCTTGTGTATTTTGCCCTTTGGTTGAAAGCCTATGAGGGGCTTTGTTTATTCAACAAAGATTTACTGACACCTACTAGGTGCCAAAGATACACAAATTAATAAGATACCGATTCAGCCTTCAAAGAATTAGCCAAGTACATTATTCTCTTTGTCTCCTTTACTTGAAGAAAGAAAGTAGAAGTAATACAACTATCCAGCAAGTCATGTCAGAGATAGAAAAATATAATCTGAGCTTTGGGTTCAGGGAGGTTTTCTTCTGCTATCTCCATGTGACTTATAGAAATGGATGTTCAGAGATCCATAGTTTCCTCATGTGGTGATCAACAGACTAGGGGGTGCCTGGGTGGCCCAGTGGATTTTGGCTCAGGTCATGATGTGGTTCGTGGGATCAAGCCCCGCATTGGGCTCTCTTCTGTCAGCACTGAGTCCACTTCACATCCTCCACCCCACCCCCGCCTCTCCCCTGATCTCTTGCTCTTCAAAATAAACATTAAAAAAGAAAAAAGAAAAAACAGACTGATTTCTAAAAATATATACATAAGGTGAATATGGCCCCACTTAGAATACTTTCTGCTTCTAGGAGCAAAGAGGTTCATAAGGAGGGCTTGTGTGCATGGGTATTTGTATATGAATTGTCTAAAGAGTAGGAAAGTGCTGATAATGAAAAGAAATTAAGAGTTTTTCAAGTAGAAACAGATTCTGAAAAGGAACCACAGATTTTTTTTTAAAGAACTAGTGATAAAATGATCAAATTTTAGATCAATAAGGTGATATACATGGAAGTTCTGCAATTGCCTAGAAAATGTACCAAGGGTAACAATAAATCTTAGCTCTGATTCCAGTCAATTACCTAGTTTATGGACCAGTACACAAGAAAACAATGAATTCCCTTCAATTATCACGGGCTATAAGCACCTTCATTTATAAGAGAGTCCATAAGAAAATATATGTTTATATTTATAATATCAACATTTGATACTATTCTTGCTTTCTAAAAACGGCTGCTATGAATGTATTTTTACTACACATTTCATAGGCAGATGGTTTAAAAAAATACCGTTTAACAAAACAAAAACAAAAACAAAAACAAAAACAAAAACAAAAAACAAAACAAAACAAAACAAAATAAAAAAACATTTCCTAGCCAGTGTCAACCGTGTTTCTATTAATCTGCAATATATGGGAATAATTCTTTTGATCCTCTCTTAAAGCTGTTAGCAGAAACTTTTATTTAGTATAATCAAGGGAAGGGGCGCCTGGGTGGCTCTGTCGGTTAAGCATCTGACTTCAGCTCAGGTCATGATCTCACTGTTTGTGGGCTCAAGCCCCGCATCAGGCTCTGTGCTGACAGCTCGGAGCCTGGAGCCTGCTTCAGATTCTTTGTCTCCCTCTCTCTCTGCCCCTCCCCTGCTCATGCTCCGTCCCTCTCAAAAGTGAATAAACATTAAAAAAAATTAATTAAGGGAAATCATAAGTTTCTAATAGAAACAGATGACTTACATGTTGCAGGAGCCTTACCAAAGTAAACTTCAGGTCATATATATCAAAAACGTGCCTATGTCAATATGAAACAAACTTTCAGTACATTCCACATGAGGAATGCTGCCTGTTTGCACAATGCCTATGATGACGTGTCCAAACACACTTCACTGGTGTCACAATGTCATAAATCCTTCATGCTTCACCAAAATTCTCTAACAGATTCCTCTAATGGTTGTGTTTATTCTGCTTCATTGACTTTCAAGTTCACATCAAGTCTCAAAACTTTGAACTAAAAGGAATCTTGGAGATGATTTAGTCCCCTCCTTCCAGCTCACTCTCAGGTATGATTCATTGAGACCCAGAGAAGTCTGGTGATATGTCCAGGGTCTACATCTGGGTGATGAAAGAGCCAAGGTTGATTGAGGCCCTGGTCACATGACTCACCGTCCATTGGCATTGGTCTCACTGTGCCCGTTGATCAATGATCTTGGATGGTGCCCTGACACCTTCTTTGGAATCCCACGCTCTCAACAGCTATGTGAGTGTATGGCATCCAGACATTTGAAGAGCAAATATGAGAAGCAGGAATTTGCACATGGAATTCTGGACTAGCTGGCTTATGCTAACTCACAGAACGATCACTAGGAGCAACTGGCATGAAGTAGGTAAACTCTTAAAGCAACAGCCTTTGTAAATTGTAAAGCACGATGCAAATATAAGGCATTTTCAAGACCACATAACCTAAGACATTGTTATATGGAAAGTTTCTTAAAGAAAAACCAAGGTGTCTTGCTAAAAATGTATGGGATACCACAAAATATCCAAGCCAAGTTCTACCCACAAGCAAGCTGACTGGAAACATTTTAAAGATGTATTGTAAGCAAATGTTAAGAACAATCTTATTACCAAAACATATCTGAGATGAAACAAACCTGAAATTTAGCCAAAGGTTAACCAGCATTTGTAGAAATTTGGCTGCTTTTGAAAACTGTACCAAAATGCCAATTCTAAGGGGATGGAGTTGAATAAGACCATGATTTTCCATTTTCATAATTAAATGGGAATATATTTAAATCACCCATAAAATGATAGCATATTATTTTGTTTTTATTTTCTGTCAGCAATGTGTATACATACGCAACTCTGAACCTTCAATAGTCTTACAGCAATTTATAGAATTAATAAGAAATTGGATTCTCACAAACTAATAGACTTTTTCACCATGAAAAACCAACTTGAACAAAGATTCACAACATGGTAAGTTTCCATTATTCTTGCTTCATTCCTCTGCCTGGAAAGGCTTCCACCCACCATTGCCACCAATTCTCTCTGCCCCGAAGTAGACCCCCCCCACCGAGTCGGCCTTGCAGATGCTCACCTACCCCCCTCACCTCCATCAAGCCTTTCCTTGTCACTTCTCCTGCTTTATCCAATCCTCCTAACATATAGCTCTCGGCTCCTGTTGTACGCTAGTGATCATTTTTGTACTTACTTATAGTCTACCTCTTAGACCGTAGACTCCATAGACGTAGGAACAACTCAAAGGCCTTTATGTTCACAGCACAGTGCTTGGAGCTTGCCATGACCAATAATCTTGCTCAGTTTGATAAGGCTAACGTTCCTCATCAAATATCTTTTTATTGACTATTTCCCACAGTGCAATTAAAGGGAGGAACTTTTAGACACAAGCCTTCTTTTGATTAATTTACTCAACTCAGCACGTGATCATAGAAAAGCAGTCAAGTATTTAGTATATTTAGTATTTACTGCTGAGTTTACAATAACAGCATTTTAATAGAAAATGGAATCATGCAGGCCGATAAAATAAACGGCTCCCAAAAAAGCAACTTAAGTGATACTCTCAAAAGAAATAGTATATAGAGACTGAACAAAAACAAACTTCCTGATTTGTATCTTTCTATTTTTCCACCGGTCTCTGAACACAAGAAAGGAATGGCAAACCACCACCTCAAATTAATAAAGTCAATGTTTATTTATTTATTCATTAAATGCTGAGCCAGGCACATCCTAGGTGCCAGGGAAGCAGCATAACAGTGACCACAACTAAGTCTCTGCCTTCAAAAGGCAAAAACTTAGTGGTGGTGATGATGGTTGACGACCTGAGTTTGACTCTGAGCTCTGCCACATAGGAGCTGTGAAATCTCATGTAATTTACTACACCTCTCTCTGCTGCAATGTCCTAGTCTAGAAAATAATACTACCTATGTTGCAGGGTTATGAGTAGTCGATGAGTTAATATTTGGAAAGTTCTTTAAAGCGTTCCTGGCACATATGATGTAAGTGTTTGACAAAATTTCAAGGTGCTTCAATTCTACCAAAAAGAGACAGACACAGAACACATCTCTCTATGATCTGTCACCTGGTGACAACCGCTGTGAAAAAAAGTAGGAGGCGGAGGGAACAGAGGGGGTAGGTCGCTGCTACTTTATTCCTGGGTCACTGGAAGAACCACAGGGACTAAAGGAGCAGGACACTGGCTGGAGGCCAGGTCACAGAAGAACTGAGGGAGTATGATAGCTCCTGCTTCCGTGGGAAATACGGTCCAAGACCCCCAGTGGATTCCTGAAACCACAAATAGGACTGATCCCTATATATACGATGTTTTCCCTATACACATATCCATATGATAAGGTTTAATTTATAAACTAGGCGCAATAAGAGATTAACAACAATAATAAAAAAAACAGGACAATAATTGTAACGATGTACTGAAAAAAAAAAGCTGTGTGAATGTGGTCTCTCTTATTGTCAGCGTCCTCACCCTTCTTCGTGTGACGCTGTGAGGTGATAAAATGCCCATGTGATGAGATGAAGGGAGATGAGGGACGTAACTCTTCTGCTCTGGACCACAGGCAACTGAAACCTTAGGAAGCAAAACCATGGATAAAGGGGGATTACCGTAATCCCACAGGGCATTGAGGGTCGTGAAAAGGACCACACGTTTCAATGTGCATGAGGTGAAAAGCCACTGGAGGATTCAGAATGGAATATTAATGTTATTGGGGTTTTGTGGTAAAAGGACAATTGTGTCTGCTACAGAAGATCAGCGAGCACACAAACAGTCTAGATGAGAGACGATCTGTCTTTGACGAACAAGGTAGCAGTGGAGAACATAACATGTGGCCAGTCTCAGGTTAGTTTCGAGGTATAGTCCCAGGATTTCCTGACTGAGGGAAGCAGGGAGAGAAAGAGAAGTCCAGGGCGACTCCAGGGTTTTTGGTCCAAGCCTCTGCAATGATGAAATTATTATCCATGGAGATGTGCAGACCAAGGGACAGTTTTATCTACTACAAGTCAAATCAGTTTCCTCCTCAGAAATCTCCGGTGGGCCCCACTTACTTTGTGAAGTAAGTCCAGCCCTCTTGGCATTCGATTCGAGGTCCTGCTGGCTGACACCACAGTCTTGCCCCCATCCATTTCACACATGCTCTTTCTGCTTCAGCCACACCTGACCCATTGCTGGTCCCCAAACCTTCACAGTTTAATGACTTTTCCTTGATCTTCCCTTTCCTGGAAGCACTTCCTCCTCTTGTGTGCCTAAGTAAAAGTTACTCAGTCCTTCAATGATTAACTCGAAAGTCCATCTCTCCAATGACACCTTCTCTGATATTTCTTGGCAGAAAGTTTTGGGCTTTCTATTCTTGTCACACATACCTCATTTCACCTTAAATTATTTTACTTACTTGTTTTCCCGTTTCATCGAGTAGACTGTATGCTCTTTGAAGGTAGAAATCATTTCTTATTTATGTGAATAGATCCATGGTTCCTAACACACTGCTTGCATTAAAAATAATTCAAATTTTTGTTGAAATGAGATTAATATTATTATCACTGAAAATATCTTTCGGGGGGGAGCACCTGCGTGGCTCAGCTGGTTGAGAACCCGACTCTTGATTTCTGCTCAGGTCATGATCTCGGGGTTCGTGATATCAAGCCCTGCATCAGACTCTGCACTGACAACATTGAGCCTGCCTGGAATTCTCTCTCTCCATCTCTCTCTGTCCCTCCCTCTCTCTCTTTCTCAAAATAATAAACTTAAAAAATGTCTTTTGATATGGAAACAAGCAAGTGCTCTCTTCAAAATATGCTAATTTCAGAATTTTGCTATTTTTTTATTTCACCAAATAAACATATATTGAACATTTTCTTCACTTATAGAATGCCAATAGGTAAATCATAGAGGAAAGGAGAAAGGAAAGGAAAGGAAAGGAAAGGAAAGGAAAGGAAAGGAAAAAGGAAAAAGGAAAAAGGAAAAAGGAAAAAGGAAAAAGGAAAAAGGAAAAAGGAAAAAGGAAAAAGGAAAACGGAAAAAGGAAAGGGAGGATTGATGTGCCTCTGGTTTTTTGCATTTGTTTTTCAGCCAGATACATTTCTTTGGCTGATCATGTAGGTAATACTCTTGAGCTTTACATGATAAGGTTAAAATTTTTCTCTATGATATCCCAGCATATAGTTCAGGCAATATGCCTTAAGTTTTTATTTTTTCTTTCTCTTTCCAGCACAGCTACAAGCTTCTCTGGGGAACCAGCTGTAACACAAAGATTTGGTACACTATCTGTCTCTTCCATTTCAGAAAACTACAAATTATGTGCTTTGAGACATAGGGAAGTAAAACATTGATTGTATACAACATTTCAGTAGAGTGGAAGGTATTCTAATTACCATGATAATCAGCACAGTCCTTTTCATTGGAAGAGATTGTATAATTGAACATTTTTTATGGATTTTGATAAACATACTTTATTCTCTGAGGGATTTCAAGCTTCTGGTGTTATTTCTCTTTTCTGGATACCAAGGTATACAATTAAGGTAAAAGAACAAAGAAAGAACCAGACATTAACTTATAAATGAGCTAATAATTGACTATTACATAAGGGAATAACACTACTCCCTGACTCTTCTGATGCTGATTAAAATAAATCATACTGGGGACACTGGAAATCAATAACGTTCTCAGAAATCCTCTACCATTCTTTATACTGGTGCGTAAGCCTCACTTTCCATCCATATTATTTGTTGAAAATAAATAAATAATTTTACCTGGGGCACGATGATAGCAACCTTTATTATATGAAGTTACTCTTAATTGAGTACAAACTCAGCCAGGCATTGAACTGAACATTTCATATATAAAATCTTAAATTTTTGCAATAATCCAGAGGATAGTTAATATTATCCCCACATGTTTTAATTGAAGCTGAGAGAGATTAAGTAATTGCTCCAAGGCAACAGAAGTCATTAACAGTCCAAGTCGGGATTTGAACCCAGGCTACCTGATGCCAGAATCCACATCCAGAATCATGGATTCTGGATACTACCAATTTCCTTGATCTTCCTGTGTACCTATGTGCCTGTGTTGTCACAAGGAATGAACTGGTGGAGAAAAGTTCAGTAACCACTCTCATGGAGCCTCCCTAATCATTCCAAGAGGAAGGAAAATGGCTTCCCTAGTGTATATTTTGAAGATTCAAGTGGAAGGCAATATTGACCTTCCCAGTTCATTTTCCATCACCACATTTTATTAGAAACAGTAAAGTATGGTAGTATATTTCAAATTAAAGTATGTTTTAATGGAATTATTTCCACTAGATTCACAGGTAAATTTTCATAGAACATAATGAATCTTCCCCTGTTAGATTCCTACTTTGTAACTGAAGAAAATGTTTCTATGATCTTGAAAATGTACGACTCTGTCAACAGGACTTGCTGATGAATCTACCGGCACCTATTTGGAGCCAGTGTCAGCTGAGTTCTGGTCCTGGTGTTGCCATGATAAGAGTCAGTTCCTACTAAAAGAAGTGCGTCAAATGCATGCCTCAGTTTATAACAGATTGTTGTCAATAAACACTCATTTATTATTTATGGTTTGTAGCTCATAGAAGCATTTTTAAAGCGTCCTCTCTCTGAACACTGGTTCATGAAGATATCCACACAGTCTGTTTTGAAACTAATTTTATAAGGATGTAAAAAAATGAAAAATAAAATTCCTTCAAGGTGTAAACCCACACAGAAAACCACGGTAAAACTTGGTGCTATCTATCCAGACATTTTCATATTCATCTACCAGACAGAGATCCTTGACTTCTTATATTGGACCATTTATTTAATTTTTTAACATTTATTTATTTTTGAGAGACAGAGACAGAGCATGAGCGGGGGGGGGGGGGGGGGCAGAAAGAAAGAGACACAGAATCCGAAGTAGGCTCTAGGCTCTAAGCTGTCAGCATAGAGCCCAAAGTGGGGCTCGAACTCAATGAACCATGAGATCATGACCTGAGCCAAAGTCAGACACTTAACCGACTGAGCCACTCAGGTGCCCCTATACTGGACCATTGAAAATAATGACTAATTTAATTTTTCTGAGTTTCTTTTTGTTTGGTCTTTAAATTTTAATGTAAGTTTCTCGTGAAAAAAGATTCACAATATATCATTTGCTTTATGTATTGGGATGGAGTAGGACTAATTATACCAGATCCTCTGGTTAGTAATATAGGGAAAGTTTTGGTGTGGGAGTCCTATGAACAATGTGTGGGGCCCAAAAGTCTTAGAAAAATATAAGTAGGTAATATTTCACAGACAAACTCTAAGGAGTAAATAAAAAGCTTTGGCTTTAATTCTTCCAAACCAATACTAAGAAGATACAAATGAAATCTGATGGGATTAAAATGCGTACCTCTGAGATGGTTCATTTATTACAGACATGATGATTAGTGCATTGTCATATTTTTCAGAATTCAGTCATTATTTCAAAATAATATTAATGTGGGATAGGCTCCTCAAATCCATAGAACCCTATTATTAATTATTTTCCATTCCCTCTGCACAATATATCCCTTATATTTAAAGGGAATAATATATCTCTACTGATAGGTAAGAATACCTTCAGGTCCCAGAACCTATAAGAGCTGGAGTGGAGGCTTTTAAAAAAATCTGTTGATAAATTATTGAAAACTGACTGAGCTAGAAAACCACCAGAAGAGAAAATATTTGGTAAATGATGTAGAAATCTTAAAAATCATCAATACTGGAATATTTTAAAGCCTTTTCCCTTTTCTTCTCCACCTCACACCTCACTCATCAATTCTCCAAATGTCAGCTTAAACCCTCTGGCCAAATCCTGTTTCAGGGAATCCACTTGTGGAAGTGCCACAGCAGGCATTAAAGATGCCATTAAACTGACATCTGCTCCCGGACACATGAACCTTAAATGGCCCGAAAGCATATAATGCATATAATGTGCCATGCCAACTTAAGAGAAATAAAAAAAAAAAACAGAAGCAAGAAAACAGAAACAAATTAAAAATTACTTAAATGAAATTTGAATGTAAGTGTGTGCACAGGCGTGCATGCTCACACACACACACACACACACACACACACACATTAATATGCTCAACTGGCTTTAGATTCGTAGCATTGAGCACAGAATTGGAATACCACACGCTCCATTCTGATAGTGATGCATGTTTTGCATTATTTTGAAAGAACTAATCCTTATGCTCTTTTGCCAAACCATTATATTATCGATGTCATTTACATCTCTGCCACCTTTGGTCATACAGAGAAAGACTCTCTTCTTGTTCTTTTCAAATAAGCCCAAATATACATATCTTATGAAACAAAGACACATCTCATCTAATATGCACTGTCATCCCTAAGACCTGAAATTTCTTTCCCAGCACCCTGACTCAAATGATGTTCTCGGTATCTCCATCTCTAAAATACACTTGAAATTAATGGAAAGTTGAATTACACCCACTGCCTTTATTTTTAAAAATATTTTTACAAAGTAGCAAATTGTTTCCACTCGGTAAAAATGATGGATTATTGTATAGTGTGAAAAAATTAATGAGCAGATGGAATGCCAACCCATTATTCATTAAAATATTGCACTGGGTTAATTCAGCAAATAAAAATGGAGAAGAGAGCAGATGGCCATTTATAGTTCTCTTGAATTCTTAAACTACTTCTTTACAGCCAGAACTGCTCCTATATTTAACTTGAAATGCACAGCTCTTACCATATGCACAGTAAGCAAGCATTCATGTGACCTCATAAACTTTTCATATAGCACAGCAATGATTTTTATGATTTAGTTAAAGGAACACTATACACTTACAGAGCAACTTATTCCCATATCCCCAATATTCTGGGGATAATTTGAATTTCCTAGACTCAGTAGATCCTTGCCATCATTATCTGGTCTGAAGGAGGTTCAAGTAGGCACATGGGTAAAATTTCACAAAAGGAAGTGATCAGCTTTGTTATAAACGCTTAAGTATGCCAAGCATACATAAAATTATTACAGAGTAGGCAGTGTTTCTCTTAAGGCAATGCTTTTTCCCCCCATCACATCCTGATCTTACAAGTTATTGCCTTTTTCAAAAATTCTTTTCTCATGTAGAGTAAATGGAACTCTCATGCAAGTAAATTGAATCAACCACTCTGGAAGGGTGTTTGGCACTCTCTATCACAGCGGAACATACATACACTCGATGGGCCAGCAATTCCACTCCTCATTATATGCCCAACAGAAATGCACACTCATACCTACAAAAGACAAAAAAATGTGAATATTCACAGAAGCACTATTTGAAAAAGCTCAAACCAGGAAACAACCCAGATAGAATGAATAAATAACCGGTGACATATTTATACAATGGTATAATATAGGAAATGAAGATCAAGGAACAACAGCTATAAGAACAACCTGAGTCAATGTCACAAACACAAAGCTGAGCAAAAGAAGGCAAACACAAGAGCGTGTACTATGTGATTCCCTAGGTAGAAACTTCAAAGGTTGAAAAAAATCACTCTGTGATGATAGGACTTGGCATAGAGGTAGCTCTGGGGGGAAGAGTGGGGAACAGTCATTGAAACAGGACGGGGCTCTTTGGGGGTATTGGCCAAGCTCTATTTCCTGATCCGGGAGGTTGTTAGTAGGTTCTTAGGAAGTATGATGACTTTTTTTTTTTTGAAATTTACTTTAGAAGCTAAACAGACACTACAAATGAAAGAAAAAAGTCCTCTGTATCAATGCCACATAAAGAAATCACACTAGGATTAATAGCAAGAATTATATTCTATCAGAGGTAACACAAGTAACATAATACAACAAATACTATGTGAACACATTTTTCATAAAATTCTCTGATCCTCGTATTCCAAGAAAGCCTTCAGTAACTTCTCTTTTGTACCTTTACCGGTTAAAGAAGGCCTATGTTATTTCTCCCAAGCACTGGGCCTTCCTCTTCCTGGTGAGTATCCTAACTTTCCTTGGTGAAATTCCTTTCCCCGGTTCTCCTCCGTGGTCTATGCCCAATGATGTTCTCACCAGGAATGGCTGAAGCCAGTGTTTCTCTCAGGGACAGTGTTCTCATTTGGGGTAGGATAATTTTTTGTTGTATGGAACTGAGCCAAGCACTGTGGCGTGGTTAGATTCCCTGGACCTTATGCAAGATGGTGGTAAGCCTGTAAGATGTGTCGTTGTTATTATATGTAGCCTGGAGTTCATGACTGGGCTTCAGGGTAAGATTTCAGAGACAAGAGACCAGGCATAATGTCTTGTACATTGTTATTCCATCTAAACCCAACAGTGCCTGGGGCATGCTAGCTCTTCAATAAAGGTCATCTGAATTTATTTGGCATATATTCAATAAATGTTTATTGAGCACCTTTATATGCCAGGCATAGTTCTGGACAATAATAAGGATATAGACTTGAGTAAAATAGGCCAAATCTTGCACACATTACTTTTCTTCTAGTGAGAGAGAAAGATAGCAAATAGCAAATAAATGCAAATAGAAAAACTGCAGATAGTGAAGTTAGGAAAATAGGATAATGTGATAGAAATAAAGTGGAAGGGGGCTGGTTCCTTCCGTGGCCCTCAACCAGCAGTGACTTTGCCTCTGCGGACATTTGATGAGACAGTTTTAATTGTCTCAAGTGAGGGCATCGAGTGAGTAGAGGCTGCTAAACATCTTACAATGCATAGGACAAGCCATCCTCACAAAGGATTATCCAACCCAAAATGTCAATAGTGCCGAGGCTGAGAAACTGTGCTTGATAGAGTGACCAGGGGAAGCCTCTCTGAGGACGTCCCATTGGAGCTAAGAGCTGAGCAATGATAGACACAGGTGAGCAAAGCGTTGGAGAAAGAACATTCCAAGGCTCAGGGACAGCCAGTGCAAAAGCCCTAGTGTGCAAATCAGTGTGGGCAATGTGAAGAAAATGAAGGATAGAGGGGCTGAACTTAGCCAGGGGGAAGAATGGTGTATTCATGATGAATTTGGGCAGGTAATTGTACCTGGAAGATAAAGCTGGATGAGGGGGCATGGACTACATCATTTAGGGCTTTGCAAGTCAGAGTAAGGAGTTCAAATTTGATTCTAAGTCCAAAGGGAAACCCCTAAGATGTGTTAAGCAAGGAGATGACCATAATTCCATGAAAAAAAAATCACCCTGCCTGTTCTGTGAAGAACGGCTTGTAGAAGAGCCAAGTGGAAACAATAGGGTGAGAAGGAAGACTCGATCCAAGAGAAATAGGATGGTACATGCACAGAGTTGCCAAATAAAATACAGGATGGCAAGCTTAATTTGCATTTCAGAGAAACAATCAATACTTTGTTGTATAAAGATAGCCCACAAAATATTTGGTATATACTTATACAAAAATCGTTTGTTGTCTATGTGAAATCCAAATTCAACCGGGCATCCTGTATTTTTATTTGCAAAATCTGGCAACCCTGTGCATGCAAGAATGGATGAATATCCACATAGGTAAACAGAGAATAATGTGTATTTGGAAAATAAGCCAACTGCTACATTTCTCAAATTCAAAAATAAAAGGTTCTGCACAAATGATTCCTATATGTAGAAGAGGGGTGTGTCTAAATATATAGTGTTTATAGAGGAGATCAACTAAGTCTCTAATCAATTTTGACATTTATGTCTTCCTCTCATTAGTTTAAAATCTAATGAAAGTAGGAACATATATAGTAAATTGGTTCTCATTGCCCCCTGAGCTGTCTTCTAAGTCTCCAGCGACCTAGACCCCCAAGTTCAAAACTTTGTGGTAGGCTTCTTCCATGGCTTTAATTTTATATGTGAACTAATAAAATTTCCAAATTCTGTCAATTATTCTGCAAATTCTCTTAAATTAGATCCTCCTTCCCAGTTTCCATAGACCCATTTTTGTCTGGGTCTGACTCCTGCTCATTTTCTACACTCTCATGTTTAACCATTCCCTTGTTCCTTATCATGGAAGTGGTAACTGGTCATCCTTAGGCTGTATCAAGCCAGCAGGTGTCTTTAATTTGGCTCACACAGTAGCAAAAAAGAGTAAACGTTTAAAATTAGGAGCATTTCCTTTAAAATGTGGGTATCTGGCTACATTTGAAAGATCTGAAGATCTGGCCACACCAGATCTATCTACTCATGGTTACCACAGCTGGAGTTGAATGAAAACTTCCTTCTTTAGACAGAGCTTGTAAGTCCTCCTCTGTTTTGGGACCTGGCTGGCATCTGACATTAGATCACATTCAAATACCTCTATAGTGAGCGTCGGAGACCTCTAAAAGCTCTTTCTTGCTCTCCACTTGAACCCAAACTCTGGATTAGGCTGATAGCCCCAGCAATCTCCTTTTGTTCCTTCTTCCTTCACCTGCAATAGCCAGGAGAGGCTGAATCCACATTTCTTTTCCTCAATTCAGATTGGTTTATCTTTATGTTGATTTCCTATGTAAAGTTTTTTTCCATACAATCTCACCCACATTGTTCATTACTTGGATTTTCTTTCTGAAAGTTAACATGCAGATATTCTCCAGGCGTTTCTTAGGAACTTGCCTTTTCTCGCCAAGATGACTGTGTCAGCTCCCTGAGGACAAGAGCCTTCCTTGCTACCTCTTCTAGCAGTTCTGGGCATCCAAAAGCACTCAAAAAGTAGTTGGTGCATGAAATGACTCTACCACAACCTAATCAGCATGTAAAGAGAAAAGTGGGCCTGAATTTATTCCTTTTCTGAATGGCATACTAGTATGGTTTGAAACTGGTCATTTTTCCTGACATCAACTATTTTTAAAAATAGCATATAAGAAATAGAAACTGAGAAAGCTCTTTTAAAGTTCTGTTTAAAGTAATTTAATAAAGCCTTTGTATTAAACCACATTATCTTACTTTATTCCACAGATATATTTGATTCTATGACCAATAAAAACTAAAAATTTCATTCATTTTGCCCTTACTTCTTATGAGATTATTAAACTCAAAGATCCAATTTTCTATCGTTTTAAGAAGGCTGATTATTTAAATGTTAAAAGCTTGAAATGAGGAAATAAAGCATTCTCTGGGTTTGTATGTATCTATTAAAGCACAAAGGAATAGATGAGAAGCCTGAATCCTAAGGGAAAAAAAAATTAACTATGTGAGCAGATACCAAAATCTATTTAAACTGGTATGTAAGAAACAGTGAGTCTTAAATCATTTACTTTAATTGTACACCTTAAAAAAATAAGATTTAAAGTGGTCCAAAACGCAGTATTTCCTTAATGAAAAAAAAAAATTCATTCCACACAATAATTACCTCTAAAGAATATTTTTAAAGAGGTTCAAAGTCAAAAAATAATTAGTAAGAAATCCACTCGCAGTAGGGATTAGCAAACAGTCTGTGTTTTCCTAAATCAGCTCCTCTCGATGTGTTGTCAGGATCATGAGGCATGACAAATTTTAAATGGGCTTTCTGCCGAGAACTCATCCATAAGGTACAACCATTTCACACACACACACACACACACACACACACACACACACACACACTTCAAAGGGGTGAATAAAGCAGCAAACAGGCATGGCTTAGCCATTTTCATCATAATCAGTAGAAATGAAAATAACATTCCAGATAAATCTTTTAGGAAAGGCTTATATGTCAATATGCTATGTGAAACATGAACTGCATCTTTCATAAATTTACATGTATGTAAATTTACACATAAATATATATGGCTTGAAAGATGCTTACTCATTAACAAATAAGAAAAAAATGCACTGCTCAAGCAATTGAATCTTTAGCACAATATAGAAGAATTTAAGGGAAAAGTATATACAAGGACATTGGTTTCTGATTAGATTTACTCAGATTTCATGTTTCTGGTATGATTTACTCTAAATCATAAGATCATATGGTGAATAAAAAATAAAAGAACATACAAAAAATAAACAAACAAAATTAATGATCAACTCAAATGTAAGACAGCAGCCCTTAATTATCCAAGGGAAATTACATTGTTCATAACACAGCACATGACTTACTAATATCATTTGCATAGAATCATATGTCTCATTAGCACTTGGAAGGGATCTTAATGAGTGTCTAAGACCTGTAACTCTAGAAATACCACCAAGGAAACCTCATACAATGACTTTCCCAAGGTCACTCAATTTGTCAGTGACAGAGAAAGGGCTGAAACTTGAGACTTTTTGCTTTAGAAAAAAAAACCTGGTAGCTCTTGAATTTGTTTGGTTAATTACTTGCCCTGCTGATATCTTGCTTGTAGTTTGTTGGTTTCTTCACTTGTTTGTTTAAATGAAAGGCTGAAGATTCTATCTATTCTAAGAAAGTTTGCGAGGGGTTTGAAGTGCTCTTTGGTCAGGGATGTAAAAACACATCAAGAGTAGACTGGCAGATATCGAGCAAGAAATGGAATTGAAAAATGAGCCCAGGAGATTTTCACATTCAACTTTGTCTAAATATCTACGAACAAAGGGACGTCCGGAGACGCGCTATGGCTTGCTCCATGTTAACGCAGCTAGCTGGTGGCAGGAATGGGGCTAGAACCCCGTGTACCCGTCTGGTCTAGGTTCTTTCATTTGCATCTTGTCCTTGAGTTGTGTCTTCAGGGTGAGGCTTCATTGTAACATTGAAATGGAATTCTTCATTGAATTAGATCATCATATTAATTACAAATGCAAACACCATGCTCCAAAACCGGATATAGATGTTTTGATTATTTGGTGTTCTACAATGAGTCTATTATTGTTCCTTGCAATTAGAATGGATAAACAACCATTGCCTTAGGGTACTGCTCACGTGTCTTTAATCCGTTAGTTCATCATGGGCAAACAGGAACGCAGGCAGGACCAACATATCACATGTTTTAGAATTAAGCTTTGTGTCAAGCACAGGCTGGGACAATACACTCACAGCTTCATTGATTCAGACTATTTGGGAGGAATATGGTACAAGATGGGGACAAGTGAAGTGGTGAAAAGACGAAGTCTAAAATTAAATAGTTTTGAAGAAATACAAATCAATTATTTTGAAATAAGTGAAAGTAACCCACTCCACTACTGCCAAATATGAGTCCTGTAGGGCTTATTTTAATAACTGAATAACTCAGCTGTAATTAGCAGACAAATTGTTTATATGCAAATGGCATCAGAAAACATTTGAAAATACTTTAGCACATTAAAAATGTGCCATTGAATCTTATTTATTCCAAACTTCACATGGAAAATTCTTCCCTACAGGGAGCAGAGAGGGAAAAATTAGTATATTTGTAGTTAAATTATCAAAAAGTCTCCTACTAATAATGCTCTTACTACCATAAGAAGTGATAAAGATAGTAATAATAATTCATTTCTGTTCCTTCGAGGGAGTCCATATGTATTTTCTAATTTGTATTCTAACAGAGCTCTGTGCCCTGAGGGTACAAAGAGGTGACAGGACTTACCCAAGATCTAATAGCAACTATGTTCTACAGCCTGAACTAGAACCTGGGTCCTCTGACCCCTGCCATGTGCCCTTTTGCTTCCCCACATACTCTCCATGATAGAACACAGTGCTCTGGGCTAGGCCAGATGAGCCCTATGTCATTTTTCTTGCTAGCAGGGTCTACATTTGCCTGGCTTCATGTGCACTATGGCATCAAAGAGAAAGGTACAAAATCCACATATGTGCGATTGGGGCTTAGCTTCCCTGTATTTCAGGGACACTGGATTGCCCTTCTGTGTGATCATTGTTCCGTGGATCAGTACCTGTGTTTACCACCTCAACTCCTTGTTGATACGAGGTGGGCATACATATTCAAACTATCTTTTTTTCCGAAACACTGGGTTTAATTTATAAAGGGAACGAAGTCAACTATCCCTTAGTTTTGTAACAGCGAGGAAAAATGATAGCTCCTAATCTACCATTAACATTACCAACACCTAGATATATGGATAATCTTCTTTTCTCAGGCAACAGCTACTGTGAGCCTCACTTTGTCAAGGAGAGCAGAGACACCAAAAGAAAGAACCTTGGAGATTAATTTGTTAAACTAAGAGACACATGCAGGATAAGAAAAAAGCCTTTATGCTGTTTATGCTGCTAATTTAATTAATAAAGAGGCAGATGAAGTAAGCATGCACTCGTTCAAGAGTCTCTTTCACCTTAGCCTGTGTGTATGCCAATATTATGTTTATGGCCTTACATATGTTGATAAAGATATGATCTTAGACAAGACTCAGTTTGAAGTTTTTAATAGTAAAATGTCACCTCTCAGCCTCTGTATATGATACAAGGGAGATCTTTTTCGACTGAAGTGTGCCCACATGTAATACTGCCTATGACAGCAGATGAGGGTGCCAATACCTAATGACTGATCAACACTGGAGTTGACCAACATGCGTAGAGGGGAGGAAAGAAGGCTTGAGCTTTAAGTAATGCTGTGAGTGGCTTAAATGACCGTTTCTTACATCCCTCTCTTTGTTCTTTATTGTCAAGATTTTTCAGCTTGATTTCTCATGCATATCCTCCACCCCAGGCCTCCTTGACTATTTACTCATGGTTGCTTCAACAATAATTTTCTCACGCTGTTCCTTTGCAAATAGTATTTTGTCACCTGTAAAGCCCCTTTATCCTTTCTCTTCTCCACTCATGGAATTCTACTCATTTTTAAAGACCCAGATTATACGTCACCTCCTGAGAGAAGCCCTCAGGAAATGTGCACTCATCTATATTCAAAAATATGCTGGTCACACCATTATTATAGCACTGACCGTAATGTTCTGCAATTATTTGATTAGTTACCTCCCCAGTAGACTGCACATTCTTCATGGCCTGGGTCATTGTGTTATTCCTTTCTGCTACTCCTTCGTAGCCTGCCTCTTAAATGTGACCCTTGCCAATATGCTTCCCAGTGTCTTGCACACTGTTGGGCATACAGTAGGTATTCTATAAATGCTTATTGACTGAACCAGAGTGGAAGTGGCCAATGGATAATCAGGATCTAATGGGTAGTTAGATTTATGTGTGATGAAAACCCTCCTAAACATAATGCATTGACCTAAAGTCTCAACTCCCTGACCTTTCATTTACACTGCAAACCAGAGTGCATGAATCTTTGCTTACTTTTTTTTTTAATGTGCTATACACTTAGATTTCAGCCTTACATTAATCTGGGATATTAATTCCACCAGCACTTTTGATAGAAGCTATCATTTATACCACTGAAAAACCCTTCTGTGGGTTAATATTCAGAGGTGTAAAAATACAAATGACATTAAACATTAACTAGGCAAAGAAGTATGAGTAAAGAAATTGTACTGTGTAAAAACTGAGAGCTAAAATTAAGGCTAAAACATTTCACAATTAAAACAGGATGAAATGAACGTGTTACAGGCTATGCATTAATCAGAAAGGACATAAACCAAAGCAGAGGCGTATTTATTCCTTAAAAAATATTCTCAACTCCCTAAAGCGCCTGTAATTATTAATTATTTATAAACAACACTGGAAGTGTTGACACTGCATATTCCCATAAAATGAAACATAAAATAATAATGCCTCAATTTTATACAATCCCTTCAAGTTAATGATACATTTGAAAAAGGATCCTGTGAAGTTTTAGGTGGGCACGCATTGATGACCACCCAGAAATGGCACCCATTAGGTTAATACCTCAGTCTCCTCTCTCATTAAATATCCTCTCTTTGACCCTAACACCACAGACAGACAATATGAAGTGGCTGATCCAGTCCTGAGATCTTATGTTGACATGCCACAAACTTGCTGAATGACCATGAGTAAGGTCTGTATTCCTCTGGGCCTGAAGTTCCCAACGTAAACGAAAGGACTAGAATAGTTCATCTTTATTTCTTTCCAGCGAGTATTCAATCATCGGTATTTCTAACGTTTATTTGATTTGTTTTCCCTGCTCTTGTTTCTCACACAGAGGGAAAGGGTGGTGGTCTGATAAAAACACATGCCATTTTGTAGCATTTTTGGTTAGTTGAAAAGTCAGTTTATTGAAAAATTTTATCCATTTTGGTGTTTCTAGCCTCACCTAATAGACAGTCTAACCTCATGCAAGTATTATTTCATATACTAGGATAGGCAGGGTGGAGATGGGCTCAGGTGAAGGTATCATCAAAGACAAAGGTTCTTTCCATCTCTCGCCCCTACCCTCTTTGTGTCAGTCTGTTCTTCAGATTTCTAGTAAGACAGCTATCTTGGTACAATGGTCCAACAGGGAATACAAAGATGGGACTCATAACTTCCAATATCCTTGGATGATGTCATCATTCTCCTCTAAGCAAACAGCCAACAACTCATCTAAGTACCTTCTTCTTTCTGTCACATTATTAAGGTAATTTGGAAAGTAACCATTGAATCCCTAGAAGTCCAGTATGGTGCTAGGAGCTGTGAGTTATACAATGAAAAGTATTAAGAAAAATCCACTCACTCTTTCACTGTGGAATCATGACTGATACAGAAAATCAAGCATATCTGTTCCAGAGTCTAAAAACGGGACACAAACACTCTCCATGAGGTTAACCCAGCCCCAGCTGAATCTCCAGGTATAGACAGTGTTGCCTCATTCATACTTGTAGAATAGTAGAAATTCCATACCGTTAAATTCCATACTTAAGAAATTCCATACTTTTAAATGAAAATTACTTCATTATCGCAGGCTGCAGTGACCTTGTTCTTGAAGTGACTAAAGCTCAGCGATGCAGAATGCATTTCAGATTATAGTGGCTAGAAACCAAGGGTTTCCTGCGATATCTAGAATAAAATGTTCAGCAAGGTAAACATAGTATAATCCAAAACATAATCATAGTTGCTATAGATTAAAATATGTCATGTATCACAGATGGTATGTACAATTCATTCCCGAATCCACTCTTCTCAGATAGGACCTGATTTTGAGATGATAAGTATTACATTAGAGTCTAAAAAGGGAGTACGTGGGGTGCCTGTGTGGCTCAGTCAGGTAAGTGACTGACTCACGATTTTGGCTCAGGTCATGATCTCACAGATTCGTGAGTTTACACCTAGCCTCGGGATCTGCACACCGTGTGGAACCTGCTTAGGATTCTCTCTCTCCCTCTCTCTCTGCCCCTCCACTGCTCCCACTCTCTGTCTCTCAAAATAAATAAACAAACTTTAAATAAATAAAAATAAAAATGGAGTATGTGATAAAAATCATAATCATAATATCCAGGCACTTGAATGTAAATATTCCCAGAGTCAAATGGCCCTGGGATTTGTTTACAAAAACAAAAAACAAAAACAAAAAAACAGTGTGGTATGACTATATCACAGAATATCTAAATAGATCTTTATTTCTTATTTCCAACAATGTGGTAGTAACACTCACACACGTGCCTTCTGGAACATATTAGTGACAGTTTCTCTGTGCTGGAGACCTAGTAGTAGAGCTCCTTCTGGGTCACAGGGTAACCACATTTTCCATCTTCATGACTGCTGCTAATTACCTCCAAAATGGCTGTCCTAAATCCCACCAGCTGTATGTTAGAGTTTTTGTTTCACTGAATTCTCCACAAACGTATGCTATGATAAGACATTTTAATTTTTACCATTCCAGTGGGTGAGAAACACCACCTCATTTTTTAATTCGTTTGCACTTCCCAGATCCCCAGTGAGATTAAAGTTGAACACTTTCTTGTAGGTTCATTAGCCACAAAAAGCCTTTCTCCTACTAAAAAATGCTGGGGCGCCTGGGCAGCTCAGTCGGTTGAGCATCCGACTTCAGCCCAGGTCATGATCTCGCAGTCCGTGGGTTCGAGCCCCTCATCGAGCTCTGTGCTGATAGCCCCTCATCGAGCTCTGTGCTGATAGCTCTGAGCCCGGAGCCTGTTTCAGATTCTGTGTCTCCCTCTCTCTCTGACCCTCCTCTGTTCATGCTCTGTCTCTCTCTGTCTCAAAAATAAATAAACATTAAAAAAAAAGCCTACCTGTTCTGTTCAGCCCAGGTCATGATCTCGCAGTCCGTGGGTTCGAGCCCCTCATCGAGCTCTGTGCTGATAGCCCCTCATCGAGCTCTGTGCTGATAGCTCCGAGCCCGGAGCCTGTTTCAGATTCTGTGTCTCCCTCTCTGACCCTCCTCTGTTCATGCTCTGTCTCTGTCTCAAAAATAAATAAACATTAAAAAAAAAGCCTACCTGTTCTGTTTGCTCATTTTTCTATTGGGATCTTTTCTAGTTCACATGACTTTGTAAGTTTTTCACATATATGTTGCTTTTTGTGGGTTGATGCCTTTTCTATTCCTTTGCTCTCATTTTCTTTTTTTACAGTTTTGTTGAGGTATGGTAGAAAAATAAAAATTATTGTGTATATTTAGGTAGTTCAATGTGATTTTTTAAAGGGCTAGAGTGTGACAATTTAATATGCCTCTATATTGTGAAATGATCAGCACAATCAAGTTAATGCACACATCCAGTGCCTCACACAGAAGTACAGAGATTTCTTCAAGACACTGATTTCATCTCCTTTGCATATATACCCAGAAGTACCGCTGAATCATACGGAAGCTCAAATTTTAATATTTGAGAAACTTCCGTACTGTTTCCAAAATGGCTGTGCCCATTTACATTCCCACCAACAGTATACAAAGGACCCCAGAAGGAAACTCCACACACTGACCCAAACTTGTTATCGCTTATCTTTTTAAAATCTCTTATCTTTTTGATAATAGCCACCCTGACAAGTATAAGGTGGTATCTCATTGTGTTTTGATTTGCATTTCACTGATGATTCCTCATGTTGAGCGTCTTTTCCTTTACCTGTTGACCATTTGTGTGTCTTCTTTTGGAAAAATGTCTGTGAAGTTCCTCTGCCCATTCTTTAGTCAGATTGCTTTGTTTTTAGGTGGTTTTTGCTTTTGTTTTTTGCTATGGATTTGTAGGAGTTCCCTACATATTTTGGGTTTAAGCCTTTATCAGATACGCAGTTTGTAAATATTTTCTCCCATTCTATAGGTTGTCCTTTCAGTCTGTTGATGGTTTCCTTTGCTGTGCAGAAACTTTCTAGTTTGGTGTGGTCCTACTTGTCTATGTTTGCTTTTGTGGCTGTGCTTTTGTTGTCACACACAAAAAAAAAGACAAACAAAAAACAAAACATTGCCAACGTCAAAGAGCTTTTTCCCATTTTCTTCTAGTAGTTTTATGATTCAGATCTTAATTTACATCTTTACTTCATTATGAGTTAGTTTTTATGTAGGATACAAGAGCCTAAATTTCTTTTTTTTTTTTTTGCATGAGTCTATCCAGTTTCCCCATTTTAAAGAAACTATTCTTTCTCCTATTGTGTATCTTAGCACTGCTGATAAAGATTAGTTGACCATATATGTGTGGGTTTATTGCTGGGCCTTCTATGTTGCTCCATTGGTCTATGTGTCTGATTTTACACTAGTACCATACTGTTTTGATTACTATAGCTATGTAATAAAGAAATAAAAGGCATCCAAATCAGAAAGGAAGAAGTTAAATTGACATGATCAGTCTTATACATGGAAAACCCCAAAGATTCTACCAAAAAACTATTAGAACTAATAAATTCAGTAAAGGTGCAGGATATAAATCAATATATAAAAATTTGTTATGTTTATATACACTAACAATGGACTACTTGAAAATGAAATTAAGAAAACAATCCCATTTAAAATAGCAACAAAAAGATAAAATACTTAGTGGTAAACTGAGGAGGTGAAAGATCTGTACACTGAATACTAGCTGACACTGTTGAAAGTAACTGAAGACACAAAAAAATGGAAAGACAGCTCATGCTCGCGTATTGGAAGAATTAGTATTGTTAAAATGTTCATACTACCCAAAGCAATTTATGGATTCAATAAAATTGCAATCAAAATCCCAATGGAATTTCCCATAGAAGTAGAAAAAATAATTCCAGTATTTATATGGACCCACAAAAGACCCCAAATAGACAAAGCAATCTTGAGAAAGAAGAATCAAGCTGGAGGCACCACAATTCCTGCTTTCCTTTAGTCTCATTCTATAAGAGTTTGGGAAGGAGAAAGGAGTTAAATGCATGTAGCTGACTCACTATGTCAACTACAAGTTCTGAGCGCTCCATAGTTAAGACCCTCTTCATATATGAAAGGGGTCTGTCATATATATGGACTTATGCTCTGTCATGCATGCTGGTCTGCACATAGCTGCGGCTAGAATGTCACCGTGGCTTCTAAACTTGTCCTTCTAACATACCAACCACCATAGAACTTCTGATTTCTTCTCTCACCAAAGAGACAGGTGGAGATAATGTAGTTATTCTGCAAACGCACATGGAAAACGAGTAACTTCCAGGGATTTAGTATGAATTTTGTTACGATGCGTTCTTTAAGGAATTTGGGTTTTTTGTTTGTTCTATTCTTGATATGTTGGAGCACCATCCCAGAAGTCAATTGAGTACCTATTTAGGGTAATGAGAAGTATCTAGCTTGTTTTAAAACTAGGGATGGGGATGAGGGAAGATTGAGTTTAATGAGATAGTCTATCATTTCTGTAAATTTCATGAAGAGCTCTGTAGTCTAGAGTTGCCCAGATGGTTTCGTGGGGAAAACATCCCCCCATTAATTCTCAGGACCTTGTGCTTTCTTCTTCTTTTATTTTCCTGTGCTTATTGCTATGGTTTTAAAGAGTCACTTCTCGTCAAATAGGGAATTTCTTTTGGTTGTGTGACTAAATGGTGCTTAAGCGGTATGCCAATGAGACATTCATTATACAAGGTGCTACAGCAAAGCACCCAATGATCTGTGAAGGAAACAGAACTTCATCTTTGGTATTTTAAAAGTACTTTCCAAGACAGATTATAGCAGTTCACCACAAAGGGGACAAAAAAATAGTCTCACGTAG
Source organism: Prionailurus bengalensis (assembly GCF_016509475.1). NCBI lineage: Eukaryota > Metazoa > Chordata > Mammalia > Carnivora > Felidae > Prionailurus > Prionailurus bengalensis. The sequence goes on along the minus strand of NC_057343.1, from coordinate 68,627,391 downwards.
TTTTACAAGACAAAAGAATAGCAAGTATGTGCTACCTTGGCTTAAAAACACATAAGCTGCATGCCGTCTGAGTTTTTCCCAAACAAAGAGTTCCTGAACAGGTAGAAGAAAAGTTCTACAGAATGCATCAGCCAGAAGTACTGTGCTAAATTGCCCAATTACTCATGCTCTACAGAAACTTTCAAAATGCAGTTCACACCACTTGCTGAACTTGTTAGTTCATTTTCAATTGCAAGGAACAACAAAATAGTTTCTTTCCCTATTTTTGGGCGGTGAAAAATGAGTAACCTCATAAACTAGATATGTATCATTATCATTTATATCTGAGGAGGCTGCAGCCAATTATATTATTTTCCATGTTATCTGCAGGGCAACAAATAGAGGCAGGAGAAAAGTCAGCAAGCTGTTTGCACACGGGCTGACCACACTGATAGAGCACAGACCTGAGGCTTGGGGCTGAAGCAGTGAGTGGGGATTGGGTGGAAACGTATGCGTGAGAAGCTCCTTGGGCTCCATTCTCTTCCAAAAGCCCATCAGCCCAGAAGGAGGCTGTGTCATAAAGGAAGGTGATAAATGTTGGCCTCAGGCATGTCACTTAACCATCTGGGAGAAGAGGGTATGATAATACATACTTCATAGGGACTCCATGAAGACTAAGAGAGAGACATCCAGGTAATACAGACAGCACGATGCATACTTAATAGGTGCACAATTAAGCTCCTTTGAATCCCCCTTCCGTGTTACCTGTCAGATCCCAATCATTAAACTGGGTCTCATTCTCATGCTGCGATGCTACACTAAAGAGCAGGGCACACTTTTCAAACCTTTGAGTAGCTCTATATAGAGTGACTATTTCTCTGGGACTGTCATAAGCCCCATACCTGTACACCCACTAGAGTTTCTCCCAGTAAGACCTGTGGACTGTGACCAGACTTCCTTTTCCTTTCTTACATGCTTCAGATTCTTCCTCTCAAATGGAACTTGAAGTGTTTTCTCCCCATTGCTACAAGACTGCTTCAAGCATAAAAGTAAATACCTGAAGACGGGGCAGCTTTCTCAAAAAAAAAAAAAAATTAAGACTAATGGGTGTTCATTCTAAAAGAGCAAGGATCAAAAAAAATAATAATAACTTTCAAAGGAAAACAAATGCTGTTGCTCTGTCACCATCGAAGACACCTGGGGTTTGGTTTCCTTTTAAGGTTTTTTTTTTCATTCCTTTGAAATATACATAAATGTGATAGGTTTTCCCATTTAATCAGGAACGGGTCTGAGACAATGTGATAGAAAGAAACCCAGCCTTGCCTAAGCCACTGCCAGACCTACATCATGGGATCCTTTTTATTCAAATCTCTATATAGGATGACTAGAAGTGTGATTTATTAGAAAAATTAAAAGGAGATCAAAAGAAAATATTTTACCTGTTGAATTGCTAACTAGCTTTTCATCCTGAGGCTCTTTTTCTGTTTCTTCTAGATGGATCCATTGTTCAGTCTAGCCCAACTTCCAGGAAGCAGCTTTGCTTTCTCTTTCCTTAGCTAGATCTCAGAAACCTGAGAGTTTCTATCTGGGTTCCCAGTCTCAGTGTTGGCTGCTTTCTCTCTCTGCCTCCCTGGCCTTTGGTGAACCACAAGCAAGGGGCCTCTTGCCACTTGCTGAGTTGCAAAGTACCTGCCATCTTCTGCCCCCCCTCCCCCCACCTGCTGCACAGAGGCCGTCTGACTCCTTACTTCTGGATGCAAGATGCTAATTCCAGTCACACACTTTCCTTGCCTGGTGCAGGGACACAGTAAAACATAGTTGATTATTTTACCAAAACTCGATAGCTAGGCAAGATGTTGTTGTTGTTGTTGTTGTTGTTGTTGTTGTTGTGATCCCAAAAGAGAGATGCAACTTGCTTAACAGACCTTTAAATCTACATTTTTAAAGTCTGAATCGTCAAGGATAATGTAATCACAACTGTTTCAGAAACTGTGTGGGAAATAAGTCTACATTTACTGGTTAAATATTATCTCTGATGTCCAACATTTTTTATAAATATATGAAATTTATTGTCAAATTGGTTTCCATACAACACTCAGTGCTCATCCCAACAGGTGCTCTCCTCAATACCCACCACCAGCCCTCCCACCCCCCATCAGCCCTCAGTTTGTTCTCAGTTTTTAAGAGTCTCTTATGCTTTGGCTCTCTCCTACTCTAACCTCTTTTTTTTTTTCCCTTCCCCTCCTGTCGCGACCGGCGCGACAAACACTGAGGTCAGGGTCCTGAGGGTAGGGGAATGCAAGAAAAAAGAGAGAAGAGAAAGTTTGGGAACAGGAGGGTCCCCTGGGCTGATGGCCCAAGTGACGGCTTTATTGTTGCTGTACACAATCTTTTATAATATAAGACTCTTATGGATCAGGTCATTCTAAGAATAAACAGGTTTCACATGATCACTGCCAGCCAAAACATTTAGTTGTGTATACCTTGTGAACTTTCTGAACAGGTCACAAGACCTTGTTGATAGATTGCTAGCAAAACACAGTTCCCATGTTTGTGTCTATCTGACTAGGGGTAGAAAAAGGGAGGTAGCATTACTGCCAACACCTGCAGACCACAGGCTTCAGGAATTAACTCTCTCAGCCTTGACAAGGCTTTCGTATGCCCTTGAAAGTGGGGGGATGGGAGGGGGAACCACCGGGTTGGCTTGAGTCAACGGGGAACATTGCTCGACCCGGTCTCAGCCTGGCACTGGGGCCCGGCCCCCCACACCCTCCCCCATGGGTTCCTGTTAAGTTTCTCAGGATCCACATAAGAGTGAAACCATATGGTATCCGTCTTTCTCTGTATGGCTTATTTCACTTAGCATGACACTCTCCAGTTCCATCCACGTTGCTACAAAGGGCCATATTTCATTCTTTCTCATTGCCACGTAGTACTCCATTGTGTATATAAACCACAATTTCTTTATCCATTCATCAGTTGATGGACATTTAGGCTCTTTCCATAATTTGGCTATTGTTGAAAGTGCTGCTATAAACATTGGGGTACAAGTGCCCCTATGCATCAGTACTCCTGTATCCCTTGGGTAAATTCCTAGCAGTGCTACTGCTGGGTCATAGGGTAGGTCTATTTTTAATTTTTTGAGGAATCTCCACACTGTTTTCTAGAGCAGCTGCACCAGTTTGCATTCCCACCAACAGTGCAAGAGGGTTCTTGTGTCTCCACATCCTCTCCAGCATCTATAGTCTCCTGATTTGTTCATTTTGGCCACTCTGACTGGCGTGAGGTGATATCTGAGTGTGGTTTTGATTTGTATTTCCCTGATGAGGAGCGACGTTGAGCATCCAACATCTTATTTTTAAAGAGCTACTCTACTGAGCTTGGTGCTAGGGATTTACTTAATACAAATCACCTTATTGCTCACAAGGTAACACTGTTCTCAGAGGTGATTAGGTAATACATCCAATGTGTGGCCACTAGTAAGCGAAGTCTTTGAACCTAAACCAGCACATTCAGAAGCCCCCACCCAACCCCACACACCAATACCTTCTATAATAAATAATGTGCCCGTCGTTCATTTAAGAGGTTGGATAAGCTTCAAGGTTATTTCCAACTATAAGCTTGTGGAGGGCCTGGCTGAAACCCTCATAGATCTCAACTCAGGAATATGCACAAAGGAATTTTGGATACACGCTTTTTGATTAGGATGATAATAATTAAAAATAAAATTGTATGAATGATCATAGGGAATACTGATTAGACCAATTTAATAAAACCCCATCACCACCCCTCTAAAGATACATTTTAGCATCTCAATGATTTAATAGAAGATTGCTATATTGCAATTCCCAGCTGCACAAAACCTATTCTCAAGCATGATCATTATAATCTCGTGCTTTATTAAACATCTGAAAGGAATGGCATAATGGTCCTTCAAGGACAGCTCCATTAGGGGAAAAAAATAGAATAATCTACAGTATAATGTGTTTAAAATGCTTTTTAAAATAGTGTTGTCATTAAGGTGATCAGCACCTGGGTTATTCTCACTGAAACAAGCCTGAGGTCTGCTGATTAAAGAGACAGCTACACCCCCTTTCCCTGACCCATTAAATGAACCAAAGATGTAATCTACACATGTCTTCCTGTGGTCTAGTTTCATTAGGATGGAAATCTTCAAAAACCAGTTTGTTATCAGTGCAATAAATAGGTTGGGAAATAGAGGAGTGGAATGACACATAGCTTTATTGACCAATAAAATTTAATTGACTATATATATTCTCACTTGGAAATTGGTCAAAATGACCCCCAAATTCAGTTTGATGCTACCAGAGCTGCCTTCAAAGGTCAGAACAAAATTTTTAAAAAGCACAAGTCCACCGTTCTTCATCTTTTCCTAGCCAAAATTATATCAGGCATTCCTTCCAAATGAAGCTTGCCTGATAGTTGATTAATATTCCCCAATCCACGTCTAAGATTATAGGTGGAACTCTACTGGACTGAAAAAAAATTTAATAATAAGATTAATAAAACTTACATTTATGTTGTGACATAAAATCTACCGGCAATTTTAATGTCTGTTCCCATTTTTAAATTCTCACCTCGACAACATTATGATGCCCGTTTTTCAGATGAGGAAAATGAGGACTGAAAGATTACATGACTTGCCTGAGATGACAGAAAGCACAAATCACTAAAAAAGGATTCCCAGCCAGAACTTGGAACTGGCCCTGGGCTTTCTGTAGTATGCTATCTTTTTTAAGTTAAAACTTTCCCCTTACCTGGCACTTGCCATACTGCCCAAATTCTCCAGAACGTTATTACATGCTTTGTAAATGAGCCCGTAAATGGTTTGTGAAAAATGAACCTCTTACGCACAGCAGGCAGCAGGCAGTGGTAACTGTTATCTGCCTGCTGTGAGACGTAGGGCAAGTTAGTAAATCTCTCTGAAACTTAACTTTCTCTTCTTAGTATCAAAATAATAACATACTTGCCTATAGAGAAACCAGGGCAATAATGCATCAGAGGACCTCTCACAGAACTTGGCACATAGGGAGTTCTCAAAACGACTTATTTAATATACATTTCAATTAGAGCATTATCAGAACCTACACGTAATTAAGCTTGGAATTGTAGCCTTTCTTTTCAAAGATGGGACTGTTGGAGGTAAAATCAGCGGAGGGCGGACTTGATGGCATGCTCATCTAGAAAATCGGAAACAGAAGAGCATTGGAAAGAGAGACGAAAAGAGACAAAGATAAAAGGCTGAGGGAAATCAAAAAGGAATTTCAAGAAGACTGATGATACCTACGCACAGACAGGTATCAGCCTGCAGATGATGACTGGATGGCCCAAAGCAGATAGAACATTTATGTACTTAGTAATCCTCCCGCTAACTCTATGAGACAACTCTCGTTACTGTTCCCATTTTACAGAAGAGCAAATTGAGGGACAGAAGGTTAAGGATTTCCCCAAGGTCACACAGCCAGGAGGTGGCAGAGCTGAGATTCGAAGCCTGGCTGTGTGACTCCAGAGTCTGTGCTCTGATTCCATGCTATTGTTTTCCTGGTCTAGCGGGCAAAGGCAGCTGAGCGTTAGAGTGGGCACTGAACATACTCGGTCGCTCCACAAGAGGACATGGGTCTTGAAGGCAAACACCACCTGCGTGTGCCATCCTTTGGACACAGCCGTCCAGGGAAGCCGCTGGCTCAGAGCTTGGGATGACCAGAGCACAAGGCGGACGCCGCTTTTTGCACACTTGCCAAGATGGCTGAGGGATCCCTTAGGGTGCATGATTGTGGCTGAAAGACACTAAATTTTCCCAGTAACGTTCTCTGCACATTGTGAGGCTCTCCTTGTCGCTAAAAAGTTCAGAGAGGTCCGGGAGAGCTGGCTGCAGTTTGCTGGGCTTCCACTTGCGTGTGACATCATTGGGGGTTTTCCTTAAGCTCTTCCCTGCCCTCCTTACTCCTGAGCAACACCGCGTCCGCTTATCTCTCAGCCGCTGCCTTGGCATCTCACCACCTGCCTTAACCACACAGACCCTTCCAGCTGAAGCCCTTCCGTACGGGCTCTGCAGCGACAACCTGTTCAGTGCCACCACTGCTCATGTGACCTTTAACCTCCCTGAGAACCTCTCCGTCTATAAAACCCGGTACAACAGGATCTACCTCCCGGGGTAGGTGCAGAGGTACAATGAGATTATACTTGTGAAAATGATCTGGGATTATAGAAATATTTGTTGAATCTGGACTTTAGTAGCAAATATTACCTATGAACAGCTAGACTGACTGTTTCTAGACCCTCACTGTTGGTGAATCCATCTCAACTTTAGAGATGACCTATAAATCACCTGGATTAAGTAGTTTAAGAAATTGGATGTGACATCAGATATAAGGCTATCTCGTTTCAGCATACCCAACAATGGCCGGTGTTGTAGCTGCTGCTGCCGATAAAAATGCGCGCAGCCAAAATATCCTGAGCCATTATTATATGCCATTAATGTCACTTTCAGCATTGGAAAACTGCTTTTCTGTCATTTTTATGAGTAATGACTCACCTGTGCCTGGGATGTAGTTACCATCATTCACTCTTCCCATAGAAGTGGATGGTTTGGAACACACATGAGGGTTGGTATCAGAATCGGGATTCAAACTACTCTACCTGTATTGCTTAGTCAAATCAAGCTTAATTGACCAGGATTAAAATACACTTGTATCTTCAAAGCAGATACTTTTCTCGATCAGCCCCAAGGTACACCAAAGCAGGATTTTGTTTTTAATGGTCAAAGAGTCATCCCAGTTCACAAATTTGGGGATAATGAGTTCTGGCCAAATCTACGGGTAATTATGGAAAACCAAAGATGCCCATTTAGATATCAATTTCTAGGAATGAATTCATAAGAATGAAGCTAAAACCTAAATATATATACACATATATGTGTATATATATTGCTTACTCTGGAAAGGAACTTTATTTTAAAGCTAAGGAAAGGGAAGCCAGAAAAACTACCTAGCTACACAGTTGGTTAGTACAAAAACTAGCAATAAATGCAAAGTCTCTTCACCCAAGTCCAGTTTTTTTTAAGCATTATAAATCTAGAGGCACGGGGCTCCTGGGTGGCTCAATCGGTTAAGCGTCTGACTTCAGCTCAGGTCATGAACTCGCTTTCATGAGTTCGAGCCCCATGTTGGGCTCTGTGCTGACAGCTCAGAACCTGGAGCCTGCTTCTGATTCTGTGTCTCCCTCTCTCTTTCTGCCCCTCCCCTGCTTTCACTCTCTCTCTCAAAAATAAATAAGATTAAAATAATAATAATAATAATAATAATAATAAATCTAGGGGCATGAAAAACTAAGGCAGTCCTATTAATTTATGAGCAACACAGCCCCTCCTACTCTCATTCTAGGGAAAGTCCAGGTAGACCTCTCTTCAAATGGAAGAATAGCCTAGGAAAGCAAATAGTCAGTAGTGGGTTGATCAAAAATTCATTTCCATTATACTAAGAATGGTTCAGATTCAAAGGGCAAAAGCATAGAGCCAACTCACTCTTTAGACCCTTCTGAAATGTTCCATTTCCCCTTCATTCAGATATACAGGAGGTGACCAAGGTATAATAATCTATGGTGCTAACTTAAGGTGACTGAGGTCCTGGGAAAATAAATTGTTTGAAGCAATTTTCCCACTAAAAAATCTAGAATTTATTATCTCTGTCTGGCATTTATTGTCACTGACATCTGTGAAGATTTTCAGACAAGAATGTATTGTCTTCCACATCTCGCTCCAGTTCAGTGCACCATATTCCATTCAGGATTTTTTTTTTTAAATAAAGAACCATCTGTTTAAAATGACTTTATTAATTCCTTTTGGTGTATTTTTTGACATGTCTACAAATTACAGATCATAAATTTTCTAATAACAAATTGTTCATGGAGCTCTAGGCAGAACCTAACATGAGACTAAATATAGAAGTGGTATTTACATATGTACCCAAGTAATTCATACATAATAGAAGCCTTGTTTCCCAAGACCAGGATCACCGGTAGACAAGCTCTGATAACACAGAATATAGAGCCCCTATAGAGTTTCCATTAGGTCTAGCGAACTCTGCAGTAAGGCCACAGTTTTACTCTCATTACAAATCTCTAACTTATTTCATTGTTTTCTTCAAAAATACCATATTTGACTTGAGCCTAAGGCAAATGTTTTCTGAAAAGTTTGCACTCAGCCAATTTCTTTGTGACCCATTGTTTCCAGTGGTATTCAAAAGAGCAGAAGGGGAAACAAAGGAACAGAAGCAGAATTAGGTCTAATACTCTTAATGTACAAATAACCACACAGCGTCTCACTTTCTTCTGCAGATTGTAAAATTTCTCAACCGCCGGGCTCCATGAAATCCCACAGTGCCTTTTCCAAGCTCCTGATGGGAAGTGCCCCAGGGAGGTTGGGAAGGTGATGCTGGATGATGCCCTGGAGGAGGGCAGGAGCTGCTGATGAAAGAGGCACATTTCCTGTGCCCAGAAGCTGATGAAATGGGCTTTGCTACCATCTTTCAGATTTCTTCCTTGACCTGAGGTCCAGATATAAGAGATGGTGTTCAGACTCTTCACCAGAGAAGCCAAATAAAATGTTACTTAAGCAGTGAACACTGGCTTGGTTACAGCAAAGACAGGGTATTTCTATCTGCTATTGTTTTTAGCTGTTCACGTTCTGAAAATGGATATTAATGGATATATGTACTTGTTTGGCTCTGACGCTCTCACTCATCTTAACTGTTGACTTTTACTGTTCTATCTATATCCCACTGTAGTTAATTTACCCAAACATGTTTAAGTTGTAAATACATATATTTTAGAGAGAGAAAGATATGACACTTTCTCCATGAAACTGTCATCTCTTGGCTTGGTGACACTTATATTTACTGGTTCTCATCTATTCTGAACAGTCCTTTCTCTGTTCCTTTTGTTCCTCGTTTTTCTTCTGTCCCTTAAATGAGGATGAACCCCAAGGTTCTGACCTCTCTCCTGTTTTAACCCCTAACATATCTCCCAAGCCACAGCACTGCATTCTAATTACCTGGACATGTTCACATCCATTTCCAGCCAGCTGCCTAATCAACCTATTTGTATTACTGTCGTCGGCATTCATTACCTAGCCTAGTGCGCGCACACACGGCCAATTCCTTTGTCTAATTTCCCTAATGCTATTTGTGCCAATATTCTCTGAGTCAATCAAATTCAAATCCACAGCTGTCTTTGATTCTTCTTCCTCTACCACCAAATTGTTACCATCACGGGCACTTCATGATGGTGTCACAAATGCATATGCTTTCTGACATGGCCTTCTTCTTTGAGTCTCCGTTTAATTCCGTCCAGATAAAACTAAGCACCTCTTTGGTTGCATTAATCTTATGCATAATATATTCAGTAAGGCTCTGGGACATCCACACAAAGTTTCAATGTAATTTAGTGGAATTAATCTGACACGTAAGATTCCACCAAATGTAGGCATGTCTGTACGAGGCTACCTTTCCATTATAACCTTTTGTCTCCTTGTTGCCCTAAATACCAACAAGCTTAAAGAATGCTTTCCTATCTGTACACCTGCTCTTTCCTCAATCTTATCCCCCTCATCTACATTTACTGGGATCATTCCTGGGAAGCTCCTTTTCTGCCCCTGAGTACTGTGGCATTCTAGACCACTAATCCTGCATTCCCTGGACTTTTCCTCATTTGTACCCTGTCATACCTCTCCAGCATAGTGACAGCATCTGGAAATCTGGAAATTTCTGGAATTTCTGGCATGATCTGGAAATCATGCCTTATCGAACACTAGGACCCACATAGCATCCAGCAAGTGGCCTTTGCATAGTAGGTGCTCAGTAAGAACATGCTGCATATTGAAACAATGGACACAGGAGTCCCCAGGAAGAGGGAAGAAGTGCCATTAAGTCAAGGAATCAAGGCATCCCGAGGTAGACCTGACAGGTGATAAGGTAAATAAATTGCACGTGTGAAGTTACACGACCTCTTCAAATATACTTTGAGTTTCATGAAGTCCAATATCTCCAGTGACCCCAATGTCCACACCTCAGGGAGGACCCACTGACCCCTAGTGTCAGGCTTACCCTTTCTCAGCCCCTATTTCACTCCTGTCCCTGCAGCTGGACAACTCAAACCCCTGCTAGACTCCAAGGGCGTCTGCTACAAGTTCTGCTCAGAATCTTTATTTCAGCCATGATAACTGGGCTTAACTCTTCTCCCTCCAGAGTTTCCAGTATGGTAGCTGTATTCTTTTGCTTTGTGCTATGGCTACGGCTTCCTATTCTTCCCTGTCCCCAGTCTCCTGAGTGTCAGACGATTCTAGTTTGTATTTCTCAGTGCCATCCTCACATCTCCTCCAGTGTAAACTCGTACACTTGAACCTCAGCCAGGTGCCCTCTACCTGCTGAAGTAGCTCTTGATACTGAGTGGCCTGACTCCTGAAAATCCACTGCCATGCTCCAGCCACTTGTCCAGACGCCCCTCTTTGTCCTTACCATGAAGTCTCTCTGTGTGGCTCTTGCTGGCCCGGATATCTACTTTGGTCGCCCCACTACATTTGCTCCAAGAGCGAGCCACTGGATGTGTGCCCACAGTGCCCATAGTGCCCAGATGGGAAGGTCTGGATTAGAGCCCTGGACCCTTGCCCTCTGACCCTTCCTGTTCTAGTTGACTTGGTACTGACCACAGATGTGACAAGCTGGTAAAAGGCCAGCTATGGAGAACCCAGAGACACATAGCACAAACACTGTGTCACCTCCTGAGAAGTCAGGATCAGCTGTCTCTTGCTGCATCTGGCCTCAGGTGACCCCGTAAGGCTACGGCCAAAATACTACAAAGGAACGTACTTCAGAAGAGTCAAACATTTTTAAGAGCAAAGACATTGAAAATATCACAAGCCTCTGCACTCCTATAATAGGTGTATAGCATACATCTAAGCAATAAATACATGCACTTTGAATTGCTGCAAACCATTGAAATAAACCAAATTTCATTTTTTAATGCATGCAATAAACTTCTTCCGTAGCCTATCAGTTAAGATTGCTCTAACTTTAAAAAAAAAACCACAACTGACTCGTTCTGTATTCCTATAGCTCAGAAAAAATAGATCAACTAACTTTAAAGTTGGCAGGTTTACAGTTCTCACAGAGAAGAGAAATTAAAGCCAAGCTGAAGATAAAAAGTAAGTATTTTTTTATATTTATGAAGTCTTAAAATTACAGAGCTGAACATACAAGGTCAATACAGAGCTGGCAGAGAGCTGAAGTCGGATATTTCCTACATTAGCTTTATTTTCTAAACTGAGAAAGTATGATCCAGGGGGTGGAGATGTGTGAGCAGAGCAGCAGGGAAATGGTGAGGCGTGGTTCCGATGCAAACTGCTCATGAAGAGTAAACATTTACAGGTGGAACCCCAACTCTAGGCTTCATCCAGCGAAATCCCTTCCCAAAGAAATGTCAAAATATGAACTGTGGCATAGAATGCTTTCTTGGGTATTTGCAAGGTATTAGGTCTTCATTTTGTAATTATTTTGTGTTTTATTTTCCTACGTATTTGCATCTCCTTACCCCCCAGCAGTTAACTCCCCAGGACAAAATTTCTGCTTTCGTTAAACAAAGTCATAAACAGGACCATAATCCCAGCATCGAGAATAATGTCTGACACATGGCAGTTTCTCAATAAAAATTTGTTGAATAAATGAATACATTTTTAGTCCTACCGTGACCCTCTCAAGGGAGCTCACCAACCTTAGCACCTATTCAATGCACACAAAAAACAAAACAAACAAAAAAAACACCCTGCTTGTTCACTTTCTATATAAGGATATCTAAGCACTGTAATTTAAGGTGTCACGTTCAAAGGTAACATTTTATTTTATCACTTTGAGGGCCCATCTCTAAGCATGAGAAAGAATATTAATCTTCCTTGTATTTGTCTCTCTGATCACTAGAAATTTATTAACATTTAATTGTCTGGAATTTGAATTTGGCTTCCAGGAAGCTTCAAAGAATTAGCACACTCTGAGTAAATCCTTGTACGATATTAGTTTTTGATCTCAAAGGATAGTTAATTTAGCTTGTTTACATGACAGATTTGGACAGAGTTAAAGGTTAAATTCTACCTTGGAAGTCTAAATATAACTGACAGTTGATATTAATAATTTTATAATTACTGAAACTATGATTAGCATTGTCTAAGTATCTTGTGCTAGTAAAAAGTGTCATATGATTCTAGCTTGTTCTCCTGGGAGATGACCTGACTTTTGAATTTTCATTACCCCTAAAATTATCAACTTCAAAACAGCATTTATGAAAAGAAATTAACATAAACCTTTAAATGAGGTTTTTCTGAAAAGCTACTTGCTCATATAAAATTGAAAGTCAACAATGAAATTACTTAAATTAATCATTCCTTCATTCACTCCACACATAATTATTGAATATCTGGTGTGTGTTGTTTATTATGCTAAGTTCTGGGGATACAAAAAAAAAACCCATAGGATATTGTCCCTATCATTGAGGAGTCTAGTGCAGAGTTGGGCTTTATTTGCTGGTTTCATAAGCCCTGGTATTTACAAAGATGCCAAGACTTGAGCTCACATAAGGCTCAGAGCTCCATGATGGTAGCATCCAGGCTGTGCTGTTCACCATTGAATGTCCAATGTCAGGAGTATTAGTAAGTATGGGTGTCTCTATGGTGCTTTCCAAGGTACTGACGTGGTAGAAAGACAAATGTGGAAACAGAGATCAACACACAACGTGGTAAGTGAGATAACAAAGAAATAGAGCACAATGAACATGGCCTGGATGAATAGCTAAGTCTGCCTGCAGAAGCCAGAGAAGGCCTCTGACAGGAGTCACCCTTGGGCTGAAGCCCCTCTGGGATGAAGCATTATTATGCCAGGCACGGGAGAGGGTTCCAGGAAGACAGCACAGCACATGTCAGGCATGGAAGCATGAGAGAACATGACGTGCTCTAAACCCATAAATGTTTGGATACAGCTGGTAAGGAAATCTGAAGACTGCCGTGGACGTTATCAGGATTTCCCTCAGGTTTCCTTACTAACTGTTGTTACCTCATCAAAAACAATGCTCCTGCAAGTAATCTAAGTGAAAATTATTATTGGACTAAAGTTGACTCTTTTATAATTATTTCAGCAAAGGAGAGAGGACCTTTTACAATATCATTTGTAAAGTTTAATAAAGTGTTCTCTTTTCAAATACTTGTATTTTGATTACTTCCAGAAACATGCTTTAACAATTTCTCTATAAGCCTGGAATCAAATCAGAGCCACAGCTATTCCTTGACTCAGTGAGGATTTAATATTCTAATCTATACTGTGAAAAAGCCAGCATCAAAAATTCCTCATGGGGGTTCCCTGGGTGGCTGAATCGGTTAATCAGCATACTTGATTTCAGCTCAGGTCATGATCTCACGGTCCTGGGATCGAGCCCCATGTTGGGCTCTGCACTGTTGGTGCGGAACCTGCTTAAGATTCTCTCTCTCCCTCTCTCTCTGCCCTCCCCTGGTCACGCACATACACTCTCTCTCTCTCTCTGCCCTCCCCTGGTCACGCACATACACTCTCTCTCAAAATAAATAAAGAAACAAAAGAAAAAAGAAAAAGAAAAACAATTCCTCCGCCACATTTCCCCCAGTCTGATAAACTATCTCAAATGTGTGTTGAAAAACACAAATAAATTAACACAAGCACCCAACTAACAAATAAACAGTGGTTTGTGGAAGCTGTGGAGGTTCTTCATTTCGTGTGCACACCCAAGAATAATTTCCACTGAGTGCCTCTGGAGAGTACAACAAAACAAGTGTGTCTGGTCACTCTTGGAGGAATGAAGGAGACTAAACAGCCCTTCTCCTTTGAGACTGGATTGTGGGGAGGAGGGACGGTGGGGAACAAAGTGCAGTGTGATTCATAGGAGCGTAATCAGGGTCCAGGTATACCTTGAGCACAGCTGTATGAGGAATGACTCAAGGTCACTCCAAGGTCTGGGATGTTTAGGTTGAGAGCTGTGTATTGAGGGGAATAATAATAACTGTCTTCAAATGTAGGGAATGTGATGGCTAATTTTATGTGTCAATATCACTGGGCCAGAGGGTGCTCAGATATTTATTTGGTCAAACATTATTCTGGGTGTTACCATAAGGGGATTTTGGATAGATGAGGTTAACATTTAAATCTGTAGACTGAGTAAAGCAGACAGCCCTCCCTCATGTGGTTGGGTCTCATCCAATTAGTTGAAGATCTAAACAAAACATAATGATGGGCCTCCCCCAATTAAGAGAGAGAATTCTCCTGTCTGACAGCTCTCAGACTGAATATCAGCTCTTCCTGGTTCTACTGCAGCTTTGGGTTTGAGCTGGGATATTAGCTATGTAGACTCTGAACTTGCCAGCCCCCATAATCATATAAACCAATTCCTTGTAAGTCTAGATAGATAGATAGATAGATAGATAGATAGATAGATAGATAGATAGGGGGGAGAGAGAGAGAGAGAGATCTCCTATTGGTTCTGTTTCTCTGGAGAACCTGACTAATACAGAAAGTAATAACAAAGGAAGAATACCATGAGAAAACATGAAAAGTTGAGAAAGTAGAAGACATTTTGGGGTGACAGTAGAGAGGCCAATTTACAGGAAGAGAGGGATATTTTAGAGAAGATGAAATAGTCACATTGGACCCATGAGGTTGATTCCCACAGTTTCCACATCACTGGAAGTCTTTGAGTGGGGTGGGATAAAATTAGTATACTTTTTGAGGAAGAAGTGTTTGGATACAGCATATAACCTTCTAGAGGAGGAAAAGTCTGGAGGCCCCAGGGTCCACTCACATGCTGAAGAAGAGTGAACTCCTCTATATGAACCCAATTTTGAATCAAAAGAACTTGACAGTATTTTGAGTTAAACATTAGGTTGGCCAAGATGGAAAGGGCGGGGGCATGCTTCAAGTGAAACAGAATCATTGAACAAAATGTAACAAGAACGGATTTTTCCTTCTCTATATGTTACAATTTTGCAATTTTTGCACTTTTCTGCATTTCTCCTAACTAAAGCTTCACAGTGGAAAGCAATTGTTATGACTTCCTTGGATGCCTCTGTGACAGCTTCATCTTTCAAGCAAATCTCTAGGATTAAAAAAGGATTCTCAGGCCTTAAAACACCCCTGATACCGTAAGTCTTTTAAGCCAAAAACAAACTACAAACCAAGCAACCCTAAGACCCAAAACTGGAGCCTTTCCCATGTCAGCAAGTAAACACACTACGATAGATACACTATACAAACTCGAAACATCTCAGATGACAAATGAAGATGAGGCAAAAGGCAACCAAGGCGGCAGATAGAACACTAAGACTGTATAAAGGACAGAATTCATTAACATGCTTAAGTTGAGTTCTCTCTTTCTCTGCTTTTCACTTTTTTGACAACAAGGGAACCACTAAGGTTAATCTTAAGGAAAACTATTCGATCATGTTTAAGTTTCAAAAGCAATACTAAGAAAGTAATAAATATCACATTAGTATAGTGTCTCTAATTTTTCCCTGATCAAAGGTATCTACTGATGTAGCACTCTGTCTCCAATGCCCTTTAAGGAGTGAAGAAATACTAGTCTGAGAGGCTGGGTAAACCCTAAAAGGATGAAAGACTTGCTAGAATCAGCTGGTGGATTTGCTGTGAACTGATTTTGGTACCACATTAGCATCCTGATGTTAATAGCTCCCCGAGCCATACCTGAGCTTACCTTAAGCTTCACCCGTACCCTATACCCCCAAGCTGTTCTCCCCAGGGTTACTTTCTTCTAGAAAATATTTACTGTACCCTGCCGAGAGGAGTTCTCCACAGTATCTCTTCACTTCTCCTCTGTTCCCATGGTGCTTGTTAATATCAGCAAGTTTCCGCCTAACTGCCATAAAAAGAGCCCAGCTGTTGCCAGGGACAATGATGCCACAAGACTTTAAGAAGTGAAACCCAGATCACTGTAGCTTCTGGCTTCTGTCATTTACTGTTTTTCTCTGGCATCAGATGTGGATTACCCAGATCAGATTCCCCTCCACTCTCACTTGTAACAGAATACACAAGGGAGACATGGCCGGAACAAGTGTGGACATTGCTGGCCCTCTAGGAATCCTTACATGATCCCAGGTCGATGCTGAAATATGTATTCTAGGGTAAGTGCCCATTGTGGCTTGGGAGTTTATTTTAAATTGAATCTTTAATATGCAAATGTGAGATTCACCTGGGGCACCATAAGAATGAAATCTATCCTCCACCCTGTCTTGCACTCTTACATTAAAGGGAAGAAGAGTAATTTTTAACACACCCCTACGATGGTTTTATGCAAATTCTTCAAGCTAGGCAAATTATTTTTGTGTTAAAATTTTTCAACCCCATAAAAACAGGAGTGAATTTATGTGGCATTTTAAAACGATGTTAGGCACATTGTAAACCTATTTCATCTCATTTATAAAGAAGAGTGAACATAAAAACAGGCCACAGCATAATTAATAGTGAAATGATTTATAGCACCAACTCTTTCTCCATTCATATTTATGTATTTTCTGCAGTGTGGTGCAAGTTTTCCCTTACACATCCCCAATGCCTGTCCTTGCCACAAGAGAGAAATGCTAGCAGGTGAAATTCACCAGTTGGAGCTTAAATTCACTTAGGCGCACACGCACGCATGCTCACGTGCCATATACTCTTAGCAATGGTTTTCAAACTTGGCTGCATGCCAGAATTTCCTAGCGAGGGCTAGAAAGTACTGATCCCTGGGTTCCATCACCAGAGGGTCTGTTTCAGTTGGCTTTGGCGGGGGGGGGGGGGGGGGGGCAGTGTGGAGCATTGGGATTTTTCAAATGTCCCAGGTGAGGCTAATGTACAGTCTAGATTGAGATTTACTACATTAAAGTGTTTTAAGATTATTAGGCAAAGCTATAACATGGAATTTACATATCCCCTGTTAAATAACTTGAAGAATAAATTCAGAGGCTACCCTATAAGGCTGCTCCATTTCTAATTCACCTTGTAATTTATGACTTATAGCAAATTCAACAAGTATTCAAGTGAGTACCCACAATGTGCCAGGCACTGCAGTAGGTCCTACAGATACAAGAATAACACCTATCTTACCTTCACAAAGTAAAGTGTAGAGTTCCGCAGATATTTGTAAGTAGTTTTTTCGACTTTCTGTATTCCAGCGAATGCTCTACCTGCTCTTGATATTTACTTTCCGTAACAGGTGGTTCTTAAAGTAGATCTTGGCTTTTTCTACTTGGAGCTTCTGTTTTTAAATGTCTTACGAATACAGATGAAAACTAGCGAACTCACGTATCTTTATAAGAGCAATAAGAACACAGGTAATAAACCAATTCTAAAACCAATTAACATTTCAAAGAACCACCTGAAAGAGAAATAGGAAATATTATCTCCTCATGAGGATTTAATCCTACATTGTGAAGTTTATGAGAGAAATAAAAGTTCAGCACAGACTATACGGACAGCTCTTAAGATAGTAACAGTCTGATGTCCGTCGGAAGTAGGGCAATGAGTTATATGCCTCCCTCCTTCCCATGATTATTGGTGTGGGTTTGAGTATAATTTGAGATAAGCTCTAAACTATCTCCTAAGCTTTTCAGAAGAGTAGTTTTGGCTACAAAGGGAGTGCAGAATAGTAAATATGCCAGCATCATTTGTAAGATGTCATTTAATTTCTCTTGACTATGTTCAGCTGAGAAGTCTGCTCACAATGGTTTAATGAGGTAAATTGAAATAATTGCTCCATTCTTACATAGGAGAACATGAGCACAATAAGCTGAGTTATCAAACTCATGATCCAAATAAGTAGCAGAAATTTGAGCAAGAATTGATTCAAAAGAAAAACAAGTTTTAGTCTTGCATAGAAACCACCACAACTTTCTCATGGCTGACACAGGCTGCATAAAAAATGCCAGGAAGACTTAGAGAAATGTTCTCAAACATTTCTATTATATATTCACCAGGCAAGGAGTGCAGTTTCCATTTTTTAATTAACAAAGATCTGTTTGATTCTCTCTAGAATACCAATTTGGAAGGTAGTTTCTTTATTGTTATAATTTCCAAAAATCTCTTCTAGGACGAGCTTCATTTCAAAGCAATACAGACGTGAATTTCTAAGAAGGTTCATTTTTAAATAGTATAATGAGCCAGATTTTCTCTGAGCGCCCAAGTCACAACTTGGGAAGACTTCCTGGCCAGCAGAGGACCACTTACCACGTCCCATCAGACATCCACCAGTGAAGATGGTAATGTGGAAGTTGGCGCAAGCTTTATGCATGCACAAGAGGGCAGAAGAGGGACTCAAAGCTGGAAAATATTCATATTCTGGATTTTTCCATATTGTGGGTCAAAGAGGAAGACTAACAATGAGTTGTCTTGAATATCATAGTAATAATTGGAACCAAGATAACTAACAGTGATATATATTTTGCAGATGTGTTTAGGCTCCTACCTGATCATTTTCTGTGCCAAAGCACCACCACTTTATTCAGGAGCTTTTGCCACTATTAGATTGTTCTCAAATTCCTGTTTGTCTGACATAGTTCTATCTACTCATTCTTCCATATGCTACCCATCTAACTATTTAAAGATACATATCATATCTACTACAAGCCTTCTCTTTCTGTGTGAAATTCCTTAGTTTTCAGATGCCCTTCTATTGGATTCAATCTACTCTGAATGCTCTCTGGTTTGTAAATATCTCTGTGAGTGAGTTAGCACCCAAATTTGAGACAATATTCCAGATTTCAGCTTTCCGGTGCAGATGTCTATGGATATCTATCTTCCCTTGTTCTGGCCGCTTGCCCTCTTGTTGCCATGCCACCTTGTAGAAGGGCAAGTTCATGATCTACTGAAGCCATTAAGGTCTTTTTTCACATCAACAGTCATTGAGTCATGTCAGGCCTCCCCAACCCTGAGCGAGTACGGATAAGGTTTAGAATTCAGTACCTTACATTTAATCCTATCATATTTAATATCCATGGTTGGAACACATCATTCCATCCTATTAAGAAAAAAATTTGATTCTGTCATTATTTTGGCCTGTTCAACATTTTTTCTTAAAATATCTCATATGAAGACCGGTTTTAAAGCTTACTTGCCATCACTCATATTTTGTATCTTACACATAACCCAGAAGCATGTTTTCTATGTCTAACCGAAGCATAATTCACCCACACCTTTCTGAAGTGTTACCTGGACAGAAGAAGAATTGATCCTGAAACTGATTCCCTTTACACAAATATTATAGGAAGATGTTCTGGTCAAGAAATTGTCTTGGCCCCAGATTTAAGCAAAAATATATTAATTGCAAAGTTTTTGCTCGGTATTTATATAGCTAAGAGATGGCCCCTATGGAATGGTGGACCCTGTAATGGTTCCTTTTTTTTTTTTTTTTTTTTTTTGTATTCCTATAGATTTCAGTGTAAGTAAAGAGCAAAGATCTGCAAATTAATTAAGGTTCATGAAGTTGTTCATGATCTCTGTGCTGTGGGCAGGGGCAGCTGTGAAGATTATGCTTCTCTTTTTCAACATGTGTTTTGACCGTCCTCTGAGAATTGTTCCTGGAGTTGAGCACCTGTTTGGGTTCAGCGATCACCCAGGGGATGACGACCAAAATAAGGAGAGCTATTGTACCACACGCCATTGAGACCTGGAACCAACCAGCTCTGAGAGAGAGGGTGGCAATGTCTCCCAGCAGATTGATCTAGACAGAATAAATCAGGTATCCAGTAACGCTGCTGGGAATGCTGTGTCCCAGACTGTCTGGAGGGGAGATGGGAAGAGAAATAGAGTCCTGTCTGTGAGTGAGAGTGGCCCTCCTTAAAGGCAATCCATCGTGACTGTGTTAAGATATCAATATGGATGTGTGAAGAATTAAAAACTCTAGTGTCTTTTTCTTCATAGCACTAGTCACTATCTGAAAGCATTTGTTTACTTGAGTATTTTTAATCGTCTCTTTCCTACCATCAGAATGTAAATCCCCATTTGAGCAGGGACTACCATCATGTTTTGCTGTCATGTGTCCTTGAACAGTGCCCAGAGAGGCTCTCAATTACTATGTGTGACTATAATGATGTGTTGAAAGGCAGACAGAGACAGGGCAGAGCAAGGACCTAGACTATGTCCCTGAGAGGAAATCTCTCTTAAAAATTGATAAAGGTGAATGCAGTCACTTCCACACTTCCCACTCTGCTGAAGTTCGTGAGAAGGAAGAAACAGCAAACACAGGGGACTGTGGTCAGGAGGTGTCAGAAAGGGGTCAGGAATGGAGAGAAAGCCCCTAACTGCATTCGCAATAGGAGATCAAGTTCTGCTTTCCCAGGATATTCCAGGAGGGATTCACTCGTAAAACACTGGGAGGGTGTTACTTTGTTTAATCATGCATTTGCATAATCATAAATAAAAACCCCAAATGGACAATAGATTATCTTTAAGGTAAGGTGAATCTAACACTTTACGGATAGGTGTTCAATCAAAGGGACCATCTGACTCTATTACCATGCCTTTCAATTTCTCCCTACTCACCACAGGCATATCCGTATCGGCAGAAAAGCTGCTGGAGATCTTAATGAAATAAAGATATACTGTTTCTATGGTTTATGGTCTTCCCCTTCATCTGCCAGTCCAGTAATCCCATCTATAAATGTGAGGAAGTAATTTGGTCATGTCTTGTCTTAATAAGCCAGGAACCATCTTTTTCTTAGGTAATTGTTCAAACATAATTTAAGTATTTGTTCCTGAGACTTTCTTTTTCTATTTTTTTTTTTTTTTTTTTTTTTTTTTTTTTTTTTGCCCCTGGGGATCCTTGAATCAAAAAGGTTTCAGGTCTAAGGATCCATAACTAATCCACAGGAAGGAAAAAATATTTTGATTCAATAAGACTAAGAAAAAAATGTAAATACAAAAAACTCTCAGGAAATGAACATGATGTCAAACTTAACTCCCACTGTGTTACATTTCAACTGACATAAGAAGAGCAGTTGGTAAATTGTGGCGCCGCCTCTAAGTCAGATGATACAATGAGTTGCACAGTCTACCAACAAAATCGCTTCATGAATAATTCAGCACTGATGAAAATACTTTATGTGTCGGGCCCCTAGGTGACTATTTTGGGCATCACGGTTGCAAGCCATAGCTAATGGTAATGGGCAAAGATTCCCCTAGATTCCACGAGGTCACATAGCACCGGGTGACTTGAGGAGGCACCTCCCCTCTGGCCCTGGGCAGGCATCATATCATCCCATTTTCAGAAGCTTCTCAGTAAAGTTATCATTTTCATTACATTTTGCATTTTTACAGCACCTGTAATCATAGCTCCCAGGCACTATACATTGTTAATTTATTACAGGCATTTCAATTTTGCTAGTTAACTCCCCGGTCTCCTTACACACTAAGCCCTAAAATCGGCACCAAGAACTGAAATTCATGCGGCTTCAAACCGGAGTATGTTCTCGGGAATCTGGAGGCCTGGGTTCCAATATCAGGACTTCCCCTGATTGGCTCTGTGATGAGGGGAAGTCCCTTCTTCTTTCTGGGCTTCAGTCTTCTCTTGGATAAAAGGCTGAGACTGGACGACATGTCTTCTAAAATCCCCTGCAGCTCTAAGCTTTTCTGGTTTTGTGTGTCAGAGCTCTCAGGAAGATGTGTCTGACATATATCTGTGCATAGATATGGATTAAATCTGTTCCTGAGGTCACTCTTGCTCTGCACTCCTTAAGTGCATCATCCATCCTGGTGTTGGCCGCTGACAGCTCCCTGTGGAGGACCCCATGCCAAATCTAATTCCATAAGGTACTCAGAACCAGAATTAAATAGGAATGCCTAGGGCTAATTTAGATGTCCCAAGCTAAGCCAAGAGAAGTGATTCCTTCATGAGATTTATTTTAGAACAAAAATGGTTTGCAGAGCGAAGTGAAGGAAATGGCATTAAGTTACGAGAGCATGTTAGTTAGTAATTAATGGCACAGCTTAAAATGTCAATTTAAGAGATTTTCCTCAGTGAGGAAAATCCATTAACCAAATTTAAACAATGCTGACAAGGTCCCTTTGGCTGAGGAGGAACTGAGGATGTTGAGGTAGATACAGGAGGTCAGACAATGTCCCTACATGTTTCTTGCCCTTCATGTGCTTACAATTTAGCAGATAAAATGAATCAAACATTTAAGGAAGAGACAAGTTAAAAAAAAAAAAAGAAAAGAAAAAGAAATATCTGGACTGACAGCACATGATACATATTTGGGAAATCTTGAATCAGGTTTATATCCAAGTGCCATAAAGACCTCAGAACGGGCCTTTAGGGAAAAATAGAATTTGTTTTGGAAAGTGGCTTGGAAGAAATAAATACAATATATACACTGGAAAGTACTGAGAAGAAATGCAATCAGGTTGGACTTACCAAAGAATCCATTATATATTAAGGTCTAGAGCAATGCTCCCCACACAATAAGACCCAACCTGCCAGGAAATTTCAGAGCTCTGCCTGGCCATCCCAAGGTTAGTTCTCCATAGACGCTGGGTTTCAGATGACAGCCACTGCTCCCTTGCTGGGCCTATCGACGACCTCTACCTAACATTCTGCTCTAGTTATCCAGCAGGGAAACTGTGAGAATGAAGGAATCAAGTAGATTCTCTTATGGGAAAGACCCAGCCCCTGGGCTACAGGAAAATGCCAAGCGTGTTTATGGTGTAGGCCACAAGAGAAGTGGGAAGTGAGAAATGCAAAAGCAGAACAGTAGTTAAGGATATTATCCAGGGAAGAGAATGTGTCAATATACAAAAGGGAGCCACTGCAACTTTCTGAACCTGGCAGTGGCTACTCAACACCTGGTATTCATCACCCAACTATCCATTAGAGGGTTTCCTTTTCAATTCCAGGACTCTATTAAAACAGAACGAAAACAATGAAGAGGCAGTTGGAGATAGACAGACTTTCACGTGAGCACTCAGAGTTGTGCAGATGCCTGGGTTGAGCTGGGGGGTTGTAGTCATTGGAGTCATATGATAGATACAAATCTGAGCTCAGATAAAAATTTATAGAGAAAACTAGTAAGACAATGAATGCTAGGGCAGAACATAAACTGAAAAGGACTTTTTTTATGTCTGTAATTTCCCTATTTGGGAACAAGTATACCCAAAGTATAAAGCACCTGCTTTGTGCCAACAACTCTTTCCTAGACCTCATTCTCTATTAGAAAATACAGTGCTGGGAAAACCTGGAGGAATGAGCCACTCTTCTGCCTGCGATGATACAATGATATCACAACCTACAGAGACACTGAGGCAGGAAAAATGTTGGTCTTATGCAAAAATACAGAACAAGAGACCTGCCCAAAGACAACGTATAGACCAATTGGAGATACAGGATCTCCTCTGAACCAAGTCCTCTATAACCCACCCTCACCAAAAAACAGTAAAACTGGTATAAAAACAATCCACTGAGGGGCGCTTTGGTGACTCAGTCGGCTCAGGTCATGATCCCATGGTCGTGAATTCAACCCCTGTGTCAGCCTCCATGCTGACAGTGCGGAACCTGCTTGGGATTCTCTCTCTCTGTCTCCCTCTCCCTCTGCCCCTCCCCTGCTCACTCTCTCTCTCTCTCAAAATAAATAAATAAACTTAAAAAAAATCAACTGAAAAAGTGGAATTAGTAAAAATTTCAAAAGGAGATTCTTCCTCATTTAAGTCTCGAACTCTCGATATCATCTAAATATTGCTAAAACCAATTTCCACACACTCAAATAGTTCCTTAGGATATCTCCCAATATTTTAAAACAAAACTCCTTTCCTCCCAAATTGCTAATAAATGCACAATGCAAAAATCGCTCTAATTAATATATAAGGCAGGAGAGGGGCATGACCACTGTCATTTTTTTTTTCCTTCAACATGTGATTAGAATTACTTCATAAATTATTCACATGTTCTGCTAGAATAATAAAAGAGCATCTCATTTTACATAAATCACATTACTTATTTGGAAGGGGTGGCAAAGTTCCTCTAAAATGTTGTTTTGATAACACGGAAGACAAGGCACCCCAAGCTCTGATTAGCATTTGGTTCATCCCGTTTTGAAGTAAACAGTGTAAGCAACCCACTTGCATGAGCAACCACTTCACCTGCATCTATTATCTGTGGAGCATCACCGTCAAGGTTTGCCAGGGCTGCAGTGGAACTGTGAGGCTGAAGAGAAGAATCTCTCCATGTCTCTCCTCCATGTTTTCCGATACTCACTCTCCCCTTTGAAAGCACCATGACACACCTGTACCTCCTGCTACACGGAAGCTGTGTCTTCCATAAGCCTCTGCCAGCAGAGGCAAACTCTCTCCCACTCTCATTTATGAAACAGACTTCTGACATCTAACCACCCTCAATGCTTGATCTGTCCCTAGCATCGGTTTACTTATTAGTGCCCTTGAGTTTTGAGACACATGAACGAAATTCGCTGTTCCAAGCTAAGACCACTGTTTCCTGTTGTATTATAATTAACATTTAGTTATGTGAATAGCACCCTACTAGTTATTAGGGAAGACGATGACACAGGAATGTATGAAACATGTGCCCTGTCCTAAGAGGTTTTTTTTTTTTGATCTTATGGTCTACATGGGGAAAAAAATATATGTATATAAGTAATAGAATGAATATTTCAAATGGGGGACCAGCACAGAAATAGAAGGTGCTCAATATAAGATGAGCATGGAAGTTGATGTAACTGGAAATGTGGACCCCTCTTCAATCCTGGCCTATTGTAGAGTCTTTCTCAGGTCTTGGAGGCAAGAGAGAAGTGCTTTGGTCTAATGAAAAGAGTATGAGCTTCTTGATGGCTTTTCATGTCACACACAGAACAAAGGGCCTAGTAAAAGTTTAAAGAACATTTTTTGAATGAGGAGAGCCTAAAAGGGAAGACCATCAGGTATATAGGTAAGTGGAAGAATCAAAAAGTAGAACCCCCCCAAAAAAAGAACAACAACAAAAAAAGAAGAACCAAGAAGTATCCTTCTGAAACCACACAGCTTAGGTAGCCTCTGTACTTTTTTGACAGCGTTTCTTTTTTGTTTTGCGTAATCATCCACAAAGTATTCCCTATCACAGACCCTTTGAGAGACCCTAGGACCACATTCTCCCTGGCTGACTCAGATTATCCTAAAAAGAGGATGGCAAACACCAACCAATTCCTTGAGGGTCATGGTTTTCCACCTTGTCTGGCCAACCGAAGTCAGAATTCCAGGCATCACTTTGCCTCTCCTCTCCCCAAGCACAGATGGACAAGAGCCACAATCTCCAGCTGTCTAGAAACAAACGCCCTCAGCTAAGAATGCCCTTTATATTTGATCATTCAGGATCTGTAGAGAGTTCTTCTCTAAGCATCCCTGTGTGTGTTATTCATGTGGAGAGAGAGCATCTTGTTTTTATGTTGCCTACAATAAATTATAAGTGTAACAGCGGGAGCTTTTTCAATACTATTTGTAAATGCAGCCAGAGGCTATTAAGTGATTGGTGTATCAAATAAATATAATTAGTAAATAGAAAAATAACATGTCTGTAAACTGCCTTTGGAAATATGTGATTAGACCAAAGACAACAATTTCTGCCAAAGCTCCTAAGTGTTTCCAAGAGATACCAGGAAAATACTTTAACGATTTCATAATGACTTTGAAAAATTTCTATGTAAATCTGTTAAGAAGGTAGACAGTACACTTACTTAGTCCCAACTCCTTCTGAATGCTACATGTTGGAAATTTAAGTGCAGGGGTATGCTTAAGTGCGCATCATAATTTTTTCAGGGGAGTTAAAATGTGCTTGATTATTGACTCTATAAGTTTTGAAATTGACATTTGATGAGGTTAAGAAGAGTTATAAATATACCTCCATGTGCAAAGTGCTCTCAGGCGGTAGCGTTATTCTCAATTACTAACACTTAAAATGATCCCAGCAAGTCAATCAGTGTGAAGCGAGGGGAACTCACCCTGCCCTTCTCTCTTATTGGCATTATGGAAAAGTTTGCTCTTCACCAGTGATGCGATGCTCATTGTCTGGCAATGGAAACTGGAGAGTCACCCGAACCCACTGATTCCTCCTCTGAGAGATATAGACAGACACCCATGCTTGTCCCTTACTCATCTCCCCTGAATTCATATGGGACTGCACTGGAACTCCGTTTCCCTCATTGCTCCCACCCCAACTTCTCACTCCCAGGCCACATGAATTACTCTTCCAAGAACCTCACTTTTACCTGTGACTTCCTGGGAAAGAACCTAAAATGGATCTCTATGCACACGTAACAAGCCACACGTTTAAACCCTACCTACCCTTCCAGATTGTCCAGAATTTAGCTCCACCCATGCCTACAGAATTTCATTTCGTACTAACCCCCAATCCAACCTCCTAGTCAAGTTAGACTAGTCTCCTCAATGTCCCTGGGGCCCACTCCCAGGGACACCTCTGTCCCCCATCTGATTCAGGACTCTGCTACAATGACTTGCCTTCTAAGAGCTACATACTTCCCCACCACATCGGATCCCTCCATACATACCTGAGCGGACCCTACTTTGCATTTGCAGTCTTTCTGCATTTATGGTTTGTTCTGCATTTCACTGCTACATTGTTCCTGCCTGTGTGTCTTTTTTCTTGTCTTCCCAGTCCCTTAGAAATTCCTCCTGGGAAAAGAACACATTTTGTGTCTCTTGCCTCCTCTACAATGCCAAGACTGGTGCTGAGCTAAAAGCATGTAAACAATGATAACCGTGATGACGATGACTGTGACTGTGGCGTCATTAATTATGTTGTTATTTGCTTATGTGGCAGGCCCGGTGTCATCCAATGTCAACAATTATGTAATTTAAATCTCTCAACAACCAATTGGGATAAGATATGGTTAAATACACTATTTCAAACATGAGAAAACGGAGACATATGAAGGCAGTTTGATTAGCTAGTCAGTGAGTCACAACTGAATTTCAAAGAGGTAGGTATATTATTACCCTAGAGATGTTTACTAATAGAGTCAGTGTATACATTTGGCTTACAATCAGAAATATATGGCTCTTAATCCTCTGATCAGAACATTTGGCTGAGTTTCATGATTACTCACTTACTCATTCATTCAACATACACTAACTGAGTCACCTCTATGTGTCATACACTAATTACTAAATCCTAAGGATAGAGAAAAGCAATAACATATGGTCCCTGCCCTCAAACAACTCACAGTCTTGACATTGCCCAAAATTACATCTATGGCCTTATTTCCTATGAGTTGGAGGAGCCTGGTGGACAATAGTGTGGGATGGTGGAGAAGGAGCATTTGAAAAGCAACCAAGATCCAATGGTCATTTTGGGGCCTGGGTGATCGGTGCCTGGTGGGATAAAGAATGATGAGAAAGGAAAAAAGTATATTAGGAAAGGATAGATTGGTGAAGTGACTGGGAGAGCTCTAGCAAAAACTCTGGAAAAGCAAAGACCATGCCATGTGTACAGGTTTCTAGAAAAATAATCCCCGGGGCAGTGCACTAAAGCCCATATTTATCTGTCCAGAGCAGAGGTGTGAATGTGTGCAAAGACCTCAAGGCCAGATCAAATGAGACTGCGCTTCTTTCTAGTTTGGGGGCCCCTGGGGATTACTTTAATACTGAGCACTTCGTCATCATGCTTGATGGCTTCGGCGGCCTCATTTATCAAGGATCTATAGTTAAATTTAATTTTCCTGTGAGTGGAGGACAGCCATGGCAGCCGGGCTCCTTGTTGCTGATCCGTCCCCGTTGATGTCTTCTGAAGTGGAAATGATGGATGCCACATGTTCTGGCTGTGATTAAATTTGCTTTGACAAAGCAGCATGGAAATCTGATTTTCAATAGACTTCTGCATTTCACCTAGTGCTGAGTAAACAGATACAGAACATAATGCTTACATGGCTGTCAGGCTGCTAGCTAATTCATTGTGCCCATCTAATCAGGCTGTCCATTAAATTATTATTTGTCAATAACATGCAGGATCATTTTTGAAACTCTTGAGGAATGGGAAACTTGTTTTTAAGTAAATAAACGTGAAGCCCTTGACAAAGGCTGGGGATTTCCTTAGGAAGATCCAAATAACTCATCCGTCTCTATGTTCCCCACTTCCCTGAAGAATCAAAGCACCATTTAAGAAGTTTTTAGTTTCACTTCACTTGGCTCCCATTTCAAATGCAAACAACAGCATCCAATTACAACAGAGAATGAAGCTACAAACATTGACACTTTAGCTCCCCAGTTTATCTTTAAAGGAGAATGAAGCAGAAAATCACATTAAGTATGCATCTTATATTAGAGCTTTTAACCTCCTGCCTAGAAGTGCTTCGTGCAGACCACCTCCTGGAAAAGGCTCCCACTTTGGGGGAACGCAGAAGAGAGTTGTCTCCAGAGGCAAGCAAAAGTGGCAAGAGTGTGATGTTAATGCTTGTTCTTTTCCCCAGTCAGTGGGGGTCCATGTAATATCAGGAAAGCCCAGCTCCCAAACTCAGACATTCCTTCTCTCTGTACTCTTTTACTTCTGGCAGTTCACACCAAGTATTTTCTGACCTTGCCTGAGCCTTTCTTAAAACATCTGAGCCTCCATCAACGCTCTCCTTTTGAGCCAAACTCTTGTCAACCACCCGCATAGCCCTGAAATGTATTTGCCAATGGAACCCACAGACCTCACACCTTCCGTATCACTGAAGAGCCAAGAGTAGGCAGTGTACTTGCATATCCACACTGGCTGAAGGACCTTGAGCACATTTCTTAAGCTCTCTAACCTTTATATTTCTCACTGGAAGAATGCCATGTAGTCAAAGTGCAGTTGCAAGAGTTAAATGGAATAATGTGTGGAAGAAACCATTTTTCCCCTCAATCAGTTACCCTTTGTGACCCTTCAAATAGGAATTACCCTCTCTCAAAATTACTGGGGACCGGCTGTCAGTCTTCTTACAGTCATTCTTGCCTTTCCACAGAAAAGCGGTGACTGCGTGATGAGGTCTGGCTGCTCTTTGGATCCAGCTGGGGCAGGTCCCACCTCTGCTGGGACAGTGTGCGGCTGCCATCTCTGGAATGGCCTGCAGTTACCTGTCTAGCTCATTGGCTTTGGGAGGTAGGTATGTTGTATTCAGGAGAGAAAGAAGGTATCACAAATTGGCCTCCAGTCCATGGTGTGTTCTTCTCCCCAGCTTTTAAGGGTAACGAAACTGATATGTGACAGTTGTGTTTATTTCTCAAAGGGGAAAGGACTGGGGAGAGACACAACATGAATTATTTATTACACTCATTGCCCCAACACGGATGACTGGACATGCCAGCTACTCCATTCTAGCAGCTTTAATAATAAATAAGTGACTCTAGGAGATACAAAATGGTAGTGATGTTTCTTGTCTCATTAAGCCTTCACAACACCCCAGGTCAGCAAGTAGGGCAAATAAAACCTCCATTTCACACGGGAAGAAGCTGAGTTTCACAGATGTTTGGTGATTTGCTCAAGTTCACAAAACCTAGGATACAGGACAGGAAGAACCAAGCTTTATAATGTCCACTCAAGTACACTTTCTACAACCACACTCTGCTTTCTTACTTTCATGTGTCCAGGAGGGGACAGATCTCTGAAACAGTCCCCTGAGTTCTCAAAGTCCCTTGGATTTCTCAGTATAAGGTTTCTTTTCAACTTCCATGACCCCGTCACTGTGCTATTTTAACTTACTCGAAAGTATTTTGTTGCCAAAACACTTACACCCTCAAGGAAGCTGGCATCTCCATAATGCTTACTGTAAAGATGACCATGGATTGGCCAATGACCCTGTCACAGCCAGAGGATGGCCCTAGCTACAACAGCAACTAATGAATCACAGTCCACCCTCTGCCCGGCTGACCTGCACTGAAAGAGCAGTAAATATAAGAAACAGTTCAAGGTTTAACGTAATTATCATGAATTGAAATTTAAGCTAACACCCAGCGCACAGTGAGATGTTCCCAGAAGACTCCTCTTCTAAAATTTGGGCTTATAGTGATCTTACAGTGACTGGAAAAGAATCAAATCTTCTGCAGTATGTCTAAAAGGAAATGGAGGGATATCTGTAAAACATGACTTAATCCAACCCAAATCCCTTTTTTTCAAATATCAACACCACCAGGCCAAGAGAGTTTGAATCTCTCAAAGCCTGGTTGTATAGACAAGGTGAGGATAGAGGGTTTGCAGACTTTTACTTTGTCCAAATAAATTCATTGTTTATTAGGAGCGTGACCAGAACAATAAAGAGGGAAGAGAGGAGGATGAGTGGAGAAAGTGGAAAGAGATATTGCTAGCAATATAGACTCAACACTTTCTGATCAGCATTGAATGTTGCTCTGAAGATGAGGCATTGGTAAGCCCTGAGGAGTGCTCTAAACTCTTGCTACTCAGTGTGGTCAATGGATCAGCTACACAGGATTCATGTGAAACATGTTGGAAACACAGACTCAACAGATCTACTAAATCAGAATTTGCATTTTAACAAGACCTTAGGGTTCTAATGAACCTTAAGACTTGAGAAACACTCGTTGGTTATGGCTTTAAAAATGGGGATGAGAGGGGTGCCTGGGTGGCTTAGTTGTTTAAGCGTCTGACTCTTGATTTCGGCTTAGGTCATGATCTCCTGGCTTGTGGGATTGAGCCCTGCATCAGACTCTGAGCTGACAGCATGGAGTCTACTTGGGATTCTCTGTCGCCCTCTCTCTCTCTGTTTCCACTTGCATTCTCTCTCTAAATAAATAAATAAACTTAAAAAAAGAGTAAACACTTAAAATGGTGATGAGAGGCGCCTGGGTGGCTCAGTCGGTTAAGCATCCGATATCGGCTCAGGTCATGATCTCCCAGTTCGTGTGTTCAAGCCCCATGTCAGGCTCTGTGCTGATAGCTCAGAGCCTGGAGCCTGTTTCAGATTCTATGTCTTGCTCTCTCTCTGCCTCTCCCCTGTTCACGCTCTGTCTCTGTCTCAAAAATAAGTAAAACATTAAAAATAAATAAATAAACAAACAAACAAATAAATAATGGGGTGATAGTATGAGATCTAGGGTTCAAGCAGGGCTGGGAAGCATGGGAGACAAACAGCAGTATGGGAACAAATTATCAACAAGACAGGTTATAATATCTCCTTTGCATGTTATCTGCTTTGATGCGTTATTTTGGAGGAAGGATATGAGAAAATTTGTCACACATGTAGTTGGAAATGACAGGAATATTCTAATGTCACTTTTAGATAATTGTGAATATGTTTCTTGGGTACTACATGCCAACTTGACAAGTGGTAGTGCCTTCAGGGTTAGTTACAATGTGGAATCTGAAGCTTTATCAATGAACATTTGTAAGGTATTGTGGTAAGATACCTTGCTGTGTCTCGCACTTTGAATGATTCTTTATTCGGGCATGATTTCTAACATTATGTGTTGGTCATTAGAAACCATCGGTTCAATGGGTTATGTGGAACTGTCAAATGTTAACATACTTCATTGCCTAACATTTAAAAATTGCATTTGTTAATATTAACACCAATCTCATCAGTATTGGGCAACAGTGACGCTCATGGAGCCTCACACAGGCCTTCCAAAAATTCGAACTTTCTCTTGAGAGCTCAAATTTTATCATTAGCAACAAATATTGCCATTTGTTTCCCCTGAAGTGACAGACTCACTTTCGAAGTGATAGGTCCATTTTTGAGAACCTTTCTGCCAAATACCTGAGTCTGAATAACCGTAACTTTCAAGACATTATTTCAAATTAAAAAAAAAAAATGATGCTCCATCAAAAACACTACCAGTTGGGCTCACAATCAATTGTGCCATTGCTTTCCCTTGGCACAACCATCATATTTGGGTATTTGCTTCCTATGTACTTCCCAAGTCATTAGAAAGAATGTTAAAAAGATGTGTACTCACAGCTCAAGATTTAATGCAATTAATAATTACACTGCTTTAGCAAGGTCATTCTTATGTGAACGTGGCATTATGTGTACTTGTCCTGAATGGCAATGAAGACTATAGTGACTCGTACAGTTTGGTGCCCCACCTGGATAAGCCCTAGAACTCCACCGCTGCCTTTCCATCAGGAGTGCAAATATTAACACAGTAAAATAGTTTTGACCTTGCGGATGCCCCCTGAAAGGTCTTGAGATCCCCAGGGGTCTGCACAGCACACTTACAGAACAACCCTGCCTACTTCTCCAAGGGAGCCCTTACTACTGCCTGCCTCACTCTGCCCCAGCCACATTGGCTTCCTTGACCTTTCATGAACACACTGAGCTTGTTTCTGCCTCAGGAGAGTCGAGCTCTGTGGTTGCAGTTTCTTCCATTGGTGATGTGATGCTCCTACCTGCAGGGTTCACCTAGCCGGCTCTCCTCATCACTTCTGGTTTCTGTTGAAGTGATAGCCCCTTGAAGATGCTTTCCCCAACCGCCCTATCCACATTAGGCTCCATCTTATCCAGCAGAGACTCAGGAAACTCTCTACCTCCTTATCCTGCCGTAGTTCTTCATGTTACTCATCATTAACGAGAATTCCACCATGCATTAATTAATTAGTTTACTTGCCTATTGTCTGCCATCCCCACCAAAACAGATCCTGCATGAGGTCTAGGGCTTTGTCACATTTACCACTACAGCTCTGATGCCTAGAAAAGTGTTGACATATAATCATCATTACTGTTTCATGAATAAATTAACTTACTTAAAAATCCCTCAATACCGTTGCTATCATTTAAAAAAAATTTAATGTTTATTTTTTAGAGAGAGAGAGAGAGAGATAGGGCACAAACAGTGAAGGGGCAGAGAGGGAGATGCAGATTCCGAAGCAGGCTCCAGGCTCTGAGCTGTCAGCACAGAACCCGATGTAGGGCTTGAACTCATGGGCTGCAAGATCATGATGAGCTGAGGTTGGACACTGAATCGACTGAGCCATCCAGGCACCCCTACCATTGCTAACATTTTAAAGAAATAAAAGAAAGTCTTCTGAGTCACTGCTGTCCAATAAAAATATAAGGTGAGCCACAGATGTAATTTTAGATTTTCTAGTAGCCACCCTAAAAAAAAAACAAAAAACTAAAAGAAACAGCTGAAAATAATTTAATGGTGTATTTTATTTAACCCAAGATATTCAAAATATTACGATTTCAACATGTAATCAATATAAAAATTATTAATATGCTGCACTTTCTTATTTTTCTTGAAAAACCTTTGAAGTCTGGTGTGTATTTTACATTCACAGAACATGTCCGTTCTGATCAGAGAATACAATCTAAGGAAAAATTAGAGGAAACTAGAAAGCAAACAGTATTTGCTTTCTCTCAAATGTAATGGAATGAAGAGAAAAATTATGAACAGTAGCAAAGAAGAACAATAATAATTACCAGCACAACCGAATAAAGGAAGAGTCCAAGTTAATGCCATGTACTTTACAAAAATGGAGGCCACGAATGAGACAGCGAATGTGCCCCAACCCACCCCTTCTAATCATCCCCACTTCCACTCCTAGAACTGGTACTATGAAAAGAAGGTGAGTTACCAGTTTGCTGAGAATTTTCACTAATACCTCTTAATTTGGCGAGGATTAGAAGGAGGGGGTGAGCAGGCATCCCAGCCCTTAACTATCACTGCCGTCTCTGCCAAAATAAAATAAGCCCCCCCCCCCCCCCCGCACCACACAAATTCAAGGGACTAATTAATTCTAAGTCTCCACACAGCATCCGGAGTGACCTTTCTAAATGCAATTCTGATCATGACACTCACCTAGTTTAAATCCTTCACTTGTGCACTAACTTCATCCTCTGGAGAAATTCTGAGCTCATCAGCACATCACACAAGCTCATTGTGGGTGAGCAGCTCTATCCTCCCTTTCACCGCACCAAACGCGTTCTCCAGATCAGGAACCGCTGTTCTTTCCCTGAGCCACTCCATTTGCCCAGAATATACTCTATCTTCCCCTTTCCAGGCTAACTCCAAAAATCCTCTAAATTCAACCCAGCAACTTAGCAAAAGCCTTTCCTCTCTCCCTGGTTTACCTAATGATGGATTCCTGTGTCCTGGAAACCTCTAGATTAGTGCATACACAGCTCTATCATTGTAGCTCTACTTGTATCTCTTTTTTTAATTTTATTTATGTACTTGGAAAGAGAGAAAGCATGAACAAGAGAGGGGCAGAGAAAGAGGGAGAGGCAGAATCCCAAGCAGGCTCTGTGCTGTCAGTAGAGAGCCCAATGGAGGGCTCGAACTCACAAACTGTGAGATCATGACCCGAGCCAAAATCAAGAGTTGGATGTTTGACTGAGCCACCCAGGTGCCCCTCTCCATGTATGTCTTGACTGAAGTGCAAATTCCTCCAGATCAGGAATGAGATCTTCCATTGCTCTGTCACCAGAGCGTAACACAATGCCTGCTTCATGGTTTGCAGAATACATAGGTGTAGGACAACTTAGACTTGTCATTTACTGGCTGTCATCACACTTATAACTAATAAGTACATTACAAGAGATAATGAAAACCAAAGCACTCTAAGTAGGCACGTAATAATTCCAGGTGAAGTTCATTCAAAGTCACAGGTTACATCTGTTTATATCTCAAATAACTGAGAGCAAAACGTCCCAAGTTAAGTTTGGGATGTGTGTGTGCGTGTGTGTTTGTGTGTGTGTGTATGTGTGTTTGTGTTTCATATGGAAACATTAGGCAAATGTTCAAGGCTTTTGTGTCAGTATATCGTCAGTAGCTGCTGTGCCCTCTTGGCTGTAAGAGGTAAGAGCCAGTCTGCCTGATGAAGTCTCACAATGGCCACAAAGTTCAGAGTCCACTAGTAACCAGGAGGGGTGGAGGATGAGACAGAAAATGAGGTGGGTAATTAAGCAATACACCAGTCCCCAATCTCCCATCTCTATCCTAGCATGTGCTAACAATGAGCAACTCAAAATTTACCTCAAGGCAAAACAAACTAAATACTCTCTCTCTCTCTTTCTTTTTATTTTTTTACAGAAATTAAATAATTTGCCTGTGGCAAACTAGTGTGGTTACATAGAGGGACTGAAGGTCAACTTGCTGGCCTATTTCACACCCCAACACTCTAAATTTAATTGGTGCCGGAAGAAACATAATTCAGAGAACAAAAGACAACTTTCATAAAATGAATTCTTATTCTTGTAGGCATTTGAAGATATTTCCATCATAAAATAAAAATAGGATGCTATGAGAAAGAATCATATGTGAAACTAAAAAGAATATAATTATATATTATAATTATAAGTATAGACCTAGCAAAATAAAAATACAAATAAAGGCAGAAATTATTTTTAGGAAATTTTATAGCATGGAAACAGAACAGGAGACAGAAGACATGAAATAAAATTTAAGAGAGAAAAAGATTAATCAGGAGAGTCCACATCGAACCAATAGGAGATCCAAAAAGGGAGAACAAACAAAATGGAGGGAAACATGTAATCAAATAAATAATAGAAGAAAAAATTTTAAGACCAGAATGAAAATAAAAAATTCAGCACCCCAGAACATCCCTGTGAAATTTCAGCACAATCAAGACTAGCAGAAAATCCTAAGTGTCCAGAGGAAAATAAAACATGAAGAATATCTACAAAGCTATGAGTGTTAGACTTTTCATTATCAACACTAGATTCTAAAAGGCAATGGAATGATGCAGTCAAAATACTGAAGGGACATTCCATTATCCTAAAGTGCTTTGGCAACCCAAATTGTCAGTTATTTGAGGATAAAACACTGACACGCTCAAGCATCCAAGGACTCAGAAAATCTTCCTCAAAGGCACCCTTTCATAAGAAGTTACGAGAGTGTGTGCTCCAACAAAGCAACCTGCATTGCTTGGCTTATTAAAAATTGTAACATTCAATAAAACGAAATGAGCTATCAAGCCACAAAAAGACATGGAGGAAACTTAAAATGCATATTTCTCACTGAAAGAAGCAAGTCTAATATGATTCCAATTGTATGGCATTCTGGATAAGGCAAAACTGTAGAGACAGTAAAAAGATCAGTAGTCACCAGGGTTTGGGACAAGGGAGGGAGGGATAAATCAGTGGAGCACAGTGGAACTGGGGGACTGTTTTACGTGATACTGTAATGATGGATATAGGACATTATACTTTCGCCAAGATCCACAGGATGTTCGATAAGAAGAGTGACCTCTAATGTAAACTGTGGACTTTAGCTAATAATAATGTATAAATATTCCTTCATCAATTGTAAGAAATGTACCACACTAATGCAAGGTCATAACAGTAAGGGAAACTGTCATGGGAGGTAGTACACGGGATCTCTGTACTTTCTGCTCAGTTTTTCTGTAACCCTAGCACTACTCTCAAATAAAAAGTTGATTAATTAAAAATAAATACATTGTACCCACCCCTCACTAACCCTGCTGGTCTCCTTTACCCTGATCTACATCGTCTATTTTTTCATATATCACTCACTCATCACCTTCTAACATGTTAATATAATTTACCTATTCTTTATTGATTATTTTCTGTTTTCCTAGCTTCAAGGACACTTCCACAAGACAAGGATTTTGTCTTTCTTATACACAATTGCATCAAAAGTGCCTGGCACATCGTGTGCTCAAAAAGCACTTATTGAATAAAGATAAGAGCACAGTAAAAAAACAAAAACTGCAAAGAAAAATAAGAACAGGGATTTCTGGAAATAGAAGACATAATCCATACCAGTAAAAGTTGCTCTCTGTCTGATGCTGGACTGCAGACCTAGAAAGATTCTCATTCACATTGGGGCAGGAAGTGTGCAGGCTTTAAGAGAATATCCGAATATACAAAGTAGACTCAGAAAGATGAAAAATGATAGACAGATAGATAGATAGATGATAGAGATATCATCTATCTAGACTAGAGATCTAGTCTATCATCTATCTAGATCATCTATCAAGACTAGAGATATCAGTTTCCATATTTCTACAAGATCAATCACCATTTGACTCTTCAATAAGCCACACTTCCATAATCATAATAATACAGATGTTGAAAACATTTTCATAGTTTTAGAGTTAACTGACAGACAAAATATTTAAATTATGGTTTCAGAAGAAGGGGTAAATTTTATAAACCCTGATGATAGGAAAATAATAGTAGAGCTAACGGAATTTGGGAGTTAGAGGAAGAGGTGGGAGTTGGAGGAAGAGGAGAAAGGTAATGATGTTATTTCCCTCAGCTTTTGTAATGAGGAATCATGAAATGTTGCCTAAAGTTAATGCGACAAGCAATGGAGGTTCAAATAGATTATTAAAACTGATAACATTACAAAATGTAATAATAAAAGAATGATTAGTGAAGTGAAGGGAAGAAAGGCTGGGGGAAATCAAATAGTCCTTCATTTTTCGTATTAAGTGATCAAAAAGCCATATTTACATTTTCCAAATCAAGATCTAAGTGTATATGCTTATAACTTAGCATTACAGAGATTATTACCAGCAGAACCAGGAACTTCATTTTCAAACAACTTTATGGAGTAAATTCTATTATTTTACCTAGTTACACAGGAGGAAATGCAGTCACAGCAAGGTTAAGTAATCTGCTTGAAGTTTCGCAGCTAATAAATCACATTGGTGGGATACAAACTCATTTTGTTGGACCTGTGCTTATAGCCTTCACACCATATTTTCTCCTAAGCTATCAATGGACAAATAAACATGGTCTCCCCAAGTAAGTTTCAACTGCTTAAGAGTGGAACTATTTTTACTCATCTTCATATACTCTTAGGTGGTCAGTTCATTACCAGTCACATCCCTGGATGACCATCCAATAAATGACCACCGGGCAGACCATGCCCAGAAATATTCACTCATTTGCTCCTCTGACCCCAGGGGTAGGTCAGTATGCCTGAGAGTTCAGTTCAGACATAGTCATTCAAGGCACAGAAATAAGACCTAGTCCAGAATACCCCATCTCTCTCCTATAACTTAGGGAGTATGTAGGTCATTGAGTAAAGCCATAGTTCTTCTCTAGCAGACAGACTATCAAACATGATGCCAGTTACCTACCACTTAGGAAAATGTTGGAGTCAGTGAGAGCTGAGACCACCGGTCATTAACACAGTGATTCCACTGCAGTGTTAACCATGTTTTAGACCCAGAGGTCTCTCCAGGCATTTCTCTGTCCTGCCCACTAAGAACACGTCTTCTGAAAGGCAGGGAGAATGAACTCTATTACCTTGTGCTAAGTAAATAGGTTTTAAACAAGTGTTCTATCATTTTAGACAACTTACCAATAAAAAAATAAAATAAAAAAGAATGCACATATTTGGATCATAAACTCTCTATCTATTCTAAAGTCATTTTCAGCCAAAATGTGAAAATAAATGTTTTCTAAAGGCTTGTACATAGGAAGGATAGAGATAATGTTCCAGAACATAGAAATCTATCCTTTTTAGAAATAAGTGAAATGATTTTAGTATGAATGCTGCTTCATAAAATAACCTGAAAACTATAAGATGACTTTGAATGAAGGATAGGCATTACAAAATGTACCTAATAAATCAGAAGTTCAAAAATGCTATTAGACACTTCCTTCTCACATGACAGTTGCCTTTACTGGGAACATAATATAGGCGAATTATTAAATTACTGCTGTCTTAATCCAGACATCCAAATTCTGAATTCCTACAACTTCAATATCTGGTTAACCACTCATTAAAGATAAAGAGCTACTTATAGCAATCAGGTAATGGAAACGAATGTTTGCTGACTTTATTTTTACCACCCAAGGGTGAAGGAGGAAAGGCAGTTGGGGTGTACATAACATAATATTCTTTTTCTACATTTTTAATAAATAGTTTCGGGGCGCCTGGGTGGCGCAGTTGGTTAAGCGTCCGACTTCAGCCAGGTCACGATCTCGCGGTCTGTGAGTTCGAGCCCCGCGTCGGGCTCTGGGCTGATGGCTCAGAGCCTGGAGCCTGTTTCCGATTCTGTGTCTCCCTCTCTCTCTGCCCCTCCCCCGTTCATGCTCTGTCTCTCTCTGTCCCAAAAATAAATAAACGTTGAAAAAAAAAATTAAAAAAAAAATAAATAAATAGTTTCAAAGTTGCTACATAGCATACCTAATATACTACATAGATCAAATAAATAGCACTGCTTTAATGAATATCTTGCTCTAAGCAACTAAATTACCTAGTATTATTCCAACCGCTCCCCATAGAAAGGGGGATAGAATTAATTTGCAGTCATACCCCCCATTCATGTAGGATTATATTTAATTAACATTTGTATGATCTTAATCAGAAAGAAATTGAAAATATTCTAGGTATCACTGCTTTTCTTTTAATAAATATCTACCTAGGAGATGGTATTTTCTTCCATGGAAAAGGAAGCATTTCCAGGAAACCCAAAATGCCCAAAGGAAAACCAGTTTAATAAAGGTGCATAGGCCCCTGCAATGATCTTAGCTTCCATCTTAGTCAAGGAATACTTAAAAGCTCACTGTGATAGATTTGATTCTTGTCCCCGCTTCCTGGTCCCCAACCCTGACCTCCACAGGAGGCTGTGATATTATGATTTATAATAAGAAATATACATTTGGTCTTTGTCCCCATTCCTGGCGCGGAGTTCCTAAAACCCTTGGAATTTCCTAAGGGATGACAGCAAAAAAGGTGTCTTCCATTATGTTAAAGAGGTGACTTTTGGAACCCACCCTTGGATGGGTACCTGCTGCCAAAGGAGCCAACCAAGTGATTAGAGGGTTGAAACTTTAAGCAGAGACCCCCCTCCCATCTCCTGCTTCTGGGAAGGAGGGAGGTTCTGGAGGTTGGATGGCTAGACAATTGCCAATGATCTAACCAATCATGCCTATGTACTGAAACCTCTGTAAAAACCCAAAAGGACTGGGTTGAGAGAGCTTCCCAACTGGTGGACGCATGGAGGTGCAGAAGCAGTGGTGTCCTGGAGAGGGTACGGAAGCTCCATGCCCCTTTCCTGTGCCTCAGCCTATGCACCTCTTCCATCTGGCTGTTTCTGAGTTATATCCTTTTATAATACTGGTGATCTAGTAAGGAAAATGTTTGTCTGAGTTCTGTGAGCCATTTTAGCAAATTAGTGGGACACAAGGAGGGGACTGTGGGAATGTCTTTGTAGCCAGTTGAGCAGAAGCACGGGTAACACCCTGGGCTTGTGACTGATGACTGAAGGCATGCATACGAAGGGGAAAACCTTGTTCAACTGAACCTTTAACCTGTGGGATCAGACACTATCTTCACACAAATAGTGTCAGAATTGATTTGAATTGTTAGCACACCAAGTTGTATCCAGAGCATTGCTTGATTATGTGGAGGAAAACAAAAACAAAAACAAAACCCTCCACCCCCCCGCCCCCCGCCCACATACACACACATATTTGGAATTGGGTCCTAGAACCCAAACGAGAAGTGTATTCTCTGCCTTGCTGTTATTGGGTTGGCCATAATATTTGCCTTGGTCAATGGGACACAGGTGGAAATGGGTGATATGCCAGTTCTGAGCACATCCTCCTGGCCCTCTGAGAGCTTCCAAACACTGCCACAAAAAGAGTATACCCCTGGCAGCCTGCTGGTCACAGAAGAATGAGAAATATGTGGAGGGTGCCTGGGTGGCCAGTAGGCATCCGACTCTTGCTTTTGGCTTAGGTCATGATCTCACGGTTCGTGAGTTCGAGCCCCGTGTTGGGCTCCATGCTGGTGGGCACAGAACCTGCTTGGGATTCTCTCTCTCTCCCTCTCTCTCTCTCTCTCTCTCTCTCTGCCCCTCCCTCACTTGCATGCTCTTTCTCTCTCTTTCAAAAATACATAAATAAACTTAAAAAAAAAAAGAAATATGTGGAGCTGACCTGCACCTCACCATGGCTTTAAACCAAGACTAACTAAGCCCAGATATGATCACTGAACCTGCAGAATTGCCTGTAACAAAAAGTGCTTATTGTTTCATGCCACTAGATTTGAGGACAGTTTGTCACACTGCATGATTGTGGCAGTAGTTAAAGTTAACACCTAATAGTTTTGAAAACTACTTAGGTTGTCAATAAACCTAGACAATAAATTCCTAGAATAAATTCTAGACTAGAATAAATGCGATTCTTTTCAGTGCGTCCAGTGAGGTTCTAATGCAAATCACTACCTGAACCAATAAAGGTTCTTCCAGTATCTTCCCTAAGCATAGAAAATAAAACTGAAAGTACTTATTAAGTTCTTATTAAAAAATGTATGCCAATTTAAGAACATTTGAACTTCAACAAAATATATCAGGGGT
This sequence comes from Prionailurus bengalensis, assembly GCF_016509475.1. NCBI lineage: Eukaryota > Metazoa > Chordata > Mammalia > Carnivora > Felidae > Prionailurus > Prionailurus bengalensis. The sequence continues at coordinate 68,586,069 of NC_057343.1, read as the reverse complement.
GGAAAATGTTTTACTACTTACTAGTTATTTACTGAGCACCCATTAATTGCTAAACAAATGTCAAAATATAAAGATGAGAAGTAGAGGTTAACTAAATAGGGCAGCATCAGCCACATAGTAAGTATGATATAAATTTTAATGCTGTTACTCTCTTCATAATCATCTAGACAAACAATAGAGTGTACTATAATGATGTAATATAGTAACAACTAAAATGGAACCTTGTACAAAGTTGAAATAGGAGTTTACAGTACAGAGCCTCCATTTACTTTAGGCAGTCTGACAGTCTCTCAGAGGAGGCAGCATTCAAGGGGAAGGTAGGAAGATGTCTAAGAATTTGCAAATACAAGAGCAGGGGAAAGGCATTCTAGCACATATAAAAAGGCACAAAACGTGAATGTGCCCAACATGTCTAGAATGAAAAAAGCAGGAGCCACTCTACAAAAGGCGAACAAGGCCAACCCCTCATGCCTACCGCTAGCAAGGACCTCACTAGCTCCTTGCTTCCCCACAATCTGGACCAAGGGAGCCCTCCTGGTGAGCTGCATACTGACTTGAGAAACATAATTGCTTCCTTGAATTCTTACAAAGGAATTATAAGAAACTCAACAGATCTTACTTTTGAGTTGCGTGTTAGTGATTTATTGAAGTTTGCCAATATTAGGTATTCCTAATCAAACACTATATTATTCCTAAAGTTAATACGGACTCCAGTGACAGAGCAGAACAAAGAGGCTGGCTGATTACACCAACCGCAAAGCTCCTTCCTCCAAGGCAAAGGTGCACAGAAAGACAGATAAAATTCTTACCCATTTCAGAAAGAATGCTTTGCTTTTAGTGCAAACTGAGTCGCCTTGAGGTACCCCTGACTTTCAGTTATTCAGCTATTCTAGACCTTTTATTACAAATAACTGTTAGTGTACCTTCATCATTATTAACACTTTTCCCCTGAACTCCTTGTTACCAGACAACGTCACTTGCATGTCTAATAGAATCTCAAATTTAACTTGTCAAAAACTGAACCCTTTGATAAATAACACAATGTGAAAATAACAAAGTAAATAAATAAAGGAACTACTGTATTAGTCTGCTTGAGCTCTTATAACAAAATACCACTGATCGTGGGGATTGGGTGGTTTAAAAAACAGACAGTTTTTTATATATTTTTCACAGTTCTGGAGGCTGGAAATCCAAACGAGGTGCTGGGAGGACTGGTCTCCTGCCTGTGACTGGTTTGTCAACAGCCACAATATGCTTGTGTGTTCATATGACCTCTTCTTTGTAAGGGTAGAGATAGAGAGGTCTCTCTTCCCCTTCTTATAAGGCCACCTATCAGATTAGAACCCCACCCTTAAGATCTCATTTAACCATAATTACCTCCTAAAAACTCTATCTTCACATATAGTCATGTTGAAAGTAAGTGTTTCAACATATTTATTTTGGGAAGGATACATAGCGGTTACCAATGGTAAATTGTATCATCATTCAGTCTGATGATCAGGCCAAGAAAAACCTTGAAATTGGTCCCCTTTCAAACATTTTACAACTCACATTGAATTTATCACCAAATCCTACTGGCTCTACCTTCAATATAGAGCCCAAATCCAGTAAATTCTACCCTGCTGCACTCTTACCAACCTAGTTCAGGCTGGTATAATCTCATCTCAGGGTTATTACAGTTGTTTCCTATTTGCCCTCCCACTCCCACCCCGCCATTCTACCCCCTTCCCAAAATCTGTTCTCCACATAGCAGCCAGAGTGATTCTTTGAAAAACAAGTTATGTCATTATCACTCTCCTACTCGGATGCCCCACTGGCTTTTTTGTCCCACTGAGAATGAAGTCCAAATCCTTACCATGTCCCACAAGGCTCATGACATGCTCCTGACTACCCTTCCAACCCTCCCTAGAATTAAAGCTTTATAAGGCAAGTAGGTTCTCCTCCTCCTCTTCCTCCCTATTCTTCCCACTATATATTACCCTCTCCTAGAAAAGTACCTAGACCATTTGATCTACTTAAGTAACATACATATTGGATAAATGAACAGATTTAGGTTGTTAGAGTTTCTTGGTCAGCCTTACAATATGTAGTGATAGAATATATTAATATTATTTTAATAAAATTTATAATTTTCAAATAACTGGACATTAAAATATCTATGGGCTATGATTCAAATGTAAATCATCCAATTCCTCACTCCTAAACTAAAGATGCAAACATAACACTCCAAATTTGTTCATACTTCATCATTGTATTGTTGTTTTTTTAAGCTATTTTTTCACTAGGAAGTAGAACCTTAGAGCATGGGCCACAGATAAAATGTTTGAGAACCACTATGCTAACCCTGTAATGAACAAGCTCTCAGGAAATATGATGATGAATAACTCCTGGCAGTTTCACACACATATGCCCTTATTTATAAAAGTGTATATTGTGTAAAGTATGCAATATACTTTATGAATGCATCTGCTATATAATGTGAAGTCCAGACCAAGTTGAGGGATCACCTGAGAACAGGTGCACACTTCCTCAGAACTCAAGCAGGACACAGACATTCTCTAATTTACCTATATGATCTTGAAAAAAAATATCAGCGATCCTTGAATCAGAGTAATGAGATCTAGAGTCATGGCCACAGGCATGAAAAGTGGGTGATGATTCTGTAAATCATAATTAGAATCAGGAAATCAGGGAAAGATCATTGAGAGGGAAACATGCCACTCATCTATTTCTACTGTTTACCACCTGTCTTTTTCTCAGGGAGACCATGGCAGACAAAGTGGAGGGAATGGAGAAGACAGACACATAAGTCACATGGCGACGGTAAGACATCCTGACCCCAAGCCATAGCAACCTCCTGAACTCCCAGTCTGAGAGAAGCATCCCCAGCGAGACTGACTAGAAGGGACTTCAGATCATTTCAACTCCCAAACACCCTGCCTTCATTGTCTGCATGGGCTTTCCTTTAATTAGTATCTGTCTGCATTACTACAACCCTTTGAAAGATCCAGTATCACAATTATGCATCAAATCTGTGAGAAGAGAAAAGTAAAGGAACACAAGCAAAGCTACCTGGGGAAAATACATTGTAAGAGGTAACAATATCTGGGGGAACAGAGGCAGTGTTGAGATAGTTCTCTGTTGCCTCAAAGAGATTATTGACAGTATGATGGCTCTAAATAAAAAAAGCTCAAGAAAGAGACACAAGAGGGGCACCTGGGTGGCTCAATCGGTCGGGCATCTGACTTGGGCTAAGGTCATGATCTCACAGCTTGTGAATTCGAGTCCCGTGTCGGGCTCTGTGCTGACAACTCAGAGCCTGGAGCCTGCTTCAGATTCTGTGTCTCCCTCTCTCTGTGTCCCTCCTGTGCTTGCACTCTGTCTGTCTCTCTGTCTGTCTCTCTCTCAAAAATAAATAAAGATTAAAAAGAAATTAAAAAAAAAAGAGATACAAGAATTCAAAGAATATTTAAGACACCATAAGGAAATGAAAAGTAAGTTGCCAGAGCTCAGACAAGAAGTAGAAGGGGAAGACATATAAAAAGTCATACAAATTACAAGTAACACATAGAAAAGTGAAGATAATAGTGAAAAATCACACAAAACAAAAGGTAATTTAGCAAAGATACTTCTATTTCAATGATTATGGCAATGAGCAGAGACATGAAAACAAAGAAAACTCCAAATGAGTATTACTGGTATTTAGAAAGTAGAGAACAGGCAAAAAATTAAATGAAAAAAAGCACCCAATGAAATAATAGAGCTTTCCTAAAATGAAGACTTGAATCTTCAGATCTTGTCCCAGAAAAAAAAAAAATACACAGAAAGATCAAGGCCAGAATGTATTGTGGAAAGTCACTGAACTTCATGGATAAGGAGAAAGATTATATTGATATCCAATAAAAGGCAGGGGAGGAAGAAGCATTTAAATGGGGAAAATTACAGTCTGATCTCATATCTACCCACAGCAACACACACTGTGATCTCACAGTGCAGCTGGCCACAGAATTTCAAGGGAAAGAAAGGGTATTATCATTATTTTAGAATCATGCAGTTGGAGTAACAGAAAGATGCTCTTGAGCTTACAAGGACCAAGGGAAGGCAACGTCATGAAGCTTTCTTCAAACTACTGGGGAGCAGTACCATCACTGTTTCTGTAGAGGAAAATGGGTGCATACTATAAACACAACATCAACAACGAGAGGTTAAAGATCAGAAAAAAGAAAGAGAAAAACAATCTTTATTATCTATAGATGATATAACTGCCCCCAGAGAAGAATCAATAGAATCAACAAACAACTAGAATTAATGAGAGGGTTTGGTGAAGTTGACAGATACAAGATCCATTGATACCAACAGTAGCATTTTTCTACAACAATGAACTACTAGAAAATATAACTAAGAAGATAGCATTTGCAATCACAATAGACTTACGAAGTTGCCTAGGAATTTTAAAATAATTCACAAGCCCCTCATATAGAAAACATTTAAATCTATGGAAGGACGTAAGAAGACATAACTGATGGACAGTTTGTACTCTTAAGAGGGAATACTTAATATCAAGAAGTCAGTCCTTCCCTGTTAGATCTAAACTTCAGTGCAACCCAAATCAGAATTCCAGCTGAAATTTGGTGGATTTTGACCAACTGAATCTAAAACTTATTTTAAAATTTAAATAAGAGTTCTAAGAATTGCCAGCTCAATACTGCAAAAGAAAAGCAAAGACAGGGGACTTGCCTAAAGAGATATTTTTAAAACAAAGTCATACTAATAAATACCATATGATACTGGGGCAAGAAAAGGAGACTGTATAATCAAATAATCTTTTCATATGATAAAGTTCATACCTTAACTCAATTGATAAATATTAGTTTGCATAGTAACAGTAGGAAAATTGACTTACTGTGAGGAGAAAAATAAACCTATATTCCTATATAATAGTGTATAGAAAAGTGGATCTCAGACCAAAATGTGGAAATTAAAATAATGAAGTTAATAGAAATGATGTAGGAGAAGACTGTTGTAACCTAGGAATACAGAAGGACTTCATAAACATAAGCCTCAAAGCACATTTTACATAAATTAACATAGATGGATTTGGTGAAATAAAAATAACAATATCTATTTAACTAAGGACACCATGTGCAAAGTTAACAACAACAGACAGACTGAGAGATGCCTGTAATCTAACTCTAGCAAGGAACTCTTATTTATTGAGAATGCCTGCAAGTCAAAATCAAACAAACCAAAGCAAGAAACCCAATAAAAAAACAGAATGCTCTGTATATGCACAGGCCATTCAATGGAGGAAGAAACTCAAAGGCTAATAAGCCCAAGCTTAATAGTATTTAGAGAAATTCACATTTAAACAGCATTGAGCTATTACTCTACGCTATCACCTTGACAAGAACTGGAGAGCTGCCTCGCGTCAGAGTTGGACAGATGTGGGAATCTGAGAATCCCCATGTACTACTGATAAAGTTTACACAGCTGGGGTCATTCTAGAATGCAAACCGGCTCATTAGACAAATTAATCATATGTACACCTCTGACCCAGCAACCTCTAGGTATAAATTCCCAGGAAATTCTCACCCAGTTCCATGAGGGCATATACAAGCATATCCATCTAGACATACTTAGTAGTGGCAGAAAGTTGGACACAACCTAAGTTTCCATGAATAAAGCCCTGAAAATATAAAATGTGGAAAAGGTATCCTAAGGATACGGTGACCATGCTCCTCAGTGGCCTGAGTCAATCCCAATCAATGTATGCCTACTGTCCTGGTGTAATTTATTAGTACAGTGTTTTGGCCTCAACGGTGTTCCATTTTGGATGATAAATTACCCCTAATGCTCTGCAGAGAAAAAAGCCACAAACTATACACACAGGAACATGGATGAAACCTTAAAATGTCATGATGAGTAAAGAAGAAGTTCAATGAAGTCCTTAGTACAGCGTCACTTATGTAAAAACACAACGCTGTATGTTTTATAAGGAAGAAAACTCATTCATCAAACGCCTGGGATATTCATCAAACACACCAGAATGATTATCTATGGGGTCATGTCAGGAAAATGAAATTGGGGAATAAAACAATAATAACAACAATCATAAAATAATTATCATAATAATTTTTTCAAAGAGATTGTGTCCCATAAACTAAGGAGCAGGATTAACCTAGCCTCTAGAAGTGAGATTCAAAATGATGGTGGTGGGGATGGCTATTGCTAAGGGATCCAGCCAATTATGGAATAAATCAGAGCAAAACTAAACATATAAACTCAGTAGTAGGAAGGCTTGAGTTGAGCATTCTATTCATTTAAATGCCAATTACCATTATGAAACCGTGGGGATGAATGAGAACCGCAAAAGGTAAATTCTATAAATTTCAGTGGTGAAAAACCTAACCATATAACTAATAAAAATAGTATGTTGTGAGGAATCAAAAGTGTGCTAATCTCCTCAGTCTTCATAGCAGGGAGTCGACCGCTAAAGTCTAAATTTCAAACATGTAGGTAAAATAAGCAATATTCCTTAGGAAAGATTTACCTGAATTTCAACTACTTTGGGTTCATTCAGCTTCCCTCATTAACCTGAACTAAAAGTCAACTGGATATTTAATATTAAAATTGTAGCTATGGCATTATGCATTCTAAAGTTATTTCGATTTTACTTTTATCAATCTCTCTACCTATCTGCTTAGGGCAACATCTAGAATAACGCTCACCAAATGTTTGTGATGATTACATCCGAACGTTTATGTTCATTTTCCTTGCCTTTTTTTTTAATTGTTTAAATTTTACGATGGCTTTAACTTCTTTAGAGGAACAATACAGTTATTACAAATAAAATGAGAGGAAAATAGTGAATGCACGGCAGTAATGGCAGGAACCGTTCTTAGCTGCTAAGTTACACAAGTAAGTTCAGATACAGAGGCAGAGAACCAAGCTCTGTATGCCAAGACTTCCCACTACCACATATTAATTGCAGAAAATTGAAAGCAAAAACGTTATTCTGAGTAAATTCCCAGTTGCAAAACCCTATTTCCTCCTCCAGAGGTGAGATCTGTCTTCTTAGGATCTCAGAAAGGCACAGCTCAGCCAGGGTCCGGCTTTCCTCCACAGTTCATTACTGGAAAGGCAAAACCACAGGAGACGGTGAACAGAAACAATGTCAAATTTGTCATCGACAGCCAACCATTCTCGCTCGGGACACACGTCATTACATTTTACATTAAAAGGTAAAGTTAGCCAAAATAGTGCCCATGACTGATGCACCAAATTGCCACCCAGAATTCTCCAGTGGAGGCTGAGGTGGAACAGTTCTTGATATCCTTAGTTATTTGAGTTAAATGAAGTCTGACATAGTCCCACATGGAAATAGTAAGGAGAAACGTTTTTTTTTCAGTCTATTAAATTTAATTCATTGTGTATATTTTTCTTCCTTATCAGCAGTTCAAATTAATTTTTCTCATTGTCAATGGGGCTGACAGACTCCCACATTTTTAAATCCAAGCACACAATATTTGCTAGGACTATCCATACCCACGGGTGTGGAAAACAACATGTTCATTCCATTAGGTCTTAGCCAGGCTCTAACAATTACACAAAATAATTTATCCCTCGACGATCGGGTACAGCTGTATCTAACTCCTCCTGTCAATTTCCATTTCAGCAGCAGAAATTATGATGTTCTCGGGAGAGGAATGATTGGTTTTCAGTTACACACTGCTACAGGTGGAAGTCATCTGAAAACTGTAATGCCAGCATATGGGTAACCTGTGTGGCAGCATAATGATATCTGTATGTGCCTTACAGGTGCTCATTCAGGACTATGGCAATGTAATCAGTTTCACAGGGGGCAGAAATAACATGCATCTCTCCATTCACTTATTGCATTGAGCACTGAAATAATGATCCCCATCTAAATGGAAGGGCAGCATTCAATAGGAAAATAAGGGATAACTGCAAAGAAAGATCTCTTATCCTATTTAAGAAATGAATGAATGACAGACACAACTTGCAGAGGCAGCTTTCATGGGAAGTCTCCCCACTCATATCTCATGTGTAGTGGAAATACATTTGCCATTTGAAAATCAGGAAAACCTCCTGGAATCAGAAATACAGGTTTTTAAAATTAGTACTCATTCCAACATCTTGCTGCCTCATTTTTTTTTACCTGCAAAATGAGGAAGCTGATACTTTCTCATTCTTCCCTTGAAAGGGTATTTTGAGGACAAATGGAAGAAGAATGTACAAGTGGTTAGAGCTTTTGGAAGAAAAGTTCTCTTAATCCAAGCTATTACTATTATTATCACCGCTGACTATACAGTGGTTTCAAATCTCAAATCTAAAAGCTTTTTCAGACATCTATTATTCAAATCTTATAAAAAAAAATCCTGCATTATTTAGCTCCTTATTAGAGGTGGGTAAACTGAGACCTAAAAAGAATAAGAAACCTCATCAAGATCACACAATGGCAGCTAAAGAAACAGAAATATTAATTCTGTGTACAACATCCCACAAAAAGGCGAAATGAAACTCAGAACCATTAATATCAGAGCCTGAACCAGCAACTTTTATATTTAAAAAGGATTCAGTTGAAAACACTAGCCCAGTAAAAATCTTGGAGAAGCCCTAAGCAGAAGCACTTTTGCACAAACCACTTTTCTATCCTTTCCTTAGTTGTATTTTTTTAAATGTTTATTTTAGAGAGAGAAAGTGTGTGTGTATGTGTGTGGGGAAGGGACAGAGAGAAATGGAGACACAGAATCTGAAGCAAGCTCCAGGCTCTGAGCTTTCAAAACAGAGCCCCATATGGGCTCAAACTCATGAGCTGTGATACCACAACCTAAGCCAAAGTCAGACACCTAACCAACTGAGCCACCCAGGCACCCCTCTTCAGTTGTATTTCTTGATGTTACATATATTTTTTATTGAGAGTAAGGGCAATGTACTTCTATATATGATTCTCTCTCTGTACTTATGAAATCCCTCAATTTTCTTCATTGAATAACGAGAGGTCTACCTATGTGAAGTTGTCTTCATTTGCAATGCATTTTTAGAATAGACGAAGGCAAGTAAATATCTTCCTGCCAGTGTATTTCCCTCAATTCATTTAAGTTTTCCGTGTACTTTGCGGAAGTCAGTATTCTCTGAGTGATGGTAAGGGCTGTAGGGACATGTACAGCCCAAAGCCATGTATGAATTGGATTGCCCCATGGCACAACGGGGCAACACCCACCTTTAGCTCATGGACATTCCAACTTACAGCTCGAGTTATACTTTGAGAATTCTTAGAAATATTTTCCGGGGAGCCTAGGTGGCTCAGTTGGTTGAACATCTCACTCTTGATTTGGGCTCAGGTCATGATCTCACGGTTGTGGAATTGAGCCCCTTCACTGATCGTGGAGCTTGCTTGGGATTCTCTCTCTTCACCCTCTCTCTCTGTCCTTCTCCCACTCACATGCTCTCTCTCTTTCTCAAAATAAATACATAAACTTAAAAAAAAAAAGAAATATTTTCCAGATACAGAGCTCCACCTTAAAGGGCTCATGACTGTCCTACAAAGGCACCCACTTTCGTGACCCACTTGCTGTTCTTATCAGCGCTTTTTCATTTTAATGGAAGCCTGCCTATTCACATTTTCTCGCATGTTTTTGATGGATTTAAACTGCGGCCTGCCAATCTTTTGGGAATTCTCCCATGTGATTACAGGGGATGTAAAGTAGCAATTACAAAGGAATAAATTTGTTCCACATTAAAGATATTTTCAGCTGCTTTGGGAGATCACTTTGAAAAATTTGGAAATGTTTCCATCTTGTTGAATAAGCATTATTTACATTCTCATAGGGAGGATGTCACCAAAATTTAGTACTTGAGTATAACATAGAGTACTGTGGGTCAGAGTTGTCTCATTGGGGTAATACTTCTCAAAAGTGGCAGGCAGGAAAGCTGGACTTTGGGGTCACTTATTATTTTAAATTTTATTTTTATATTTCTAAGTTTCACCTTGAAATAATAGTATTATTTTATTACTGTTGCATAGGAATTATGCAACAGAATTTTATACATTTCAAACACTTTTGAAAGCTATTCTATCACCACTGAACATCTTTGGAGTTGTGGTCTTACATCACAACATGCTCATAAGAAATACATTGAAAGCAAAAAAAAAAAAAAGAGAGAGAGAGAGAGAGAGAGCCTCATTTTCTAAGAGGAAAGGTCATATTTGATTATGTTAGGCACTTTAGAACTAGGTCAAAGGAATGGAGAGCAGGGGTGCCACTAAATGTCATTGGGTGTCACTCAAGGTCTCCTTTTCCTATCTACATTCTAAGCCCTACTGAACTCTGCTAGCAACATTCATAGCAAAGCAATTGCTAACACCTGATCAGAATCTGCTGTAAATATCTGTAGTGCCCAAGACTGCCCACAATACACCAGCTACCACAGTCAGTGGCCACCAGAGGGGCAAAATTGTAGTTACAGATGTGAGTGTTGCAACATCTGGAGTCATGCTGCCTGAATTCAAATCCCACATCTGTCCTTTATCAGCTGTGTGACCCCTGGGCAAGTGATTTCACTTCACCACACTTTAGTTCATCTTCTGTAAGATAGGAATAATACTAGCCACTACTTCATAAGGGTTTTGGAATCATTAAACGTATTCATAGATACAAAGTATTTAACAAATAGTATGACGCATGCTCAGTAAATGCAAACTATTATTATTAGTCCAAACTCTTCTACTCTACCACCCAATTCATACTGGTTTCATTGTTATTCTAGAATGCTCCATGCTCCCATATGTTCCCCCATCCCCACCTCATGATGATCTCCTATCCCATGAATCTAAAATGGAAGAATCCCTGTGTTCTTCCATTTATAAATCCTACCCATCTTGTTACACTCACCTCCACCATAAGCTATTCCTGGGATACGTCAGGTCACAGTGATCTCCCACTATTTCTTCTCTGTCATTTATACTCTCATATTCTTTCATTGTTAATTACATACTTTAGTATACCATTCTCTATTTGTTTTCCATGTATTCATGTTATCTTCATAGTTAAACATCAGCATTAGGCACTGCCTTGACCTTCCTCATGCGCCAGAATGGTGACTAATGGTAGTTCCAAACAGGTGTTAGTTCACTCCCTTGTAAACACCCTAGGGGAGTTTTCTGGGCATTAGATGGAGGAGAAGGAGAAGGAGAAGGAGAAGGAGAAGGAGAAGGAGAAGGAGAAGGAGAAGGAGAAGGAGAAGGAGAAGGAGAAGGAGAAAAGGAGAAGGAGAAGAAGGAGAAGAAAAAGAAGAAGGAAGAGAAGGGGGAGAAGGAGCAGGGAGGGAAGGAATGGGGGTGAGGAGGAGGAGGAGGTAGAGGAGGAGGAGGGAGAGGAGAAGGAGAAGAAGGAGAAGGAGAAGAAGAAGAAGCTTTCCATTTTTCTCTTTCTTTTCATTTAATTCAATCCAAGCGTTTAGAAAACAAAATTTATAAATGCAGGAGGGGTTCTGATTATCACACACACACACACACTGCACTGAATGAAGCTCACTAACATCATATTAAAAATAAAAAGCTCTTTTGTGAATAGCATAGATAGCAGATAGTGGATAGATAGTATGCGTGATTAAGTTAAGTTACAATCAAGCTATAGTCGGTTGACCTAATCAGGGATTCTCAATCCAGGAAACTCATACCAGTCCACCAACCCAACAGAGGAGATTCTGTTATCTCTACTTCAGTCAACACCAGGAGTTTTGCTAATTAGTATAATGAATGTCCAAAATGGGTTTTCATCGGCACTAGGGTATGTTCAAGATACGCAGTTTGGCTAAATATTTCAGAAATGTTCCCACCCTTGAAAGAACAAAGTATAAGAACTACTGAAGCCGATAACCTGCACTCTGAGGGCTGGTACAGAACTGGCATTGGAAGACCTATAGTTGCATAAAGCTGCCTGCAGAAACTTCTACAGAATACTTACTTCGGAATACTGTATATCTGATTCCAGTGACTCTTGCTGGCAAGGTCACGGTTGCAGACCCTAAAAAGAATGGAGAGCTGGGACTTCATCTAACTCACAGAGCAAGCTGTATATCTGCTTTGTCCCCGCTTGCTAACAAATAGGTTCTTTAAATAATAATAGTAAAAAAAGCTCATTTGTGAGAAAGTGTCAGGAGGGAACCAGTACTTTGAACCATTTCCCTCTATATGTCGAAACTTTTGATCTATTCCCATTTAGAGTGTCCAAAACTGACAAATGAAAGAAAATAATGTGATATAAATGTGCACACACATGGACAAGGCAGGCTATGCTGGCACTTTGCTAACCAGAAGGCTGTGGAAATCAAATCAATCAATCAACTGATATTTACTGAGTGCCTGCTAGGTGCCCAGAACCGTGAAAGTACAAGATATCAGAAATTGGCATTTCAGATATCACCTAAAATAAATCTCCAATCTGGTCAGGAACAGTAGGCTAACTGAGTACTGCAGTCTACACAGTGAGATGAGGATACCTGAGGGTTGCTAGAACACTGCTATTTATTATTCCAGCTTTTCTTGAGGGGAAAAGTTAGATATCTGTCATACACGGCCTTAACAAACAGTCATGATTTATGGTCCATATATTTGCTTATAGGTCTAAGGAGAAAAGAAAAGGGGAGAACAAATGTAAGTAAGAATATAAGAAGCAACATAAATGAAGTCTCATTTTCCCGGAAATTTTGCTTTATTCACCATTACAATTTTATGCTAGATTACAAAAGTTTTGTGGTGTATGTCAGAGGTCAAGTGGCTCATATCCTAATCAACCAACAAATTCGACTGGACTCATCTCATGCTGTAGGGGACTTTAGGTCCCTCCATTCACGAGGAATTCTTAGCATGCCAGAAGTGAAACAGGTAAATTAGGGAAGTGTAAATCATGTGTAATGTGATATTCTTCTATGGATTGCAGCAGCGTGTAAGGTGAAAGGAAACAAGTCAGGCTCTTGGCAGAACTTACTTCACACTGGTTCATGGAAGACTCACTCTGGGCCAGGCTCTGCTCTAAATGCTTTGAATATATTAATCCTCACAGCTGCCCTGTGTGGTAGGTGATCAGTATTATCCCCATTTATAGGTAAGGAAATAAGCACAGCACACTTACGTGCCCCAAAACAGCAGTTAATAAGTGGCAGGAGCTGGAATTTGAAGTCAGGGAGTTTGGCTCCAGAACCCATTCTCTTAACCACAGCATCCACTCAGAGAGTATAACGAAGGTCAAAGTGTAAAAATATATATAGTAGTAGGCACTCGATACACTTAATTTCACTTTCCCTTATTTAGAAACCAATTTTATGTACTATAGGTGCTCAAAGAATAGACACTCCTCTATTAAGCAAACAGACCATTAGGTTCTAAGCCACAGCACAGGCACAGTATACCAAGGGTGTCATCAACTGTGGGCGTCAAAACTCGACAGATGTGGGTTGAGACACCTCTGTCTCTCTCTCTTTCATCACCATTAGAAGACATTCTATAGTCAGATGTGTGGGCTCTATTTTTTTCTGGCCCTATCCATTTCTTCCCACAATTCCTTCCTCCCAAACTTTCATTCTACCAGAGAGAAATTAAGATTGCCAAGAGTGTCATAAATTGCAATGCATTTCACAGCCAAGGAAGCCCACAATTGGTGAAAGCATTTAAATAATACGGCCACAAATTTATTTTTGCAAGCCAACTACAGTTATGCTTTATGGCTCTAACATTATTGGACAGTTGCATTTTAATAGATTTCATATTGATCCAGTGCAGTATCATTAGATCTATGAATAGAAACTCTCTCTAGAAAACAAATGCCACAGACAGCTAATCCATTAAATGTGGGGCTTTTCATGCCATCTTCAGGATGGCAGGCAGACTTGTTGATATGTTGTTATGGCACCATCCCGAGCAATGGCTATCACCAGGGGCCACAGCTCAGTCATGTCCCAGGACTTGTAGTTGGTCGAAAACTTGCAAGTCACCATCCTCTCGCATCTGGATTACTGCAAAAACCTTTACTTTTAACACCCTTCGATCTATTCTCATCATAGCAGACAAGAGTGGTACTTTTTTTTTTAAGTTTGTTTATTTATTTGTTGAGGGGGATGGCACAGAGAGAGGGAGAGAGAGAGAGAGAGAATCCCAAGCACGCTCCATACTGTCAGCTCAGAGCCCAACCTGGGGCTCAAACCCATGAGCCATGAGATCATGACCTGAGCAGAAATCAAGAGTTGGATGCTTAACCAACTGAGCCACCCAGGCGCCTTAAGAGTGGTCCTTTTAAAACAGAAGTCATTCCACTCACAAGTGGATACCCAAGGAAACTGAAAACATGCAACCATACAAAAACTTATACATGAATGTTCATAGCAGCATTACTCACAATGACCAAAGTGTGGAAACAACCCAAATCAATGAATAAAGAAACTATGGTATACCCATACAGTGGAATGACATTTGGCAATACAAAGGAATAAAGTACTGATATATGCTACAACATGGGTAGACCTTCAAAACCTGCAACATGGTTGCTAAATGAAAGAAGCCAGCCACAAAAGACCATGTATTGTGTGATTCCAATTATATGTGATGTCCAGAATTGGCAAATCTACTGAGACATTCAACACTAGAAGGCACCACATGGAGAAGAAAATGAACAACCCAGTTCATCACAGTCCAAATTTTCATTCATATGTCTGACATTTCACCTGTGGTGGTTGGACAAGCTGGAGAGAGGTGTGGGGCAGGCCTCTTCCCACAAAGCCTCTACATTGCATGAGCCTTGTCATCTTAAGTTGTCATCTCTTGCTTGGCAGCCAGCTTCCAAGAGGGAAGAAGACCAAGAATGTCATATCTGCTGAACTCTATTGGTTGAAGCCTGCTGGAAGGCTAGCCCATTCAAGGACAGGGAATAAAGATTCCACCTCTTGATGGGTAAAGTGGCATGAGCATACAAGGGAGGGGAGGGGTGGATGGTGGCCATTTTGGAAACAAGTTCCCAGAGCCTCACAGAGGGATTTTGAGGAACTTCAGATGTTCTCTCCCCGTGGTCTTTACTCCATTCCAAGGTAGAATGGAATTTCCCCAGAGTCAAAGATAAAATGAGTACCAGGAATAGAATGTGGCCACTGGAGTCAGGGGTGGAGACTTCAGGAATTCCCCCTCAGGGATAAAAAGGATTTTAGGTGGAATTGGATTAGAGCATAGCCCTGTTCTTGGAACTGTTGACTGTAGTGAGTGCTCTTAGAATCACTCCCTTTTTTTTCTTGCCCTCTTCTTCTAATGTGGCCCAGACAGCAGTCTTGATTCCACATCCCACTTATGAGTGCTTCTGCCTCTGTCCATCACCCCTAGATGGCCCAGTTATCCAAGAGGCTCAACCAAGGATGTCTCAGACTCAGAGCATGTTGCTCATGCCTAACTTGTGTCCAGGCTTCATGGGATAAGAACCACTGGTCTGTTCCTAAGGGTAGCAGGTACGTGAGAATAAATCAAAACCTTAATGAGTTACAAAAAAAAAAAAAAAAAGCATGCTTTGTTCTGTATTTATATTTATCAGAAATCTAGTCTTAGTGGCATGCAAACGATTATATTCAAAAATACTAAGATTCAGGTCTTGGCCACATTTACACAACTAACAACTCATGGCCCTATGAAGTTATATCAATTACACTCCCACTGCCCCAGGCTGAGATTATATTAGAGTCTTCATTAAATGGCTCTTTAAGTAAAGAGGCAATATGCTCTTTCATTAAGCTGTTAATAATCTTAGCTTGAGCAGGACTAAAGAAGTTACTCAAAGAAGCCATCAACAACACAAAAACAATCTCTCCACTTACTCTGTGGCTATTTTCCTCATCAACTCTTTCCACCTAAGATGGAGAACCACAAGTTCGCTGTGTGTAAGGCACTGTTAAAATTCTAAGGAGGTAATGGCATTTTTTCTTAATGAGGACCCTTATAAAATACTGGCAAGAGGGGAACCGCTAACTTGCCAAAAATAAAGATAAAAACACAGGAGGGATATTTCTTACAAGTGGGAACAGCCCTCAAAACAAAAATCCTCATACATAGTATCCTCAGCTAGTATTAAAAGAGGGAATCTCATTCCATTAATGAATTCTGTGCCAATAAATTCTTGAATCCATTTAACAAGAACTGAGTGTTATAAATGGGCTATGGAAAAAACATAAAAATCCCCCTCAGGGTGATTGTGGAAAAGGAAACAGTATAATATCAGTCAAGAGGAATGAAAAAGATGACAAGACAGAATAAGAGAAGAAAAGCAGCAGGTTGGAAGGGGGAGGCGAAGAAGCAGGAGTGAGTACAGGAGAAATGGAAAGGATGGTGTAAAGTAACCAGACACCATCCACTGTTTGTAGTCAAACTCGATTGTCCTTGGGGCAAAACTATTCCTACTTATTCTTCATATTGCTATATCAAAGCGCATATCAAAGAGACATCTCAAAGAAAAGGCTCCCAACAATACTGGTTATGCTGAAGCACAGACTATCAATGGGACCAGTAGCAAGAAAGCAGTCATCTTATTACCTCTTTGTTAATAGAAGCATACTGAGAGAGTCCCTCCAGTATGTGCTGGGACATGTGCTCAACATCATTTCTCTTTTCTTATCCTTTCCCTCATGTATGTATACGTATTTTTGGTGATTCCAAAAGGTTGTTGCAAAATTGCCAGTAGAGCTTGACAAAAGCTATCTTGAGAGATTGTGATTTAGTAAATATGTGGCAGTTCTAGGCACCTCTAATCCTATAGGCTCCTAAGGTTATTCTGATATATCACAAAGACCAAGAGTCATCAGCACAGAGCAAAGACATGGACAGAGATTAAGGACAGTATGTTTGAAGTCTGACTCTGAACTGATGGCTTTTAAGCAGGACCATGAGATCTTCAGTAATTCATTTAGCCATTCTGAAAAATTATAATAGTCCTTATATTTGCTTTAAAATGTGAGATATTGATATTCATACTTTAATAAGCCATAATATTTCTCATAACTTTCTATACTTGCCTCTATCTTTTTATCATTCTACTCCAATTTGCAGCACATGTCATTTGAAGTTAAAAAGACATGACCATAAAAAAAAAAAAAAAAAAAGACCACAAGAGAAAAAAAACCTACCCTTTTTTCAGAGATTTTGGCAAAGCAAAATCACAGTATAATTAATATTTTGCTATGGAGGAAACATGAAGTTCAGTTCATAAGTTAAGATATTAACTTTTCCCCATCATTATCAAGGTCAAGAGGATAGCATTAATTTATTTGAGCTGATGAGTGCCAATACCACTCCAAAGAAGAGGTATCCCACACTGTGCCACATACTGTCCCCAAGGAATATGGTAACATTGATATTGAGAGTGGTTGTGCAGAATAAACGTGATAATGAGTCAGTATAAAACATCCTGAAAAACATTCTAAAACCTAAATGGTTATCATTATTAGGTATATATGCAGCCAAATGCTCTGTTATGTTTTTTTTTTTTTAATATTCTATTAAGAGAGCCATCAGAGAATTACTCTGAAATCCTTGAGGGGAACTTTGAGAAGGATGAATAGAGGGATGCCTACAATCTTTAAGGTAACCTCCCTCAGAAAGGTGAACTATCTGGGAAATGGGTACAGTGAAACCTTCTCCGTACCAAGAACAAAAAGAGAAAAAGTGCCCAATCTCTAGGTACAGGTCTCCAGGGGCAGGAAGAAAACAATGGTTCTAGTTCTGAAAACGGACTAAACGAACTGAACAGCAAGAACCATGACCTTGGGTAGCCAAGTGAAGGGCAACTTTTTTGGAGCATGGCTCTGAGAAATTAAAGTTGTCCTCGCTCAAAAGTCAACATTGGCAGAGTGCCCTTGGCCAGTGTGGAGATGTGAATTAGCAGCATCTGTCAGAGCAGGGAGCATGATTTTGTCAACAGCCACCAAACTTGGCAGCCTCAAGCAATAGCATTAGCAAACTGAAGAGGATTCAATCTCTCTGCTCTTATAATGGAAATTGAACTGACCTTTCAGCCCCCATTTGGATCCGATAAGCCCTCAGGTTTCAAGGAAGTTTTAAGAGAGGAAGGATCCCCAAAAGGGAAGCTACTGTACTTCCTGTCAATATACAAGAAGACTCAAATCAATTTTAATTTGTGTTTAAAAGTCATAGAGGAGTTCAAACTCAGTTATATGCCCACATATATGTATTAGGGTCTCAGCAAAGGCCATTCTTCAAAAAAATTAAATTTCCCTGTTAGAAATGGTGAGCGTATCTTGGGACTGATCATCCATCTGTAGACACTAGGACTAAAACTCTTAAGGAAGAAGAGACAGAATGCCCCAAAAGGCAAAGTCCTCAACTTACTAAGGAGGAATTGAAGGGTATTTACTCTGACATAGGACCAAGTCAAGATTAAGGAGGAAGATGTACCTATGACACAGAGTAGTATCATACATTAGCCCTAAGCCCGGCTTCTTGATAACTGGTATATGTTCCTTAATAGAACATGCTTTGAAGCAAAATGAGATGCTAATCTCTCTAAAGTTGGCTGAAAGAATGGAGATTCTGTCCCGTTGCCACAGAAAGAGTGGTACTGCTGGCAGAACGTGTGGATTGGGCAGAAAAGCCACAGGAATGAACCAAGTCTCTAGAGTGTGGACTGACCAACAAAATGACAGCGTTTGTGAAATAGTAGTTAAGACATAGTGGCCATACTGGGCAGAAAACAACAATAACAAAAGCAACCTGAGCCACCTACAATCCACAGGTAAAATGGAAAAAGAAAAATCAGGATGTTTCATCCTCTAGTATATAAATAGACCCCTTAGCAGAGTCACAATGGGACACCCTTATAAGGAGATCCAAGCCCATAACAAAATCTGGGTTGAGACTAGATCTATCCACTTCATTCTTACACTAGCTTTTAATTTTTCCTTTGAAAAATAGACTAGGAAACAAAAGTTTAATAGTGTCTCTGTCATACATGGGAGCATAAAATCACTGGTGATGATGACGCCTACCAAGCTACTCTAAAGATTGACACGAATGACCCAATAAGATAGCAGCCTTCATTACCAAGAGCATACCTTCACAGTATTAGGTAGCCAGACTGACACAAACTAATGCTTGCTAAATGTGACGTATCAACTAACAATGGGCCATCAAGTCTCTATGGATCACACGCTAACCAACATGGGAAGCAGAAGAGAAGTACAGGAGTGTCTAGTCACAATTACGAGAAAGGCGTGAGAGTTCTGGTGCTGGACTGGGACACATATTAGAGATTTTTTATTCAAGTGAAGTCAGTTTTGATTTGCTGGGAACAACTATGTACCAAGTACTTCCACAGCAGGCACAGACAAGGAAGGAAGAAAAGATGAGAACATGACTTGCGTGAACATTGAATGCCAAGCCAATTACTGAGCAGCAGTCAGAATGAGGCATGACTCTAAAAAAATTTAAGATTTGTATTTGTTTATATTGATTACCTGGCAAAGGAGAATAGTTGAGGAAGTACGTGGAAGGATTTATTAATAAACATTAGTTAGGAGTCATACTGTACAATGGATTAATTCCCTGGGTGGGAAACAATAAGCAAGCAATAACAAAGTTGCCCAGGAGATCCTTGAGACACACTTCTGAGCAAGAGTGGCTGGAATTGAGAGATCTGGAAACGAGGGCAAGATGAGCACAGGTATCATGACCATGGTCTCATTGAAGGGTTTAGCACATCACTGAGACTGGAAGAGGCTATGTGTTTACAAACTGGCTAGTAGGAAATATTGCTAACAGCTAGGGTATAACTCACCACTGTAACTGGCCCAATGGGGCCCAGAGGCCTATTAGTATGCAAGCTGAGGATGCAGGCAGGTGATCGCAGATTATCCAGTTATGAAAGGTGACACATTCAGGGGCAGACAACTGGGAACCCCCATCTTGCCGTGCTCCTGTCAAAGTCTCATAACCATACATCTGCACTGTTCTGGGTATTTCATGCCCATTAATATTATAATTGCGAAGTTACTAATAACCATGTAACAGGAAAATCTCCTTCCTCCCTTTGAAAACAAAATATCTCTCCACTTTTCCTGCTCTTCTTTAATGGTGGTACGAAATGTGTCCCTGAGTCCCTCCAACCTACCACAGAACACTAAAACAATAACCATGAGGATAAATACCAGATGGCAAGCTTATGGTGCTAGGAATAACTTTCAGCAATGGTCACTTTTTTTTTTTTTTTTTTTTTTAGCTTTCAAAATGCATTTAGTTAGCAAAAATAATGGGATAATTTGGGGCGCCTGGGTGGCGCAGTCGGTTAAGCGTCCGACTTCAGCCAGGTCACGATCTCACGGTCCGTGAGTTCGAGCCCCGCGTCGGGCTCTGGGCTGATGGCTCAGAGCCTGGAGCCTGTTTCCGATTCTGTGTCTCCCTCTCTCTCTGCCCCTCCCCCGTTCATGCTCTGTCTCTCTCTGTCCCAAAAATAAATAAACGTTGAAAAAAAAAATAATGGGATAATTCACTCAAATAAATGGAATCTATTTGAACTGGATTAGCTAAAGTATAATATTCAGATTAACATGGGTCTTCTTCAGAACTGGTCCAAGAAGATAAATTATGTTAAAAACTAACTTATACCCTACGGTAACCCCAGACTGAGTATCAAGGAAGTCATTGTGATAAGTGTTCAGAATAGCTCGCAAGCAGTCATAAGCCACACACTCATGTCCTAAATACACAATAGCAGCAAGTGTCCTTTGCACTGTAGATGGCTCACCCAGGCTGTCCAGATGGACCCAGTATTGATCGCTAAGACAACATATAGCACAATATGACTGAAGATTTGCAGCAGGTTAGCCTGTGTTAACACAATAGTGGAAACAGAGTGGGGGTTAGCTATGAGTTTGCTTACTACCCAATGAATGCTGTGGAAAATCCTGTATTTAATAGATTACCACTCTGTAGACATTTTAGGGAGTTCTATTTATAGATCAGATGATACAGTGGAGCCAATAAAATATGTCTCTCAAGTGATATCATAGCCATGAAATGCAGTTGTGTGGTACTTAGGAAGACAGGGTCTATAATCATGTCATTTAAATATCCTCGGCATTCCAGAACCGTAATATGTACACATATTAATATTTTAAATGCATTCTTAGTCTGGTCAATGCAAAACAGTCATCTCATAAATCTTTCAGCACTGCAATACTGTTTTCATTTTATTCATTTTATTATCCCTAAAATTCTGCCTTGCACATTTATTTCTATTTACGACCCTTAAAAATACATTGAAAATATCTGTGTATGGCTGAACTCCTTGGGACAGTTCAGACTTCAGTTCACTCTCTGAGGTTCAGATTAGGGTGCACATGTTGTCCTTTCTTCTCCTACCATGAAAACACATGTCAGATGCCCTTATTCTGATGCACACCACAAACACCGAATAGTTCTAGAATTAATATTCTGGGGCTGAGCTAATTATGTATGTTTTCCTATTGCATTAAGTTCAGCTACTGCCAAATCCAAGTATGTTTCAACGAATCTAACTCCAGAATTGGTACCATTGATTATAATTATTGCCTCTGTAACTGAAAGACCTAATCCTCAGAAATGTAACACACTTGTCCTTATTTAATGCATTTCCAGGTTTCTTTAATATGCAAAGAAAGACTCAGAGTTGAGTATGAGTGGAAAGGCTAAATGGAGCTAACTCGTTCTACATAAGAAAACATAGTGAAATTTATATTTATACATACGAAGGAAGGAACAGAAGTAAGAAGAAGAGAGAAAAAAAGACTGAGCTACACGGAGGAGGATATTTTAAGAGTATTATTATCTGATACGCTATGATATAAATGTACTCTTTCCCCTATATCAACAAAATCTGTTCAAACAGACAAGAAGTACACACATGTGATTTAAACAAGTTAATATCAGGGCATGCTATTTGAGAAACTCTTAAAGAATATTAGGTCTTACTATGATCCATACCATTATTTACCATTTATAATGTTGACTAACGATAGAGACTCATGGTATTACAACACCCATAAGCAGTGCTATTAAAATGATGGGTGTTTTTAGAAAACATGCAAAGATATTTTAAAAAAAAAAAAAGAATTTCACCAGGAACTACGATGAACTAGTTACTATAATTAAGAATAAAATTTAATTCTAAGTTTCTTAGTTGGGAGTCAAAAATAGAAGCAGATTTTCTTTTATTTTCCTAATTTGAGAAAAACTGTATGTTTGTACATATACAGGCAAAAAAATTCCTGGCACAAAATCTTGTAAGTTTATTATGTGTCTTGATGAATTAAGAGCCATCAAATAACATGAAGAGCTATTTACTAACTGTAGTTTGTTCTGTAAGTAGTCATTTTGCTATAAAAAGCCTGGTTAAAAGCTGAAGATATAACATTAAATCATAGCTTCAAAGGCAGTTCTTTGGGGGAAGAAAGCTAATAGAGGCTAGAAATGCTATTTCCTCTTACTTCAATAATATAAAGATAGATCTTAGAGAACCTAACGGTATGGCTTGGTTCGCATGCCCATTGTAGTATCATTTATTATTTCTCATGACTCTTTCTGAATATCATCACACATTGCCAGCCGGCCTCTTCAGTATATAAGGCACACATACGTCAAAGAGCAAGCATGCTGTCTTAGACATAGAGTTCCATTAGGCATACATTCTTGAAATTTTTTAAATCTATTTTCCTCACGAAGGTAAAAGGAATGATTTTTAAGGATTCCAAAAATTTGGGGTAGGTGTTATGAAATGTATTCACCTACACCAAAAGTAAAATTGGTGTAGAAGCATTCAATGTGGCCAAGAATATTATTTTAATTGAATGCATGTTCCACTTAAAAAAAAAAAAAACACTACCGTACAGCCAG
The DNA here is from genome assembly GCF_016509475.1 of Prionailurus bengalensis. Classification (NCBI taxonomy): domain Eukaryota; kingdom Metazoa; phylum Chordata; class Mammalia; order Carnivora; family Felidae; genus Prionailurus; species Prionailurus bengalensis. The sequence continues at coordinate 68,563,136 of NC_057343.1, read as the reverse complement.
TACTGATTATTTACAACATAAAAGATGATTTGATTGACAAAAGGCTTCATGGTCATGTCCTTATTCACCAAACGCATTTTCCTGATCTTTGTTAAGTATCCAACTACTTGATGGCAATGAAGCTAGTGGAAAAAAAGGAAGCTCAGCTTTGAAAACATAAGGCAGCATTGCCAATGGACATCAAATCAGAAGTTATGACAGGAGTCAACAGGGAATGACGAATCAATTTACAGTCTGATTTTAGGAACCCATCCCTCTTACTAAAACGCCTTGATATACAAATACCAACACATGATCTAAATAACAACGTACAGCATGTATCATCAATAATTTAAAGATTTCATCTCGGAGGCATCCTAAGAGATATCAGTTTTCAAGTTTAGGAGCACATTCTCAGCATATTAAAGGACAACAGTGGAACAGAGAAGTGATGTTTCTTACTAAATATAACTGAAGCACAAAAGAAAAATATAAGCAGTAAAATGATCGTTTCTTACCTGTCATTGGAGAGAAGGAGCCAAGTTCACAGGGTTCATACACATCCAAAGGAGGAAGCCGGAGGGGGGCGGTGGGGGGGGGGGGGGGGAGAGAAAAAAATGACACAAAGGATCATTTTGGGTAAAACTAAAGTAGAGGTGACAATAAAAATGAAACATTTTGCAAAGAAAACCACTCTCTTCCCATACAGGAAGCATCTGATTATGTGGATTTATTCAGTTTTTTTTTTTTTTCTCCTGCCAAGTAAACTCGAGTTAATTTGCTTATAATGTTGTGGATCTCTCATACTAGACATTGTTAGGTTGTACAGCTGCTTCTATTCACAATGATAGATGTATAAAACCAGTCTCCCATTTTAAACATCATTCAACATAGAAAACATTGAACATGTCTCATGGTATCAATGGGCTCACACTCAGCTGCAGAAACTCTGCAGTAGTGTTCAAAATCACCTTGAAAAAGGGATTATAAGCCAAATGTGAATAGTCTGAATGTGATTTGCGATCTAATTATTTGCTCTGCTTTTAAAAAACGTTGACTGTATCTCTAAAATACAGGAGCCAGTGCTGGGAACTAGGACACATAGACGCCAACCTCAGCCCCTGTCCTTTAATACCTACTATTCTACATGAATGTGGTTTTCATATGATTTAAATAGGTGTAACGAGATCATCCATGAATTCTGAATCTGAGATCACCAGAAGATTCTCTGACACCAGCTTCACCAGGAAGTGTAGTCCCTGTTAAAAGTCAATTTTTTTTTTTTACTTTGCAGGGATATCATATTTAGAAATGAAATTTCAGGGGCGCCTGGGTGGCGCAGTCGGTTAAGCGTCAGACTTCAGCCAGGTCACGATCTCGCGGTCCGTGAGTTCGAGCCCCGCGTCGGGCTCTGGGCTGATGGCTCGGAGCCTGGAGCCTGTTTCCGATTCTGTGTCTCCCTCTCTCTCTGCCCCTCCCCCGTTCATGCTCTGTCTCTCTCTGTCCCAAAAATAAATAAACGTTGAAAAAAAAATTAAAAAAAAAAAAAGAAATGAAATTTCAGCATACAGTATTTTCTGAAGTTATTTATCAGTCACCTATTAGGCTTCTGAGGCAATGGCTTACAACCCCAACCCAACATCAAATCACCATGTGCTCTAGGAAACCTCAAATATACCCATGCTATTGTACCTTTCTAAGTAACATTGCTCTATTAGAGTTTTCCTTTTTTCCCTCATTTCTTAACCATTTTATGGTTAAGGGAGGCAGACAGGAAAACACACACAAAAGAAGTCAGATCTCCCTTTAAGAACAAGCAAAACAAAACTCCAATACCCATGTACTTGAGATACTTCACAACAAACTGATCATAACTGAACAGGGTCTAACCTTATCCACCTTATCCTTATTCACCTTATATGGATCCTTTCCAGATAATGCCTCACCTCTTACAGTTCCCAGTGACCCTGTCCCTTCATCCAACTTTTACCAGATTTTGCATTCTCTAAACTGAAAATTCTGCCTTTTTGTAAAGTTTGACCCAATGGCATTGTTGCTACTGAATACCAGTCATCCCACTTTACTGCCTTTGTAGGTGAGGATGTCACAGATCAGTTGGAGATTTGCCAGCCACTGATATTAGTCATTCTATGACTCTGATCTATTCAAGGCTTCCTACTGTATAGAAAATTAACAATGAGGTACACAGATTTCTAAAAATAATTTGAGAGCTCTAATGAATCTCAGACTGTATGAACCAGGTCAAAACAACTCCATATGTGTTCATAACACTAATGTTTATTCTTTTGTTCATCTCTCTCTCTCTCTCTCTCTCTCTCTAGCCATTTACTCAGAAGCAATTTAATGTGCACCCAATATTGTTCCAGGCACTGTGTTAAATACTAATGTGGAAAAGATACAAAACAAAAAATATTCTTCTCTTAAGGATGCCCATCTCCTGAGTGAGACAAATAGCCCACAAAGATATACAATGATATAATATGAGTGATAGAAGAGTCAGCCAAAGAACCATATACTCCAAATTTCTCAAACTGAGTATCTTTCCTAATTCTTAGAATATATGTTATCCCTTCTTCACTTTGAAGCTAAATGCCTCTTTTAAAAGTAAAAAATCTGATTATGTCCCAATCCTTACTAAAAATATTATAGCCATTTCACATGACCTTGCATGGATAATCTACATGGCCTCAGGAGTCTTGGCTTTGTCCATCTCTCCCACCTCATCCCAAACTACTGCTCCCTTGATCTCTGAGCTCCAAACACACTGTTCTCCTTTCAGTTCCTCAGAGATGCCAGGCTCTTTCCACCACTGGACCTTTGCACTTCCTGTTCCCTTTTTGTGGAATACTCTCCTTATAAGCTCCATCCTTCATCCGACTAATCCCTATTCACCTTTCACATCTCCAGGATCATTTCCCTGACTGCCATGCCCTCAAAGTCTGATCATTTTCCAGTGTTAAATGCATCCATCATACCATATTCCTTTCCTTCAGAAGTTAGATCTCAGTTTGCTTTTATAATTTCATTAGTATGATGTCTCATTAACAACTGTCTGTGCCATGAAGATGGAACATCTACTTTTGCTTACGAATGGTATCTTCTGTAGCTAGCATCTGGCATAGTGTAAATGCTCGATAGACACTGCTTATATCAAATCTGTTGATGGAATAAGAACCTCTTTTAGTGTACATGGCATGCGAAAAGTAACACTAGGGAAGAACATCCGTTGGGAGACATCAGAGAGGCCAGAAAAAGGTAATGAGTATTAAAGGCATGGGCATGTTTTCTCTATTTAACAAATTTTCCTAGGATCTCCTTTGAACATAATGATATTAACAACTAAAAGGAACATATCCACGCAGATTAATCTCTCTGTTTAGTTTTATACTTTCTTATACATTTCTATTTTACCTATTTCCTTATATTTAATGTTTGATTGAACTTGAAGTGGGGAAAGACCACTGCTGTATGGGATTGAAGAAAAGTCATTTTGAAAGCTGCTCAGGATCGAGACAGATTAAGCTGCCTAGGCCCAGGAAATGACCTTAATCAAGTCATTTCATTGTTATGGGCTTCTAAAAGCACCGCAGGGGAGACCAAATAAAAAGTTAGTCCCCATAGGACAGACAGTGCTATATCCAAGCTGAGCTTTATGGAAAATACAAGGGTAGGAATGTGAATCCTAAGATATTGAAAAATATTGTCATATGAGCAGAAAATACATTCTGTTTGGTTTCAGGGAGCCAGATTGGAAAGCTAATGATCTCAGTCTCATAACCAGCCTCCCCATCAGTCTCCTCTGGGAGATATGGCAAAGAAAGAGATAGACCAAATAATGAACCTGCATTTGCCCCAGGAGAAAGGACCCTGAAGATCGGTGTTATAGGTTACTGGTAAATATTATTGCCGGTGTAGAAACAGATAATTCTCTGGGTTATTTTGAATAGTAGTATTTATAAAGTACCCCAGTATAGGAGAGGCGCTGTGAATAATATACTTGAGGACAAGACGGGAGGAAGAGAAAAGAGCATTTTGCTGAAACTTTCAGCAGTAGTAACAGATTCTTTCCCATTTGTATTCTTTTATTTTGGGGGTTGATGAAACACAGAGGGTGGAGATCTAAGAGCAAGGAGTGGCATGTAGTGAAGAAGAGAGAGGCGAGTAGGACTCAGAGAGAACAAAGAGGGGAAGACAAAGACAAAGATAATCCAGGTGAGAATACGGCCAGACAAAGAGAACTTTGAAAACTGATTTGTTTCTCTTTAGAGCTCATCATAAGCTGTTTTCCAGTGTCCAAAGCACATTGCACACGTGACTTACATCAAGCCTATGAGACAGACGGAGCAGAGATCACCACCCACGTTCTTGATCACCTGAGGCTCAGAGACAATGCAAAATGCCAGACCCAGTGAGCAGAGGAGCAGAGTGGATGGGTAGGATGACTCTGACAGCAGCACGCATGTGGGGAGGGCAACAAGGCGCACCATGTCGTGAGGTTGGTAGAGCGTGAGCCCATGGAAGTGCTGGTACCATTGCCAGCCTGGGAGACAGGCAGAGCTGCTTCCAGAAAAGTAGAAATCCGGTTAAGTCCTGTTTTTCTACTCTCCATGCATTCTACAAAGGTTTCCTGCGGCCCAGTCTGGGGCCGCTCTAGAGAAAAGCGGGCACTGCACCTTTCTCCAAAAACCCACCACTTCCCTCTGCTTACACAGGAAGAAAAGTAAGAAGCACAGTTTTTGTTGTGACTGTTTTTTGTAATCAACGAGCGCAGTTTTTAAATTTTCCACTTTACATCATAAGCTTTTCTCAACGGCCTCGACACAAATTCTAAATCATGTGCTCCTGGGTTTCAGAAAGTTCATCTGAGTTTGACTTGACTGCATCTAAAGCATAAGCCAAAGATGTCCACGATATACTTGGTCGTTGATTAGTCAGATCCTGAAATGTATTATACTGAGAAAATAAAGACGTTCTCATTCCCGATTAAAACCCTAAATCCAATGTTACAAAATAGAAAACAAGGGTTTTTAGATAGAGCAGATATTTTTGTGATTAATCAATCTGATTTATGGTTAGGAATGAATCTAAACAAAAAGTGTCCAAATCACTTAGTTTCTCTTCAGCACACTGCCATTTTTAAGTGCATGTACACATTTCATAAGCATCTGGTGCTGTGGGCTCCTGAGTACACTAAGGCCACACTCAGATGAGCCTACAACCTGGGTCAGTCCACACAAGGACTGAGGACGGCAAGTGAGTCACCTCCCAGTATTGCACAAAACTCCCCCATAAACCATTTAGAAAGGGACACTGATGCCAGGATGGCAGAAGGTGGGCAGGAATAGGAGTGGGGAGTAGTGAGATGGAGAAGGAAAGACCCAGAAGCCTAGAGGACCTCGTGATATGCAAACAGACACCCTAATAAACATCAACTGCCTTCAGGACAAAGCAGTCAAATCTGTAAAAGCCACCGAGACCCGCATGCCCTTTCCCATCTCATGAATCAGCCCAACACTTGGAAAGTTAATCCTCTGCTGCCACACACAGTAGACTCTCTTCTCTCCACACACATGTACCTACGTCCTTATAATTCTTCAAGTGCAGAACTTACTAGTCCTTGTGGTAGACAATGCTGTGCATTCCTGCCATTTGGGGGATGGGGGCATGTGACTCATTCTAGCCAATGAGATGGAAGCAAAAGAAAGTGGGTCACTTCTGGGCTAAGGCAGTGAAAAGCTCACCACACTCCAAGTCTTCCTCGCCCCCATCAAGGTGATGGCAGAGGAGTTCTAGTGTCAAGACAGAGCTAACACAGGTTGAAGCCACTAGTCACTGGGCATGCAGGACAATTGCCTAAAAGAGTTGCCTGGACCTACGTGGACTCTGCATTAGAGAAAAACAAGTTTTTGTTATACTCCAGAGATCTAGGTGCTGTTTTTTAGGGCAATGTAACTTGGTTTAATCTGACTCAGTCTCATTGTCCATATTACTAATCACCAAGTTCTCTTACTTCCATTTCTCAAATCCCCTGAAATCTAACCACTGTGACTACCTTAAATCAGGTTATCATCCCTCTTGCCTGTGTCAGTGGAATAAGTCTTCCTGCTTCTGGTCTTGAAGCAGAATGGGCGGGCCCAACCCATCTCTTACGTACCTAGAGTCATCATTCTAAAGTGCAAATTGAACCTTTTGTTCCTCTACCTAAAACCATTCAATGGTTCCCAGTTGCTCTGAGGATAAAACACAAACTCCTTCCCATAGTATTCAAGGCCCTCTGGTTACCTCTTCAGCCTCATCTCTTGACATCCCACTCTCCATGCTTCAGTCCTATAAATATCTGATGTCCTTTGAATTACCATGGAGCAGACTCATTAGTCCTTCTTCTTAGAACACTGTTGTCCACCTCACTCAACTTTCTCTAGACTAATTTCTCAGGAACTGTTTAGGCAACACCTACTCTTCTGATTTCTTAAGGCTGAACTGAGTATTCCAGAGTCAACCTCTGTTCACCCAGGTCACTTCTTTGGGATAAACAATCGCCTGTCTCCTTGACACTCCTCTGCTAGAGTGAGAGGTCCCTGAAAGGCCTAGAACACAATAGACCTTTAACAAGTATTTGCCAAATGAAAAATGAATAACTGAATGCTTAAATCCGAGGCTCCCACCCCCACCCCGCTCCCCGCTTCCCTTCTCCACAATTATTCCCTTCTCTGTTAGCTTGGGCATAGAACAAAAAGGAAAGAGAAAGGACTCAAAGTCTGACCAAGCTGGCTTTAAATTATTTCCCCAAAACCAAGAGCACACTGCATACACTGTCTGTTAGCCAACTTGACAATAAATTATATTAAAAAATAATAATAATAAATTCTTCCTCTATCACTTGAAAACTGTGTGACCCCAGGCGAAAAACCTAATCTTTCTCAGCCCCCAAATCTCCATTTGTGAAACTCCATTACTCCATTACTCCAATGCAGTAATCACATCTCCATTAGGGAGTTGTAAACAATGGACTTGTGAACATAAAACAGCCCTGGAATGAGAGGCACAAAGCAAATGCGAAGTATAAATGCTAGGTATAATATTATTCCTGTTGTTATTATTATTATTGATCAGATAAAAACTAGTCTGATGGCAGCAATGGAAATGCACTTGAAAGTGAGATCAGCTTCCATTTCAAGCAGGAGCAAAGAGGAAAGAATTAGGCTAGAAATGAGTACGGGGAACTAGGCGGGCGATAATGGACTTCTACTCAACTCCCCTGCTGGCTTCCTCTGTCTTTCTCATCCTTTATGTTTTTCATAAATGCATTATTGTTTAAGCTACTCCCAATGTTCCTTCCTTTTTTGCCTCTTAAGACCCCAGTCATTCCTCCCCATGCTTTCCACGTCCCCTCCCCTTCTCCTGTCATCCTTGAAACTCCTCTCTGCACATGTCCCTTTTTATATTCCTGGCCAAGAAGAAGCAGGCTGTTAATGAACACAAATAAGACAGAGCAATCCATCCTCACTTGAAATACTAAGTCTTAATTCCAGGTCTTCCAACGTCCACATCAGTCATTCATTCGCCACACATTGATTGAGTGCCCACTGATCGAGGCCTGGGGCGCTGAACTAGGTGCAATTTTTCTCTCTAAACAAGAATTAATTAGTTACAAACTACCAGGCACACCTATTAGAATAAAATTTCTTGGAGGAAAAAGCAGTCTCTTCCATACTCAGGCCGTCTCAGTACGCAGGCACAGAGAGGGGGGTTTTATTTTGCTGCTGTTGTTGCCGTTAATAAATCATGTAGCAAATTGGTAGCATAGAATTTGGTTTTCGGCGTATATGAGACTTGCATTTTAGTCATGAAAATTAGCCACTCTTTTGATTGAACCAGACCAGATGTAAGGGCATGCATGCATAAACGGGAGCTCTGCTGCTCTAAGAAGCTGACCCTATCAATACATAAATGCATTTATCTTTTTAACCTAAAAATCTCACAAGTGTCAATGTAGCATACAGTATGGTCGCATATTAAAGGACATGGTAATTTCTTGACTTTCTGTTTTGTGTAACGTGAGATTCTTGTTGCTACAGAAATCTGATGACCAAAATGAAAACTCGGTTTATATCTCTATCATATTCCTCTATCTCTCCCCCACCTCCCCCAGCCTTCTGTATAAACTAGATGAGGCAACAGTATCATGGACACTATTGCTGGTCAAGAATTCCAAAGAATAACCTTCCCATAGGTCTAGGTAGAGTGTGGTACATGAGGGAGACTTGGCCTCTATTAAACTCTGGATCTTCTTGAGGGAAATAGAAAGAAATGTTACATGACCAATGTTTTACTAAAGGTTGATTTAAACACACACACACACACACACACACACACACAGTTACTAACCTTCCTCATGTAACTCATGTCCAATATTAAACAACCCAACAACCCAATTTCAGGAAATTCCTCCTTATAACTTAGTCCAACCCTCGGTATGTGCAAAATTCTCTGAATTATTTAGGGGAACTCAAGGACACTATCAAATTAAGGTGTTGTCCTTGTAAGCTTCATTTCACTATCCTTTGATATGAACTCTTCCTCAGAGATTGGTTTCCCCTCATTAACAGCATGAATATATTTCCCTTTCTGATGATTAAAGTATGGTCCAAGATACTACACCACAAATATATCCCATCCCAGTGAGCCACATTTGGCAACATTCATAAGATCTAATGTCACCACAGGTGCTAAACAGTCTCAAGGAATGATTCACATCCTAGTCCCCTGTCTCCTTGGTCAACCCATCATTGGATCTGTCTAGGGATCCTGAGTAAGCTATAGAGGAAATTAACCTAATTATCTGTGTTCTTAGAGTGTTAAGGCTCCAGCAAAGATGAAAATAGCCTCTCTTTCTCATGTCTGTGTCAGATTTATTCCTTAAATTTAAGAGCTTTCACCAGCTATGAAGAAGCACATTCCATTCCCTTCAACAAAAGGATAGCTACCTCTTCTTTTCAGATGGTGTTTGTTTTCTTCAAATAAAAATCTACCACTAGCCAAGGTCACTGTGCACCTCAGCAAGTGAGGTTATGTTTTATTTCATGGTTCTTCCTGCATTTCCTCCTTTTGGCCATTCATGGATGAAGATTTTTAAATGTAGGTAAGCTAATTACCCTAAGTTTCATCTCAACTCTGAATTCCTCATTTTGGAATAGACCACAGATGTCTTTGTGTCTTAACAGGTTTACCAAGGGATAAAGTTACAATGATTTCATCTGATTTTCTTTTTTTCTGCAACCATTGTTGGATGAGTAAAGTCCCTAATTAAACAGTTCATACCATTAGCAAAACACATTTAGAACAGTCCCGGACTTCATTTTCTCTTTGTAAAACTGGTTGATGGGTAACACTGCTGTTTTCTCAGGGCCGTATTGTAACCACATAGCTTCTGCCAACATGGACCTTAACAGACTGCTGATGGTCAAAGAGCAAGCAGAGGTTTCCAGGGAAATAAAAGAAAACTTGCAACAACCAGCTTAAGGAACACACTGCATATTTATTATCAAGCAACTAAACTATTATGTTTGTATTAGTGCCCAAGGCTGTAAGGAAAACGTGCATTCATGGAACCTATTTTAATAACCACTATCCACCGCCTGTCATCCCTGTTTCGTGTGCCCAGAGCTACATAAGCACTTACTGTCCTGTTAAAAGGCATTGCTTGGATGAGAGAGTAGGCTTTTAAGTAACTGCCCACCTTTCTGGTCAAAAAAGTAGAAGCCTGAAGAGTAAGGAGAGCCCAGAGAAATGAATATATTGTAATCCCAAGAATGTTCAGGACACTTTGGTGTTAACTATGGGAGCAGGAATTTCCAAATGCAAACTATAAGTTAAAATGTCTATTTAGGAACAAAACTATAGCCTCACTGGTGAGAAGAGAGTTGCAATTTAGCCTTGAACCTTGGTTTTTCTACTTGAGGAGATTCCTATAACTGTCAACTTCTTCCCTACAAGGTAATATGTTTCAGTAGCCAATCGAAGACAAAATGTTTAGGGTTTTGAGCTCTCATCCAAGCATTGTATTTAGCATCTATCTGATGTTACATAATTTTTTAAAAATATTCTGTGTCTGAGTTTCACACCTGAAAGTTAAAAAATATGAAGAGCCATCCACTGCTTATTTGAAAGGAATAACTAAAACAAGTTCTAGCTAGAGATAATAATTGTTGCAGGTTACTATAAGTTTCTTTTGATCTTTTTCTCATTAATTTCAACAGACTTCACTGGTGCAAACACTCTGGAGAGGTCATGATTTCTGGGTTTCTGATTTTTCTCCAGGATAGCCAAATTATTCTTCCACCTAGGGTGGTAACCAAAAACACGATTAACTTACTAATTACACTAAACTTGCATCACTGTAAACCAAATGCCATTCTTCTTCTCTGCATTCACATAGAACCATCAATATAGTAACTGTGTTTGGCCAAAGATACCTCTGAAATCCTATCATTAGGCCCACACAGATTTAGTACCACTCACTTCCCAGGGCACTACATGTGCTCTTTATCTACAGCATCTGTCACTGATCCTCTTGCCCTTTCAATATTTTCTATCCATTTGGACACAATCACTGCAGTTGTTAAGCTAACCTACTCAACCCTAATACCCCCAGCCCCGCCATCCGCCCCCTGCAACCGACACTCTCTCTAACATTAGGAGCAAGCATCACATTCTCCAAGCTTCGGTTTCATCTCCCCGAGCTCTTCTGCAAACCTACCCATCGCCATCACTAACGGCCTTCCGTGATTCAAGGAACTGTCACTCTCAGCTCCCCACTTGATGCAGAGCACTGACATTAAGATGTGCCCACCAGGGAAAAAATACTGAAGGAGGGGTGTACATAAAATGAAAAGGATTCATTGACCAGCAAAAATCAATGAAGCAAAAATGGACCATTTTCCTCTCATTGATTTTCACTGCCCATTGTATGTTGACAGCCATTTCTGCAACTTTTCCCTCCTTTGTAGTTCTCAGGGAGGCCATGCAACGACATGGGATGCTCACAACACTTGGCCAGGCCCTTTCCATTCCACTGGGTTAGAGCAGCATACCAGAAAGAAATGCACATTGAGGAAACAATGAGATTCTTTCTTAGTAAACTGCAGCCAACACGTTTGTGAGCAAGCTGTCCTCGCTGGACTCTGAAGAAATCACACCATGGCCCTCACTCAATGGCCTCTTGACTTCATCTGGCCACATTCTCAGATCTGCTGTCCTGTGGGAACCACGACCTACCCTCTTCCGGATTCAACCTCCCAGTATTCTAAAGAAATGGCCATTTTACACAGAGTGCCATCCATCATCTGCAAACGCTGGGAAGTTTAAGTCCCTGCCAAGAGCAGGGGCAGATATTCTGAGTAATTGGATGCTGCCTCTGTAACCTAACTGCTGCTGAGCAGCTGGAGACAAGAGGTGAGGTGACGAGGAACCTTCCCGGAAGAGGCTGCAATGCCAGACACTTCAAATTCCATCTCCGAGGCAATCAGGTGTGTGTCAAACTCCCTACCTATTTTTAAACAGCACACGCATTCTAAAACAAGTCAGCATATACTTTTTAAGAAGTTATTTACCATGATGTGTCATGCAGTCACTTAGGTCCTAGAGAAGCTCAGATAAAGATAAACTCTTCTGAATACATGCCTAGAATATGGGGGAACTCAGCCTGGGTTACACTCACTGCCCTTTGTTTTACCAAGAAGAAAATGCCTAACTAAAAACCAAGTCCTTCTTTCCTTAATTAGCATTCTAGCAGGGCTACGCAAACCTGTGCATTTAACTATGCATCAGTCAATAGCAGGGCAAGAGTGCGCCTGTGTAATTAAACATGCCCATATTCATGCACACACTGCTAAGCAAGGTAGAAGCCACAAAATATTCACAGACAAGTAGGAAGGGCACAAACTTGGCTTTGGAAAGGGACTTAGGATTTAAGCGTGTGCTTACAGTACTAATTCTTTAGATGTGGTCCATGAAAGAACGTTGCCTAGAAAACAGAGCTAACGATGTATCGGTTAAGGTCTAGCATCTCTTAATTACATTCCTAGCATATGCTTACTAGATGAACCCAGTGAATGAACTGTCCCACAAGTACCACGACCTTTCCTTGCTTCCTTCTTTCCTCCCTCCCTCCTTTCCTTCCACCCTCTCACCTTGTTATTCTTCTCCTTTCCTTTTACAAACATTGATTGAATGCCCATAAGTGTCAGGCACTGCACTAGTTCCCGGGGATGCAAGTCGACTAAAGTTTTCCCATAGCCCTTGAGTAACTGCCTCAAGCCCTTTCGACTTGGTCTAAAGGAACAGATAGTTAAGGCAATGATAAGGCACCCAGGGTTAAGTGCAATGATAAAGGTAAACCCGAGGTGCTAAGAATCACAGAGGAGGGGCATCAATCCATGTTTAATGGAATCATGGAGGGCTTACAGGGAAGAAGTCTTTTCTTGACCTTAGTTTTCGAGGTTAAATAGGAGTTAGCTAGACAAAGAATGGAAGGAAAGTCCAAAAGAGTAGCATGCAATGAGAGGCATGATACAACATGATAGGTTGAACAAATTGGAGGGCAAAGGAAAGAGAAATGAGGCTCCAGACATCAGCCAGAGGCAGTTACAGACTCAGCACACCTGGCTAAGGAATTTGAACTCCACCTTAAAAATTAAAATTTCATTGAAATCATTTAGGCAATTTAGAATTGTGGTAGTTCAGTTTGCCCTGTGTCTGGCTTGCTTGTTTGCTTTATTTATTTATTTATTTATTTATTTATTTATTTATTTATTGTTTTAGAGAGAGTGGGGAGAGGAGGAGAAAGAACCTCGGCGCCAAGCCTGACACAGGGCTTGATCCCACAACCCTGGGATCATGACCTGAGCTGAAATCAGGAGTCAGACAACTGACTGAGCCACCCAAGTGCCCCTCTCTGGCTTTAAACAATAGGACAACTTCCCCTTCCAAGCCCAGGCCTGCTGAAGCATCCCATATCTGCTCAGGATTCTGCCTTGGGCGAGCAAGCTCTGGGTAGCCTGTGTCTTCTCAACCCAGTTCCTGAAAGGAGCAGACCCAAATCTGACTGCACCAAATCCAACCAAGCTTGGCCAAAATCAGGCAGACCTCAGCTCCTACAGACCCATGAGCAAGAAAAATAAATTCATGTTGTGAGCCCTGAGACTTGGACCATTGTTTATTACTCTACCTTGTTGAAGCAATACATTATTTATTACTCTGACTGACTGAAGTACTGAGAAGTACTCATTCTCCCTACTTTTTTTTTTTTTTTGGTGGGAAATATTTGTGTTTGGGAAGTCTAGATTGCTTAAAAAATGAGAGAAGGGGTGCTTGGGTGGCTCAGGCAGTTAAGCGTCCAGCTCTTGATTTTGGCTCAGGTCATGATCTCACAGTCATGGGATCGAGCCCCATATCAGGATCTGAACTGACAGTATGGATCCTGCTTGGGATTCTCTCTCTCTCTCTGCACCCACACCCACCCCCTGCCCCCCGCACTCTCTCTCTCAAAATAAATAAATAAACTTTTTTTTTTTGAAAAAAGAAATGAGAGAATGCTGGGAGGTAGATGTTCAATCATTCACCACATTTTTAAGTGAACAATGAAAGAGACCTATGCTGGAGCACCTGGCTGGCTCCTGTCCCCTCCACGGTGAGCAGCCCATGCCTCCTCATGGGACACCATGTTTCTACCACTTGTCTCTGCTCCCCTGGTGATAAGGACAAGAAGTAATGATGTCAGAGGAGGGACAGGGAAGCCAAGAAGCAGGGAAAGCTTGTCTGCAGAGGGGAAAAAAAATGGAGCCAAAACACAGAAAGCAGCAGAAACCAGTAGCTATTTGGCCTTGGAGGGTAGAGGACATCCAAGATAAATTGCGTTGGTGCCCACAGCTGTCTGTCCTATTCTCAGTCTCCGCAAAGCCTGGCGCACTTCCTGCCTATTAACCCAAAACGTGACTCTGAATCACAATAATAAATCCTCCATTTGCTTAAGCTCAAGAAAAGATCTGTTACTTGAAACCAAAAGAAACTTGAGGAAAATTGTGCCCATTCTGTGCCATACATGTGCATGGCATGAGGGGTAACAAAGAAACAGGACAGATAAATAAATAGACATTTTTTTAAAATTTTTTTAACGTTTTTTTAATTTTATTTTTGAGACAGAGAGAGACAGAGCATGAACGGGGGAGGGTCAGAGAGAGGGAGACACAGAATCTGAAACAGGCTCCAGGCTCTGAGCAGTCAGCACAGAGCCTGACACGGGGCTCGAACCCACATACCGCGAGATCGTGACCTGAGCCGAAGTCAGACGCTTAACCGGCTGAGCCACCTAGGCGCCCCATAAATAGACATTTTTGAACAGTTCCCAAGTTATGACAGAAATGCAGATGGTAGGGGAGTACTTTCCCACACATAGAGGCATCCAGAAAGTCATCTTGGAGGAACTTACATTTAAGCTGAATATAAGCAGAATACTTTACCAGAGAAGGTGTAGTCAATGAGGTCAAATGCCATTTAGGTGGCCAGTAGGAATCTGAGAAATGGCCTCTCAGTTGAGCCAAAAAGGTCACTGGCTAATATTGAGAGGAATTTTGAGGAGTGGTCAGGACAAGCCAGACCACAGGGGTTGAAGAGAAGAGTGGGAGGTAGGAACAAGGGATGACAACACTTACCATACTTTAAAATCCATGCCTATGGAAGAGGCAGGTATTTGGGATGGAGTTGAAAACTTGTTTGTTGTTATTGTCTGAGTAGGAAAGCCTTCACATCCCAGACATGAGGACACAGGCTGATGTATCTAGAAAGGGCTATCTTTTTTGGGAATTGATGAACAGAAGGAACGGTACAATGAAATTAGGAAATAATGTGTCAAGAAGATAAAGACAGGCCACTCAGAAAATGCAAGTTTATTATAAACCAACTGCTTGGAAGGAAATTATTTTGGGGGGAAATGCATTGCCATCCTCAAATGGAATGCCTGAAAACTAATTACTATTCCTAACTTATTTATGCTCAGTGCCTCACCAACATGATCTTTCCATAATAGATTCATAGTTCAAAGTATGGAATGAAAAAAAAATGTAACAACCAGCAATGAATGACACAGAGACAATGATCTCAGGTATAACAGCAATTGGAAAAGTGAATATGGGGAGATGTTCAACTCTACTAAATTTACACGATTGTTTTCCTTTTTACAAGTCTCATTTCTCAAGGGCACTGAATGTATACCAAACAAATAATTGAAAATTAATTTTGTTGACTTTGAAGAATTTCCCATATGCATACAGTATATCCAATAAAGACTTCCCTTGGTGTAATCAGTTGTATTTTTACACACAGGAAAATATTAGCAGAGGAAGAGAATACTTGTGAAATGAGCAGAGCGTAGAAGTAAAGAAAGGCATCGTACTAAATACATCTCCTAGAACCTGGTGTTTGTAAGCCACTGCTATGCCCCTTCCACCACCACAATCATTACCGACACCACCATCCCCATCATCATCATCCCCATCACCACCCTTGCCACCATCATCATCATCACCACCACCACCATCCCCATCATCATCATCGTCACCACCACCATCCCCATCATCATCAGTACCACCATCATCCCCATCATCATCATCATCACCACCACCACTACCACCATCCCCATCATCATCATCACCATCACCACCCTTGCCACCATCATCATCATCACCACCACCACCATCCAATCATCATCATCATCGTCACCACCACCATCCCCATCATCATCACCACCACCACTACCACCATCCCCATCATCATCATCACCATCACCACCCTTACCACCATCATCACCATCACCACTACCACCATCCCCATCATCACCAGCAGTAAACCATCTCTACTACCATCCCTATCATCACCACCACCATAGCTACCAATGTCATCACCACCAGCTAGTTTCCAAGAATGATCTCTGAGCCGTGAGGGGCTATTCGAATCACCAATATTAGGTATGACTCATTCAGTTGCAACACAGTTTGGTGCTACTTTTTCTCCTGAAACTCCTTTCCTTCTTTATTCGTATAATAAATATAATAAATATACAAATGCAGGCCAGTGGCAGGGGTGGAAGTGAAGAACTAAGCCTCAGGGTGAGAGGTGGAGGAGCGGGACACCGAACAACCAAGCTGCAATAATGACCTGACTCTCAAGGCACACTAGCCTGCTTCAGGATGGATTTTTGATAGGAACTTACAAAAATAGCATGTGCAGCCAGGGTTTTATTTTTAATGTCCCAGCATTGATCAAAAAAAAAGGGGGGGTGGGATTCAACTAAGCCAATGATGGAGAAAACTAATTTCATGGTAAAATAATTCTAAAATGTATTTAAGGTGCACTGGCAAGACCATTTTCAAAGACATCTGCATTACAAAACATGCATGGGAATTGAAGACTCTATTCAGACAACCTCCAGCTGCTAAAGAAAACTGTTTTTCTGTAGCTCTCCCCCACTGTTTCGTGTAAACAATTTTATGAGGGAGAAAGCTTCCTTACCACATCTGCCCTTGTCAAAAAGAAAGGCACAGCATGGTGTAAATATTTTGCTTTGTTTCTTCCATTAGCAAATATTTCTTTCCTCTAGTAAAAGACATGAATAAACAAAAAGAAAACAGTGGCACTGAAATTATTTACTAGCTTACGTGGAGGGGATCGATATGGAAAAGCAATCGAAATCATCTTTTTCAGGTGTTGCCAAAGAAAGGAGATTCAGTGAAGGTGTGTCTTCCTGTGAACTGTTGTATTTTACATTTGATGCCAAAGATCCAAGATAAATATTTTACTTCTTAAAAAACATCTAAAATTCTCAAGTATAGCTTCTATAGCGTCTGTATACAGGGTTCTATAGTATATTTACATAGTACACTTGCCTTGTTTTGATCACCCCTTGCTCCAGCATGTGTGTGTTGAGTGAACTTAAACTTGCAGTAGGACGTAATACTCAAATACAGCCTTGTAGTAGCATGCCTTTTTTCTTTCAATTTCCTTGTTTTCCTTACAGCAAAAGGAGCTGATTGATCGCCGTGTGTGTGTGTGTGTGTGTGTGTGTGTGTGTGTGTGTGTAGCCTTTTAAATAAAATTTAAATGACCACACAAAATCATTCAATTAAATGACCACATAACCAGATAAATGTCCCATCAGTTCAATTTCTCTCTTCTTATTCACACTTATTTCAATTTAAAGACATCCAATTTCGGGCTTTCTGGGACTTCTCATAATTTATAAGGAAAAATGCCCATTCATGATGCCTAGCACATCACGCCATACATTGTTTGTGCATTTGTTTCTAAGCCTCATTTGTCATTTTCTCAAACTTAAGGCTTGAAGTTCTCATTTAGGATCGTGTGCAGCAATCTCTGACATTTTAGAATGCAAATAGCTGCTGGGAAAAGTCAACAAAAAGGTACGTTTAAAGAAAACAGAAGTTTTAATCATTAGGAAGACACAGCCCTTGGGTGTCAACATAAAGAAACACAGGACTGACTAAGACTAAATACACCATTCCAGGAATGGGTCTTTAATGAAGTCAGTTCCAAATTCCTGGGTTTCAGTTTGAACCTTGACACTGACTAGTTTTGTTCTCAATCCATACCTAGCCCTTGCACCAACCTTGTTCTTGGCTTTATTTTGCAGTGAACTTAAATACCATGTGTGTGGTGAGTACAAAAAGTGGGTCTTCAACTAGGCTACCCAGTTTTAAAATTCTGACTGTACCCTGTATGAGTTTGGGCACATGATTTGACTTCCCTCTCTCAATTTCCTCCTTGCAAAATGGTGCCAAGTAGTACCCATGTGATGTAGTTATTATGAAGGCTAGGCAAGTTAATACATAGAAACTGATTATCATAAAGGATATGCTAAATTAGTTCTGTGGTTGTTATCGCTTATACTTTTTAATGTTTATTTATTTATTTTGAGAGAGAGCAAGCGCACAAGTGGGGGAGAGGCAGAGAGAGAGAGAGAGAGACAGAGACAGAGAGAGAGAGAGAGAGAATCCCAAGCAGTCTCCATGCCATCAGTGCAGAGCCCGATGCAGGGCTTCATCTCACAAGCCCCAAGATCTGACCTGAGTTGAAGTCAAGAGTTGGGTGCCTAACCAACTGAGCCATCCAGGCACCCCATGTTATCACTTATTTTTATAATAATAATTATTTTCAATAAATATTGTATCTACTTAATGTATACAACATGATGTTTTGATACACCTATCCATAGTGAAATGATTGGTACAGTCAAGCTAAATAACATATCCATCTCCTCAAATGGTTACCTTTTTTGTGTCTATCTGGTAAGAGAACCTGAAATCTACTCTCAGCTAATTTCCAGTATACAATGCAGTATTATTAACTATAGTCATCCTCTATACATTAAATCCTTAGACTTATTCATCCTACGTAACTGCAACCTTCCTACATAACGGGATCCTTTGACCAACATCTCTCCATTTTCCTTACCTCCTCACCCTTGATAACTACTATTCTGTTCTCTGCTTGTATGCATTCAACTTTTTCAGATTACACATATAAGTGAGATCGTGTAGCATTTTTCTGTGTCCGGCTTATTTCACTTCGCACAACGTTCTCCAGGTTCATCTGTATTGTTGCAAATGTCAGGATCTCTTTCCTTTTAAAGGCTGAATTTTATATCTATATCTATAGATATAGATACATCTATAGATATATATTATAGAATATATATATCACAATTTCTTTATCCATTTATCTGACAATGACAGTTGTCTCAATACCTCGGCTATTGTGAAAAATGCTATAATGGCACCAAAAGTTCAGGCAGAAAACGCAAAAAAAGTGACCAGGAATACATTAAACCAAAAGGCTTCTGCATAGCAAAAGCCAAAATAAACAAAATGAAAAGTCAACCTACTGATTAAGAGAAAATATTTGCAAACCTAATATCTAATAAACAGGTAATTCAAAATATATATCCAAAATATACAGAAAAAAACAAACAATCCAATTTAAAAACGGCAAAGGATTTGAACAGATATTTTTTTTCTAAAGAGACATGCAAATGGCCAACAGGTATGTGAAAAGATGCTCCGTATCACTAATCATCAGGGAAATACAAGTCAAAGCAAAATGAGATATCACCTCACACCCTTGAATGCTTATTGCCAAAAAGATAACAGATAATAAATACTGGCTTTGGTAAGGATGTGGAGAAAAGGAAACCTTTATACACTGTTGGTGGTAATATAAATTTTTTTATTTTGTTTTAATGTTTATTTATTTTTGAGAGAGACACAGAGTGAGAGTGGGGGGAAAGAGGAAGAAAGAGGTGTTAGCACACCTCTGAGCTGTTAGCACAGAGCCTGATGCAGGGTCCAAACACACGAACCGTGAGACCATGACCTGAGCTGAAGTCGGATGCTTAACCAACTGAGCCACCCGAGTGCCCCAGTGGGAATGTAAATTTGTATAGCCATTATGAAAAACAGTATTCAGGTTCATCAAAACATTAAAATAGAACTACCAAATGATCCAGCAATCTCACTTCTGGGCATATACCCAAAGGAAATGAAATGAACACCTCAAAGAGGTATCTGTGCTCCCATGTTCATTGCCACATTATTTTTAGTGACTACTATCATTAACATGGCTGTCTGTCCCTTTGAATTATAGGTTCCTTGAAGAAAGGTGCAGGCCCTGTATATTTGTGTAGCCCAAACAATGCCTTGTACACGGTAGATGTTTAATAAATTAAATCTACCTAGACTCTGGTTTTTATTAGAAACTCTACAAAGGTAAAGATAAAAAATGACCAGGGGCACAATTATAAAAGAATAATAAGAATTCCAAAAATATCCCATCTTGAAGCATGATCTTGTTTTTCTTTTCCTATGAGACTAATTAAAGAAACACAGGACTAAGAACAAACTTAAGCAGAGGTTGGTGCCAGCTGCCAATACGGCATTCCTCTGAGTTTCCTTGCCATCTTTTTCCTTTGACATCATATCAAATGGAGATGCTTGAGAAATACCATTCGAATAATGGCAAATAGAACACAAGGACAGTTGGAAAGTATAATCATATTTTGAAACGTATCATAAACAACGCCAATGAGATCTACACGTGTGACAAATTGAATTCCAGCAAACATGGTAGACCCAGAGATCCAAGAAAAACTGATAAGTACAACCACTAATATGCAAACAAGACCCTAGACAGACCACCTAATATCTACCCAGATTGTACCTCTTTCTCTACCCAAAAACGAAAAGCAGGGTATGATGTCAAGTTAAGGGGGGGGGAGCTAAAAATCCAAAAAACTTCAATTTCACTCTGAGTCCAATAATTTTGTCTCCCATTCAACTTGTAAATAGGAGTCATTAAGAACAAACAGAAAACATATATGTAAAGGCAAAATAATTGAAATAAAGGAAGCTACCTTCCAGTGATACTACATTTTTTTCTAACTTTTTTCCCCTAACATTTCTTGCTAAGAAGTATAGAAAAATCAAATTCCACTCAGGGAGCACCACACTTTTCTTCTATGACCAGGAAGCTTTCATGTGTAATGCATGTGTCCCGTCCCATCAAATAATTGTTACCACATTTTAAAATGATACATGGTGGTGTGCCTGGGTGGCTCAGTTGGTTAAGCATCCGACTTCAACTCAGGTCATGATCTCACAGTTTGTGAGTTCAAGCCCTGCATCAGTCTCTGTGCTGACAGCTCAGAGCCTGGACCCTGCTTCGGATTCTGTGTCTCCCTCTCTTTCTGCCCCTCCCCTGCTCATGCTCTGTCTCTCTCTGTCTCTCAAAAATAAATAAAACGTTAAAGAATAGAATAGAATAGAATAGAATAGAATAGAATAGAATAGAATAGAATAGAATAAAACATGGGGTGTGTCATTTCTCTTCAGTTATTTTCATGGCTCCGCAGTACTCGAGAAATGAGTAAGCCCCCATGTATATTTTGATTCTACTGCCAATGGCTATTTGGGGTGTTTCTATGTTTTGCTGCTAAAAATATTTTTATGCAAGTTTCTGGGTGAAAATATGCAAATTTTTTCTAGGGTTTCCACCTAATAGTGAATTTTCTAGTTTCATGAGTTATGTGTAGGTTTAAATTCACTAAGTAATACCAAAGTGTTTTCCAGAGTATTATACAAATTCCTACTCCCAGTAGAAGTAAATGAGAATACCATCTACAACCTGATATTTAGTGTTATCCAATTTTTTAGTTTTTGCCAATCTGGTGGGTATGTATAGTTTTAACACTAATAACTCTTGAGTTGGAGCGTCTTCTTAAATCAGCTTTGCCATTTGAGTATCTGTGTGTGTATGCCTGGTGTGTGTGGAGTGTCTTGCTTAAATCACAGTATATTTACTATAGATACTGTGGATGACTATGTTTTGTTTTTATATTGAGAAACATATACATTGTTTTTATATATGCTTTTAGAATTAAGAAAACATATATAGCAATAATGAGAAAAATATCACGGTCAATGGCACCACTATCGACATCATTGGCCAAATTAGAACTAGAAATCACTCCACTGCTCTCACTTTCCGTTACTCTACCTTCCAGGAGATAGGTCCTCTGCTACCTTCCAGTAGGTAATCAAATTCTGCTGAAACTATTTAACTACAGAGTTAGGTCTAGAAAACTGGTTCCTCTCCTTCCATAATGTAATAAATATTTAGTTATTTGTATGCTCTACTCTTGTCTCTCAAGAGCAGCTATTACAAACTGTGATGCTATGAACATTGTTGTACAACAGTGTGCAAGCATTTCTCTAAGATGTATATTAAAAAGTGGCATTTAGAATCATGACAGTGTGTGAGTGTTGAAAGTTACTATTAAGAAATCCCAAAAGTGAATGAGCGTTCTCCACTGCAGTCACAACCTAACAACACTTTTTAGTTTGGCAGCTTTCGTGGGGAGGTAATGGTATCTAATGTTTTTAATTTTCATTTCTCTGAGTAATAATATTATTTAACATCCTATAAGATGTTTGTTAGTATTTTAATTTTCTCTTTTTTTCTCCTTTCCCCCCCTGTATTGTTGTATTAGATTATCTTTTCTTACTGACTTGAGGAAGTTCTTTCACCTGGATACTAGTTATTTGCCAGTTGTACATGTTGCTAGCTTGCTGGCTCCCCCTTGTCTTTTCACTCTGCTTACAGTATCTTTTGATAAAGAATATTTCAACTTTATTTTTTTTTAATTTTTTTTTCAACGTTTTTTATTTATTTTTGGGACAGAGAGAGACAGAGCATGAATGGGGGAGGGGCAGAGAGAGAGGGAGACACAGAATCGGAAACAGGCTCCAGGCTCTGAGCCATCAGCCCAGAGCCTGACGTGGGGCTCGAACTCACGGACCGCGAGATCGTGACCTGGCTGAAGTCGGACGCTTAACTGACTGCGCCACCCAGGTGCCCCGAATATTTCAACTTTAATATGGTCAAATTAAATCCTTACTTCAGGGTTTTGCCTTCTTGTGCCTTGCATTATTTGTATCTTTGTTTAAGAAATATTTGTCTATCTTGTGGTCATAAAAATATAATCTTCTACTTTCTTCTAAACATTTTGTAGTGTTTCTTTCACTTGCAAAATTTTAATCCGTTTAATTGGCTTCCTCATAAGAAGAGAGGCACCCGATTTCAATCTTATCATATGCTCAACTAATTATCTGCCTTATTACTATTTACATTGACCCCTTTCTGCAATGTTCTCTTGATAAAGTTTTCATACATTGCCTTTGTGTAGTGGGGTGCTCTGCATTTTACCTCATAGTTCTATATATCCAACCCTGTACACTGTCTAAATTGGAATATAAACTTAACTAAGCTCTATTATCTGAAAGAGTTTGCCTCGCTTACCTATTCTTCATGAGTGTCTTGGGCAATCCTTGTACTTTCCTTTTTCAAACAAAAAATTTTTAACTTTATCTAGTTACACAAATACACACTACTCTGTTGAAGTTTTTATTAAATTGGCATTGAATCAACATGGGAAAAATTAACATCTTCCTAGCTAGAAGAATGATAGAACTCTCCATTTATTCAGATTTTCTTTAACATTTTCCAATATAATTTATGATATTCTATATTTGTTCCCTAGTTCTAATCTCACACATCATTTAAATAGGAATATGATATTATAAAATTTTTGTTAGATTTATTTCTTGTTACTTTATATATGCTGCTACACTGACTTCCTGGGTATTCACATAGATAATTGCAACTCATGTTTATATCTTGATTTTATATCTAGCATTTTACTAAACTGTCTAATTAATTTTAGCATTTTATTTATAGATCTTTTGAGTTTCCTAGATAGGAAACCTTTGAACAATGGCAGTTTTGTTTTTGCTTCTCAGTTATTTATTTTTTTGTCTTATTACATTAGCTAACACCTCCAGTAACATTGAATAGAAGTGGTGATAGTCAGCATTCTTATCTTGTTCTTGATTATAAAAAGTGCTTCCAGCATTTCACCATTAGGTGGATGTTTTGCTGTACATTTTGTAGAAGTTTCTTTTACCAAAATAATGAAGTTTCATTACCCTCCTAGTTTACCAAGAATTATTCTAGGTCATGAGTAGATGCTGAAATTTATCAAATTTGTTTTTTCCCGAATCCATTAGGAGTTTTAAGAAATTCTTCAATGTGTTTGGGTAACTTATTACATTAATCAAGTTCCTCATATTAAGTAAACTTTGCATTACTGAGATAACATTATATACTATCTTCTTTAGATGTGCTAGATTTCCTGTGCTACAACTTTACCTAGGTATTTGCATCTATATTCATGAGAAGAATAGCCTATAATTTTTCTATCTTCTTATCTATGTGCTTCCTTGCCTCCAACGTTTTGCTTGCCTCACATAATAAGGTTGAAACTGCTCCCTCTTCCATATTCTTAGAAAGATTATATGTAACATTGGTATTACACATTCCCTGACCATCTGGCAAGCCACTTGGCCCTGATGTGAAGGTTTAAGGTCTCGTGGATTTGGCAGAACCCCTCAGGGTGAAAGCCAGCTTTGGAGCTCATCCACCTTGCAGAATTCCAACTTTTACTTCAGCTGTAGTTTCTTCCGATTCATGTTGTGTTCCATTCAGCAATGCATTTTAAAAGACTTTTAAAAATGCATTTTCACCAGCCTATGGTTCTTTTAATCAGGTGGTCTTTTATACCAACAGAAATGGATATCCCAGCGGCTATGTTCTTCTAACAACATTCAAACTGCCCTCACTTCTGAGACCATGTCTACTCTGGCACATGGTAGAGGTTCAAGTAATATTTTTCAAATAAATTAATGAATAGTACAACCAAACATGTTGTTGTCCTTATCACAACACATTATAACATTTACGTATGTGTTTATCACTCCTGCTGAATGGTCAGCGCTGAAGGACAGGAGCTATGTATATATCTGTTTACACATCTTCTTATCCCCAATGTCTAGCACATAAATATAATGAATAAATGAGTGAATAAATATACAGATAAATCAATCACTATAGTTAATTTGAATATATGTAGGTTAAATTTTACCCAGATGCTTTTTAATCTGCTACCAACCAGGTAATTAATGCAATGCAGGGAAACCAAGATGTAAATTATTGAATTCTACAGCAAAGTAAATTTACTGTCATTTAATTGGGTGTATCTCCCATTTTGTAGAGTTGCATATGTAAATCTCAGATAATTAAAAGCCTACAGTGAGTTGTTCAATAGCACTTATGATGCTTTTTTTTTTGTTTCTGCCCCCAGGCAGCTTGTTTTTGGCAGTAGATGTCCAGCTCACATGCATTATTTGAACATAAGTTATACTTCTTGACAAGATGCTCTGACCTCCCCATTGAAAGAGAGGGAATTCAAGTAGGCCTGTGCTGAGCAGGCACACTGCCAGACCTCTTTCCTTAACTGAAAACTGCCTGCAAATTGAATTTAGAGTCATATGAGCTGTCTAATTCTTAAAGCCACTGTTATGTGAAGTAATGGCCTCCCGTAGTTTACTGCTAAGTATAAAGATATAAAAAATCAATACCAAACACACATATTTCTCTGAAGAAAGACAAATGGATCTGCAATCACACAGCATCTAGTCTTAAAGCTTATATGAACCACGCCAATGGCTGTGTGACCCTGCTGAGGTCAAAGTCTGAAAACAGCAGTGTGTTTCCCAAACCCTAGAGCTCAGAGAATATAAACCAACTAAATACATGTTTACAAACATTATGGGATCTTACAAAAATACATATGAGCCTTGAGAAGGAAAGTGCTCCAGAATGAAGCTTAGTTACCAAAACAAAAAACAAAACAAAACAAAAAAAAACAAAAAAAAACTTTCCTATATATAAAACCATTAGCAAACTTAAATAACAAGTAGAATTCCAAACAAATAAATTACTTTCACAGTTCAACTCCTTTGCTTTGTTTAAATTCCTAGTAAATGTCTGATAGTCTGAAGCCAGAATTCTCTGTCCATTGTTGGGTTTGCTTTCTGCTCCCACATACTGATAATGGCACCGTGGCTAGGTTAAAAACACAGAAGAATGGTACAATCCCGGGGAAAACAATACCTTTTCACAGAAATTATTTTTTTGCTGTTATGTCATGTATAATATCTTGGCCCAACCTCGATCTCCAAGTAAAGGAATTTCATGAGACTCTTGCTTTTAATAATGCCAATATAGTGAATTTAGCTACTTGAAAACATATTTAAAGTAAACCAATCTGCTCATTAATCATCATTACAGTTACAAAGAGAATCAAGCAAATAACCTTTCAAAATGTTTTTCAGGTCAAACTTCAAATCACTCCTGCAACTTTCAAACACTGAGTTTTAAAAGGTAGTTTACCAATACATGCACACACTGTAACCAGTTAATTAAAGTAGATATTAATTATGCTATTATTCAATTTATCATTTTTAAGTTACAAAAGCAAATGTGAACACTCATCAATCCCTTTATGGCTTGGAAGGCATCATTCTCAGGTAAACGTTACAGCCATTTGTGTTCCCAAAGCCAGAAAAGGAACAGACTATGCAATCTTATCAAGAATTGTTGAAAACAAAAGGACAATTAAAATCACCTCTTAATCCCAGTGAATATGTAGGAATAAACACATTGCCACACTGCAACAGTACAAATATCAGACTCCACCATTATTCCAAAACTGCACGCCTATTCCTACTGTCAGGGATAAAAGCTGGCCTGGTTCAAACTGTACCTGTATTTTCAGATATACTTAGTATTTCTCCTTATTGCTTTATACTCTGCCCTGAAAGCAGTATGACCTTCCCAGTTTGTAGAACTTCTCCAATACAACAACCAGGATGACCTTCTATATAAGTAACTCAATGATGAAATGATGATCTTGACATCCCTTTTTTGAGGTCATGTAGGCGTTCCGGGTTTGGAACAAGATAAAATGGATGTGTATTTCTTCCTTTGTTTAATGACTCCTATGGGGATTTATTTATTTTCTTATTCCTTATTTATGATTCAATTAATACAATTCAGATGAGCATGAATATGATCTCAGAACACCTACCACCAGGTTCCGGTGTCTCTCCTGTCAAGACCAAATACAATCTGAATTGTCTCCCCCTTTTTACACCACCTCTTTCTTATAGACTGCTTCATTTTTATCAGTGACTACCTCAGTCTTCACTTCCCTCTTGGTTTTAATATATCCCAGCTCCCTCAGAATATGTACAGCAGGAAATGGAAATATGATCTGGGAATTTCAAATCTCAAACTGCAATTCAAAGATCTTTTTTTTTTTTTTTTTTTGTCTTGAGAACCTGACAAATGTAACAGATTGGGCAAGACAGTCTCTTAGAACCTATTCCAAATGTTATAAAAGAAAGTCAAATCAGAACCAGAGCACCTTGAGTTTGAAATGCTGCTGCTTGCCAAGGCTTTGTCCTTTCTCAATTACTTCCTACTTCTTTGAGTGAGTCTGAACTTTATTTTAGCACGCAGAAAAATGGCTCCATTAGAAGAATTGAGCAGAAAACATCAAAGAAAAACTGCTTTGGGCACTCTGTTGTAAGATGGAAATATCCTAAATCAGATGTCACACAGGCAATCCACACACCTTCTGTAATCTTGTTACTACAAGTGTGATTATATGCATAAATGCTTAAAATAGAAAATACAATTTGACATTCCTAATAGGCAGTGTATTCTGGATTCCAAGTCATCAACCAGTTACCCTTGAGCATAGTAAGGCTGGGTAAATGTTTTATGAATGAATAAAGGCAGGAGTCGTGTTCATTTGGATGATGATGAAAGAAAAAGCACTACCATGCTATTAGCCAAAATGGTTCTTTTTTTATTATTCTATTTTCCCCCATTCCTAAATGATTTATAAAAAAGGTCAAAAATGCTGATTATACAGCTAAACCCATCTAGTTTTCTACAATTTTACACAGCAGTAATTATAACCAAAGGATCAAAACAGGGATTGAACAGTCACTTTATATGTGGAATACTGACTGTATTCATCCTACCACACCTAGATAATAAGGCAGATTATGCAGTATACAGAGGAAAAATTTTTACCTAGCAGCAAAGATAGAGTAGAATAGGGGTATTATCTACTAGTGAAGGCCCTCTTAGCATTCTTCCTGAGGAAAGGGGGGAAAAAAAAAACCCAAAGAAACACTTAACATACCGAAAAAAAAAAGATAAACAAATTTTACTGTGAAAAATGCCAGCATGCAATTTTTACCCTAACTAAAATATTTTGAATCGTATTACTCAAGAGTATCTAATGATGAGATTTCCAGGGCTAAATTAACAGAGCTACTTCTCCTTGATACAGAAATAGGTTCCTATTGATCAAATTCAGCACAGGGCAAACTAAGCAGTCTTGTCTGCCCATCTGTATGTGTTTTGCCAGCTCAGAATATCCCTAAAGAGGAACAGAAGTGCTTGGAATCAATACTGTCCAATCCAATTTTTTTTCATGGCTATCAAAGAGAGTTCGGTAATTAAGAAACAATTCCATTAAAATGTCTAGCACCTATACTATAATCAACAGGGTCTCAGATGATTCTCTGTTTCTGAAATACTATTTACGTTTTCACTTTGTACATCACATTTATGTAACTACCACATTGTCGCCAAGGAAATAACCGCTTTCTCTTTCTACTGCCTGTGCTGCCAGAAGTTGTAAGTTAAGGGAAATCCCTATATGCTGGTTAAGGTTTGAGATTCTTTAAAGAGACCCATCTTGTGATTATGAAGCTTGTGACTGACGTTAACCATTTTTTTCAATTTAAGCTGTTTCTGATAAGTGTTTTAAAGATAAATGCCAATCTGGCCATATTCAAATAATAGAAATTTTTTGCTAAAAGGATAAGTAAGTGTTTGACCCCTGCAATGTATTTCAGAGCAAGGACAAAATAAGAGGAGGAATTCTAACCGAGGTCTTTAAACTAATTGTATCAGCTTCTATGTAACTGATAGAATTTAAAGTTCTACATATCAACATTTTTTGCCTGTTATTTTGTTCTTTTATTAAAATATTCATTTATACATTCTAGAGACTACAAATGATTTGCATGCACTAAGGATTGCTATGGTAATAATTCAAAGAGATTAATTTATTTCAAAAATATGCGATTACTATAAATATGTACAATAGCTACATTTTCAAAAAATAAAAATAAAAACTCTAGATAACAGGACAAATACTTCATCTGAGATTGAAAAAATATAAATAAACATTAAAAAAAAATTTTAAAAAGGGGCGCCTGGGTGGCTCAGTCAGTTGAGCTTCTGACTTCGGCTCAGGTCATGATCTCGCAGTCTGTGAGCTTGAGCCCTGCGCCGGGCTCTGTGCTGACAGCTCAGAGCTTGGAGTCTGCTTCAGATTCTGTGTCCCTCTCTCTCTGCCCCTCCCCCACTCATGCTCTGTCTCTCTCTGTCTCAGAAATAATCATTAAAAAAAATTTTTTTAAGAATAAAAAAATATTAAAAAGTCAGGACTGCATAGTCAAACCCATGACTTATGCCAAAAAATAGATGTAAATATATATATAATATATATATATAAAGTTTTATAATTTCATATAAATGAAATTATAGGGAAAAACAGATTAGACCAAGAAAATCTCAGCTTAAATACCACCATCACCGAGGGGAAAAAAAACTTTTGCCAAATCTCTAATTACATAAGTCACTTTCTCAAATGACTAAAATAAATTAGAAGCAAAACTGTCCTCTAGGAACCTAAAATCTCAGACTCTCAGAGCTGACAAAGTTAGGGCATTTATAGTACATACACATAATAGATACCTATATTACAGAATATATAAATAAGATGAAATACTGTATAAGAAAAATTCACTTGCTTCTCACTTAGGAACATGCATTTACACATCAGTAATTTGTGTAATTGGAGTGGAGAGCTGCTGGGCGTTCAAAACTGGATATAGCGGGGCCACTCTGCCTCATCTGAAAACAGATTACAAATGGATAACACATGTTCTGATTAAGCCCCCTCATCTTCAGTTTTACACAATCGAAATGATTTGCAACGAAGGCGATTACACAGCTAACTGGATCTAGTCTTTACTTCTACACAGCGGTAATTAAAACAAAAGTATCAAAACATTGATTGTCCGGTCGCTTTATACGCAGTATAGTTACCGCAGTCATCCTACCACACCCAGATAACAAGACAGAAAATAAATATGTTCTTTCAAAAATTTACCTACCAGAGCCGAGTTTTCATAATTCCACTGAAGCCTCAGGGTCCGACTGAACATACGTGTAATAAAAAGCCTTCAGAGAAGTTGGCTCTTCGACAAAAGATAGCACACCTTCGTCATTCTGCCAGGAACACGTGAGAGACTGTAGCTAACTCAAGAGGCCGTGGTTTAGCCATCAGCATTTAAAAGACATTTTTCTACAGTAATTCCACTGGCCTGATGAGTTCTGTTTCACAGAAGTACAGGCTTCCTGTGTCCATTATAAGCCAGGATTAAAGAGTTTTAAACCGACCTTAAAACCAGAAGATCGTTTGGATATCCTGGATATCACGTGGATAAACAGTTCACTCTGCTTTACAATAAAGACAAAGTTCTAAATTAACTAATCACCAAAATTTCATTTTAGAAAAAGCAATAGGCATACCAAAAGTAGTCAGTTATTCAAGTTCAAGCCTTACAAGCAATTAATTTCTTTTAAACTTCTTTCATCTATCAAGGGCTGGGGACACAAATATGTTGCCTACATAGTAGATATTCGTCCATATGTGTTTGATGGACTGATGTTTAGGCATTCCCCTTGAGCTCCATTATTTATGGAGCTAATACTCACTGAGAATCCTCTTACCCTACTAAGAAGCCTTGCTCTGTGGTACTTCATTTTAACATCATGCCACATGAACACATTTTAAAGCAAAGTAGTCTTGGTTAATACACAGAAATTAAGTCAGACCAGCAGGTAAAAATGGAGAGGAGAAAGCTGAGTCCTCATCCATAAAGAAGGAAAAAGAAGAATTTACACCACTCATCTTCCCACCCTCTACACACACGCACACACACCCACACAGCTAATTCCTGAACTTCAATTTATTTCAGCATATCAAGAATACTGTATACTTCTCTGCTAGGTTGGCATGAAGGCAGACATCGCATATTTTAGGATCTGATTATGTCATTCCTCAGTAATAAGAGAAGTGGCAGAAATAAAACAAGAAGAGAACTAGATAATTAGCTACAGGACTCAAAGTCTAAAATGCCAGCACTCTTGCTACTCCTGACTACTGTCCTCAAGATATGAGGATTCTACTGCCCATAGTGATCCACAGACAAACTGGCTGCAAATTTATCTTTTCTAATCAAATGGGTCTCTCCATTCATTAGAGAGAGAGAAAAAAAACCCTAAATGTTTTAAGCTGTAAGAAGAAAGCCCCGATACTTTAGCAGGCACCCATCCAAATGAAGATAGAGCACCACATATGAGCGGACTTTAGTGTTATAATCAATGCAACTTAAAAACATTGATCTGACACATATTTAGTATTATGAATAATCATTGTGCTGCATGGTAATTAGGGATAAATGCTAAGTCATTCACATAAATGACAAAAATTAATGTTAGGTTTACACAGCGAAATCAAATTTTCATGGTACTACACTTTTCATTAAATTACCCCCCAAATCAATGTCTGCTATCACATGCAGCAGATCTTGTATCCAGTAGCTCTCATTAAAAAGGCAAAGGTCTCAAATCTTAGCCCCTTGAGGCCGGTAGATGCTTCTGCCCTGCATCACCACAGACCCGCTGTGACTTTCTTAGGGGCCCAGAGCTGAGGTACATTCAGTTCCTAACACACGCCCTCATCTCCAGATCTTGGTCCACAGGCTCCATGGAAGGACCCTGTATAACACTTCCATGCTTAGGAGCATTTAGTTGGCAAAGAGCCAACACTACAAGATAGTGGAAACCTTGAGCTCACAAGGCTAAGGGTGAGCTGACTATAGGTTGTGGAGTGTGTATGAGAGAAAGGGAGAGATGCTTTATTTTTCTATTAACTTTTCTCGAGGATCTTCGACAATTCCTTACAATTATACCCAACAGGGAAAGATAAGGAGAGTAAAATCAAGGGAAGGAGTCCCAGAAAGGGGAGCATAGTTATCCTTATAACAGACACTCTTTTCCTTATCAGTGTTTCAATCAAGGCTGACTGAAGTATAACCAGCAAAAGTTGGTCAAGAAATATTTAAATTTTCTAGACCACTCAGAGGTAGGGGTAAGAAGGAGCTTTATGTACCCAGGGGTTCTGGGATGCAATTCTAGCTTCCTGTTATTGATTTCCAGGTGTGTGATGACTTTGGTGGCCTTCCAAATGAACAAAGTCACCAGTGGCTAATGAGATGACCTGTGGCTGCAATAAAAATAAACTAGAACCGGTTTCCTTCTACCTCCATATACTACTAAGACAACATTACAGTTACACTACTGAAGTGGCTTGAAACAGGGCCTGATCATTTTCACTCAGCAGTGTTGACAGACAATTCTCCAAGGTGGTTCTGCACATCTCGTATCAGCTGTTGTTTCAGGCCTAACTTTCCAAGATTATTTTATGGCAAACAGTCCTAGAAGATCAAGAGAGTGTCTCTCTCCAGGGCATGGGTTGATCAGGCTACACACAGTTTGTTAGAAAATATTGGGTTTCCTATACTCAGGGGTCCTCAGCTGTGGCACAAACCCACTGTGTGCACAGCGTCTACCTGGGCCACGCCTCATCACTCCCACGGGACTTGGAGATGAGGAGAATGGGGAAGAAGGGGAACCAGAGCAACCATGTAGCTCATGCCATCTGTTGTGCCATGAGTAAATCCTTTGTCCCAGGCCCACGAGTCTCATGTCTTTTGCCAGCATCCAAACTGTGGCAGGCTAACTTGTTAGTTTGCAAGTAGAGTAAAATCTCATACCTTTAGGAGTAATTCCTGGCAGGATAAGACTATCCTCCCAGGTAGCAGGGTAGAAAGTTGTTACGGATTTTCCATCCCCCTGGGAAAAAAATATAGGAGTATGTCTTATCCTGGGAGAGGTAGTTCTGATGCTGAAGGAAGAATAAATAGCCAGCTAGAAAAGAACTTCCCCAAGACCTTGGAGGCAGCCATATTGCCCACATAATCTAAAGATTCATTTTATTATGCATTAGAAAAAAATGTGTATTATTTTAAGATACCCCTTGTTGATTCCTGATGGAATTAGAATAGCTGATAATTCAAATAAAATTAAGACACATTCAGTAAACTAAGAAAATCTTCTTAAACTCCTTTAAAAATAAAACTGTAGGGGCTCTTGGGTGGCTCAGTTGGTTAAGTTTCCAATTCTTGATTTCAGTTCACGTCATGATCCCAGGGTCATGGGATCTAGCCCTGCATCAGGCTCTGTGCTGAGAGTGTGGAGCCTGATTGGTATTCTCTCTCTCTCTCTCTCTCTCTCTTTCTGCCCCAACACCACTCATTCTTGTGCTCTCTCTCTCAAACAAATAAACATCTTAAAATGTAAATAAATAAGAAATTTAAAATATAAAATTAAAAAGTTAAAACTGTAATGACATGAGAAATTAGGGTTTCTTTTCCCATATTAATTTCCTGGCTGCTCACAAAATACAAACATTAAGCTCAATCATTTTCCTGTCACTGGTTTTTTGTCAGTATTTTGAAGTGAGAAAGGGAAACCTTTAAAATTCTCTGGAGTACGAAAAATGTCTCCTTCAATACTTGGGTTTCTACTGCTCAGCTGTGTCATTTGGTTGGAGCACAAATTCAGTGATATGGTTCCAAAAAATGTCTATTTACCCTGAAGTTCTGAGCCTCTATGAATTTTACAGGTTTACTACATAGATTCTGCTGATGATTATAGTTCTCCTTGGTTAATTAACGCTCTGCAACATTTAATTTTGCACTACATAAATACCAGTAAAGAGAGTGAAAAATAAAACTAGATGCAAATTTTATGCTCATTGCAATGCACAAATTAGGCCATAGAAAATCCCTGGCTGGATTCAGAGTTTTCTTGCACCAGCTAGAGCCTCAAAAAAAAATGTTAAATTATTTTTCACCAATTCAACAGAGGTAAAAATGATCACATAAAAACCAGACTAAACAGAAACAAGTCAATGAGGCTGCTACACATAAAGCTTTATACAAATGAAGCATTGTCAAAACATTTCGAAATGTCAGAAATTCATTTAGAAATTTACAGTCTCTTAAAAAAAAAACAAAACATACACTCCTGGCATAAATTTGCCTTTCTGTAAATGTAGTCCCAACCTCTCATTATCACAAAAATGTCAGTCTTCTCAATTTCTAGAACTGTATCTATGATATTAATTTGCAGAGTGCGAGCTGTCTGCCAGTGTCATGTCCCAAAGGTGGCCTTTTTGATCGGAGTGTTTGAGGAACACAGCATAGAAGGACAAAACTGTGCACAATAACAATCAAGCTGCACAAGACGGCATTTCAAAGTCATTTTTAGACACACATTAAATCAGAGATGCATTTGTGTTGCCTAATCACTACTAATGAAGCTTGAGCAGATAATTCAAACTTCAATATTTAGCTAAAATGTTGAAGTGTAAGGGCACCTGGGTGGCTCAGTTAGTTGGGCATCTGACTTCGGCTCAGGTCATGTTCTCACGGTCCGTGGTTCCAGCCCCGTGTCGGTCTCTATGCTGACAGCTCAGAGCCTGGAGCCTGCTTCAGATTCTGTATCTCCCTCTCTCTCTGCCCCTCCCCCACTCACACACATACTCTCTCTCTCTCTCTCTCTCTCTCTCTCTCCCCTTCAAAAATAAACATTAAAAAATAATAATAGTTTAGAAAAATAAATAAAATGTTGAGTGTAGCATCTAAATTAAATACTATTACTTGGGAAGCTAAGATTAGGCATTTTTCCATTTTCTAGACACTCAGGACTGGATGATATGACCACAGACTAGAACAGAACTGAAACCCAAAGAGTTTGAAAAACCATCCTTGCTGATATTGGAAATTCAAAATAAAAGCCTATTTTTGTTTTTTTTGGGGGGGGGTTTTTTTGGATAAAGTTCTGTTACCTAGGTCAACATCGTTGAGGCTTTTTAGTCATAGAAGGATGGGTAATGTGATTACCATCTACCCCTTCTTTTTTCTCCTCTAATGTCAGGCGATTTTTTTTTAATTTTTTTTTAATGTTTATTTATTTTGGGGACAGAGAGAGACAGAACATGAATGGGGGAGGGGCAGAGAGAGAGGGAGACACAGAATCTGAAACAGGCTCCAGGCTCTGAGCCGTCAGCCCAGAGCCTGATGTGGGGCTCGAACTCACGGACCGCGAGATCGTGACCTGAGCTGAAGTCGGACGCTTAACCGACTGAGCCACCCAGGCGCCCCAGGCGATTTTTTTTAATACATTGAAAGAAAGAATGTTCTGTGAAACATGAAAAAAAAAAAAGCCAGAAATAAAATTACAAAAGTTTAGTTACAGCCATAGAAGACTAAATCTGCTTCTTTAATATTGGTTGGTCTACTAACATGGCAAAAATTGGCTGTTGGTTCCAGCTGGGGCCTTCACATGGAGGGGGGGTTGAAGAGTCGCCATTCTGACTTCACAAGCCACAGCCGAGTGTTTGTCTAGTGCCAACGTACTTGATAACCCACCCAGATTGTTTTGCCAATAACATAATTTCACCTCTTTAGCAGAGATGCCAAATGTTCTATGACAGGCTACAACTGCACTTTCAGCCACATCTATCTCATAATGAACAAAAAGAGTCACTGCCTCTCCCTCAGCGGAGAAAAATATTGCTAGAGCATAATTTCTTATTAATCATACACACAGTTTCTGAGGACAAGTTAGCCAGAAACCTCTTGGGCAATTTGTGTGCTCAAGACAATCATCTCAACTTCTTGTGGGGCTGGTAAATATTTGTAGTGAAGAATGAAAGATAGATGGCCAGTCTCCAGGGTATGGAGAAAAATACTCAATAGTCATTCCAATCCAGCCAGAAAAAAAAAAAAAAAAAGGTACAGAGGTAGGCAAGCAGAGGTCTCTATTCAACACAAAATGCTTAAAGACATCTTTACTAAAAATAAGCAGATTGCAACAGTAATTCTATAAAAAGTCAACTATGGTGAGATATTTCACAAATATCAATGTTCTGTTGAGATGAATAGACAAGTTTTTAAATAAGTCTCAAAACAAATCTTAAAAGTTCCTATGGCAAATACCACTGGGAAAACAAGAAAGTAACAGTCCATCAAAAAGACTCATAAAACTGAATAAAAGCCAATCGTACACCCCCTGAAAAAATGACTGTGTTCGAGTCAACTCATTTATTAAAACTACCCATCTCTCGGAGACCGAGTTTCCAGATTCCCTTAACTACCTCTGAGCAAAACATTTGTTTGAAGTCAGAGCAAGGCAGGCACCACTAGTGGAAGGACTAGTGGGGTCTTAGGGAGAAGAAAGCATAAACACGGGGAAAGGACAGGAATAAAAATCACTTGGTAACCTGGGGCTGCTCTGTGGAGCGTTTTTAAAAATCCAAACTATACATCTGATCTTGGGTTTTCACAAGTCCAATTAGAGTTTTAGCAAGCAATATAAGGTAATGCATAATACCTTTTATCTGTAGAAAATCCTCACTTTAAAATTCTATGACCTCTTTCTACACAGAAAGGAGAAGGGCAACAGAAGTACCTGACATTGTTCAATGTCTTTGAACATGTTCCTAGGTAGGAAGTCTATTGTGACAAATAGCTGGATAGCCCACTACACCTGCATTCTCTTTGGTAAAGAACATGAGATTGGTATGGCCTTCTGAAGGGTTAAACATAGGCAAGTACACAGCTGGGTAGGTAGATATAGGTGGACACACATATGGGAGTACAATCTTCTGAAGATAAATACATACATATATATGTGTGTATTTATTTATTTATGCATTCATTCATTCATTCATTCACTCATTCATTTATCTCAGATTTAACACGAGCCCACCCCATAAAGAGATATGTTTAGTATTGTTATTTGGTAACAAGGGAGTCACTGTCCATGAGGTAGAGTTGAGTAAGTGAGATGGGAGACTGAGTCACATGAAACATCCTCTCTTACAGGAACTCTACAAGAACTGGAATCAGACAGACTCGTAGCAGGGACATA
This sequence comes from Prionailurus bengalensis, assembly GCF_016509475.1. Lineage (NCBI taxonomy): Eukaryota > Metazoa > Chordata > Mammalia > Carnivora > Felidae > Prionailurus > Prionailurus bengalensis. Next base: position 68,526,395 of record NC_057343.1, on the reverse strand, counting down.
ATTTTATTTCTCCAAGCTTGGCATGGTAGATGTCATAAAGAAGAGTAGCAGTGTCTTTCTGGGGTGGAGGGGAGAGAGGGCCTATTTTGAATAATAGTTCATACTCAGCCTTCAAACCATTCTAAAGGTTTCCAGACTATACCCATTCATCACAAAGGTAGGGAGAAAAGACACAAAATTATACCTCATCCAACAATTATGCTCAATCTGTGTCTGCTAAAGTTCTAGGCATGACATATAAAAATGAACAAAACAAATATTCTCATAGTCTAATGGAGACAGGCAATTAAACTTAATTGCAATACAACCTAAGTGCTACACTAGAACTACAGAAATAAACAAGAAAGGCACTCTGGTAGGGAAGACTTAAGCATTGGATGGGAAGGCTCCCTAGGAGGGACTCTCTAGAGTTGAATCGAGAAAGTCAAGTGGATGGGGAGAAAGAGAAACTGTAGGAGCTGTAGCTGGAAGGAAAAGGCACAGTGGCAAAAGACAACATGATTCACTAGAAGCACAAGTGGTTTAGGATGGATAGGATTTTTTTTTTTTTAGTATTTCATAGGTACTGCAATAGACATTGGAAATATCCAGGAAAAAAATTGTGTTCAGGAGTCTGAAAGTTAAGTTAAGCCACAGGCAGAATGGAATGAGTATTGGGTGCCATTCTAAGTTATTTTGGCCTTTCGTACAGGTGATTAAAAAAAAAGCTGAAAAATTTTAGGCAGTAAAATTACAACCTTATTTGCATTGGAAAGAGACAGTTTGGGGCATATTTGGAGATGATGACAATGGTTGATTATTTAAGGGATACAATTAAGTGAGTCAATACAAGAAGCATAGAATTTACGACCATAAAATGCATTTTTTACTGGGTTGATTTTTTTAAAGTAGCCCAGAAGTTTTGTGTCAAGAGAGAAGATAAGCTACACCATCCTCAAGTTTTTAGGTGAGAACTAAAAGATAAGATGATGTGGGCAGAGGAACAGACCTGGCTTCACCCAGCTGCATTGACCACCGTCCCATGGACAACTAGGTGAAGAGTCTCCATCGCATCTGCAGTAAGAAAAACACCATTTCCTCAGCCTCTAGTAAGATGGAAATGAAGAAAACACTTCTGGAGATAGCACACAAGGGTAGGCCTTCTGGGAACTGAGAATTGAGACACAAAAGAGAAAATGAATGAGGAAGTGGGATGGAGGAAAAGATTGACTTGGGATAGTTACGAACACAGAGGATGCAGAAAGGCGGATGACCCTGCCATGTTAGGGAGCTCCACCCAGAAATCCCTCAGCTGGTAAAATAGTCAAATGAGACTAAAGTAGAAGTTGATGCTTTCGTGAGTGTCTTTACCTGGAGACCAGATATTGAGGGCTGTGGCTAGAAAATGCACAAGCTGGGAACACCTAGAAACAAAGGTGTTTCAGATTTCTAACTGGATAATGAGGTTGATACTAGCCCCACTAACTGAACTAAAGAAAGCAAAAGGACTACATTTAGAGGGCAAACTGCTTGCCTTTGTGGAACTCAGTTTCTCCACATTCATGGAATGAGGGCATTGCCCTGGTGCACCCTAACATCCATGCCAGTGCTGAGAACAAGAATTCATCAAGAACATTCCACTTTCAACTAATGGATCTCACCCCCCACAGCCCTCCTGGACCCCTCAACATGCCTCCTCTTTTCCACTACCAAAGCATGTATGAATACAGTAAAACAGAAACTTCTGGAATAGGAATAATGAAGTCTAGTTCAAGGCCATTAGGAGTGCCAAGTATTCTTTTTTTCAGAGGGAGGTCACACCACAGACATTGTCAATCATGTTCCCTTATCATTATGAAGGGAGAAAACTACTCCCACTTGCAACCCCACACGGGTCTTCTCACAGATAGAGGATTCTTTCATTATTAAATAGCAGCAGTCACAGAAAAGCATACATATTTGAAGGTGTTACTATTGGATAGGTCAGTATGCAGAGTAAGATACTGCTGATTAAATTCAGCCTCAGTTCACTGGTCTAAAAAGAAATCCTACACATAAAAAAATTATTAACTTACTTTGGGACTCATTTTTTATAAAAGATGTAGATATTAAGACTGATAGCCATCTAGCATGAATTCCATAAATAAAATATTTTTATTTCAAAAAGTTTAACATTATCATTTTTTTTATTACTTCTACCAAAGTGGAATGAAGAAAAATATATAGCGCTGCGTACTCTTGCGGGGCTTTATTTGAAGTCTTTACTAGGAGATGTTTGGGTAATAGTGGATTTTAGTTGCTCTCTCAAGAAGGAGTTTTGGCTTTAACAAAATATAATCTGTAAGACTTCAAAGTACTTTTAAAAAACATAAATGTTAAATATAAATGAACAATCATATTTGGCTGTCATATACTCTGGTTACCAATACGGATGTCAAGCCTTCCTCTGACACACTTTTCGCTCAACTGATTGTTTTATTTCATAAAAAACGTAATAGCTTCAGTGTTTTCTTCTTCAGTAAACACTGGGTGATATCTGGTTCAATGCTTTTCAGCACAAAATTACGCCAAAGAAAGGCCAGTGTAATAGGTTTGACCTATTATTTTTACCTATTTCTTTCCAATTTCCACAACCCATTGTAGCATCAAGCATCTCTAATGCAGGGTAATTCATTTCTGACTCTACAGCCGACCCCTAACTACACCGAGGTCATTCACTACATTTGATACCCTTATTTTTTTTAACAACCTCTCCTTAAATTTAGATTATGCTACAGCTTAGACAGGGTGTACTATGTGCTAAATCTTCTGATCTTCAAAGAATATGTTTACGCGCTTCGAGTACGGTTTGAAAATGAGAAAAAAAAATCTCTAAAAATGCTATTTCAGCAGACGCCATCCATTCAGTCTATTTATAAGAAACTAGCAGATGAAACTTCATCTCACATCACTATCCAGAGAGATGTCACATGTATAAATAGCACAGTAGCAGTATCTGTTTTATATATCATATAATTGTATACTTGGTCATGTTCAAATCTTTTTATTGCCTAAAAAAGGTGAACTCTATCCAGTATAGTCCTACAGAAGAAACCCTTTCGTTTAGGTATCACACTGAACCCAGAAAGCTTAGTATAAAATGTCAATGACTTACAAACCCATTTGTGTTCCATATGAACACAGAAATTTCCAGATTTTAGTCACAAGAAATTGAGATGACTCACTTAATTATTAGGCTATTCTGGATGTTCCAATCTTGTTCGGCTCACAAAAACAAGAGTGAAACCTCACGACTATAAATCAATTCTCGTTAAACATGTAATGTCCATTAGTGGGAAGTCTTCATTCTAATAAAACTTCCTTTTTGGGCTTGTTCCCACATCAGGGACCATGCCAGAATAAGCAGTTACTGCTTTGAAATCCACATGCCATGTGATACAGGCTACAACTCTGGTCATTTCCGAAAAGTCATAAGGTCTACCTGCCTCAAATTACACAGTGCTTCCATTTATACACCCCAGCCCTGTGTACTCACTGCAATGGTAATTTGTTTTTAAATTTTGCTCAAAGTGTACTTGCCCATGATTTAAACAGCAAGTAGTCCAGGAGGATCTATGGTATAAAGAAGAAGCTTCTGCCCCACAGTCTATATTTTCTCCACCTCCCTCATCAGCTTCTTCCAGCTATAAATGAAAGTCCATAATATGGGAATGATAGCAGTGAAAGCAGTTTACAGTAAGAAGTAAATGAGTTTATACATATATATACTTGGAGGGGTGTCACGAGCATAGGACACACTATGTAAGTGTAATCTGTGATGATAATCACTTTTATAGTCCCAGAGCCAACACTATCAAAAATACAACAGTTATATTCTGTCCTATAACTAGAATTAAGTCATCAAGACCAGAAACTGAGGACTTCCTAGGAAAGGGCATTGTCTTTAGAGAACCATGGGGAGCCAGTGTATGTTTCTAGTTCAGCAGCATACCTATCATGGGCCACTTTTCTACAAGCTGGGTACGGAGGGGTGAACCAGCCCAACACGGTGCTGACATTCTAGTAAGGAAAAACAATAAAGAAACCAACAAATAAACTTTTGAAGAAACACATTCAAAGAATGATTCCTTTTTTTTTTTTTAAGCCCATGATTACTCAAAATTTGCCAGGATTTTAGTGTGCTTTACATTTACATGGCGCTTCCCTATATGCTTCCTTTCTTTGTTCTTGTTAGAAGTAGGACTTTCTCACCTTGTCCCTAATATCATCCAGTTCAGTCATTCTTTCTGTTGGAGCCTCTTCCATTTTTCTTGAAGCCCAGTAATGTCCTAATCTAACGAGGGCTGGTTGTTTCATATTTGAACCATAAAAAATAAATTTTTTTTAGAATTTCAACTTTAGGCTTATGATCTATTTCTCATTATATTCTCAAATGTTTTTCTCCCTGTTAATTGTACCTTTTCTTATGTGGAATCCACCATTTTCTCAGAACCCCACCTCCTGAGATCTTTTTTCTCTTCTCCAATCTGGCCTCCCTTGGTGAGCTACCCTTCAATTGTCACCCTTCAATTTTTCTATCTCCCTTGGATGCCTTGTTTTTTAAAACCCACACTTTTTAAAAAAAATCTTACCCTCTTTTTGCTGCTATGCATTATCAAGTAACTTTCTCGGAGTACATGTCTGAAAACGACTTCATCCTGGCCTCCTGATTGATTATTTATCAAGATATAGAACTCCTGACTAAAAATCTCTTAATGCAGGTTTGAAAGTCAATGTTCCATTGACTTCTAGGATCCAGTGTGCTAACGAGCACAGTGGGAGGAAAACTGGACTTTTTTTTTTTTTCTTTTACGTCTTAACAAGGTTAATTCTCTCTGTTAAACTTGATATCCAAAAATTTTTAGAAGGCATTGTTACTCTGCTCAACCCTATCTGCAATGTGAAAATCTGTGACCAGTTTTCACTCTGGGAACTTTCTTATATAAGATTTATTCCCATCGGAGTGCCTGGGTGGCTCAGTCAGTTAAGCATCCGACTTCAGTTCAGGTCATGATCTCAGGGTTTACGAGTTCAAGCCCTACATCGGCTTGCTACTGTCAGCACAGAGCCCTCTTTGGATCCTCTGTCCCCCCGCCCTCCGCCTCTCTCTGCCCCTCCCCCTCTCACTTTCTCTCTCTCTCTCTCTCTCTCTCTCTCCCTCCCTCAAAAATAAAACATTTAAAAAAAAGATTTATTCCCATCAACTTTTTTCAGTTACTTATTCCTGAAACTCCTATTTGTTGAACAGTGGACATTCCAGATTGAATTCTATGTCCCTTATCTTTCTCTCACACTTCCAGTCTCTTGTCTTTTCATTCTCCATCCTTACAGACTCCCTAAATTTTAACCTCCAAATCTCCTACTGTAGTTTGTATATCAATAATATTTTTTTCAGGAGCTCTTTCTCCTTATCTGATTATTCACTTTTACAGTATATTATTCCTTTTATGGATGTACTATCTTAAATCTCTGTGAGGAGACCGATGATAACTTTTCTTGTAATTTTCCACGTGTTCTGAACTCCGAATTACCTGTTTCCTTTACAGTCAGTTTTCCTATATTTTTTACAGGTCTTTCTCTAATGTTGAAGACTTTCCTCAGCTATCTTGTGCTTCCGTATTGTTCATTATTTTATAATAATAATGGGGCCTCTGTGTTCATGGGTAAGATTTGCCAACTGGAAAGCTCTACTTTAGAATGAGCAAGTGAGGAGCAGTCTTTGAGTCAATGGCCCCCCATGTCCTACCAAGTGGAAAGCTTTACTTTGCAGCACAACAAACGCTCCAATTGTTTTCTGGGTTATCCTCTCACCCTTCCCCCAAAAAGCATGTTTAATATTTTCAAGTTCACTCTATTTTTCATTTACCTAGTAATAAGTACTGGAGAAAAGTTGGGGGGGGGTGGTCAGTGAAAGGATTTATTAATCTACTTCATAGTCCCTGTGCACAGGGCTCATTCCTCATGGCTATAGTCTTGCTGAGATTCTTTAGTTGAAACCACTGAAGGCTCCCCTGCTCTAGAGGCCATGTGGAATCAGAATATTTTAAACCAGAAAAGGCCTTGAAATTCTGAACCACCGGACCATACACATGATGATTCTCAACATTCTTGAGAAGTTTCATTAGCATCACCCATGTATGGACATTATTGGTCTGAAACAGTTGTAAGGTCTTTCAATGGACTCAATATATTTTTATTGACATGGTGTTCATTGTAAGCCAACTCCTCTCATTAAGAAATGTGAACAAGATAATTTAGTCCAAATAGTTCCCTCAGTATGAGCTCATATGGGTTCAACATGAGCCAAATAAGAAAAAGTGAGAGAGAAAAGAAAACACAAGACTAGAAGGTAGGAGATCTGGGTGTGGATCCTAGTTCTACCTCTAATCAGCTATGAGACCTTAAGTAAGTTGATTCACCTTCCTGGACCTTTTCTGTAAAATAAGAACCTCTCATGAGAATAAGCAGCATAATGAAATACTAAGTCATGGCCCGAGATAATGTGTCAGAATGATTTAAATTTGTGTATATATTAAACCTACAAAATACTCTTGTTTTATATACCAGAAGTGGAGGAGGAAAGAAATCAAGTTGTTATACAATGAATAGAGTATATGGAGACACAAGAACCAGCTGGAACTCAATACAGACATCAGTCCCTTGACACAGTGGAGTATATACTGAATGAATGAACAAGTGGAAAGAAATATATGTTTAGAGCAGTGAAACTCTTAAAAGATGAATGTTGCTGACATTTGTAAAGAGTAAAAAGTCATGACATCATAACAGAGTGTCCCCCGGCGAGTTCACTGTTAAAAGTGTTACTCCTCCCTAAGACAGGTTGGAGATTTCCAGTAACATTTGTCTGTGCCTCTGACTGTCAAAGGAATTTATTGTGCATTTACACAAGGAAGAAAGAAAAATTAGAAGAGAGACCAATCCTCATACTTTTTTAACATAAGAAGTATCCCCAGCAGAGTTACTGGGGAAACAAAAGTTCCCCTTAAATAATTTCAGGGTCTTTCCATCGATGTATTGAATAGTCAATAGCAGTTTGCTTTTCCTTGGCACATCATGAACTGACTAGAGCAAGAAAGATATCAAACAAGAAAAGGCAAAGGCTTAATCTAGCATAATAATCTGTCTTTGCATTCAGACATTCCCTTCATTTCAGAAAACAAATGTTGATAGTTCCTACCAAGCTTATTTCTTTTCTTTTTTTTTAATGTTTACTTATCCTTGAAAGAGAGACAGAGCGCGAGCAAGGGATGGGCAGAGAGAGAGGGAGACACAGAATCCGAAGCAGGCTCCATGCTCTGAGCTTCAGCACAGAGCCCGACACAGGGCTCAAACTCATGAACCGCGAGATCATGACCTGAGCCGAAGTCAGATGCTTAACCAACTGAGCCACCCAGGCGCCCCTACCTACCCTATTTCTGATCAGTCGTGAGGAATCAGAATTGTGGAAACCTCTTAATTTAATTCAAGTGCTAAGAATCCTCATGTGTTCAGTGATAACACGAGCCCCTCTGGGATAGGGACAAAGCAGTGATGGTGGGGAAGGACAGGAGTGAAAGAAGTGATAGTGCTGTCCTTGCATCCAGAAAATATAAAATTCCTTGAAGGCAAGGAAGACAAAACATTGAAGGGGCTGAACAATGAAAACACCTGATGATGACACTCAGCAACTAGGAAGCCACCTCAGTGGACAACATGAACAAAGGGCCAAGGATAGAGAAGGAAGAGATTGGTGTAGACTGGGGAATCAGGGTGACCTCCAGGAAGGAGAGAAAATTAACAGCATGCAGGACAATAGTCTAGAAATACGGGAAGGAGTGGGGAGGAATCTTGAGTTGGTAAACTCAGCAACCAGCACTCAAGGAACAAAACTACAAAGAGGTTAGTAAAGTGACAACGAGGAAGTGGACCACAAGGTGTCTCAAGTTGTTCGAGGAATGCTCTCGTGGCATATTTAGTATCCACCATGGCCTTCTAGACCACTGCCCTGAGCTCTGACCCCACAGTGCATTTGTGAGGATAACAGGAAGAGCTAAAAGAGAAGAATAGAAAAGAAAAAGAAGGACTTTATTCCCCAACTTTAATATCCTCCATTTTGAAATTTATCAATCAATATATTTGAGTGTTTATTTTTGCCATGAGGTTACATTAACTTGCTCGGCTGCCACCACAAAATAGGACAGACTGGGTGACTTAAACAACAGAAACTTATTTTGTTACAGTTCTGGGGGTTGAAGTCCAAGATCAACTTGTCGGCACACCCTGGTTTCTCCTGAGGTCTCTCTCCTTGGGTTGCAGACGGCTGCCTTCTTGCTGTGTCCTCAAATGGTCTTGCCTCTGTGCACACATCCGTAGTATCTCTATGTGTGCCCAAATTTCCTCCTCATATAAGGATACCGGTCTGATTGAATTAAAGCCCACCCTAAAGGCCTCATTTTGACTTAACAAGCTCTTTAAAAACCCAATCTCCAAATATAGTCACATTCTAAGGTACTAGGGGTTAGGGCTCCCACATATGAATTGGAGGGAAAAAATCTCAGCCAATGACATGTATTTTATGTGTTTTTTAGCAAAAGAGAAATGACACTGATAACTATATACAGTACTTTAAACACAGCATGATACATTGGACATTGTTGTAAATGTGAAATGTAATTTAAAAATACCGGGGCGCCTGGATGGCTCAGTCGGTTAAGCGTTGGGCTTCGGTTCAGGTCATGATCTCCCAGTTCGTGGTTTGGAGCCCCGCATCGGGCTCTGTGCTGACAGCTCAGAGCCTGCTTCGGATTCTGTCTTCCTCTCTCTCTGCCCCTCCCCTAATCGCACTCTGTCTCTCTCTCTTTCTCTCTCTCAAAAATAAACATTAAAAAAAAATTAAAAACACAGATTTTGGGGGCACCTGGGTGACTCAGTCACTTAAGTGTCCAACTTCAGCTCAGGTCATGATCTCACAGTTTGTGAGTTTGAGTCCCTTGTCGAGCTGTGTGCTGACAGCTGAGAGCCTGGAGCCTGCTTCAGATTCTGTGTCTCCCTCTCTCTCTGCCCCTCCCCCACTAGTGATCTGTCTTTCTCTCTCTCAAAAATAAACAAACATTAAACAAAATAAAAAATACAGATTTATACAAAAGTACAGATAAATACCTTATAATTTGAACAATTAAACTCCGAAATCTCGCCAGACAGGGGAGTCGCAAATTTAGACCAGGAAATGATAATGTCGACCTTCGATTACCCGCCCACTGAACTGATGAAATATCTCAATACATTATTTGCTGGAAAGGCTTTTTGATAAAAACAAATGACTGTGTCCTAGGGAAATGTAAAGCAAAGGGAATAATGCAGTAGAAAGAGCCATGGATTAGGATTCTGGTGTTCTGGGTACTAGTTTGAGGCAGAAATATCCAAAGAGATTGACAAAGAGAAGGGAAAGAATTAGGAAAGAGCAACATTGTAACAGCTAAAGGGATTCAAGATCCAAAGAAGAGGTCAACCCAGAGTCCCCTGCTGTGAACAGATCAGCCAAACATGGCCTGAGAAGAGTCTGACACACCTCTGGGTTCACTCAACCTTCACAAAAGCAAGCCAGGAGAGCTGAGACAGTTAAGGACAGATTTGGTGGACGGAGCAATGAATAAGAAATAAAGTGTAGAGGATTAGTGATTTTTTTTGTTTAGGTCTGACCACTGGAGACTTTGGTGGTGGCTTAGAGGAAGACCAGACAAAGGAGGTTTTTTTTCCTTCCTTTTTTTCTTTTTCTTTTCCCTCTCTTGTTTTGTTTTGTTTTGGTGATAAAACTAGAGCTTGTTGACAGGTTTAAAGAAAGAACCTGCTTGGAAGTAAGGCTTGAGGAATCTAAGGAGTGATGGAATTCTCCCTGGGTTCCCTGAAGCAATGTGTGAGGAAGTTCTAGTCGTGTTTGTCCCTCCCTGTCCTCAGGGGGCTTATAGATTAGTGGGGCTACAGACAATTACCATAAAATTTTTGTTTTCATGGCTGGATGTCAAACTGAAGAGAACACATTGGCAAAGGAGAACCCACATGTCCTTGAAAGTCTAAGAAGGTCTTCCAAAGAAGTTGGAGCCAAACCTTGTGGGATGGGCAGTGTGTCAGGTGAACCTGAGAGAGGAGGTATTTCATGCAGATGAGTTTATGCAAAACCAGAATCATGAAGAATACAGACAGACCCCATGGAGAGATTCACCTAAAAAGGGAATAAGACGCTTCTATAATTCATAGAAGGAAAAACAGAAAATATGAAAAACAATCTGGTCAAGTTTTGGGAAAGAATGGATGGGAAATGAGAGGAAGTTATGCCTAAGGACCCCCATTTTCTCAATTTTCTTCTTAAACCACATGAGCTGTTGGTCCGATATAAGCATCACACTTTGAATGTTCACTTTTAAAACTGCATAGTGCTTCACGGGACAGTTTAGCATCAAATACAGACACCCTCAGAAGAAAGGAAATAAGATGGACTGGGCAGAGGATAGGTTTGAAAAGTCACCTGGAGACAAAGGCAAAAAGTTTAAATGAGGCAGATAACAAGGGCTCTGCCCATCAACACAGCTCAGTTGTAAGTGCAAACAGGCATTATTTGATCAAAAAAAAAAAAGGCATCGTATCGAGAATTCTTTCAATTAACCTCCTTATAATTTACAATGAGAATTAGTCAAAGTACTAACAATCTTACAGGAGAGATAAAACATGAACCAAAAATACTGGTGTGCAAATTGGAATATGATACGTACCTAAAAGATAAATAATGTTCAATCCTCATAAAAGCAATCAAAGTAAAGTTAATCCTATCTAGGGATCAGATCATGCGCCAAAAAAACAAACAAAACAAAACAAAACTTCATAGAAAGTATAAGGGGTTTGGAAAGGGCATCATGGATCTCCATTGAGTTGGTAAGGTCAAGACCTGGTAATATGAGAGAGGAAAGCCACCAGCAACAAAAGGGACTATGATACGGAGGCATCTGTACCCTTCAGAACAGTCTTCAAGGCTGAGTGAACTTGACCAGTATTAAGAGGCCAATCAAGTCATCTGACTGGAAAGCAAGGGTGACTGAGGAAGCCATATGGACAACTGAACCTAAGGCCAAGGCAGCCACTGGTCAAGGAAGGCAGGGAGCTGAGGCAATCATGGTGATAATTAGGGTTGACACGCAGCAAAATAAGAAAAAAGCTGGTTGGTGTAGTAGTTGGCTAAAGCTGCCATAATAAGTCCCACAGTCCAAGTGCCTTAAACAACAAAAGTTTACTTTCCCACAATTCTGGAGGCAGGAAGGCTGAGATCAAGGCATTGGCAGAGTTGATTTCTTCTGAGACCTCTCTCCTCGGCTTGTAGATGGCCATCCTCAACCTGTCTCCCTTCACATCCTCTTGCCTCTCTGTGTGACTGTGTGTTCAAATTTTCTCTTCTTATACGGACATTGGTTATATTGGATTAGGTTCCCTCCTAATAGCTTCATTTTAAGGTAATCATTTCTCGAAAGATGATCTTCAAATCCAGTCACATTCTGAAGTACTTGGTGTTAGAACTTCAACATATGACTTGGGAGAGGGAGGAACACCTCAGCCCATAACAGTTGGTAATTATAGGATTCTTTTAAAAATGCAGCAGGTAATCAATCTTCCTGGTCAAAATTTAGTCGCAGACATTCTTGCCTAGCTTTGGAAAATAGAGCAATATTCAGATGATCTTCTCTGCCATAGAAAGGTATCACCCTCGCTCGGTTGAAGAACTAGAACGTGAAGTACAACTTTTGGTTGTGGGCTCTTTTTTATATTAGAGCTGAGAATTTTATTATCACCCAATCATTTTACCTCAAATAAAAACATAGAACAGAGAAGCGGAAAATGCTTTTTTAAAAAATGGACAAATTTCAATAATCTGTGGCTTTGGCTACTTCCCAGCTTCACTTTTCTTACTATTTATTAGCTAAATAAGCCTACTTAGGATTTAAAGTCAAAAAGAGAAGGCAAAATTGCCATGTTCTCTTCACTTACGATTTTCAATATTTTAAAAAGAGCTTAAAGACCTTTTATTTTATACAATTGCCCATAATTGTCTTTATGGTCTTATTGGTATTAATTTCATACAGCTCATTTAGAATGTCAGGCCACATACGCAACATAGTAATAAAGTCATTATTACTGCATAGAGATATAATTATAAGTAATTTTGATTCTCTCATTTTTGTCCTCTTACCTTCTTCTCATTTCTGCCCACATTTTATAAGAATGAAGATGAGTTTGGTGACCTTTTGCTAAAGAACATTTACTACGAAGAAGCTGATGATTTCATCCTGATCAGGGTCCGGGAAACTTTTATTTTCTAGCACTTTTAGCGCCTTCGGAGTAAGTCTGATTATAATATCACTGAATTACAAATAAACTTCTAAATTCAGAAGATGATGCTAAGGCTACAAAACAGTAAATAATTCAAATAATATATTTGAATTTTAGCCATAATTCAATATAACGTTTTTTCCTTTATTAACAATATACTAGAGAAATAATTATTTAAAAGTAAAAGAACATAGGAATAAGAGGAAAAATAAAATTTCTCATCTTTTGTCCAAGATAGGATGACATACATCATTAAATATCCTACAATAAAGTTTCTTGGAATTAGGTCAGCAATTTAAAGTATGTAGTAAATGGAATCTATGCCCACTAAGGCAATTTGCATATTTCTACAGGCTTCATTAGACATAATTTTGAAGGACTTTATGAATCTATTAGTTCTTACATAAGAGAGCACACTATTTGGCCCTGGTAAGGATAAGTACATTTTGGCAAATGTTTTGAGTTCCAAACGTATAGGGGAAAAGGCAAAAAGAAATGGAAGATCCTATTTCCAGGCCTTGTGCTGGGGAGGGGGTAGAGTAACACCCCCTTCTAGGTAGCCGGACTAGAACCTGTGATCTAAAGGGGAAAAACCCAACCAATTTCAGAGCTTGTACCATGAGGGATGAAATGAGATGAGTGGAATGTACTTAGTGCTGACCATGCCTTTGTTTTGGGAAAGACACAGGTGTAGACACAGAATTATGCCAATGTAAAACAAAAAACATATTGTACAGTGGAAACTTAGAGAAGCTGGGGCTTTGAGGAACTAAGTGGGTCTGCGAAAGATGATTATATAATAGGCAAGATTTGTATCTCTGAACACGATCTTCTAATTGGAAAAATATTGCTTGCCAACCATCACTCCCTCTTAGGCGCAAGGGTATGTTGTATTTCAGCTGCCTGCTCATAGCTTAAGCAGAGCCTGAGAACATTCAGATGGCAGAAAACCCTAGAAAAAGAACTAGACCTGTCATGACAAAGCTCACCCAGGAAGTCCAACCCACGGCAGTACATAAAAATGAAATCTACAGATATTCAGAAATGTCTACATTAAAGGACCTTTTCTTTTTGTAATTTAGAAGAAGACATGAGGAAGAGGTTTAGAATTGCAGGACTAGAGCCGTCTGGAGAATGACTGTGTTATTTGGGGAAAAGTGAAAACCACAACCCTATGAATAGAGGGTGGGATCTGAAGGAACTGGACATACTCACTGTCAGTCACCTTTGGAGTTTCAAACAGCAAGACTTGGAGGGTGGGACTAAACTGGGAAGAGGGGAACTCCATACTCTTCCTTGGTATTGTTCTCTTAGGACTGGACCCGAAGGAATCTACCTCAAGGGTAGACATAAATAGTGGAGGAAATATACCTCTGAAAGATGAAAGCAGGCAGGGGGATGCTGGCAAAAGCATACCCTGTGGTCAAGCAGGGCAACATGATTTGCCTGAGCAGGGAAGCAGCTTCAGCTGGAAGGGCTGAACAAGACTATAACCTATGAGAGTCGCCATTGCTAGTGGCCAATGAGAATTTGGTCTGGGTGGTGATCTTCCCCTGGGCCATCTCTGACCTCGTGCTGCAGGTAATGACTGGAAATCCAAAGTGATAAAGAGAAGAGCAGGGCCCTCTGAGACTAGCAGAAAGGGCAGCATGATAGCAGCAGGACTCAGCTGCCCAAACAAGCAGCTACTTGGAATGCAGGCTCCAATCATGGCGACAGTGAGGACTGGGGTCCCAGGAAAACCTGAAGTCAGCTTTCTGCAGCAGAGCAAAGAGCCAGCCAGTGCCCAGCCTGACATCAGCGGTTCATGGAGGCACTGTCCTGGAAAAATATTAGCCAAAGGAGGTTATCTTGAAGAATCCAGAAAAGAGAGAGAGTTCGCCTAGTACAGTTTTCCAGGCAAAGGGAGCAATTGTATTTGAATTTAACTTACACATGACATCCCGTGTATCCCCCATGCTGGTGAGACCCCGGGGAAACATCTGTATTACATTTCAAATAAACACAACTCCCATGAAGCTAGAAATTAGGGTTATTCTAATTTCATCGGTAGGAAATTTAAAGATTGTGATATTTCCTCAAACTAAAAAGGGTAATACCCCAAATTAGAGCCCAAAGCTGCTAATATTCACAGCGACGCTAAGACACTAGCCGCAATGTTGTCTCAGACAGCGAACACCCAGCAGGCACACTACATCAAATTGTGGAAGCACAGTGATCAACGTCAATTCGGATTCTATGAATGAGCCCCTAGATTTTACCATGCCTTTCTGTCAGGGTTTATTATCTGTTAAGGGGTTTAAATTGACAACAGAAAAATATTTCTGTGAAATCCGGTAATACACAGTGGTTAACCATAGCCGAATTTTATAAACTGTGATTTGTCAAATAATTCATGCTTTTCCCCAAACACAAGCCCTGCATTATTCTGACAGCAAAAAGAGTCTACCTAGCACCTATAATTTACCATTGAACCTACCGCATATCTGCTTTATCTGGCTTCTTAGAGGGTTAGGAATTTAAGCCCCCAAACCACTTTGTGATAGAAAATGTAAAGTCTTCAAGCTAAAAGGACTGGAAATATCATTTCCCTGGACTTCAAATGCGACCATACATGCCAGCTCAGGCTGAGCAGAGAACACTGACTGTACTCTTTAGTAGACACATCTAAGAAATGAAATTATACAAGAGAGAAAGTAACAATCAATCAAATTAACAATTATTGAGTGGCAAGCTCTCTTCTCAATATGCTCAATTTACATTAGTAACTGTTAAAATGGCTGCTAGTAGCTCACTTAGTCCTTAAAAATAATGAGACCGATAGTGTTGTCATAGGGGTTAAGTTCTCTGTCCAAGATCGCACAGCCAAATGGTAGAGTTGGTATTTAAAACCAGTGTCTCTAACACCGACATCACTGTTCTTTTTACAATATCACGCTTCTTCCATCTGTAACCTTTCTGGTACTTAACCACGGCTTCTGTCAGGAAATTTTTTATTCTATTCTAAATCTCATTCATTTAAGCCTGTTTACTTGAAATCTTTTCTCGTAAAGTTTTGAAACAGCTGGTCACTGTCCTTGGTTTCAGAACTCCCTCACATACAGTACTCGGAGATAATTAAATCCCCCATCAGCAATTTCTTCTTTTGGCTGAATAAGCCCTTTCCAATGTTTCCTTAAAAAGATTTCTGCACCCTTAAATATCTTGCAGCATCCCCATATCGTGTTTTACAGCTGGAACACTGGCACATGTGTTTTGGGGAGTCATTTATAACCCTGAGGACCAACCCTTCCCCCATTGCCATCATGTTCCTTAACCAAATGTCTTCTGTTTAATGCTTAAGCAGCTTGGTTCTCCCTGCTAAGCATTTTGTCCTCCTTGAGTTTCCTTATGTTTGCCGTGACCATTTTCTCCAATTCGCCAAGAAGCTGCTTCTGTTTTCTAAGGAGCACGGCAGATCATTTGCCATCCTGGCAAAATCTTTACCTCTTCTGTTTCAGTGTATGTATCTTCTTGAGAAGCACCTGTTACAAGCTAAATGGTGCTCCCCCATCCATAGGTTAAAGTCCCAACCACCAGTTCCTCAGAATGTGACTGTGTTTGGTTGGAATTAGGGCATTTAAAGGTATTTAAGTTTAAATGAAGTCATTGGGGTGGACTCTGATGCAATGGGACTGAGGTTGTTATAAAAAGAGACTGTGGGGGCTCCTGGGTAGCTAGCTCAGTCGGTGAAGCATCTGCCATCTGCCTTCGGCTTAGGACATGATCTCATGGTGCGTGAGTTCAAGCCCCACATCAGGCTCTCTGCTGTCCTTGCAGAGCCTGCTTTAGATCCTCTGTCCCCCTCTCTGCCCCTCCCCAACTTGCCTGCTCTCTCTCTCAAAAAAAAAAAAAAAAACTAAACTAAAAAATAAGATTAGAACACAGACACATGCACAGAATTAGGACCATCTGAATGCACCATAAAAAGACCAGTCACCTACAAGTCAAGGAGAGAGGCCTCAAAAGATACCAGTCCTGACAACACCTTGATCTCAGACTTCTAGCCTCCAGAATGGTGAGAAAATAAATCTCTGGGGTTAAAGCCATTCAGTCTGTGGTCCTTACTATGGCAGCCGAAGAAACTACTATAGCTCCCTGTAATGCCTCATCTCACTAACCATGTGATTAATTATGTAAAGAATTCCACACTAGGTACCTGGGTGGCTTAGTTAGTTTAGGCATCCGACTTCAGCTCAGGTCAAGATCTTATGGTTCATGGGTTCGAGCCCAGCGTCGGGCTCTGTACTGACATCTCAGAGCCTGGAGACTGCTTCGGATTTTGTGTCTCCTTCTCTCTCTGCTCCTCCCCCCACTCATGCTCTCTCTCTCTCTCTCTCTCAAAAATAAATAAACTTAAAAAAATTAAAAAAAAAAAAGGATTCCACACAAACTGAAAATCCCCTAATACTGAAAAGTCACATCACTTCCGTGGTATTCGTGTCAAAAATGAGCCAACTCTATCCATAAGTAGGCATTAGATGATTCCTGAATCGTAAAGCACGCTACAAAATAACTGACCAGTACTCTTCAGAGGGTCAAAGGCATCAAAGCAAGGAAAGAGCAAGAACAGCCACAGAATGGAGGAAACTAAGGAAATATGAAAACTAAATGCAATAGGAGATTCTGGATTGAATCCTGGGCCAAAGAGTATTAGTGGAAACCCGGTGATTTCACAATAAGGTCTATTCTTAATTAATAACATTGTACCAACTTTGATATTTCAGTTTTGATAAAAGTATTATTGTTATGCAAAATGTTGACATTAGGGAAACCCAGGCAAAGCATACATGGAAAATCTCAGTTTTACCTTTGCGATACTTTTGAAATCCCAAATTATTTCCGAAAAAACCCTAGAATAACAAATATATAGCAATAAATATATCATAATATAAATACATATTATAAAAATTATATATTCTAAATACATATAAAACAATAGATATAACAAAAATTTAAATAAAATAAATGCACCAATAAATAACCACTGGGAGAGGAAAAAACCTTTAAACACTAAAGTATTCTCTGAAATAAACTCTATTAAAGAAAGCAGGGGAGAAGGAAAGAGCGACTATTCATTGAGATCTACTGGATGATAGATCCAAGCACTTAATCCTCACAACACTGTCATCCATAAAATGTGACAGCGGATGAAACAAGCTCAAAAATATTTAAGTAACTCATTCAAGGTCACATAACAAGTATGAGGCCTGAATTTCAGACCCAAGTCCATTTAAATCCAATGCACACGCTAGTTCTACTGGCCTCCCCACCAACTTAACATTCGTTTAGTTGTATCTGTTCTGCCTTTGGGGTTCCCTTCCTTGGCCGCACATTGGAATCACCTGGGGGGCTTTAAAAACACCCCGATCCCAACCTAGAAAACTCTGATGTCATCGTTTTGGGGTTCAACCTGATCTCAGGATTTTAAAAAATCTCCCCAGATGATTGAATATGAAGAGAACAACTGTACTAGCTTATCAATGTGTGGGGTCACACAGAACAGAACTCAAACCTTCCCAAAGACAGAGCAATCCTATCTATCATTTCGCTGGGAGTGAGAACGTATCATCAAAATCAATTCAATTTCACCAGTGCAACACATTCTTTATGGGAACAACGAGAGAAGTGGAAATTCTTCAGGAGAACAGGAGAACAGGGACCAGCTGTAGAAGGGTGCCATCAGCTAATTGCGTATGTGCCAAGAATTTAGAGGCAGTTGATTTGAGAGATAAATCTCTGAACCCTTTCAGTACAGAGAAGAACGTAGCAATCTTTTGACGGGTAGAAGTCAAATGACTTAGTGTCTTTGATTTTAATTTCCTCTGGTCCCTTTAAAATGGCAAAGGAAAACCATCAAGCTATGTAAGACTCTAATTGAAAATAAACATTTTCCTACTTTTGAGTGGAATTGAAGCTGGGAAAAAACTGAATAGCTTCAAGGTGAGGAATGAAACAGAAAGCACCATCAAGAAGGCTGCAGTGAGAGGATTTGAAAACCATTCCGTTTGCTGAATTGTGAGCCGTGCAAGCACTTACAGACAATTACAACCCTAGAAAACAAATAAAAAGTGGGTAAGTAGGCACTTTGATACTTCTTCCTAATTATAGGGTTTACGAGCTGGATTCTAAAAACACAAATAGAGGCAATGCAAACAATAGTAACCCTGAAATGAGGTTATGAACTTATTAGCTTTACATAATTACACAGCTGTGACAGGTTGACAAGACCCCTCCCTGAGGCACAGTGCCTCCTTGCCGCTGGGTCTTGGAGTAAGGGTACCACCTTTGTGCTTTAGATTTTGAAAAAAATGCAACTTAGGTGGAGGCATGTGGAACTGCCAATATTTGGCCTACGAAACGGCAAGTCCATATTTTGAGTGACAATATGAAGATCTCCTTCATCTCCCTTGGGTTTCTCAGGGGCACAGACTTCTTTTCCTAGAGCCTTTGAAACATCCATAGCACCAACCACAGAGCTGCGAATAATAGAGCAAGCTTAGTAAAGGCATATACAATAAAAGAAGAAAGTCACCTACCTATAGAGAAAAGCTGTATTTTCTAATATCTAATGAATCGAGAAGCCCCTGGAAACCACCATCTGTGATATATATACCAAATAACATTTCATTCTGGTAATTGGCCCAGATACCAAATTGTACCTGCAAATCGGCTGACTGGGGCTTTTAGAGAATGATTATTTACTGTCCCTCTTGATTTATTTGTAGAGGGCTTTGGAAATTCAGTGGGGTTAGGAGCCTTTCACTGCATTTAGACACACATACACGCACACAAAGAAGGCTTATAATTAACTGTTTTACATACCCATGATTCACAAATGCTTGTGATTAATCTTCCATGTTTTTAGATATAAGGGAAAAAAACTAGGCAAAGAGCAATCGCCAAGAAAGGCATAAACTAATTCTTAATTGTCTAACATTTGTTTTAGTAATGAAAACCTGTTTATGAATTCCCATGTCACACACACACACACATTTTGCCTTTGAAAAGCCAAATATGGACTTGGCAGATTTTTCTCATATATGCCAAAGAGAGATGTCTATAGAAAGTTTCATTCCAAAGAAAAACTGCTAAGTTCTTCAAGGCTCCAGGCAGCAAACTGCAAGATATAATAATAAAAGCTCACGTTTATTGAGTGCTCGCCATGTTTGCTGTTCTAGTGCTTTAAACATATTAGCTATTTACTCTTCACAATGATCTTAAGAGGCTGGTACCATGTTTATTCCATTTAGCAAAGAAATGAGAGGCTTCAATAGGTCATTTTCCCACAGACACATGCTTCTTAAAAGGCAGCCTGAGCTCTGTCTTATGTGGCCTCTTGCCTGAGCAGGTACTCAGACTCACGATTCTCCTGCCTCACATGGATAGCCCACACCAGCCAAACTACAATGCAACCATAATAATATTCCAGAAGTACATAATCCCATTGTACGTTATTTTGATTTGTATAGTAGGTTATTAGCAGCTATCTTGAGTGTTGCTCAATGAAAACAAAGAGGCATCATCTCCCATACAGGCATGCATTATAAGTTTGTTTTATTATGTTTATCACTTCAGGGTTTATTTCAAGTTCATTATGTAAAAGAATGTTTGTCAAAAAAAAAAAAAACACGAGGATATGCCCACTGAATGTATATTGCATTTCTAAGTGAAGTGCTAGCAAAATATGTTAGAGAGTTTATAATTCTTTTAATTTATTGAACAGCTTTACTGTTTTCAGTTTGGAAACTAATTAATTGAAACCATTTACAGGTATAATCATTAAACAAGAATTGGTTGGACCCACGTTTTATCAAAACAAGATGTCTTCGTTTTAATTGGAAAGATTCCACTGCTAGAATTCATTTGTTGGGGAATGTCCGCAGTGGGGAAAAAAATGTATCTCTAATAAATTTAGTCATTGTAATTGGATTTCATAACACGGATCTTGCTGAAGAATGATGATGTTATATAGGAAACATACACTTGTAATATGAATATGACTGGTCTCTGTGGTCGGTTTTTTATTTATTTATTGAGAGAGTGGGAGAGAGACAGAGAAGGTGAGTAGGGTTGGAGAAGAGAGAGAGGGAGAGAATCCCAAGCAGGCTCCACACTGTCAGCACAGAGCCCGACCCGGGGCTCCATCTTACAGACTGATATCAGATCATGACCTGAGCAGAAATCAAGAGACTGTGGCTTAACCCACTGAGCCACCCAGGTGCCCCCCCTATGGTAGTTTTGAATCCAGTCTTCATGAAGTATAAAACTGGGATAACAGGCTTAAAGTATTGAAGGCATGTGAATAATTCAGATTTTTGCAGCCAAGATACAATCGCATGCTTGGGGAACGAAGTAAGTTTGGAAACCCACAGGTTGTGTTACTGTGCAGTTACATGGAGTACTACAGTAGCTTCCTAATTGGCCTCCCTAATTTCATGTTATTCACTCCCTGTAGTCTATTCTCAACACAGCAACCCGTAAGGCAAATTAGATTAGTTTTCTGAAGTGTATCATAGTGGGTAGAATCAAATATAAAATCCTCACAGTGGCCAACAAGGTCCAACCTTCATTCTGCTCCAACCACACTGGCCTCACACCGGTCATGTGAACCCCCATCAAAGAGCCTCTGCACCATGGTTCCTTCTGCCTGCAGTGAAGACTTTCAAGTGGATGGTATTCTCACTTCATCCAAATGTTACCTCCCAAGGGGCCTTGGCCGTCCACCCCATCTCAGACTCACCCATATCCTACCCCAGCATTCTCTTCAGGCAACTGACCCATTTTGTTTCTCACTTGCTTTTCATTCCCTTGAGAGCATGTACCATTTGTTTATTTGTTTGTTTCCTGTCCTCCCTGCTAGAAAATAAATTCACTGAGGGCAGGGACTTATTTTTTTGGACCCAGGACCAAGAAGAGTGCTAGGCACATAACAGACATTCTCTAAACGTTTTTGGAATGAATGAATGAATCTGAAAAACTGAGTGACTGGCTATGAATGAACAGCCCATTTTGATTTAAGTTGAAATATCAGAATTAGAATGAAGATGGAACCTTCATCCTTAAAGAAAGCAGGATTTGCAGATTTCATGGGTTCTATTTGGAGGACCACTTTTCCCAAATCCAATAATCCTTGGGGAAAATATATGGAGTCCTGAAAAATAAGAAAGTAAAAATTGTTGCATTTTCTCTATTGTCCACTGAAGATTTTTATTTCAATTATATATTTATTTCATTTTAGTGCTTTTTTATTCTTTTTTAATTTTTTTTTTTGCAACGTTTATTTATTTTTGGGACAGAGAGAGACAGAGCATGAACGGGGGAGGGGCAGAGAGAGAGGGAAACACAGAATCAGAAACAGGCTCCAGGCTCTGAGCCATCAGCCCAGAGCCTGACACGGGGCTCGAACTCACGGACCGCGAGATCGTGACCTGGCTGAAGTCGGACGCTTAACCGACTGCGCCACCCAGGCGCCCCTTTAGTGCTTTTTTAAAGTTTATTTATTTGAGAGAGAGTGCATGAGAGTGTTATTTTTTTAGCTATTTATTTATTTTGAGAGACAGCACATGAGCAGGGGAGTGGCAGAGGAAGAGGGAGAGAGAGAATCCCAAGCAGGCTTTGCACGGTCACCATAGAGCTCGACTCAGGGCTCGATCTCATGAACCATGAGAGCATGGCATAAGCTTGAATCCAGAGTGGACACTAACCAACTGAATCACGCAGGCATCAGTTTACTGTTTACTTAATGAACAGTTCTGTTTACTTTTACATATGCATGCCTCCTTTATTTTTTTAGTTTATTTATTTATTTTGAAAGAGAGAGAGCACAAGCAGGGGTGGGGCACAGAGAGAGAGAGAGAGAGAGAGAGAGAGAGACGAAGACAGAGAATCTCTCCACACTGTCAGCACAGAGCCCAACGCAGGGCTCGAACTCACAAACCATGAGATCATGACCTGAGCCAAAACCAAGAGTCAGACACTTAACTGAGCCACCCAGTCACTCTTAAATATACATGCCTCCTTTAATGTTCACATTACAAGTATATTACTTACAATGTGATGATAGTATTATATAAGTTAGGTGGGAGGACTAGATGCCTTAAAAAGCAAATAAAAAAGAGAAACCATGTTTTAAAAGTAAAAGATAAATGGGAGTATTTTTTGTTATTACTTCTTGCTAGTTTGTTATTTTGTATCCTATCACATTTCTTGTTCTCTTGCATTTAATTCTAAGAGTAAATACATACCTCATTTTAAGAATAGGAAGGAAGGAGGTGGGGTGGATTCCCAGATAAGGGCTCTAAGAGAATTAGTTCTAGCGTGACTCACATAACATGAAGCCATTATATCTTTGTCCCTATGGAGATGCATCACACAGTGACAAGAGCTCCTTGATCCTCCTCAACATGTCCTGGAATCATGATACACCTTCCACCATAGTTTGTTCTAGACCCCAGTCTCCTTTAGAACATCCTGCCCAGTCTGTGGGGATGTATACGTGCCCTCCATAATGTCAAGGGACTTGCCAATCCCTGATTTCCTGATAAATATTATCCTCTGTTTTCTAGAACATTGCTTGGAGGACCTTTAAGCTACCATAAAACCAAAATTTCAATACTAAAAAGGATATTGTTGCTTTGCAGAGATGTCTGCCAAAGTACAAAATATGTGACAAAGAGAGAGAACACTACAGACCAAACTACATGTGCTGCAGAACCCACTCGACTCAGAATAGTGCGGTGGGCTCACACACGGCTGAGAGAGTTTGCAGTATATGTGCTAATGCATTCTGGCCAAGAGCGTTCGGCACAGTCTGCCATAGCACTCACTGGCTGAAAGTGCACGGCAAAGAGTATATATACAGGGATCTGTAATTTTGTTTTAATTACAAAAACACTTCTATGATAAATAGTGCTAAAACGAATCATTATTACGCAGGGAAGCACGGAACATGCAATATATTCAGGAGGAGGTGATAATTATTTCACGAATGATAAAACAATTATGTAAAGATATGAAAAGCTGAATTGTGGAGAAAATGAGCCAAGGCACGAAAACATGCATTCATTTAATAAACATTTACTTATCTATGTGCCAGAGGGGGGCACTCAACCAATACCCAAATTTATAAACTAGACATACAACAACGAGAAGACATTGTTCCTTGACCTCAAAGAGCTTACAATCTACTATGGAATAATACATACATAAATAAGCAATATGTTGACTGTTTACTAGAGCTTTTGCAAAATTCTACGGGGTTTTTGTCGGTCTTTTTGGAGAAAGAGGTGGAAGACGTGAATCCTCCCTGTTTTGTCAGGAGCACCTCTACTAAAGATTACTAGAACAGAACCTAAGGAGATGATTGGGTGAATCAAGCAAAGAGGGCTTCCTAGATATAAGGAACAGCATGTGCCAAGGTGAGAAGGAAAATGGCACATTCAGGTGACTGTAGGTCATTGTGAGTAGCAGAGGTCAGATCATAAAGGGCCTTCTATACCATGCTAAGAAGGAGCTTGGTCTTCATCTTGAGTAAAATGGAAAGTAAAATGGAAATATTTTAAATAAGGGAGTATTACGATCAGATTTTCAATCCAACTATAACAGACTGTAAAACAGTCCTGTCCTTTTCCCTTCCTTGAGAAATTGAGGCATTGACAATACCCTAAAAGTTCTCCATAGAGGGGAGACAAAACCATGAATGAATGAATGAATGAATGACTTAATATTTTACTAATCTCTGTTCTATGTGTTATGCTAAAGCAATCCTACACAAGGAGTATTTCTGTGCAACAACTAAAAAAATGGGGTTTTAATAATTCAATAGTAATCAATATTAACGTTTGTTACTAGCTTTCTTATGCAACTCTGATTTCCGCCATGAATAACTTCCAGTGGAGTCAACATAATGGAGTCTAGAAATTCTCAATAAAGGAAAAACAAAGGTTAAGAGGCATAGAAAGTGGGGTAGAAAAGAAAGCCATTTTCCCTGAGATCAGGAACACGACAAGGATGCCCACTCTCACCGCTGCTGTTTAACATAGTGCTGGAAGTTCTAGCATCAGCAATCAGACAACAAAAGGAAATCAAAGGCATCAAAATTGGCAAAGATGAAGTCAAGCTTTCGCTTTTTGCAGATGACATGATATTATACATGGAAAATCCGATAGACTCCAGCAAAAGTCTGCTAGAACTGATACAGGAATTCAGCAAAGTTGCAGGATACAAAATCAATGTACAGAAATCAGTTGCATTCTTATACACTAACAATGAAGCAACAGAAAGACAAATAAAGAAACTGATCCCATTCACAATTGCACCAAGAAGCATGAAATACCTAGGAATAAATCTAACCAAAGATGTAAAGGATCTGTATGCTGAAAACTATAGAAAGCTTATGAAGGAAATTGAAGAAGATTTAAAGAAATGGAAAGACATTCCCTGCTCATGGATTGGAAAAATAAATATTGTCAAAATGTCAATACTACCCAAAGCTATCTACACATTCAATGCAATCCCAATCAAAATTGCACCAGCATTCTTCTCGAAACTAGAACAAGCAATCCTAAAATTCATATGGAAGCACAAAAGGCCCCGAATAGCCAAAGGAATTTTGAAGAAGAAGACCAAAGCAGGAGGCATCACAATCCCAGACTTTAGCCTCTACTACAAAGCTGTCATCATCAAGACAGCATGGTATTGGCACCAAAACAGACACATAGACCAATGGAATAGAATAGAAACCCCAGAACTAGACCCACAAACGTATGGCCAACTCATCTTTGACAAAGCAGGAAAGAACATCCAATGGAAAAAAGACAGCCTCTTTAACAAATGGTGCTGGGAGAACTGGACAGCAACATGCAGAAGGTTGAAACTAGACCACTTTCTCACACCATTCACAAAAATAAACTCAAAATGGATAAAGGACCTAAATGTGAGACAGGAAACCATCAAAACCTTAGAGGAGAAAGCAGGAAAAGACCTCTCTGACCTCAGCCGTAGCAATCTCTTACTCGACACATCCCCAAAGGCAAGGGAATTAAAAGCAAAAGTGAATTACTGGGACCTTATGAAGATAAAAAGCTTCTGCACAGCAAAGGAAACAACCAAGAAAACTAAAAGGCAACCAACGGAATGGGAAAAGATATTCGCAAATGACATATCGGACAAAGGGCTAGTATCCAAAATCTATAAAGAGCTCACCAAACTCCACACCCGAAAAACAAATAACCCAGTGAAGAAATGGGCAGAAAACATGAATAGACACTTCTCTAAAGAAGACATCCGGATGGCCAACAGGCACATGAAAAGATGTTCAGCGTCGCTCCTTATCAGGGAAATACAAATCAAAACCACACTCAGGTATCACCTCACGCCAGTCAGAGTGGCCAAAATGAACAAATCAGGAGACTATAGATGCTGGAGAGGACGTGGAGAAACGGGAACCCTCTTGCACTGTTGGTGGGAATGCAAATTGGTGCAGCCGCTCTGGAAAGCAGTGTGGAGGTTCCTCAGAAAATTAAAAATAGACCTACCCTATGACCCAGCAATAGCACTGCTAGGAATTTATCCAAGGGATACAGGAGCACTGATGCATAGGGCCACTTGTACCCCAGTGTTCATAGCAGCACTCTCAACAATAGCCAAATTATGGAAAGAGCCTAAATGTCCATCAACTGATGAATGGATAAAGAAATTGTGGTTTATATACACAATGGAATATTACGTGGCAATGAGAAAAAATGAAATATGGCCTTTTGTAGCAACGTGGATGGAACTGGAGAGTGTGATGCTAAGTGAAATAAGCCATACAGAGAAAGACAGATACCATATGGTTTCACTCTTATGTGGATCCTGAGAAAATTAACAGGAACCCATGGGGGAGGGGAAGGAAAAAAAAAAAAAGAGGTTAGAATGGGAGAGAGTCAAAGCATAAGACTGTTAAAAACTGAGAACAAACTGAGGGTTGATGGGGGGTGGGAGGGAGGAGAGGGTGGGTGATGGGTATTGAGGAGGGCACCTTTTGGGATGAGCACTGGGTGTTGTATGGAAACCAATTTGTCAATAAATTTCAGAAAAAAAAAATAATAAAATAAAATAAAATAAAATAAAATAAAATAAAATAAAAAAGAAAAGAAAGCCAAACTGCAGCTAAGAGAACCAAGTTCGAAACACATTCTCATTCCCTAACGGGGTGAATCTCAGTTCACACTCTCTCAATTTTCCTCCTTCCAGACAAAGTGGGAATAACTATACTACTCCCTGACTATGCAGAACTGTTTCCCAAACCAAATGAAAAACATGCTTATCAGTGAAAAGCACAAAATATCTAGGTTATGAAAACCTCATCTATCAGTGTGCATAACATAAGTGCAAACATGGGCACTACTGTGATAAAAGTCATAAATCCAATACTAGTACATATTTGACCATCGATTATGAGATGGTTTTAAAATTTAGAAAGTGTATTTGTTGATCTAAAGATAGCTCTTCCCCCAAATATTTACCATGTGGGCACAACAGTAAAAATACGTAAAATAAATTTTTCAAATGAAAATTTCTCATCCACTAGAGTCCTTCTCCATGTTACATTAAAGTGCATTCAGATTCAGTACACCATGAATCTGATGAAGAAATAGGATGGCATAAAGGGTGAAGGGTAAGGAAGAGAGAATTATACAAAGATTTCCAGGAAAGTAGACACAACACAGGGACACTTCCAAACACAAAAATGTGGCCTTTTATTCCCCCCAGATGTGTCATGAATCCTGTCATATACATCCAGGTGCACATCAGGTAATTCCCAGCACTGTACCCCACCTAACCAGAATGTATTGGTGACAGTACATGGTTCCAGGGCACGCAGATGCCAGCTATGTGTTTCTTGCTACTGCTGGCTGGAAAACTTGAGGTAAATCCCCAGCAGGAGGGAACTGGAGAAGGCCACAGATATCTGTGACTGTGTAAGGTTGTGTCCCAAAGTTAAATACAAGATTTTCATGAACGATAGAGCAACCCCTCTATCATGGGGCAGAATCTCATCTTCACAAAGATACATTGAGGGGCATCAGAGTGGCTCAGTCAGTTGAGTGTCTGACTCTTGGTTTCAGCTCAGATCGTGGGATTGAGCTCCACATCAGGCTCCACGCTAGGCATGGAGCTTGCTTGGGATTCATTCTCTTTCTCCCTCTGCCCCTCTCCCCTGCTTGCACTCACTCTCTCTCTCTCAAATAAAGAAAGAAAGAAAAAATATATATATATATGAAGATAGGTTGGAGTCCAAACTCCTGGGACCTGTGTGTATGACCTTATTTGGAAATAGGGTCTTTTCCATATGTAATCAAGTTAAGATGAGATCATTAGAATGAACCCTAATCCAGAATGCCTGGTGTCAGAAGAAGTGGGATGTACCATGTGGGCACAGAGACACATGGGGCAAAGACAGCCAGGTGACAATGAAGGCAGAGGTTGAAGTAATGTCTCCATAAGTCAAGGAAAGCCAAGGATTGTTGGTACAAGGAAGGATTCTCCCCTACACATTTCACAGGGAGCACGGCTCTGATGACACCTTGACCTTGGATGTCTAGATTCCAGGCTTATACGACAATAAGCTTCTGTTGTTTTAAGCCATGTAGTTTGTAGTACTTTGTTATGGCAGCTGTAAAAAACTAAAACATGGTTTCATACAAATTCATCTATCTACCTACCTATCTCTCTATTTATCTATCTATCATCATCAAAAGATCATACCAAGCAGGGCGCCTGGGTGGCTCAGCCCGTTGAGCATTCAACCCTTGATTTCGGCTCAGGTTGTGATCCCAGTGAGATTGAGTCCTGCATCAGTCTCCATGCTCAGTGTGGAGCCTGCTTAAGATCCTCTCTCTCTCTCTCTATCTCTCTCTCTCTCCCTCTGCCCTTCTCCTCTGATCATGCTCTGTCACTCTCTAAAATAAATAAATTAATTAATTAATTATCAGACTAAGCAGAAATGATGCTTTAGTGAATACTATACCACAGAGACCAGCTATATTCCCTGTCCAGGCCCGATCAAATGCAAACTGGTCAAATTTCCCTTTTTTTCTTTTTTTTTTTTTTTAATTGGCTGTTCCATTTTCTCCCTACATTTTTATACAGTTTCAGAATTAAGGTATCCTTTTGCTACAGATGCCTGAAGGATGGTTTCACATCAAAATAGAAAAGAAACTCTTAATGAATAATGTACGTTTGTTGACTAGCTGCATTTTAACAGAAAAGCATTCATACTAAACTGTTACAAATGAATACTTTTGTGATCTTTTCCTTGCTGCCATATTACAGGGTTTTTTTTTTTTTTTCTCTTCTCAATATAGGAATTTTAGGCACCTATTAGGCACCTATTCAACCAACACTAAAAAAAGTCTAACTTAAAATCAGTAAAAAGCCTGAATACAGCTAATCACTCAAGAAGGTATTTATGGGTGGGTTGCCTGGGTGGCGTCAGGAGGTTAAACGACCAAGACTCAAGTCATGATGTCAAGGTTAGGGAGCTGGTGAGTTCCACCCCTGCATTGGCTCTGCACTGACAGTGCTGAGCCTGCCTTCGATTCTGTTTCCCTCTCTCCCTCTCTGCCCCTCCCCCATTCACGCACACTGTCTCTCAAAAATAAATAAACATTAAAAAAATAAAAGGAGATATTTATGGGGGCCTTGCACACACTGATGCTGAACTTCAGGCTCCCAGGGCAACGCGTCCCCTGTCCTTGAAAGAACTGCCAGTCAGCTGGGAAGGACACAGTCTTCAGGAGGCTGGGACCGGTGGCGTCTAAGTGAAGCCTGGAGTTACAGCCATAAACAGGAATCTGGTCCATAACCGAGAACGAAGCCACGCTGCCACCTGGTCGAGTTCCGATAGCTTGTTTTCTGGTGTCTCCATACACTCATCGCTGCTTACGTCCTCATTTCCAGCCATTTCTTCTCCAGCTCAGTATTCACAACCCCTGGGCCATGGTTGGGATGTGCCTGTGGGCTGATTGAACCACTGTGCCATCCCACCTCTTAGGGTGCTACCAGTATAAAGGCAGAGAGGAGGTCTGGATTGCTGAGCCCAGCATTTGGGGGAAGGGGATTATCTTGCCCCCCTACTGTGAGCTGGAAACTGCATTTCCAGCTTTGAATTACAAACTCATCCAGAGCTAAATTCCCAGCACAGAACTCATGAAAAAAGACAGAAGATGCAATTTAATCTGTGTCTATATATAAAGCCAATCCTCATTATTTGCAGATTCCATATTTGCAAAATCACCCACTCGCTAAAATTTTTTTGTAACACCAAAATCAATACTCCTGGTGCCTCTGTGATCTTTCAGACCCCGTGCTCAGAGCAGCAACAATTCCGATCCACGTTCCCAACTGAGGTTGAACAAGGCAATGCTCTGCCTTCTTGCTTTCATAGTGCAAACAAGTGTCTTTTTTTGTGCTCTATTTAGTGCTATGTTTTTTTTTACATTTTTTGTGCTTTTTCTTGGTAATTTTGCTGCTTAAATGGTCCCCAAGCATACAGCTGAAGTGCTGCCTGGTATTCCTAAGTGCAAGAAGGCTGGAGTGTGCCTTAGGGAGAAAAATACATGTGTTAGATACAGGCAGGAGTTATAGTGCACTTGGCCATGAGTTCAATGTTGATGAATCAACAATAGATATCAAATATTGTGTCTTTAAACAGAAACATACATAAAATAACGTTGTGTATTGATCGGTTGAAAATGCTGTGTGACCAGAGGCTTGCAGGAATCTAAATCTAGATTTCCCCTAGGAGTAATTAGTATTCACTAATTCAGTGTTCACAGAAACTTCATAGACACAACTACCACAAATAACGAGAATAGACTCTGTCTCCATATATGTATACATATATACGTACGTACAATTACGTATATATGTGAAATCAACTATATACACATATATAAATATATTTATACAAATATATAAATATAAAATACATTATGTATACATATATACACATGTTATTTATAGGACGTTATATCGTTTTTCACTATGTTGGCTCTATAGAGGTGGTAGTCAACAAAACCGATATGGCCTCACTTCTCAGGAAGCTTAGTCTAGTAAAGGAGTAAAACATTAATTAGCAAACCTCTCTGGGCTGCTAAATCGAAAGGCACATTCTCCAACCACCTTCATCAGTAGTAAAACTTGATATGTTTACCTTCGCTGATTTCTCGCTCTCTCTCAAGTGGTTCTGAGGTAGAGCAAGGAAGAAGACATTGCCTTAAAATGTGAGCTCAGTGGGGCAGGGCTCTTTGTTTATTTTGCTCTGAACCCCTAGCTCCTAACACAGGTACTGTGTACATAACGGACTCTCATAAATGAATAAATTTATTGGTCCACTGAACACACAAACAGCTGGTACCAATAAGAAAAGGGTGCAGAAGCAAACTGCAAAGTAAAACTACAAAATATATTCATTCATCTGATAATAATTCTTCTAATTCCTTTCTCCTTGCTAAGAACTACTGAATGTGTGCTGGCAGTGGGAAAGTTAGCCAAAGATAAGCAAGCAGGCAGGCTCTCTAAGGGCCAGTGGAAATTAGGAAATGAGCAATCCAAAAACATGCTTGTGGCTAGTTTAGTGTTCTAAAAGATTCTTCTTTGTAACTGCCTAATACCTTTCTGCGCTCCAATCAATCAATTTATTGAGTTCAGTTGCTCAATAAATTTGGCCTGTATAACCAGCAATGAAAATGCTTTAAGCCCTTCAGGAAAATGATCAATAATTGTAAATGCCATTAATGAAAAATCATCTGTAAGTTGTTTGTGCCATTGTCGTTTTATTCCTAACTCTATGCATATTGACAGCGAAACTGGTAACATTCCAGCTGTTAATCTTTGTATTGGGCTAAACGGGGGAATCCCCCAATACAACTAGGCAAATAGGTAAAACATTTTAATGGGGAAAAATTTTTTTTCAATTGACTACAAATAACATTTTAATGCATGCATCCCAAGATATCGGCAATACCAACTGAATGAGAAGAGACAGTCTGGCCAGTTGCCATTTTGCCACTAACTAAAAAAGCTAAGGACTGCTCTGCAAATCTCCTAAATAAAAAAGCAATCTAGTTTCTGGCAAGGAGATCAGCAATGGCCATTTCATATAAATGAATCTGTCATGATTTCATTTGCGCACAAGCTCGATCATCCAAAATAGCAGAAACAGCAGGCTGTGGTGTGGCTTTTCTTTATCTGTTTTTGATAGACTGCTTCTCCCTTTCCTGCCCCAAATGATGACTGCCATCGATGAAAAACTGTACTGTGAAATTGCAAGAAAATTATTCTCAATTTTAATAGTCAACTAACTTACCAAAGAGAAATTGTGCCTTTTATTTTGTTAGTGCTTTACAGATTCCTAACACGAGATCAAGTACAAATGTGATCTTCCCCTTATATATCTTCATCAAAATAAGATAAGTGGAGTATGACAGGCTATAAAGCACATTCTTTGCTTATTGGTATGCCCACCTGTTCCAGATCATTTGCAAGGCTGCCAGTAACAGAAGGAAGTGGCATAAATGAAACATGCCTTTTTCAGTAAGATTTTCTTGCAAGATCCACAGAGAACATCAACTATTATTTTCTAAAGCCAATCAAAGGTCTTCTGTGCCAATATGCCCATCTCGACAGCCATGCACGCTGGCCTTATTTCCCAACTCTGGCTATTCCGGTCACGTGGTGCCTAAGCTGCTTCATTAGGCAGAACCAGCAAAGACAGAGTGAGGAAATGGTGTGCTCTTCATTCCAAATACAAGCAGAGCCCTTTATTTTTTCTTTTCTTCAAAAGGCAATGAAAGTTGTTATAGCTTAGCAAGAGGATAATGGCAGTGCATCACTGGGCTAGGAGAGGCGTAAGACTTGTATTATACTGTGTCCTCTCCACCAGCAGGACTTGGGGGCTCCTCACCGATGCCCGAGATTTCCCGGGCCAAGAAGGATAAGATGACTCTACCTCCCTCCCGCTCCTCATCCGCTCCCATCCCATCTGTACTGAACATCATGTTCCCAGACAAGTTCCCTCAGGAACTGTAATTTTCTGATTAATGTTACACTATGAGAAGATTCAAAATGGCTGAGCAGGGTCACTCCATTCCCTAAAGAACCATAATTGTAAGGCAGCGATAGCCTAGCCTGAATTTTTTCAGTTATGTTTGAAACATCCTATTTTTAAATCTACCTTTTTGAGGAGTTAATTATTATAACTATGGAGGCTAAATTTAGAAGAATAAAATTTGTTGAATCCTCAAGAAATGTTTTGGGTTTCGGTGGTGATTGTTTTTTTTTTAAAGGAACAGCAACTTTAATTTCCTGCTCAAATATCACAGAGCTCTAAAAAAGTCTCCATCATGTCTTATAAAGTATACCGTTTTTTAAACACCTAATGTCAATTTTGTGCAAAATGAAAACAAGCCCGTATTTATTCAGCAAGAAGTAGCGCCATGTTAAGGAAGAAAACTAGAATATAAATCTAGTCATCTGACTTGAAGTTGAAATCACAAAACTAGTTAAAATTTGGCTTTGAGTAAATATACCTCTTTGGACTCCATATTTTGCATACACATATGAAAAGGTCAGGCCAAACGACACTAAGATCTCTTCAAAGTCCTGAATTCCACTATTCTAATCAGCAAAGGAACAATATGACTAAAAATCACTTCTTGTTTCATTTAATACTTAGTAAACCACAAACAAAATAAATTGTCCCTCTGCAGGGCTGATCTATGTGAAAATTCTATTTTACTTTTGAATTCATCTCCTAAAATGCATTGTTAAAATACCTTCTTTCTTAAAGATATGACTAAACAAGGCCATTTGTTATGAATTTTACAACTGTAACAAAATCCGCACAACTTACCATATGGGTTTGAAAAGACACTGAAAGTCTTCTTTCTCAGTTTTGACTTTGCCATCCTCTGAAAGAAATTTGGCTATTGTCCAGTTTAATTTATGTAACACTTTGTTGCCTGTGTTTAACATAATTGCAGACATGATACGCATTCATAATTGCAACCTAAGCTCTAATGGTCTATTTTTCATCTCATCAAAAACTAGCTACAGGAAGAAAGGAATTCCAAGACAGCAGCAACAATCACAATTATTCACAGGACGTCCATATTAGGCATCATTAGCTGATAAAGTTCAAGACCGATGATGTTTGCAAAACTTAGTAGATGGGTTTAGACCCAAAACATGAATCATAACAATTATCACATGATATATATTCAAGCCTTCAATAGCCACCAAATATCCTATTATTTGCACAACTCCAACCTTTTAAAAAAATTTTTTAATGTTTATTTATTTTTGGAAGAGAGAAAGCGTGAGCGGTGGAGGGGCAGAGAGAGAGGAGACACAGAATCAGAAGCAGGCTCCAGACTTGGAGCTGTCAGCACAGAGCCCGACGCAGGTCTTCAACTCACAAACTGTAAGATCATGACCTGAGCTGAAGTCAGAGGCTTAACCGACAGAGCCACCCAGGTGCCCCACAACTCTAGCCTTTCTAAGTAAATTCAAGAGGGATTTGAGAAGTAAAACAAAAGCTAACATGTAGCAGATACCTGGATGCTGTTGAAATAAAATAGCACATTTTTCTTCTAAAAATTAAGTTTTGCCACTATATCCTCCATAAATTCTCCTGTTAATATT
Organism: Prionailurus bengalensis; assembly: GCF_016509475.1. Classification (NCBI taxonomy): domain Eukaryota; kingdom Metazoa; phylum Chordata; class Mammalia; order Carnivora; family Felidae; genus Prionailurus; species Prionailurus bengalensis. The sequence continues at coordinate 68,492,273 of NC_057343.1, read as the reverse complement.
CTGCAAGAATACATGGACAGCTAGAAAATTCTTTTTTTTTTAATTTTTTTTAATGTTTATTTTTGAGACAGAGAGAGAGCATGAATGGGGAAGGGTCAGAGAGAGAGGGAGACACAGAATCTGAAGCAGGCTCCAGGCTCTGAGCTGTCAGCACAGAGCCCGATGCAGGGCTGGAACTCATGGACCGTGAGATCATGACCTGAGCCAAAGTCGGACGCTTAACCGACTGAGCCACGCAGGCGCCCCAAGAATACATGGACAGCTAGAAAATTCTTAAGAGATGTTACATAAAATAATGCATTGCTTTTCTATCTCTTTCACCCCAATTTCTTCTCGGACCATGTTTACCAAGATTGTCCTCCATGCCACAGGGGTGCCTGTGTTTTTTCTGCTCCTCTAAAGAACATAACATTGCGTGCTTTAACCAATTAAATTCTACACTGTGTGTACCCTTTCGCTTGATTTCCAGATTGCTTCTACACTGTGTGTACCCTTTCGCTTGATTTCCAGATTGCTTTATTTTCAGATGTGTTCAAGGTACTGTTATTCATATATTTAAGAAACACTTGGATTAACCAATGAATAACATTCAAGAAGAGGTGAAACAATATTGAGACCAAGGCTGGAATCTCAAATTCTAATTAAAAACAGTTTGCAAATGACATATCAGACAAAGGGCTCGTATCCAAAATCTATAAAGAACTCACCAAACTCCACACCCGAAAAACAAATAATCCAGTGAAGAAATGGGCAGAAGACATAGACGCTTTTCCAAAGAAGACATCCAGATGGCCAATAGGCACATGAGAAGATGCTCAACGTCGCGCCTCATCAGGGAAATACAAATCAAGACCACACTCAGATACCACCTCACGCCAGTCAGAGTGGCTAAAATGAACAAATCAGGAGACTATAGATGCTGGAGAGGACGTGGAGAAACGGCAACCCTTTTGCATTGTTGGTGGGAATGCAAACTGGTGCAGCCGCTCTGGAAAACAGTGTGGAGGTTCCTCAAAAAATTAAAAATAGTTCTACCCTATGACCCAGCAATAGCACTGCTAGGAATTTACCCAAGGGATACGGGAATGCTGATGCATAGGGGCACTTGTACCCCAATGTTTATAGCAGCACTCTCAACAATAGCCAAATCATGGAAAGAGCCTAAATGTCCATCAACTGATGAATGGATAAAGAAATTGTGGTTTATATACACAATGGAATACTACGTGGCAATGAGAAAGAATGAAATATGGCCTTTTGTAGCAACGTGGATGGAACTGGAGAGTGTTATGCTAAGTGAAATAAGTCAGGCAGAGAAAGACAGATACCATATGTTTTTACTCTTATGTGGATCTTGAGAAACTTAACAGAAGACCATGGGGGAGGGGAAGGAAAAAAAAAGTTAGAGAGGGTGGGAGCCAAACCATAAGAGACTCTTAAAAACTGAGAACAAACTGAGGTTGATGGGGGGTGGGAGGGAGGGGAGGGTGGGTGATGGGCATTGAGGAGGGCACCTATTGGGATGAGCACTGGGTGTTGTATGGAAACCAATTTGACAATAAATTTCATATTAAAAAAAACAACAGTGCCATCTGATAATGACAGTAAAACGCAGAATGCAGCCCACCCAAAGGACCCTTCAAATGAAAGAGGGCTCAGGTAGCACGCACACGTGTCCATGTACCTGTAGTGTGTTGATGGTCATGTTCTCTGCACCTTAAATACAGTCAGTCTGTCTCCACCCTCAGGAGAGGGTGTAAATGTAACCATTTACATATCACATAATACACTTGTATATTCCCTGACAGTGGGGCTGAAGAACTGTAATCTGGAAATGCAATATCCCTGTTCCCAGCTATGAGCACCAAGGGTCACAGTAAAGTTCAAATTGTGTAGCAAAACATTTCTCTCTACTTCTTTAAAAAGAATTATTTCTTTATTCTCTTATCATTTCTTAATTATAGTGAATTTGGAAAATATGACCTTCACAATGTAACCAAAGTCAGACCATCATGATTACCATTTAAATGCATTGCTTCCAACCTTTTTATTTATCTATATTCCTATTTTAACAAAGTAATATTATCCTTTATGGATGTGCTACTTATTTAATATAAGGCATCTATTATATAATTAAACATTATATCTAAGTGGGGTTAACTTTCCACTGGATATAATTTGGGTAATTTAGCTAACAATAACAAACAATATTTTGACAACCGCCTATTATGGATTTTTTTTCAATTTTTCACAGCTGAAGGGAAAAAGTGTCAACAAATATCCAAACAGTATATTAGAGGTGTGTGTGTGTGTGTGTGTGTGTGTGTGTGTGTGTGTGTTTCAGAACCTCCCCCCAGGACAAAGGTTTTGTTTTGTTTTAAATCATTATCAATTTGATAGTTAACATGAGGCATCTCATTATGGCTTTAATTTTTAGTTCTTGAGTATCAGTAAGATTGTTTCTACGTGCTTATTAAATTATAATATATATTAATATATATTATATATGACATATAGAATACATATGAATAATATATATTCATTTCTTCTGCCCATTTTTAATTAGGGAATTTGTATTTTTCTTATTTATTTGTAAAACACTTTTATATTAAATTATATCATATCATATCACATCATATTATTATATCATGGATCTTAACCTCCAGATGCATATTTTGTTTTTCACAATTTGCCATTTTCGTTTCAACTTTGTGCATGGTATCTTTTTATTCTTTTGATTTATGGAAACCATAAATATTTCTGTAGTCAAATCCATCATTATTTTCACTGTTGCTTCTTTATCTGCTTTTATATACAGAATGTCTTTCTACCTACAAATATAAGGAAAATACTAACCTTATGGTGCTTGTGTAATTTCTTTATTCTTTTTTCCTTTTTTTTTTTCTTTTACATTTAACTCTGTACTCCCTCTGGCATTCACAATGAAATACTGGTTCAGGTAAGAATGGAACTATTTTTCTAGTAAAATTAAGACCTTACTCCTAGTTATTGAATAAATCTCTATATTTGCACTTGTTTTAAGGCAATATGATCATAGTCTATTTTCCTTTGTGCCATAGACCCTTTCAGGAGCTTTCTGTTTCTAGATTCTTTCTCAGGTCTTACTGATCTTGTGTCCTTGAATAAGCCCATTCACTTCCTGATGTCTGATTCCATTACCTACAAAACAGAGTTGGATCTATTTGCAGATCATTTTAAAAATTAAATATGATTCATATGAAATGCTTATCACAGCCCATGTAAAGTTTGGAGCACTCATTAAACAGAAGTTCCTACTTATTGTTTTATTTATTCATTTTTTTATTGATCTATATCTCATCTTGTGCCAGTACCACAATGACAAACACATTTGAAATTTAACATATGCTCTGATACATCAGTATAGGAAAACTCTGACATGTTTACTTACCACTTAAGCCTAATTATCAACACCCCCTCCAACAGTCATACATTTAAGAAGTATTTCAGCACCAACAATTACACCAAGACTGTATTAGGCACCATAGGGGCAACAAAGAAATGAGAAATAGGGGTGCCATTCAGAATTTTTCAAACCCCTGCCTCCTTCTGTTAATGCACAGTGTATATTCATTTATTCAACCAAATCTTCATTAGCCCTTGAAATGATTGGATATCATGCCAGGGGCCAAATATAAGGATGGAATATTTTGTCCAGGTTTCGCCATACAAATCTGATGCTGCACATATCAGATATGAACCAATATCTCCCACTTGGGGAGTTTGCTGAGATAATAATCTCCCTTCAATATTCAACTCAAAAACTTCTTTCATGAAGTCTTCCCTGATTTCCCCATTAGAGGTCATTATTATTTACTTTTTTTACCTGGCTATTCTGTTTATCTGTATGTCTGCCTATCAGTCACCCTCCCCACCTTTAGACTCTTTCCTCATCAAGGTCAGGGCTGTATCTTTCTCACTTTGCATCCCTGGCAAACCACTACCATTCAACAGTGAGCACAGTGAGCAGGTACAAACATGCTTGGTCTCTTTCCTCACCTAGGATATGTTAGTTGAATGATCTTATCGGTATCGCATGTCATACTGTAGTTTCATGTGTATTTGTGCAATGTGCTCCAGGTTGGGGAATATTTTCATCCCTTTTTGTATATCCAGCTGGGCCATATGTTGGCCTTCATGTAGGGAAGCATAAATATCACGATTTATTTTTACACCATGTACTTTGAAATATGAATATTGGGGGGGGTGGAGAATAGGACACACTTACCATCATCAGTATTAAAAACAAGGCTAAAAATCCCAAATATTCTCAATATTGAAGTGTTGCATTATAACAATCTTCCCTAAATCCTGAGGCTTGAAATTTTATTTCACTCCTAAGATTTTTATTATCTCCATTACTTACTAGAGACTTTTTAAAAATCATTCTCTTTTATCATGTCACTTGTTACCTAAATTCAGTATTACTGTTGAACATTTCAAACGTTCAGTTCTTATTCCCCCATCTATAATTGTAACGTAAATTCCTTATGGACAAGGACATCTTCTTCTTTTGCTTTATATATCTCACAGCACCTAGCACAGTGTCTTGATCTTGCTAGGTCATCAAAAACTTATTTACTGATTCAAGTAATTAACACTTTACTCAGGGATATGTGTAATAGATCACCAAAGTGAACCCAATCTCTCCAGCCAGGTGTTTCAGAATCAATTTTGTTTGCAGAACCCAAAGCATTGACTTATTTATTCAATAAGTAATTTTGAGCATGGGCAAGACACTGTTTCAGGCTCAATCTAATTGAGCCCCTAATATGTGTTCAATATTGGGCTTTTCACGTGGTCTTGCTTATCATAGCATTACAGTTCTATGAGGTGAATATTATGATTCCCATTTCATCAGTAAAAACAAAACAAACAAAACAATGAGCAAAAAGCTGCTTAAATTTAAACAGGCAGTGAATAGCTGAGCAAATATATGATCCCAGTCTATCCAAAAGCCAAGTTTAACATCTTAACCAGTAGCATACTGCCTGTAGAAGTGTCCAAGGCTTTATCAATGAAGAGATAAATGGTTTATCAGATGAAATCGATAGAAACTTTATAAATAGCTCTCTCCTTTTTTAAAATTATATTTATTTATTTTGAGAGAGAGAGAAAGAGAGACCAGGCACAAGCAGGGTAGGGGCACAGAAAGAGAGAGAGAGAGAGAGAGAGAGAGAGAGAGAGAGAGAGAGAGAGAGAATCCCAAGCAGGTTCCACACTGTCAACACAGAGCCTGATGCAGTGCTTGATCTCACAAACTGCAAGATTATGACCTGAGCTGAAAGCAAGTCATACACTTAACCGAATGAGCCACCTAGGTGCCCCAAGAGCTCCCTGCTTTTAAGCTTAAAATGTCACAAAAAATATTTTAAGTTTCAATATTAAAAATGACTGCATTAAGTTTCAATATTAGCAAATATGTCCATTTCTAAGACATTCCCTGGATTTAAAGTCAAATAAATTTTAAAAATGTAATTTTTTTATAAATCATGACACTGTAGAATGTTAATACAGATATGCAGAGGCTGAAGTGGAGAATAATTATCAGGATGCAGTTTCCATTGAAAACAAGAAAACTACATTTCAAACATACAGGTCTATGTATATCTTGTCTGCAGAAAATGTTTAATGAATGTTGACCTAAAGAAATCAATATAGGAAGAGACTTTCTTCACAAAATCCCAAAAAATAGGATAGCATGTGCCAAATCAAAAACCTGTTTAGAGTAATTTCTGCCAATTTAAGATTATAAATACCTGATATGCACCTTAATCTAACTCAAAGATGTGCATTCTCCCCACCCCCACCCCCAGGGCATAAAGACATGCTATGCTTAAATAAGTTGTAGATGTTGCTTTTTTTTTTTTTAACATTTTACAATTCTTGTTGCCTGAGAAAACACTAGTAACTGCATTTTTAAAAATCATGCCATTCCAAAAAAAAAAAAAATGAGAATGACCATAAATCCAGTTCCAAACTTCCCATTAGATATGCCTGAGTTGAACCCCTCTCTGGTCATGAAATGCAAATGACAGATAAAACATTCTGCTAATTCCAAAGTTCCAATGCAAGATGAATATACATGGCACTTTAGTGTTCCAGTCTATAGCTAACGGAGAGCATGGGTATTTTCAGACATGAAAGCAAAGTGCCATAATTTCATGAAGATAAATGTGATATACAGGTATAGGTAACAGTGGTATTCACTAGTGTTTGAGGAGTAAGAAATCAGAATCACTGAGGCTAAGAATTATGGTACAAGGTCTTACACTCTTCAAAGTACTAGTTGAATGTTTTCTTTTTTTTTTTTTTATTAAGCTGTCAGAATTATCTGTGTGTGATACCAGATTAATGTCTGAATAAAAATATAAAACTGATTAGAAGAGACTGAGTGTAATTAAAATGAACTAATCCAAAATAAACACAACAGTTTAATGCCATTAGTATTCCAGCTCCTTAAAAAGTTGTTGAACCTAGTGCAAAAAGGATTACAAATTTCAAAGAAAACTAAATTAACCACATAGCTGAAAAGTGAATTAGGAAAACAAAAATTCCAGGCTGTTGAGCAAACAAGAATTTTATTTTCTATTGTTCTAAGTTTCCAAAGTTCGGAAGTTCCCTTTCTTGCTGGAAAAGTAAATCGGTCTAAAAATCAAGCCACAAGAGTTTATGAATTGGAATCTCTTTAAAAATACCACACCAAAGTCACTTGCAAGAAAATGTAAATTATCTTCTGAAATTCCGTTGTACTTCCAAACTGTGTTTGTGTGTCCCAGGCCTTTTAACACCAATGGAAAAAATCAATCTGAAGATTCTTGACTTGCTATGCCATAGGTAATCTCTTTCTGCATTAGAAAGGTAACTCAGGGGCACTTGGTGGCTCAGTCAGTTAAGCATCTGACTTTGGATCAGGTCATGATCTCAAGGCTCATGAGTTTGAGCCCCATGTCAGGATCTGTGCTGACTGCTCAGAGCCTGGAGTCTGCTTGAGATTCTGTGTCTCCCTCTCCCCCCCAGTCCGCCTGCACTCTGTGTCTCTTTCTCCCTCTCAAAAATAAATAAACATTAAAAAGTATTTTTTTTTAAAAAAAAGAAAGGTAATTTATACCAGTAAAGGGGATAAAAATGTAACACTGTTGGATGTGCTTACCACTTAAGAAAAGGGATTGGTCACATTCCGTCCAGAAAGATCATTATTCTGAAGTACTGGAGTCTGGTAGAAAGCTCCTAAATCTGATTTTATTCCATTAACTGATGTTCCCTGTTTACCTACCAGAGGCAAGGCATGGTGTTAGATCCAGAAGGTATAAAAATGAAGAGATATGGATCCTTCCTTCTAGGAGTTCCTATCAACCAATGACCAAACATAGTAACACCACATTTCCACATACAGCCATACCTTCATACGGTTTACCGCCCTCCCCCAAAATAAAGCACTAACATTTGTTAACATGACAAATTAAAGCTAACCAATTAAAAATACTCTAACGCAGGGTGGCTTTGGGGTGAGGTGTTGGCTACACCCATGGCTGTTAAGGTGTTGACCTTTTGCAAGCTTCTTGGCTTCTTAGCCTGATTTGGCACTGAAAAACCACAACTTTTCCTTCCAAACTTTGCTGCCTATACTGCTCCCTAAAATGTCTTCTATTCTTCTCATGCCACAATTCTTACTTACTCTAAGATTTCCCCCAATCCTTCATCACACTGACAGATGAGAGTCTGCAACAAAAGGTTCAAAAATATATCAGCCCACTCTTTAAAATGTTAAGGAATTTCTCTCCCTGTCGTCAAGTAAAAAGGAATATTGAGCCAGGTCTTTCCAGGACAGGCACTGCCTCCTGAGAGCACATTAGACTCTTTTAGAAACAATCTTAAAATTTTTGGGTCACACAGTATATAACACTAAATTGTATCCTGGGGGCATATAAGGCCCAGAGCAGCATCCAAAAGAATTCATTTTATTCCTAGGGAATAGTCACTTTTTTCCCCCAAAATAATGTTCTTTAAAATGAAATAATTGGAGAATGACTTCCTTAGTCCACATATGAGATCTAGAAACACAGTTGAGTGTTAAAAGGTATGTTCCTTTAGAAAAGTTTTATAATTGTAACCCCTCTCTTATGAACAACAGATGCTAAAAGAAATTGTCATTCTACAGAAACAGTTCATTTTAAAATAAATCAATTAGAAGACGTTACTAAAGACAAACAAAAATATCGAGATATTTCTCATTTATATTCAAAGCTAAGGATTAGGAGAACAACCCAATTACTCATCCAATCTGCCCATTTAAGCACCTGTCAACTAAAGGGATTAATATGCCTTATGTTTATGGAATTAAGGGCAGTTCTGTCACAGTCTCTGCCTGAGAACCATTAACAAACACATTTTCTAAGTATGTATTAACATTTCTTAGCTGTCTCTACTGTAATGACCCTGATACAAGCTAATCAAAGCATTCAAATTTCACAGCTATATTATTGTACATAGAAGGCAATGCCCCCCAAAAAAGACAGGTGGTCCCCCCACCTAAAAAATGTTTGTTGCAAATACCCAATTCATAGAAACTAATTATTCTCACATTCTCAAAGGGATTTTGTTTCCTTGAAGAGACCAATTAAAACAAGTGTAAGAAGGAAATGATTAAGTCACAAAAGTGTAAAAAATGTAGAGAACTACATAATGTAGGATCTGAGTTACCAAAGATACCATATGTAGCATCTGCAAATGATTATCACTCTCAGATGGTAGCAACACCTGCTTTGGCTCCGGTTTTGGTGTGAAAACTCTGAAACAAAGGTATTAATACTTTACTGAGCCTATCTGAGGATAAGTGAACTACTCCAGCAGTGATTTCCTTCCCTTGACAAATGGAATAAATGCACAATAAATAGCTTTTACATATACAAATAGTTTGTTAATAATTACTGAAATCACATAATCAACAATAAAAACAAACAGACCAATTACAAATTGGCAAAATACTTGAATAGACACATCACAAAGGAAGAAACATGAATGGCCAATATGCACACGGAAAGAAGTTCATCATTAGCCAACACGGAAATGGAAATGAAAACTATGATGAGATCCTCTTATGCCACTAGAATGGCTGAAATGACAGACTGGGGTCAGTGTGAACATGGAGGAACTGGAAATCTCATCCGTTTCTGCTAAGAATACAGAAATGGCAAAAACATTTGGGACTGCTGGACAGCTTCTTAAAAAGCTAACATGTGCCTACCTGATTCCGTGATTCTGCTCCTAGGTGTTACCCAGGAGAAAGGAAAATATATATCCACAAAAAGATGTATACATGAATATGCAGTTTCATTCATAAGAACCCCCAAACTGGAAATAGCTCAAACATTCATCCATAGGAGACTGGGAAAACAAATTTTGTATATTCATGCAATGGGCTACCCCTCAGAAAAGGACCAAACAACTGACACATGCAACAACATGCGTGAACATCAAAAATATGTTGTAGAAAAGAAGACACAAAAGAGTTCTAGAATAGGCAAAACTAACCATTGGTGATAAAAAGCAAAATATTTTTTTTTCCTCTGGGAGACAGTGGATTGATTGCAAAGGTGCACAAGGAACTTTCTGAGGTGATATAAGTGTTCTATATCTTAATTGGAGTGTGAATTACATGGGCATATAGTTGCCAAAAGTAAAAAAAAAAAACTGCACAACTAAAATTGTGCATTTTTATTGTACGTAAATTATGCCTCAATTAACAAATACAAAATCAGGAATGATCAATCACATTAACATTGACCATTTCAGACCACCCAATAACTAAAACTTATATGGTATGCATATATTCCAGGCTGTTCCAAGCAGTTTATGTATGTTATCTCACTTAATCCACCTAACAATCTTATGCAATAAATGGTATTATTGTCCTCATTAGATAGATGAAGATCTAAGAACTTCATCTAAGAAGATGAAGTTAACTTGACCCAAAGTCTCATAACTTGTATATCCATCTGTCCCTTATTTAGACAGTTAATAAGTTAAACATACATTATATCAACTTGAAAGAGTCCCAGGTAGTTTAGAGTTTGGGTTGATGAGTTCTTTAACTCACAAATTACTGAATTATTATTCTACAGGGTTATATGGTAAATTAAAAGGCTGTTATAGAGTATTTCTGACTCACGAATGTGTACGCTCATGACAATTATAACAGTCAATATACAAAGCTCCATGAAACAGAGAAGTGATAGACTTTTAAAAAATTTTTTAATGTTTATTTATTTTTGAGAGACAGAGAGAGACAGAGTGTGAGTGGGGGAGGGGCACAGACAGAGAGGGAGACACCGAATCTGAAGCAGGCTCCAGGCTCCAGGCTCTGAGCTGTCAGCATAGAGCCTGATGCAGGGCTTGAACTCACGAACCGTGAGATCATGAGCTGAGCCAAAGTCAGATGCTTTACTGACTTAGCCACTCAGGCACCCCAGAAAAGGGATAGTTTTTACCAAGATTCATTGAGTGCATTCAGGCACTTTCAATCTGTGCAGGCAGGACAGAAGTGTGTAGCGCTGGGAGAACTATCAGTTAACTAAGGGACATCCAACGAGGGGACGGGGGACCTGCTACAGCTGATGTGTTGAACGGTGACTTGGACAGTGAAAAAACAAAGGATGCTTATTAAGTCTCTATCGACACCCAACTTGGAGGGCTTTAGAGGGTCATGGTTTCAAACAACCCCTAAAAGTTGGAGTTAAAAATAGAATGATGAAAAAAAAATAGAATGATGTTCAATAGCAACAAAGATAGATCTTCCAATCAGGAAAAGGGGTGGGGGACGTAAGTACAAAAGAAAAGGAAAGTCTTCTGTTAAAAAATGCCCCATAAAAGCAGAGTACAACCTCTTCTGTGCTCGCCTGGTCTCCACACCATTTTCATTACTTTGATGTCTTTGCTATCCCTGCTTAAAATAATTAAATATGCAATAATCAATACATTTTAAATTAGAGATACTCAGTTACACATTCATATAATTTCATTCCAGAAATGTATGCTTTAAATTTTTTTTCTAGATTTTAGCTCTCTGTACTGTCTATCTCTATTTTCATTCATTATCTTCAAATTAACCCTCTGGGTCTGGGAACCAGAGGGTAGGTTTACTCCAAGGAGAAGGAAAAGAAACCACTCTGAAATACTGATGGACTATAAGTCAAGGACTTAGAGTGACATGACATGAGGAAAAGGAAAATCCCCTGTACAAACCATGACATATTTTCCCGCTTTTCAGTTTGTCAGAGAATTATCCTATACACACAATTCCAAAACCACAAAGCCCTGAGCCACTAGGGGATCTTCCCTCAGCTGCTCAGTCTCAGTGCCTCTTCTCATGTTCCTCCTCCCTGGTGGTGTCATGTTCCCAACAGCATCCCTTTCCTGATATACTCCTGTTATTAGGTCTCTAATTATACCATTACCAACTCCCCAGTTCCCATCAACTGTGATAAGTTCCTGTTATCAACCCACTAATTACGTCCATCACCCTCTTCCTTATCCATACTAACCAATTAATCAATTAATCAGTTAACAAACATCAAATTAATAATTATCAAAGCACATTACTAGATACTGCAGGGGAAGAAAATTAGTATATGACACTCTTCGCTCAACTCAAAGAATCTAGTCTATTTATGGAGCCAAGAGCCTGTGTGTGTGTGTGTGTGCGTATGTGTGTGTGATTTAAGCACTACGTAATCAAAGACAGTATTCTCAGTGTGTTGAGATGAACAGAGGCAGCCCCCATTGAAGAGAGGGAGGACTTGAACTTCCCTGTCTGAAGGAAGAACAGAGTTCAAACTTGTAGTGAGTTGTATGCACAAAACCCAGAGGTGGAAATGATAAGGCCAATCTCCCTTGAAAAGAAAGTTTGAGTCCTGCAGCAGAGTGTTACAGAACTGAAGCAGTAAATTAGCGAGATCATTGAAAAAAGACTTTCAATAGCAAAATGCAGAAATTTACTTATTCTACAGACATCATGAGTCAATGACTTAACTGAACACTGCATTCTCTGTAAGAGAGATCCAAGTAAACTTATTAAACTTGGGTCTCCTGATCTTAAATCAGAAGCCAACCTACTGATAGCACATAAGAAGAGGAATAGCATGACTGATGGCACCAGCCATTGGACATGGATAACTCTTGGATACCTCCAGGCCTGTCTCCACTCTGTAACTATCAATGATCTATAATGGGTAGGGAGGGCTCTTGTTAACATTAAAGTATTTTCTTTGTATCTGTACAGTGCAACTTTAGGCATTTCTTCATTCCTATAAGTAAACAATATAAGCAAAGCAATGTTGTTTCAATATCCCTTGAAATTCTGTTGAAAATCTCGTTCAGTAAAGTAAGAAAAATCTCAGTAAGAATTTCACAATTCACAGAGTCAATGGAAGGTAGTGTAAAAGTGATTCAATTTTCTCATTTATAAAATAAAAGGGTTAGACAAACTCTAACATCTCTCTGAGTCCAAAAGGGTTTAACTCTGTAATCACACTCACATTTTAAATTTGTTGATATGATAATTAAAAATTATTAGTGGTCCTTTAAATACTTAAGAAACTAGATTTTATTTTGCTATAGTGACAAATTAAATTTAAGACATACATTAATGTCTGATACTCATGTGGCAAAAATGGGTCAAAGTTAGACAGGTATTGAGAAACTTGATGTATCTATCAGTAATCTACTGCTGGATAACAAAGTACCACACATGTGACAATAAGTGTGGCTCAAAAGAAGGCATATTTATTATCTGGTAATTTCTGAGGGTCAGGAGTCTGGGCACAGCATACTGGTCCTTGGCTCAGGTTCTCACAAGGCTGTAATTTATGGTGTCAGCCAAGCTGCATTCATTTCTAGAGCATGAGGTCCTCTGCCAAGCTCATGGGGTATGGAAGTATCCCATTCGTGAGGTCCTTATCCTACTTTCTGGGTGTCCTTGGGGGGCCAACATCAGCTCCTAGAGGCTGTCTGCATGCCACATGGCCTTCTTCTCTGGTCTCTCACATCATGGCAGCCTCTCCCTGCTGCTGAAGGGCCAGCCAGAGAATTTGGCACTCCTGTCTGCTAAAAACAAAGTCTTATGTAATACCACATATCCACAGGAGGGACAACCCACCACTTTTGCCAAATCTCATTTGCTGGAAGTAAGTCACAACTTCCACCCACCACTCAAGGTTAGTGGATTATACAAAGGCATGATTCACCAACGGTCACCTTAGGGTGTGTTTCAAAATGTGAAATGTGAAACAACTGAGTTACTACAGCCACCTAATTTCCTCCCATCAATTAAAAAATATTTTGGGGGGGCGCCTGGGTGGCTCAGTCGGTTAAGCGTCTGACTTCACTTCAGGTCACGATCTCGCGATCCGTGAGTTCGAGCCCCATGTCAGGCTCTGGGCTGATGGCTGGGAGCCTGGAGCCTGCTTCCGATTCTGTGTCCCTCTCTCTCTGCCCCTCCCCCGTTCATGCTCTGTCTCTCTCTGTCTCAAAAATAAATAAACGTTAAAAAAAATTAACAAAAAATATCTTTTGATGGAAAGATAAGAAGTAAAATGAGAATGGAAGGTTACTATTGGAAAACTTCTTGTAATAGTCGCCATGACAAGAATAAGGGTAGAAAGCCTACGTTCAGCATTTTTAAGCAGCGGGCATCACACACCTCTTATGATATTTACCAGTTACAGTAAGTCCATGGGGGAAGTTATTATCCTCATCTTACAGTAAGTAAAATGAGCAAAGATAGGTTAAGTTGGCTTGCACATGTCCACACAACTAGAAAGCAGCAGAACTGTCTCAGAACCCGGTACAGCACCAAAGGGAATGTCTAGTAGTTTTGCAAATATAGTAACGAGGTTACTCAGCAAATCATAATAACCTTAAGACTCGGTTTTCTCATCTGTAAAATGGGGAAGATAATAATACCTAGTCTAGAAATCTCCTAAGGTTGTTGTGAAGATGAAATACATACATGTATAATAGAAAACCTAAAGCGCTTCACTCAAATCTGAAACCTGGTAAGTTCTTAATAAATAGTATCATTGCTGTTCAGTTATAAGCACTGAGTAAATGCTGAAGTATTTATACATTTGAATGTATGGGTAAGGATGATAAATTTAATGGGCTTTTGTGTGTTAATTTTTTTTTTTTTTACTGGTAGGAAATGTTCAGGATATTTACTAATCAGTCGACTACTTTTCTATGTTAAAGACTCTCGAGAAATAAAGAGGAATAAATATTGCACCTATCTTTCTGTACAAGAAGAAATAAAACTCTCTTATCCACCAATAAATTGAAATTCAAAATAAATTTTTTAACAATTCCTGTTGGTGGGTCAAAGACGTGGACTGCTTACATGCTTGATAAGGATGTTTGAATTAGCCTTTGTTAAAAAGTAAAGTATTAAGATAGCCAAAAATGGACTATTCAAAAGAATGAGTGGATCAAAGAAAAAAAAACAAGATATTCAGAAAGATTTAATCATACAGTAATAACATTATTGAACATTATATAAGTCATCCTTAATAAATCTATAATGTTCTTAAAACTTAGACACCTATATTGTTAATTGTCTAGTCTAAAAGGCAGCTATTTCTGAGACCAGAGATGACTATATACTTCCCCTTGAACTCCTTGGCTTGTCTTTCCCATTAACTTGTTTTTCATTTTTAAATGTTACTAATCAGATCAATATCATCACCATTTATAAGTGTTGACTTTTCATAGGGGATATTCATCAATGTTAGCCATTGCACATGATCAAAGGCCACCTATAGGACACTGCTGTGCTAGTAATTGTTCAACAGACAACCTCTGAGCAGAAAAAGAGTTTTGTCAATCTCTATGGCCAATTTCAAGCTACCAATAGGGTGTCAATGATCAAGAGGTAGGAAAAGGTAGGTCTGGCACACCACATAGCCCTAGTGGGAGATCAAAAGGAAACCACTGAGAGAATATTAAAATTCAATTTAATGTAGTATAACTCATGTATCTATATGGTGATGTCTTGGAATTTCCAAACTGGGCTTGGGAAGACTTCTGGAGGAAGTATGGAATTTTTCAAAGGAAGGATTGAAAATAAAATAATCATACTACATATTCCACAAATGTTCTCTCAGGTAATCCCTGATTAACCACAGAAGGTAAGTATTATTTCCCTCATTGTACAAGTAAGAAAACAGAGGCTCAGGGAAACATCCTCATAGCTAGTAAGAGGCAAGTCCTTCCACCCTTTCGTCCCTTCCTCACCTCTTTCCTGTGTTTCTTTCTCATATTTTCCTTTCTTCCTTCCCTCTTGCTATCCCTTACCGGCTCTCCTTTATTGTATATTCATCTACTGTTTTCTATGCTCAAGATAGTGTGCCTGGAACCAAGTATATGGCATGTTGGGAGGGAAGAACCACATGGGACCCAAAAGAGAGAGTAAACATACTCATATTGCAACAGCATACTTAACACTAGACCACTTACTTAAAATTGAGAATAGACTTTAGTCTGCTATTAACAATCAATTTGACTTAACATAGTTTTTTTCTTTACAAATTAGGAACAATTAAACTATTGCTAGAAACTCCACAGGAATGTGATAATGCTAATAGACACACTTTTTGCTCTTCTCTGTGAATACGATAAAAAAAATTTACAATATATTATTATTACGAAAACCTAATTTATCTTTTAACTCAGATGCCAGAAAAAAAGTAGAGTCTCTCCAACATCCTCTGGAGCACACAGAAATCCTCCAAATAATAAAAGCACATTAGCAAAAGCTTTCCTTCTGAGAACACCACAAAGCAATAAATGAATAAGTGAAAACTTAACAGGAAGATCTTCTTGGCACAAATATGGCAGTAATATTTTAATGTCTTAGCTACCTTCTCTGCTTGTTTTTTCTACAGTTAATAAAATAACACAATTAAATATATCTATTGATTTTCACATAGTATATAAAACTGAATGATTCTGAGTATTTGATATTCCAATTCCCTCACCTTGGGGTACATTATTTTCCTTAAAAGATCTAAGTCTCACTTTGTACAAAAATGATTTTGAATTTGCACTATTCTTAAACTACTCCCTATCACAGTGCTAAACAATGTACTATAAGGTAGGGATAATTTAAATCATAGGATCACACTCTGAGCTCTTTATTATAAAGATTACTGGCAAAAAGTTATATTCACACCTTCCTTCATGCTCTGCACAATGAGGATTATACATTTTATACAAACCATATTTCTACCAGATATGAACCATGTCACCTCTAAAGTTAATTTATCAAGCTTTAGGTGTAGCTTTATAAAAATGATACCATGCTGATTTTAAAGTGAGACTACAAAAGATATAAAAGCTTCTATCCTGTCCAGAGAGTCAACATGAAAGCAGAATAAGATTTAGGATTAGAGGAGAAGTTTAATCTCTGGCTACAGCCTAGAAGAATGGCCTACCCCTTATCCCAAGATGTGTTAAAGCCCTAAATACTACTGAACTCCTGATTACCAGCTGTGGCCATTCTATTCTAGAACAAATTGGGAACACTGACTAAGCCTGTCTCCAACTGAGGCACTCTTCTCAATAGGCATTAAGGACCATAAGAAGAGTCTTGGAGAAATTCAAGCAGTAAAGGAGCCACAACTACAACCAGACATCTGGTTTACCCTGCTTCCTCAGCACATATATATTTGAGAGAAGAAACTAAAAGAATATAGAAGTTACCATCTGCCAAGAGAGGTAGAGAATATTTTTAAAAAGAATATTCTAATGTTTCCATGTTTGCTTAATCTTTAAAATTGATGCCTTATAAAAATTTTCATAGGACACATGACTGTGATCATTCCTCCCCCACCATTATTTTCATTATTAAACAATTTTCTGGCATCACAGGCTAGAAATAGTTACCAGCATCTGAGTGCCAACCTACTGACCTCATCCACAAAGAAGAAATCTTGGCCTGGTGAAGCTCTGGCTCGCTCATTTAGCTTGGTAACGTTAAGAAAGCTGAACTGTTTGGTGTTAAGAGAGGAGGTCAGAGACTGGTGGCTAGATAAGAGGCTGTTGCAAAAGTCATCCCAGAAGTGATACATACTGAATTAGCACAGTTATGGGGAAAAGGTAAGAAAGGGAGCATGCATTGGCATACACATAAGAGGTAAAAAGCAACAGAGTTCGGTGACAGATTGAGTGTGGTGGATGAGAGAAAGGGAAGAGTTTGTTGAAGACTGGAAGAATGATCTAAACATACTGCATGGTACTTTCAAGAATCTACAAAGACTCTTAATATCTAAGAGCCCTTAGATGTGAATTATGAGCGTCTCATGGAAGATCATTCAGTTCATGCTTACTGGGCTGAATTAAATATCCTATGCAATATTTCAAATGATACTATAATTACAGATAATTTTAAAAAATTTTTTTAAATGTATTTATTTATTTTTGAGAGAGATACAGAGAGAGTGAGTGGGGAGGGGCGGAGAGAGGGAGAGAGAGAATCTCAAGCAAGCTCCACACTGCCAGTCAGCATGGAGCCCAATGTGGGGCTCTAACTCACAAACCTATGGGATGCGACCTGAGCCAAAACCAAGAGTCGAACACTTAATCGACTGAGCCACCCAAGCTCCCCCAGATAATTTTAAATAAAAAGGCTTAGTTTGCATACTGAAGACATTCTTACATTTAACCGAAATTAAAATGGCAAAGAAAAATAACTATTGCAGCACTGAAGAGATACTGTCATTGACAAAAAAGGGTAGAAAGCAAGAAATTTCAAGCAAAGTTCCTCCTTGCTGAGCCAGTCCTCAGTTAGCATTAAGTTATTTTAAACGTTCTGTTTTCTCCTGGAATGTGAAAAGAATAACAGCCAAAGAGACAGAGAAGCAGAGCGCAAACCTTGACCCTGTCACTGTTAACATCTTGGGTCCCATTCAGCTATCTGGTCCTGAATCTTCTCATCTATAAAATAAAGATTTCAGCTAGATGGTTTATAAGAATCCATCCATTTCTTTTTTTTTAACTTTTTAAAATGTTTATTTATTTTTGAGAGAGAGAGAGAGAGAGAGAGAGAGAGAGAGAGAGAGAAAGCATGAGTGGGGAAGGGACAGAGAGAGAAGGAGACACAGAATCTGAAGTAGGCTCCAGGCTCTAACTGTCAGCACAGAGCCCGATGTAGGGCTCAATCCCACAAACTGTGAGAACATGGCTTGAGCCGAAGTCATATGCTTAACTGACTGAGCCACCTAGGTGCCCCTGAATCTGTCCATTTCTTACAGTCTTTCATCCATTATGCTAATTAAAAGCTTAAATATTATATATTCATATTCTCATAGATAGTCCTTTTTGTGGATAAAAGGTGAGTTTAGAGGACCAAAATGCACTCATCACCTTACAGATAAATGTCTCAATTCTTTTTTTAATGCTAGGCCTGCATATCAATGTATTTCATACAGGTAAGAAAAATCATACATACACACACACACACACACACACACACACACACACATAGTGGGACAGGTTTTTAAAATAATTAACAATCATTTATATCAATATGGTATACACATTTATTTCTAACTTATAAGTTTATTGAATATTTAACAAACCAATAGGATTTCCACAAAAGCTTCCCCATCTGTTAGGTTAAGGATGTAGCCAATGACAAAAAGAGAATCAGACTGTGGTTACCAGAGGTGGAGGGAGGATTGGAGGAAGGTGGTTAAAAGGCACAAACTTCCAGTTATAAGATAAATAAGTACTAGGGATGGAACACACAACATAGTGACTATAGTTACCACTGCTCTGTGAAATACAGGAAAGTTAACAAAATAAATCCTAAAAGGTCTCCTTATAAGGAAAAGAACATTTTTTTCCATTTATTTTATTATATCTTTATGAGATGATGAATGTTAAGTAAACTTATTGTGGTAATCACTTCACAATGTATGTAGGTCAAATCTTTATGCCATACACCTGAAATTCATACAGTGATGTATGTCAATTACATCTCAATAAAACTTGGTGGGGGAAGGGGGCAGGGGATGTGGCCAATGGTAAGAAGCTTCAGAAACTTTCAAAAAGTATAGGATGAGTGACATTTTTCTTTTACTATTATCAGGTTTTAGGTATGATCACATTTTCATGAACTCTAAACCTAGGGGCCATTGAAATTTGAAGGTTCGTCTACATGACCTGCTTTGTTTCCAGAAGCCTTTGAAATCATTTTAGTTAATGATTCCTTATAACTGCCATCTCATTTAGTAAATTAATATTGCCTTAGCATATTCATGAAGACTATATTTCTTAGGCGTAAATGTGATGGCAATCCTTCAGAAACCGTATCACCCCATCCTTGTGAATATTAAACTTTTCTAATTAGAATCCATGGACTCACTGCTCTTAAAATCATGTCCAACTTATTACTTAAATAAATCAACATGGCTATTTTGATTCATTCTGGATATCCATATAGAATTCTTCCATACTTGCTCTGTGATTAAGCTCCATAAAGGCAAATATAACACATACTAACTTGGATGTGACCAAAAGTGTATGATTAAATACCTTGAGGTTCATTTTCCAGCAAACAAACCACATATGAGTTTATGGCAGTCAAGGCAGACCAGAGGGTACTTGACAGCTTAAAAGCCATCAAAGTTGGCAAAATGATTGCTCTATAATAGAATGGGTGATAAATCCACTGCTGGGGGCTCCATGGCTCTAAGACTCAGAGGCCATGGCTACACCAGATGGCCAGCAATCAAATGACCTGGCACAGTTACCTGCAAATGGCTCCTAATGCACAAAATGGGAGAAAAGACAGGCTTTATGCAACTCCCTATTGAGAACATCATGCAAAACCTCTGTGCATTGATGGATCCAAAATAAATAAATGAATGAATAAACAAGCAGGCAAACAAACAGCAACACATGAAACCTTTACTTTTAGAGACTGATTGATTCTGCATGGGGCAGGCAATATTTGGGATTTGGGGGTAACTGGAGTAATCCAGTTGGCCCATGGCTGTAAACGTGTTTTTCTCCTAATAAAGAATAATAAAGTATAATGCAAAATTTAAGCACCCTTTATAAAATACCAGCTTCCCCAATGGATTACGTTCAACATGGATTTTGGCTGTATTATAATTCTCTGCTTTCTAAGCCATCTTTTTCATTTCCAAAAGAAAATATTTTAACCAACATGCACAGATGGATGATGAACAGCTCCATGAGAAGAATGATTCCTGTACAGAATAGCATAATAGTTCAACCATCTAATCTTATATGTAGACAAAGGATTTAAATGATTAGTTTTTTCAGGTGTGGATTATTTGCTTTGAAGATCATCCATGGTTAATTTAAACGTCTGAATCACTCAACATACCCCTGGTTATCTTTCCATGGCGTTCAAGTTTATACTCAAGGAACCCAAAATGATCATGGTCTTAGACAAACATAATAAGATGATATAAAAGGATGATTGTTTCAAAAGTCATATAATGCATCCCAAAGCTATATATTAAGGTATTATCTATGCTGCAGGTTCTCTTCAATGCAGAAGACTACCAAGAATTACCTTCATTTGAAAAAGAAGCAAAAGACTTCAAAATAAAAAAGGCATTATACAAAAACAGAATCAACTCAGAAATGTTTCTTAAGCACTTGTCTTTGGTCTAACATAGTCCTGAGTTCTGTAACAAAAAAGGAAAAAAAGACATATACCAGCCTTACAGGAACTTAACAGATATATCAAACAAGACTTATCCAACACATTCACACACATTGCAAAATTATGACATCTTATAAGGCCAAATATTATTAATCAAAGTAAGCTTACAGTTTATAGACTATAGTGCTATAGAAATTCAGGAAAGACAAGATCACTGTTAAGCAGGGTTAACCAGAGAAGATTTCTTGGAGGACATGGATCAAAGGGCTACCCTGAAGGGAGACTCTTCTCATTCTTTCATGTGTCCAGATTGCCTGGCACAGTGCAAGGATCACATAACAGTTTTCTGAATTTAACTGAAGGGAATATAGAGTTTGCAATAATGAAATGGAAGTGAAAGACCATTCAAGCTAAGAGAGCAACATAAGGAAAGAAGAAAAGGAGCAAATCAATATCACTTATGTAGGATTTTTACTAAACTGTTTAACTGGGACATAACCATAAGGAAACCACCAGACAAATCCAAACAGAAGGACATCCTGTAAAACACTTCAAGTGTGCTCTTCAAAAATACCATTATCACAAAAGATAAAACATAATATAGGAGTGTTCTAGAGTAAAGGATACCAAAGAGTCCTAACAATCTAATGCAATTCAATTCCTTAACTAGATTCTGGAGAGAGGAAAAACAGCTGCACAGAACTTCTTCCCCCCAAATCAGAGAAATGTGAATATGGACTGCATTTTAGATAATATTACTGAATCATTGCTGAATTACTGGATGTGATAATGGTTGTGTAGAAGAACATCCTTATTTTTAAGACATGCAGCTGAAGTATTTAGTGGTGATGTATCATGTCTACAACTTAGTCTCAAATGGTTCAGTGAAAAAAAAAACAAATCTATAAATAAATACACACCTACGAAGACAGAGATAAAGCAAATGTGGCTTTGGTGAATCTCAGCGAAATAAATAGTGGTGGGGAGAGAAATAATGAGTCAGATGGGACTAGATTAGGAGGATGGATGGCACCAAGAAGTGAGGCAAAGATCTGTGAGTAAGGAAAGTATGAACAACTGATGGAGATCCTTGGATTGCAAAAGAGGAACTTGGCCTTGACTTGGAAAAACAGTAGGGACACAGGATACACAATAGTCTTTGACTTAAAAGTAAAACAATGACTTCATCCATCAGGAAAATAAATATGGCAGCCCTTGGCAGACAGCACTAGAAAAGGAATGATTTGAAGGCCAATTAGAACAGTCTCTCATAATAACCAAAGGGACATTTGAAAAGTGTTGGCTTCATAGAAGCAGAGGAATTGAAAAGACAAAGATAGAACCGGTAGGAAATATACATTGTCGATGGATTACTTCCACAGATATTAATTCCTTAGGCTTATTTCTCTCACCAGCCTCCCCTAAAATCTCAAGGCAGATATTATCATCTCTCCTAATAATGGTCTGATTCCACTAGAATTTGACCACAGCAAGATCCCACGCTGGCTGTGATTGTTCTCACAGGATTGAAAGTCTCAGCCACAAGTAACCCTCAATAAACATGAAGCTCCAGGAAACAAGTGTGTATCTGGTTCAACATTAATGTCCAGCATCTACACAAGAATAAAAAGGAAAGTGACACACAGGGTTCAAAGGAAAGGAGGAGGTCAAAATGCTTGTGAGATTTCTAACATGGAGGCTGAGAGAAGTGGAGACATCTAGAAAGAGAGCTTACTTAGGGTGAAGGTGTCATTCTCTATGCTATTTCAGAGATGATAGTATGTTAGTGGGATGGAGAATTTATTTCAGAAACTGTCTATAGCAACAGTATTCTTCCCAAATTGTTTTTGGACCTGATTTGTTTAAAATACGGTAGATATTCTTACTCACATAATTAGTTTGTCTAATTTCCTGTCAAATCAATATTTATTCACACAAATCAATCTTGTTGCTTTTTTCCCTGAAAGTATTTGGTCAATTTGTGTCACTATAAAGAAATTTTCCAGGGCATTTTCTCCTACAAATCTTTTTTTTTTCTTTTCTACACAATTTATTCCTAGTCTCTCTTTTTGTTTATTGCCTAGTTCACTTTGGTGTAGATTTTAGTTTCCTTACAGACCAATCATACATTGATTTGAGTATTTTTCTGCATGCACTCTATGTACATAATAAGAGCCATATGGACCTGGGTTTTAATCTCAGATCTGCTACCAATTAACTTTGGCTCAGTACATGATCGCATAGTAAGTGAGTTCAATCCCTCCATCAGGCTCTCTGCTGTCAGCATGGAGCTGCTTTCGATTCTCTGCCCTCCTCTCTCTCTCTCTGTCTCTCTCTCTCTCTCAAAAGTAAACATTAAAAAAGAAAAGAATAAATTTGAGGACCACTTACCAAGTCCCTCTAATTTCATAAATATCCAAAGAGATTAAGTAACTTCTCAATGGTCACACAGTTTATAATGGTAGAAATCCAGTTCATCCAGGGTCTTCTGTCTTCCAAGCCAGGTAGTGTTTTATCCACTTTATCACAGTGGCATCCAACTGGGAAAGAGCTGGAATTACTACCAATGTGCACTGTAATTTTAACACATTCCTAAAACCAATGCTATGCTGCAGTGTGAACAAGTTAGCAAAGAAGAAAGTTCACTGAGGTCTTATGTACATGAAAGAGTTGCCTGGGCAGGGGAAATATTATTTTTTCAAGGGTAGCAAAATGTCTTTTGACAAATATTGACACATATTCTATTACAAAGCTAGAAATTATCCTTAAGGAAAACTTCTTTTAATCTCAAAAGAACCACTTTAAGAGCTCTTTTTAATTATATAAATGCAAAGCAAGGTTCCAGTGCTTTATCTTTGGGATATACAACATGGCAAGCTTAACTAGAATCTGAGCTTGGGCCAGTAAGTAGAAGGAATCACTTTGTCCCTTAACCACAGTCACTGGTATAGAGTTAGAAGCTGTTAAAAACGGGTTGAACACATTTGCAACTTAGGGGTGTTCTGAGATGGAAGGCATTGAGAACTCAAAAGCTTCTCTCTGACATTCAGTGGTACTGAACTCCATTGAGTTAGCCCTGACTAGGGCCAAGTTGGAAAAGCCCCTGATCAAATTCACCATAAGAAAGAGGAACATCTCCAGCTAAGCCTAATGCCAGCATAAGGAAGAAACATTCCCACCCACTGCCACAACCACAGCAGCCAACAGGGCTAGTCAGCAACAGCAAAAACTCTCATTGCTTCAAAGGAAGCAATACTCTCAACTTTTTGGACTTAAGAGAAGACAAGACCAAGGAAGGCTGGCCTTTGGTTTTCAGCAGCCACCTTTGACAGCCTTAGACATAAGATAGGAGGAGTTCCTAAGGAGAAGAAAAATTAGAAGAAGTTAAGGTAGGAGCTCAGAATTCTCATTTGAATATTAAAATAACTATCTTATTTGTAGTCACAGGCTGAAAGACTAAGGATGCCTCATTACAACATCATATGACATTATGTTAATAGACTCAACTATGGCTCAGGCAGAGGGCTCTTTCCACAAATATAACTTCAGGGTCTCAAATAGTCTCTACCTTTCATGGATCACTTTTGCCTCTCATAGCTTACAGAGTTCTCCAGAAGTGTCTCCCATGGGATCAGGGCTCCCCTCCAGGAGCTGTCTCAGTGCCCCTCTGCCCTGCTGTGAGCCACCTCTGCTCTGTACCCTTCTGTTCTTCAGTATTTCTTCTCAGGACACTCCAGGGCATGGAAACTGCCTCAGATTGCTGATGCCCTCTCAGGGTGCACTGACCTGCCTTATGAGGCCCAGAACTCCCTCAGGCTTCAGCTTCATCCTGAACCCTCATCTCCCTCAGACACTATCTATCCACGAACGTTCACCTTGAGGCCAACTCACTGCTCTCAACCACTTTGTGTTCACCTCTTGGCCAACTGGGATCTGCTCCCCTTCCTTTGTGTTCTCCTCTCCTTGACATGTTTTGCCCCCAGGAATTCACCCTTTTAGGTTTGACACAAACAGTGTTCATCTCTTGGTTTGCACACAAACTATCAAGGACCTGGCAAACAGCAGGATCAATCAACAACCTCACAGCTGACCCAAAAACATAGCTTCCTTCTGAGCTTCATACTCCGCTGCCAAGTGTGCCTTGTTGTTCCAGAAACAATTTCTCCAAGGAGGAATATTTGTAATCTCTTTTGTAGTTGGATTCTTTTGAGTCCCTCTCTCCCATGCTCACTGCATTCACTGCCTCTCAGCCTTGCTTCTATATGGCTGAACCTCAATCTCTAAGACTGAATCTCAATCACTAATACTTTTTTTCTACATTAGGCCCCTTAGTCCCATATAAATCAGTTGATACAAATATACATCACAGTATGGAGGTGGATTGTTGGCTTTTCACACCTAGGCAAGGACATGCTTTAGATTCAGCAAGGATATACTTTATACACACTCATACACATAAACACACAGCAAAAGAATTTTAAATATATGTACACATCCTTTCATTTTCATCTGACTATTCATTCCCATGAATGGAATATACTGAAAAATATTATAGATTAAGGGAAATAAATAAAGAAAGAGAAGAATGTCCTTAATTATATAGTTCTTTATAACTTTGACATTATTTGTCAGATGGAAATATTGATCTGAGAAGTAAAATAGCATGATGAGCCAGAAACATTAACTGATGTCTGCTATCTACAAGGTAAATTCTATCATATTCACCCTTTACTAGAAGTGCATGGATCCTGGGCTTCAATTACTAAAGTAATAGGACTAAGTTTGACAGCTATGTTAGTTATATTATCACAAGTCTTACTAAAACTCATTAATTTTCTATATGGAAACACAGTCCTTGACTCTAAAAGAAAGGAAGTTTCAGTAAGGATGTAAGAAAGATCTTGACTTGTGCAAGAGTTTGCCAAGATATTGTTTCCAGGACATTACAGTCAAGTTACAGGCAATCATATTCAGTCATAGCTTATTTAATAATACCACACCTTTGTGGACTATGCAGTTTGTAAGACACATTCATTTTAAGTCATACTTTTTTACAAAGGAAGAAGAAGAGTTGCAATGGGATGAAAGTGAACTTTTCAGCGTCAGAGTGTGATGTATGACCTATAATTAAGGTTCAATATTGTGTGCTGCCTTGACATCTGGTAAAATCAGGTGTAGAACAGCCTCACTGTAAGTGAGGCTTCCCACACTGCATCCATAAAAAGTGCTTTAGCCAAATAGCCCTCCTTGTTGTTGTTTTTTAATGTTTATTTACTTTTTGAGAGAGGGAGGGAGAGAGAGAGAGAGAAAGAGAGAGAGAGAGCAAGCAGGATAGGGGCAGAGAGAGGGAAAGAGAATCCCAAGCAAGCTCCTTGCTGTCAGCACAGAGCCTGACACAGGGCCTGGTCTCACAAACCGTGAGATGATGACCTGAGCTGAAATCAAGAGAGGGATGTGTAACTGACTAAGCCATCTAGGCATCCCCAGATAGCCCTCCTCATCAAAGAAACCAAGCAACAGTTTTTGCTTCTCCCTGAGTAGCAGATTTTAGTTCCCTGCCAGCCCACAAAATTATTCAAACAAGCCAATCACATCCTCCCACAGGAGCAAGGAAACATTCCACCCTCTTGATACTACAAAGTCTGCCTCCCACAGCTCCTGGTTGTTCATTCTGTTCTGGAGTGCAACCCTGTGCGACCCTGCATGATACACTGTCCTCCTCTTGGCTGTGTGCATATGTGACTAAAAAATTGGTCTCCATCTCATGTATCTAGTAGTGGATGTCCTGTGTTCAGCCATCCCAAAAACCCTAGGCAAAGAACCCCTCACTCACCAACAGGATGAAGAGGAAGCAATCAAAACACAGAGCAGGCACATGGCAGAGAGGATGTTCCAAGCCAAGCTTTCTGACTGACTCCACAGCCACTGCTATTCCAGTCCCCAGAGCTACACCCACCACATGATGACAGCACTCAGGGGGTAATTTCTGTGTGAGTTATTTATGAGGATTATCTCATCCAAGCCACACAACTATCCTGTAAGATAGGGACCATGATTCTTACCATTTTACAGATGATGCATCTGATGCACAAAGAAGTTGAGTAACCAGCTAGAGACTGATGGAGCTGGGATCTCATAGCCTGCCACTGCCAAACCCCACTCCCAAAAGAACTACAGCCTTCCTAATCGAAGAGTCCTCTGCTAAATGGATTTTACAGAAACACTCAGCCACCAGACAAAAAGAGCTGAAAAACATAAGATTATGAGTATAAATTGGGTGTACAAAGGTCACTCTGATTTGCAACCACGCCTAAGCAAATAGTGGTTTCTACTGAGAATACAAACTGAAGGCAAGATTTGCCTCAAGCATGGTTAACGAAAAGCAGCACACAATCCTGATATCCCTATCCTCCAAAGTCATAATTTTTATTAAACATTTTAAAATAGCTTAGTATATTTTAGGTCCTCTCTTTTTTCTATACTCATTTTCAAATCCAGATATAATTACACAGTGACATGTCTAGCTCGAGCTACGTCTCTTCAGATTTCTTGAATCCAGCTTCTATGCTTCCAACTGCCCTGCTGAACATCTCATTCTACTTCATCATGTCCATATCTTTCTCCCTCATCTAGACTACGATCTGCTTGTGAGCAGTGACCAGGTTTTACTCATTTCTTTTTTCTATCACCAAAATCTCACTCAGTCCCTGAATGGTTTTTGAAAATGAGCCAATAAATGAATATAAAAGTATATAAAGTCAAGCAAGGAACAATTTTTTTTTAATGTCAAGGGGTTAGAAACTACTTTATTTTTATCCAAAACTAGTTCTTCATTTAGAGGCTACATTTTTTTTCTGAACATTTTGACAATGTTTGGAACAGAATTTACAATTTTCATACAAAGTGATAAAGTACTTCCCTAAAAATAATTTTTTTAACTTGTCATCTTTTTAAAAAAAAGTATGGTAATTTGGAACTAATATCTGTTATACAGTCATATGTCATTTAGGAATACAAACCATGTACATACATACATACAAAGTCAACCAACGGACACTATTGATGAGCAACATTGAAACAGACCTTCTATGAAGCAGTGAGCTCCTCACAGAAAGTAGAGTGTTCAGTGGCCAATCATCAAACATTT
This sequence comes from Prionailurus bengalensis, assembly GCF_016509475.1. NCBI lineage: Eukaryota > Metazoa > Chordata > Mammalia > Carnivora > Felidae > Prionailurus > Prionailurus bengalensis. The sequence goes on along the minus strand of NC_057343.1, from coordinate 68,464,395 downwards.
CTGCCTTTGTAAAAGTTGAATCAACTCTCTTTCTCAGAGCATTTTTAACTATAATACATGGTTTTACAGAAAACACAAGCATCTTATTATTCTAATATAAACTGGTTTTACAATATTTTTTCTTTTCTCTGATTCTCTGCTCAAAAAAAAAAATGTTCTTTTATGTACTAGGCTGTGTCCAAAACTATAGAAAGTTTCCTTGTAAGAAACTTTTTGATAAAGCACAGTCTCATTCTAGGCAATATTTAACCTATTGTTCAAACTTAAATTTATAATAATCCTCGAGGAAGGTTACTGAAATGCAGCTCCTAGGGGCCCATGGGTGGCTGAGTCAGCTAAGTGGTTAAGCATCTGACTCTTAATCTCAGCTCAGGTCTTGATCTTGTGGTCTATGAGTTCAAGCCCTGCATTGGGCTCCATGTTAGGCATGGAGCCTACTTTAAAAAGGAAAGAAATTCAGATTCTAGGTCCCAATAAACTTCCCACATACCTCACACCAGAGATTGCAATCCAGCAGATCTGGAATGTATCTAAGGGATCTACATTTTTCTCAGGTCCTGTCTAAGTTGGGGGTTGTATCAACTATACTTGGAAAAATATTGCTTTCAGAATATTGCTATTCAGAAAATATGAAGTCAGTTTGAACAGCAAACTTAAATTTAAGATTTTTTCAAGGCTGTTTGCAACGATGTGGAGAATGATTTCAGGACAAAGAGGTTTTAATCAAGAAAATCTGTTAGCATAATCCAGAGAGAAGTTTACGTAGGATTGAAGAAGAGTGTAGGATGGAAGAAGGATGGCAAGAAAAATATTGCAGAGGCTCAATATTGACAAACTAAATCATTAATACTTGGTGATTCAATAGTTAGGCAAAGTGGGGGGAAGAGAGTTGGGGTGAAATCAGGAATACTGAAAGACAAATTCACTTCCATAACTCAAGCCCTGGAGACGGACTAGCTGGAGATGCTGTTAAGTGAGGTGGTTATTATGGTTATTAGCCAAGTCTGTAACCTGCACAAACCAGCAGGAATACTGCCAGTTCACAGCGGTCTCTGTGAAAATTTGGAAAAGTAACCACATTTTATGTAGAAGCACATCTCGAGGCAAAGCTTGGTGAGTGGAAAACTCCTTCGGGCAAATTAGAAGGTGCTCCAGTCTGTGAACAAACAGCCCTGTGCCAGTCACATTTGGTGTAACATAACAAAGGCTGGATTTAAGCCCCCACTTCCCCTGAAAAAAGGGTCCTCATGAAAAGCATGATGTGCAGTTGGCCCAGAGAGACACTAACAAGATTCAGGATGTGGTGAACGGCCTTGGGAATTGATGGTTAGAAAAGAAGGGAGGCAAAGTCACTAAATGGAACAATTCTCAGGAATGGTGAGGTAAATTGATGAATGGGTTACCTACATGCATAATGAATTTTTCTAGGGTTGCTTTCCTAAAAGGCCCCATAAAAACCTCACAGAAGCCCTTATCACCCTGCCTGATATGAGAGCAGATATTACTAAAGTGAGGGTCCATTTAGGGGAGGGACCTTTGCTGTGTGATTCAGAGTAACACAGCCAGGGGTAACTCTCACTAGACTGCAAGATGAAAGAGGGCAGGGATGGTTTCATTCATGGCTCCTATGCCCAGCACCATGGACAGCACCCAGCACACTGGTACAATGACTGAAGTCCAGTCTTCAGTAATATTCTTCCACTTCATTTGTGGAAACACGATTTGGGATTCTCTGTTCTTGTTTTCACCTTCCCTAGTACTATAAAATAACATGAATAAGACTAACTTTATAAATGACACATTAGTCTGGAGGGGAGGTGGGCAGGGAATGGATTAAATGGGTGATGGGTATTAAGAATACACATCAAGTATTAAGTGATGAGCACTGGGTGCTGTATATAAGTGATGAATGACTAAATTCTACACCTGAAAATAATATTACACTGTATGGTAAATAACTGGAATTTAAATAAAAACTTGGAAAAAAGAAGAAATGACAACTTAGTGTATTAATACCACCAAAACTTGGCAAATAAAGCAAAATAGGCTTCTTTTGGAGATTTCTCAATTGTAAAAGAAAACAACTCTACCATGCATTTCATTGTATCTCAATTTCTGCTTACTCAATTTACATATTATTCTATAATAAATCTTTTGTCTTATTTTGACTAATTCTGGTCCTACAACATGTAGCTTTGTATACCTATTCTGGATTTTCTCTCCCTCTTCAATAGTGTCACTTTTTTGTCACAGTCATTTAATTTCCTAGTTCTTTATAATGGTGCTTAAGTTGTTTTGACTGAAGATGTTCATCAGATGGAAACAGCACAGATGTCAGCACCTGTATGCTAAACCTGTGTCTTAATGTACCATTTGGTTCATTATTTTACAGATTTTACAGCCATAGTAGGAATTGTGGCTTTTTTATTTACAGGGAACATTTCAGGAAATACTGTTTTTATTTCTTTTGTAAATTCCTACTAATTGTTAGTGCTCATAACTTTGTGCCTCAGAGACCTCATTAAATACAGCAAAAAATACTTGAGAACTACTACCAATAATTATATGTGTGTGGCGAATTGCCTTTAGAATTAAGCTACATTTTCTTAAAAAGAACAGCCCCTTAACTTTCAAAAGTCAAAATTTCTAGGGAAAGGGAGAACAGAAAAGAGAGAATAAGTAAGCATTTATTATGTACTATAATACAGAAATTTATAATATTTCTCAAAACATCTTGACAATAATTCTGTGATGTTGGTATTGTTAACCCCAGTCCACAGATGAGGAGCTTCATAAAGGCCAAGGAACTTGCTGGAGACCATAGATAATGTTGTAATCAATACATGTTGTAGATGCTGGGAAAAGACAGATCAAGGATTCAGTCCCTGAGCCTGCCAGGCTCTTGTCATGCTACCAGTTGTGGACAGTATTTAAGCAATACAATTTTTCCTAACATCACAGTCCATTTTCAGATTATGACATACCAATGCATGTGAATGTAACACTGAAGAATAAATTTATCTCTAGATTGAATCACTTTGCTATCTGTCTGCTTGACATGAAGGATAACACAATGGCTCCCAAGCATTTGTCTATTTACCAAAAGCTTCTTAAAGGAGTTTACAGTAACAAATTTGCATCTGTAGTTAATAATCCAATAGCAATTTTAGATATCAATCCATAAGAAGCACAAATGGTACTTGAGCATGTTTGCACATATGTTTCATAAAAGATAAAATATACTGTTGGTTAAGCCATGATGGCAAGTTTATTTTTCTTTATTTAGCTTAGTCCCTAGGACATTATGATGCCCCCTTGTCAACTCCGTCTGCTCTTATGACTCAAATCGCTCACCTACTTGGTGGAAGCTTAGATTATGTTGATCTCTCAGGGCTCCATATGCTTCTAGGGACATGGTTACCATATTGCCGACTTGCAAAGCTCAGAAAACAAATTATTAAGGAAATGAAATGCCAGGAACTCAAAATACTGAAGACAAATATGTAAATAAATCCAGAGAGTAATGTTGGCTGAAATTACCATTGAAATGTGGCGTTAAAAACATATACACAGGGAAGCGTTTATCTTCCCAGGGCCTCTAGCATCACTAATTCCATGCTAGTGTCACAAACAGTAATGTTCATAAAGAAAAGATTTACCAGTAACATCTAAGTTGTTTAAGTCCACGGGATATATTTTGCACATAAAGGAAATACTAGCAATCAATTTTCATTCAAGGTCAAGTGTAGTTGGTATATTACAATTTTCTAGAATTTAGGTGGCATATGTTAATTGGCTTTTATCTCATGTTGAGAGATATTAATAAGCAATAAAGACAAATAATTGAGAACCAAAATAAGCACCCTGCCATACACACTGACCCAGGTCACAGGCTTGAAGATAGAGATTCTTTAGAGTACCCATGATAATTTATTAAATGTGCTTTATTGAAGAGCAATTTGATCCCCGTAGGAAAATTAATTCATTCAATGGAATTGGGGGGGGGCATTTATCTATATACTCTAGGCACTGGGATACAGCAAAATAACCCAGAGAAGATTGCTACCCTCAAAGTACCTATATGCTGAGATACAGAGTAGAAGTAGATAATAAAAAGAAAGTAAGGAAGCAAGATCACTACAGATCACGACAATGGCTATAAAGAAAATAATCCAGGGGTGTCTCGGTGGTTCAGTCAGTTGGGCATCTGACTCTTGATTTCAGCTGAGGTCATGATCTCAGGGTGCAGAGCCTGCTTGGGATTCTCTCTCTCCCTCTCTCTCTGCCCCTTCCCCACTCACAATCTCTCTCTCGCTCTCGCTCTCGCTCTTGCTCTCGCTCTCGCTCTCACTCTCTCTCTCTCAAAAATAAACATTTAAAAAAAAAAGAAAAGAAGCAAAGTGATGGGAAGCAACTAGGAGTCAGAGGTGAGTGGATGAAAGGCCACATCTTTGTAGAGAAGCCAGGCAACACTTACTGAGGTGGCGTTTTTGCTAAGTCTTGAACAATGAGAAGGGACAAGACCAGGGATGAGCTGAAGAACCATGTGCTGAGTAGAGGGAATTGCAAATGCAAAGAGCCTGAAGCAAGAAAGAACTTTCTATGTTCAAAGAACAGAAACAGTGCCAGTGTGGCTAGAGCGCAGTGAGCAAGGAGGGTGGACTACGATGAAGCTTAAGAGGTAAATAGAGGCAGATTTTCCTTGTGTGACATGAAGGACTTATAAATGACAGAGATTAGTGAAAGTTTCCTGTAACTTGGTGGATACCTAAAATTAATGCCATCTATCTGGGCCTGCTAGTGAATTGGAAGAAAATAATAATAATAAAATTTTAGGATTGGAGGGGAATTTATGGATTATCTATTCTGCCCCTTGTTTCATAGAACCGTGAAGGCCCAGTGTGGTCAGTGAGGAGGGGAGTCAGAACTCTGGGTTCCCTGAGGTCTAGTGACCTTTTCATGACGCCCACAGGCTTATAGTTTTTACCACTTGAGACTCCAGTGGCTTTCTACCAGACCCTGTACATTGCAGACATCTAGCTGCTGAAGAAAGCTACTCAAACTCTTCTCAGAAGATGGAAATGAAAAAGAACCAAAAAGTGCTAATGCATCCCCAAGGGGGGAATGTCTTATTACTCTGTCTTAGGCAAACGACAGCCTTGAATAGAAAATACAGAAAAATACAGGGATAAAGATTCAGGGAGTGCTACCAGAAAGAGAAATTTGATGAAATTACAGAAAATGGGGAACCCCATAGGTGAAATAGCCTCAATTAGCAGCTAACAATAGTTAAAGTTGGAAAAGACATGAAGTCTACCAGAGCTAAAAGATAAACATATAAAAACACAGTAAAAATGACCTTTAAAATTCAATATTAACAAAAATCTCAAAATTACTGATTGTCAGGTCAGATTCTCTTTCCAATTGCAACCCTTTTTCAGGTCTTTTTTTCAACTGACCAACATAAACAAATAAAAATACTATAGAATAAAACAATAATATAATACTGGAAGGACACATGACAGGATGCTTACTTGAGGAACAGACTGATAAGGGTTAAGACAGTCCCTCTCTTTCCAGAGAGAGAGAGCTTAGACTTGTCTGGTCAAGGTATTTACCTGTTTGGGGGCATGAAGCTAAACCAAATAACTTTATGAGTAATGCTCTCTATAACAAAATGGAATCACTTTGTCCTCCCTGAATGCAGAGCATGATTAACAGGGTCAAAATTCTATAAGAGAGAAGGAAAGCAGATTTAAACTAACATCATGACAAAATAAGATAAATGCAACATAGAAGTTGTGATAGTCAGACACAGCAGTGTTTTTAATGTCGCTATCAGTGTGTCAGGCAAACCATGATTTGTACACCCATGGGATTACATTGGGAAAAACCCAGCCACTTATTTCAATCAAATTGATGAGAACAGACATGATTGAAATAAGCAGAGAATGCTTGAGGAAGATTTTCCTTAACACTCACAGCTTCACATAAAAGAGTCCTCATACATCTCCTTAAATCACATATTTGTTAGCAACACGAACAAAAATCTAAATGGCCCTGTTTTCAAATTGGTGAAGAAAGCAAGCAATGAGACATAGAAAACACAAAGCTTAGCCTTCAGGAAGCTTCATTCCAATGTTAGATTTATAAATTGTTTAAGCGACAATCACTACATATTCTCACTCTTGTTCTTTTAATAAAAATAACACATAGCCAAAATTCCTTTTTTATTTATGTATATATGTATTTATATTTTTTAGAGCAAGAGAGAGCATGTGCGAGCAAGGGAGAGGGGCAGAGGGAGAGAATCTTAAGTAGGTTCCACACTCAGCACAGAGTCTGATGTAGGGCTTGATCTCACAACCCTGGGATCATGACTTGAGCCGAAATCAAGAGTCAGATGCTCAGCTGACTGAGCCACCCAGGCACCACTCAAAATCCCTTTTGTAAAGTATGTCTCTAAAAAATGTAGACATAGTGTATTCAATTTATGTGCACACCATGTCTGGTGTTGAAATACTGGCATATTTGAAGATCATGTACATTAGCTACTATAAGGTGGAGGTTTTTAGAGGCTTCGTTGGTGGCTCTCAGAATGATATGTTCACCTCCTAACCTCCAGGAACCTCAGAGTGCGATCTTATTTTAAAAGAAGGATCTTTGGGTATTGAGGAGGGCACCTTTTGGGATGAGCACTGGGTGTTGTATGGAAACCAATTTGACAATAAATTTGATATTAAAATAAATAAATAAATAAATAAATAAATAAATAAATAAATAAATAAATAAACAAACATTAAAAAAAAGGATCTAAATCCAATGATAAGTATCCCTATAAGAGACACACATAGGAAAAAGTAGGGAGAGAAGAAAAGGCCATGGGAAGATGAAGACAGAGGCAGGAGTGATGCAGCCAAAAACAAAGAAATGCCTGGAGCCACAGAAGGTGGAGGAGGCCGGGATTTCAGAGGGGACCCAGCTCCGCCGATGCCTTGGTTTTGGACTTCTGGCTTCCAGAACTGTGAGAGAATAAATTCTCTTGTTTTAAGCCACCAAGTTTGTCATGATGTATTATAGTAGCCCTAGAAAATTAATACAGAATCTTTCTGCTCTTCTTCTTAAAGACTATAAAAGCACTATTGCAACATTAAAGCAAGGTTTGACCAGAAGATTGAGACAAATCATTCAACAAAATCTGGCAGGTATTTTCATTTTAGCATACTCCTGCTGACTTTTTGTCCATTTACTTACATTGTTGCACTCAAACTGAGCACATGATTTCATTGCCCTTTTCTCACTAAAAATTACATCATAATCATTTTCACTGCGTCTATGATGGCCTTCAAATGTATTTTAATGTCTGTATCAATTCTGCTGAATTGATACACTATATATTACCTATTTTGCAAGCTTCGAAGGTCTGGACTGATTCTTGTATTAGTCTAATAAATGGCTTAGATAGAACTATAGTAAGACACAAGTCCTGGATATGTTTGATGCAACTATTACAACATTGCAAATAGGCTGGATGATAATGCACTGAGAAACATCAGTCAGTCACTCGCCAAGTATTTCTTGAACAACTACTAAGTGCCAGGCACTGTTTCATGTCTTAGAAATGCTACAGGAAACATAAAGAAAGTGTACAGGCTATTGGTTTATATCACAACCAAAAAGTCAACTGATAAAACATGGTCAACATATTTTACAAACATGATAAATCTGATCAACAATGAAAGAACTCTTAGCAAACTAGAAATGGAAATGTTTCCCCTAATTTAATAGATGCCATCTCTCAAAACTACAGCAAATACCAAGCTTCATAGGTAGAATGTTAAGAGCATTTCCTTTGAAACTGGCAACAAAGAAACAGTATCATCTGTTACCACTTAACATTGTTCCAGATATCCAAAAAGCACCATAAGATAAGAAAAAGAAAATACAGGACTGAAACAAAAGAGAGATAAAACTATCATAATTGCAAATAATATGACCATCGATATAGAAAATACCCCAAATATCTACAAGATTTTACAATTAACGAATTCAGTGAGATGACTGGATATGACATCAGGGTACAAAACAAGTTCTTACAAGAGCTACAGAGAGCATAGTTATAAAAGAAAAGATTGATCATTTTGACCATGCTAAAATTAATCATTTCTCATCAAGGCACCATAGAGTGATCTTGGCAACACATAAAACATATTTCCACGTATATGGCTTGCTAGGCATGAATACTAGAAATGTATAAAGAAGTACTACATGTTGATAAGGAAATAAATACAACCATTAGAAAGAATAGACATAAAACTTGAACAGGTCTTTCATGGAAATGAAAACCCAAATAGCAAATAAACACATTAGAAGATATTTAGTCATCAGGGAAATGTCAATTAAGACTACTATGAAATACCAATTTATTCACATTAGATTGGCCAAAATAAAAGCCTCCAAACCCTAAAGGTTTGCCAGTATATGTTCATGATACGCAGTAGAGTAACATGTAACCTAATATCCATTATCAGGAGGATGACAAAATCATCATGTGCTTTGTTCATACAAATAAAATGTTACCCAGCAATTAAAATGAATGAAATATTTTCTATGTACAGCAAGGAAGAAGACTCAGAAATAATCTTAAGTGAAAAAAAATTGCACAAGATAACGCAGAGCATAGAATTATTTTCATAATGCTCAAAATCCAGCAAAACTAAATAATACATTGTTTGGTATACGTGCATAAATTAATAATAATAAATATTTTAAAAACAGTAATGATGAAAGCAAAATCCATAACACTGATAACCCTTGAGGAAATCAGGAGATAGGAGATTTTAGAGGAACACATAAACAAATTCATTAGTTAGGGTAATTCCTCTAGTTCTTGAGTTGGATAATTTGTTCACGGGTTTTCGTATTATTGTTAAGCTTCAAAACTTATATATATGTTACATAAATGTTTCACACATCATAAATATTACATAGGAAATTTCTTAAAGTAAAAATCAGAATACACAAAAGAACAGACAAAATTTAATTGTTCTAATGTAGAGAGAAAAGTTGCAAATGAACAGAAAATATTGCTGCTGAAAGCAACTTTAACTATAGACCTCTCATTCTTAACCCTAGCTGTACATTAGAATCACTTAGAGATATTTTTTAAATTAAAAAAAATGTTTTATTTATGTTTGAGAGAGAGTGCAAGCAGGGAAGGGGCCGAGAGAGAGGGGGACAGAGGATCCAAAGAGGGCTCCATGCTGACAGGTTGACAGCAGGGAACCCGTGTGGGGCTGGAACTCATGACCCACAAGATGTGGGGCTTGAACTCACCAACCCGCAAGATCATGATCAGAGCTAAAGTCAAATGCTCAACTGACTGAGCCAACCAGGAGCCCTGAGGTTGTAGAGACTTTTTAAAAGAGGCTGGACCCCTCCTGGACCCCTCCTGAGATCCGATACATCAAATTTACTGGGCTAGACACCTGCCATCAATTTATTTGTTCTCCTTTGATTTTACATTCAGCATTTGCCAGACGATTCTTTTTTTTTTTTCTTCAATGTATGAAGTTTATTGTCAAATTGGTTTCCATGCAACACCCAGTGCTCATCCCAAAATGTGCCAGATGATTCTAATACGCAGCCAGGCAGACAAATCACTGATCTAGACCAGGCCTTCTATTTTCTATTGAGAAACTGAGGCTACTATGTTAGTGGAAATCCCAAGCTGGAAATCGTTCGCTAACTCACCAAAGTAACCCTACCGTCAGGAAATTTCACCAAACTTTGACTGAAACGAAGCACGAGACGAGGAAAGAGTACATTTTGAAAAGATCTCATTCTGAAAATAGTCACCAGTGCTCTCCTTGCACATTTTCTCCAGGCGAAAATTACACAAAGCTTCATCATTTTTCCATCCCTGTCTGGGTGGGTGGGAGGAACCCTCCCTGCTCTATATCCTTTGCTCCACTTTGTACTTACTGAAGTGCAGCAAAGCCCTAGAAATCAGCCCAAAGAGGTGTCTAACAGCCTCTTCCCCACACTCATCAGTCTTTTTGTGCAACCGCTGCCCAGATGACAGAGGCCAGTGAGGTGCTGACAAATGTGCAGGGCTGCCTAGAAGGAGCACAGATTCAAAATATAACCTGCAGCTTCTACTTTCCCTAGGCTTTGCCCGGAAAGGCTTCATGGCAGTTCAAACGGTGGCCATATCGTGGGATCCCAGATTATACTCACACGAAGTCATCAGACAGCTGTTAACAATACCTAAGGCGATTGGGTATGTTAAGGCGTCTGCTTTCTGCTTCACCATGCAGAAAACTGGGGAAGGAGGGAATGATCTTTTGATTCAATAACCAAAAAGCCTTCTGCCCGCCTCTCCTGTGGTTGGTTCTGACAGGGCATCAGCCAGTCACTGCTTGGTAGTTTTGCCCGAAGTACTTTAGGTCCTTCTCTCTAATAGGCTGCAAGAGGGTCGGCCCCCACTAACCCTCTGGAGGACTTGGTGTTTAGGAGAAGGGATAACCATGTTCAAACAACTGGGTCCATATCACCCTTCTATGATTATGGGTGCACACACACCCCCACTCTCACGCTCCTTTCCCAAACACACAACCTCAAGGAGCCACCATTTTCCTCTCACCGACTTAATCCTCCTGAATCCAAACACAGTACCCTGTGATAGAGTTGTATGTCTCCCTCAGATCCCAACGGTATTAAGACAAACGTTTACTGAAGGTAAAAATGTGTCCTTAGGCATTTACCCCAAGATGGAAGTATCAGGACATTTGCAAAGACTTGGAGCATTAGGAATAATAAACACTGGCATGTGTGTTAACAGTTTCAACGGGTCCTGCTCTTGAGCAATTCACGTAACCCTTGCAATATCATAACTAACTTACTTGAACTGAGACTCCTTTCATTCCCCTGGCGAACCCAGAATGTTTTGTCTAAACTCAAAACAGAAAAAGGCCAATGGATGGGATTACGCCCAACACAGACAAATTCTAAATAATTGATAGTTGACTAAGAGAAAAATGCATAAATATGCAAACAAAAATAGAATTTTTACTCCGTTTTATTATGTTTCTGTTAAAATGAAGAATTATACTGTAGATCCTGAATTATACCATGTAATTTAACATGAAGAAGAAAATTATGGTTTTTTAAAAGCTCCGAACATCAGGCTTGTTGGCTAGAGACTGGATTAATGCTTATGATGTGAGAAGTCCTTTTTTCATTGAACATGTCTGCCAGCTGGATTGAAAACATGTCTTCTTAAAATACAGTAAAGCCTAATATAATAGGCATTTGTACACAAAGCAGCCATTCTTTTATGACTGAGTTCTGAAAATTCTGTTATTTATAAGCACCCCATCTTCAATTCAAATAGGGTGGCCCCATGCCCAGAGAGCCCTTTATTTTGGAGTGGGTAATAGGATTCAGCCTGCAAGTGTAGAAGCAGGGCCTAAATTTAGTGAACTATTATGCCTAATAAAGGAGAGAAAAACGTAGAGTGAGGAAAATAAAAAAGAGATAGCCAGCAACGTGGGGGCGGGGGCTGTGCTAGGGTTGGGGCTGAGGGTGAAAAACCATAGGGAATGTTGAGCAAAACGATGTAGGAAAATTTGGAGGGTTTTTTGGAGCAAAATACTGCACTCTGAACTCTCTCTTTGACCTCGTACATTTACAGGGGGGAAGAAATTAAAAATTAGGCCATAAGTTTTCATTGAATTATCAATAGAAGCATGGAAAACCTGAGCACTGCTCGGTGTGTGTGTGCTTAGAAGAGTTATCACAAGGAAAAAAAGAGGTGCTGACAGCTCAGAGCCTGGAGCCTGCTTCGGATTCTGTGTCTCCCTCTCTCTCTGACCCTCCCCCACTCACACTCTGTCTCTCTCTCTCTCCTTCAAAAATAAATAAAATATTTTTAAATTAAAAAAAAAAGATTTAAAAAAAAAAAAGATTAGGCCCAGCCAATCAACTAGATATTGCCAGCCACTCCTCCTCTGTGATTTCAAAGTAACTGAGTTCTAGAACATTCTGAGTTGTTTGAATCAACAATAATAATGGACAGCATGTGTTTTTGTTCTTACATTTTGCAAAATTGTTATCGTGTTATCTCATTCACATCCCCTTTGTTTTCTCCATTATTAACACCCAGGAAGTGAACCAGTCTTAAAGAGCAGGAAAAAGAGCCAGTAAGAATTGAGAAGCAGAAACTTAGAAGTTCATCTCAGAACATAAGTAATAAGCATAGTAAAACTGTACCAGCATCACGGTCAACAACTATGATTTGGGTAAAGTGTGGATCAATATTTAATTAAACACATTACACAGAGGAAACAAAACATGCAGACATCTGATTTGCAAAAATAAATGTGAACCCTATCATCCTGTAATCAAAAGATTTAAAAATACAAATCCTTTTATCATTCATTACTGTTGTTATAAAGCACCATTGTCTAAGAATATTATCTTAGAGTTATATCAACTTTTACCATACAGAATTAAGATATCTTTTTTACTTCAGGTTTTTTAACAAAAATATTTTAAAATATTGCTATTAATCTGTATTACAACAAGAATTATCCTTATACAAGAGTAAAATGCAAATTGTAATTATTCACAGCTCAGTTTACCAACCTATTCTTTAAAGCTGTGTTCTTTACCCACACCAGAATCATGAGGGGTACTCATACCTGGTTCTCACCACCAAAATTCTGATATAATGCGTCTGGGGTATAGCATGGGGATGGGGGATTTTTGAAATTCCCTAGGTGATTCTGATGTGCACTCAAGGTCGAAAACTACTACCCTAGATCCATTGAAGAATTTCTGGGCATGGGTCCTATAATCTTAACAGGCCTTAGTGGGTTCCCAGGTGATGCTTAAACACAATAAATTATAAAAATATTTTTAAAATGTTTTTGATTTACATGTACCTGAAAAGGATTCAAAGATACTCAAAGGTATAACAAAATCCAGCATCCTCCTAACTTTAGTTGCCTCCCTAGAGAAGGGGCAGAACTCATTCAAAATGCTGGATATGATCATTTTAAATATCTCCTTAGAATGCCTCACTGTTTCAAAAGGTTGTCTTTGTAATTTATCTCATTTAATAGGACAACAACTTTGTGGGGTAGTCTTATAATCCTCATTTTAAATATAATGCAAATTTAGATTGAAGGCTTTTGACTCACCCAAGGTGAAATTAGCTAGTTAAGCCATGAAATTAGAACAGGAGAATCGCAAATTTCTTCCTGAAATATCTGCTTTTTCCTCTGTATACACAATGACCATATTACTTAGAAGGAAATCATAGTTCCTGGCCTGACAAAGGCACTAAATTGAAAAAACTCACATTTCATACTTGTGGCTTCTCCTTTATCTTTCTAATTACACAGTTTAAAATGAGTTTCAGGGGCTCATGGGTGGCTCAGTCAGTTAAACATCCAACTTCTGGCTTTGGCTCAGGTCATGATCTTGCGGTTTGTGAGTTCGAGCCCCACATCAGGCTCTGGGCTGACACAGAGGAGCCATCTTGGGATTCTTTCTCTACCCCTCCCTCCACGTCTCTCTTGCTCTCATGATAAATATATGAACTTAAAAAATAAGTTTCAGGAATAATAGCATCTACATGGTGCACAGTACATGTCACAGTTGACAGTATTCATAGAATAATGTCACATGAATGATTCTGATCTCCTTATTTAAAACCTTTAGTTTTGACCCATGACTCCCAGTGCCTAGTACAGAGCCCTAAAAGAGAGACAATCCAATCAATACTTATTAAACAAGGGAATCATGTGTGCCACTTCGAGGTCAAGTTTCTTTCCTCTAAACTTTTAATTTCAAAATAACTACAGATTCACAGGAAGTTGCCAGAAAAAGGGTACAGGAAGATTCCTTGTTTCCTTCACCCAGCCTTTCCTACTGGTCACATCCCATATAACTCTAATGTAGTATTAAAAGCAGGAAATCAATATTTGTATCATCCATAGAATGTGTTCATATTTATAAACACTTGTGTGTGTCTTTCTATGCAGTTTTGTCATATATATATAGATTCATGTAATGGTAATGGCACCACCCCAATCACGTCACAGAACTGTTCTGTCACCCTTAGAGTCACAGCCTCCCTTTCATCCTTAACCCCTGCCAACCACTAATCTGTTGTCCACATCCCCAATCTTGATGTTTCCAGAATGTCTTATAAATAAAACCATACAGTACGTAATCTTCTGGGATCAGCTGTTTTTCACTCAGCCTAAGGCCTTTGAGATTCATCAAATGTGTTGCATCTATCAATGGTTTATTGCTTTTTATTGCTGAGTAGTATCCCATAGTATGGATATATCACTGTTTGTTTAACCAGTAATCCACCGAAGGACATGTGGGCTGTTTCCAACTTTGCGCTATTAGGAGTAATAAAGCTGTTATGAACATTCACGAGCAAGTTTTTGAATGCACATGCGTTTTCATTTCACTGGCATAAGTGCCCAGGAGCTAAGCATTTTAATAAGTGGGCATGCCTCCTCTACTCTCCCTCCCTTCCACCAGGGGGATGCAAAGGACAATAGGGCTTCTGGGCTGGCACAGAGTCACAGAATGGAAGGAGCCTGGTTTCTGAATCACTGAGTGCAGCAGAGTCTCCTCCTGCTCAGGAATACCCACCTGGGAGGTTAAGTAGCCCAGAAATAAACTTTTATTGTACCTGGGTCTGTTAGAGAAATTCGGCCCATTTTGTCTAAAAACCTAACAAGCAAAACAAATCCAAACTAATACTATACATTCTAGCCAACGAATGAAATATATTTGCCGTAAGTCAATTGCATTCAAAAATGATTTTTTAAATTTTAACTGTTAGAAATCTTTATAAAACATCATTACTGCCTTACGACAACGGTAACATGGGTTGTGCAGGTGGTCCCCTACATTAAGCGATCCCCACACAGAATGGCTTGATTCCATTTGTGCCTTCCTCTAATATTACGTCTCCCACTAGATTTAATATACAACCTCTCTCCTGTTACCTAGCACACTGGCATCAGGTTCACCTGGAGGGCTGTTAACAACCAGACTGCAGGGGCAGGGGGCACTCCTAGAGTTGCTGGTCCATTTGCATTTTTAACAAGTTGCCCAGGTGATACTGAAACTGTTGGTCTAGGAAACACATTTGGAGAACCATTGACCTAGAAAATCAGGAAAATAAACTTGCAGCGTTTTCAAACCAGAGCAGCAAGACCCTGAAAGGCGACATCCATGAGAGTGTCTCTAGTGAGCAGTAAGCTGCACTAGAGAGCCAGACTTTGCAGCATCTACTCTGGCTTGAAGGAACTGGGCTTTGCTATTGTTGTTTGTTTGCTATGTTTTCACTTGCTTCCAGCTTCTCATGGAATCTTGTCAGTCAGACTTAAAGGTTACCCAGTCAAACCTCTTCTCGAACCAAGAAATTCCTCTATATTCCCAAACAAGCAAACAGCCTGCTGCTTTCAGCACTCTCGGCGATGGGTAACTCACCCGTATGTTTTTTTCAGATCGTTGACACTGTCAGATGGGAAATGTCTAGTTAGGTGTTACTTTAAAATGATGTAAATTATGTTTCTTAAATTCTACATATGAGTGAAATCATATGGTATTTGTCTTTCTCCGCTTGACTTATTTCACTTAGCATAATACACTCTAGCTTCATCCACATTATTGCAAATGGCATGTCATTCTTTTCTATGGCTGAGTAATATTCCACCGTGTGTGTGTGCGTGCGTGTGTGTGTGTGTGTGTGTGTGTGTGTGTGTACACACACCACATCTTCTTTATCCATTCATCAGTCTATGGAGTTTTGGGTTCTTTCCATAGTTTGGCTGTTGTTGATAATGCTGCTCTAAACATTGAGGTGCATGTACCCCTTCAAATCTGTATTTTGTATCCTTTGGTAAATACCTAATAGTGCACTTGCTGGATTGTAGGGTAGTTCTATTTTTGGTTTTTTTGAGGCACCTCCATATTGTTCTCAAGAGTGGCTGCACCAGCTTGCATTCCCACCAACAGTGCAAGAGGGTTCCCCTTTCTCCATATTATGCTAAGTGAAATAAGTCAATCGGAGAAAGATAATACCACGTGATTTCACTCATATGTGCAATTTAAGAAATGAAATAGATGAACATATGGGAAGAGGGGGAAGAGAAGAAAGGGAAACAAAGCACAAGAGACTCTTAATGATAGAGAACAAGATGGATGATGGGTATTAAGGAGGGCACTTGTGATGAGCACTGGGTTCTGGATGTAAGTGATGAATCACTGAATTCTGCTGAAACCAATATTGTACTGTTAACTAAATAAAATTTAAATTAAAAATATTATGTGAATTATGATCTGAACTCAGACATGGGGCAATGAAACCATCTTAGCTTCCCCTAATAGCTTCTTAAAAGGAATCTTTAAAAAACTTCTTACATTTTTGGGGGAGCTTGGGTGTCTCTGTCGGTTAAATGTCTGACTCTTGATCTCAGCTCAGGTCATGATCTCATGGTTTGTGAGTTCGAGCCCAGCGTTGGGCTCTGGACTGCTCACATCAGGCTCTGCACTGACCGTGCAGAGCCTGCTTGGGATTCTCTTTACCCCTTCCCCTGCTTGCTCTCTCTCTCTCTCTCTCTCTCTCTCTCTCTCTCTCTCTCTCAAAATAAATAAATAAACTTAAAAAAATAAAAAATAAAAACTTCTTACTTTCTTTTTTCCATTACACTTATTCAGAATAAGAGAAAAGAAAGACTTTAAAAAGAACCAAAAACATTTTTTTAGTATGACCAGCAAAGCCTTGTGATAAGTAAGGCATCAGGAAATTCGGCTGGAATCACAGTCTTCCACTGATGAGTCATGTCATTTAATTACTCTTAACCCCGACTTCCTCATTTGCATTATGGGGATAAAAGTGTGTCCCTTACTACTCACAGGTGCACCACATCAAATATTGTACATCAAAGCATTTTCTAAATTAGGATAATCAACTCATTAGCTATTAATAGCTTAATGATTCATTCTATCGCTGTTATTTAACTAATATACCACTCTCACATACTTTTTCCAATAATATTTTCATCTCTGGGTCAAACGCTCATAAATTTCTGATATGTAAATGCTCTCTGGCCTCCTCCTGCATTTTTTAATTATATAAAAATATCACAAATCAGGGCTGTCTGTCTCCTGAGAATTTCAAAATAATGTTCCCTACCTCTCTTAACCTCTCTACATTCATAATGATGGCTGCCCCAAACTTAAGCTTCCCCTCGTACCAACAGAAACCTAGCCTGACAGGATACTAGCAGCTCTCTTTCTGATAGTGGGGGACCAAAATATTTTCAGTGCCCTCTGCTGCTTCCTCCTGCCTATATTAATATCAGGGATTAGCCTCTGCTCCTTTCCCACAACCAGCCTGAAGGTCTAATCTTTCCCAAAGACCTAGAGGGATCTAACATTAATCCCTTTTGTCCCGTACCCCAAAACAGGAGCACTGAGGAAGGCATTTCCCCCTTCTCCCCTATTTCTGTCAGTAAGACCTACAAAAACCCAAAGGGTGCCCACCCTCTTGGCTCAGACATTTAGATACCCTGAGTCTTTTTGTTCCCTCCCTACAGAGTGGAATGTTTTTTCAACCATCCCAGGAAGGTCCCTCACTGCTTCCTGGATTGTGCCAGCACCCAATCCTTCAACCTTGGGTTGAAGGGCTGACCCAGGCTCTGCTTAGGAGAGCTCTGAGCTGGCCAAGCATACATTTGACTTTGTTTTTGCCCTGTTCTCCTTAAGTGTGTTCTCACTTCCTTTTTTTTTTTTTATTTATTTATTTTGAGAGAGAGAGAGAAAATACACATGCAAGTAGGGGAGGGGGGAGAGAGAGAGAGAGAGAGAGAGAGAGAAACCCAAGCAGGCTCCACACTGTCAGTGTGGGGCTCGAACTCATGAACTGTAAGATCATGACCTAAGTCAAAGTCAGATGCTTAACCAATTGAGCCACCCAGGTGCCCTATTTCCTCACTTTCTATCTAGCTGGCCTAGACTAAGTCACTTCCCATATTGGACCCTCCACCCCATACCACTCCTACTTTACTGTTAGCTTCTCCTCTGCTGGGTCTTCCCTTGGCCCAGGTTGGAAGGGTTTTATCCACCCTGCTAGAGACTAAAACTGGATGGACTGTTTTGCATCTGGTTATCTTTGAAGCTATTTTTTTTATGTTTATATTTATTTTTGACAGAGAGAGAGAGAGAGAGAGAGAGAGAGAGAGAGATAACATGAGTGGGGAGGGGCAGAGAGAGAGGGAGACCCAGAATCCAAAGCAGGCTCCAGGCTCTGAGCTGTCAGCACAGAGACCAATGCAGGCCCAAACTCATGGACCATGAGATCATGACCTGAGCCAAAGTCGGACGCTCAACTGACTGATCCATCCACACGCCCCTCTTTGGAGCTATTAATTCACTTTCTGCTGCTCTGCCTTATTAGGTCAATCTCCTAGAATTTTTCAGTGCTTTCAGCATGTTCAGACCAATGGCATAAAGTAGTCCACAATCTGTGTGATGTTCCCCCTCCCCTCTCCACAGCAACAGGACCCTCAGTGGCCATTCCTGACAACCTCCATGGTCAAGGAGAGGACCTGTCCATTTCATTCACTGAAGGCTTGTTAGTGTCAGCTCTCAGGGCTCCACTCCTGGAGTTTGTGATTTCATTTGCATTTCTAACAAGTTTCCCAGGTAATACTGAAGGTGTTGTTTTGGGGAACCAGTTAACTGAGAAGCAGTAAATGGTTAAAAGAAAAACTCTAATGAGGAACCAAGGTTTTCTAGGAGTGTACTTGCCTATATAACTAGGTGGAATTCTGCATTCCTACACAGAAACCTAATTCAAAATTTTTAAAAGCAAATGTGCTTATGATAAACTGTTCAATACTCTGCCTGCCAGTCAATCTGGAGCACAAATAATCCCATCAAATGCACAAGCAATTTAAGGAGGAAAAAAGTGACCATTGGTAAAGCTCCGTCAGAAGTACACTCATTCACGTTAGCAATCATAATTTGTTTCTAGTAAAAATAAGAGCCCTCCTCATCTTGCCTAGTTAGTTCCTTCCCAGGCACCTTTTCTCAAACATTGTAACTTGATCCTGAAGGCAAGGCTGAAGTCAGCACCAGGGACATCAGAAATAGTGCAAGTCGTTAATCCACACTTAATATTTCTCTTCTCATTTTGCAAAATTTCAAACCTAGAGAATATTAGAGTGAACACGTGTATCCTAGATTCATCAATTATTATTTGCCACATTTGCTTTCTCTCTCCACATATCTTCTCCTTCTAATTGCATCTTCTAAGAATAAAAATATTTTCCTAAGTAACCACAAAACCATTATTGCACTCAAGAAAACTAACATTAATTACTTTAATTTGTGATCTGTGATATAGTCTACATTCAAATTATTCCAGTTCCTCCTAAGCCTCAAAAATGTCCTTTATAGTTTTCTCTCCTTTTTTATTTTTAATTTAGCATCAAAATTTCATGCACTGTATTTGGTTCTTAGGTTTCTCTAAATCTTTTTAATTTAAATATTCCCTTTGCTTTGTGTGTGTGTTTCATGATATTATTTTCTTTAATCCAGGCCAGCTGTCTGTCACACTATCCCACTTTCTAAATTTGTCTAATTGTTCCCCCACGATAAGATTTGCTTTAACATATTTGGCAAGAATATTACCTAGGTGATATGATAGCAAATCAGGAGACATACAATAGCAGGTTTTTCTATTACTAAGTTTGATCACATGGATAAAGTGACCTCTACTTTTTAAGTTTATTTTTCACTTTATAAGAACCTAAGAGACAGAACACTTAAGTCTACATGGAGATACCTTCAGACCATGTGAAGATCCTGCTTCCAACCACCCTTCTCCAAAAGGGTTAGTACTGACTGATGATCCTTGAAGGATCAATAATTGAATGAGCATTACAACACTGTGATTTTCTTATTTTATCTCTTCTGCTGTAATTACTAATTAGCATTCTTCTGTTAAAAAAAGGGATTTCGGGGCGCCTGGGTGGCGCAGTCGGTTAAGCGTCCGACTTCAGCCAGGTCACGATCTCGCGGTCCGGGAGTTCGAGCCCCGCATCGGGCTCTGGGCTGATGGCTCAGAGCCTGGAGCCTGTTTCCGATTCTGTGTCTCCCTCTCTCTCTGCCCCTCCCCCGTTCATGCTCTGTCTCTCTCTGTCCCAAAAATAAATAAACGTTGAAAAAAAAAAATTAAAAAAAAATTGCAAAAAAAAGGGATTTCTCTGTACTTATATAAGTATATACACACGAAAATACATACATATAACTATAGACTCATGCTTTAACTTAATATGTTATAATCCATTATCATATCTATTCTTTTTTGATGTTCAAATTATCCAAATTTAGCCTATTAAATCTACTCCATGCCAGTTCCTAGACATGGACACATTCTCACTTTGGTTGGTTTTTTGCTGAGTTGCTTAAATTTTTCAATGAACTCTCACTTTAAATGGATTTTGATAATTTGTATGAGAAACGATTTACATAGCTTAGGTAGGTGGGTAAGTCACTGACCATTTGAAAATAGCTTAAATCACAACAGTCCAGGCTAGCATACTTGCAAATATTGACATACAACATCATTGTGTATTTGAAAGCAAATAGTTAATTCCATTTCAGTAGGGTTTATTTCAGGACACTTTAAGTAAAACTAATGCTAATAGTAAAGCGGCATTAAAAACTAAAAATTACCCAGAATCTCACACCTCTAAATTACCTTGTCCATTTTAAGTCACCTCTATGGATTTTACACTGTTGTAATAATAATATCTATATTATTATTTGTTGTTTTCACCTAATAAATAGTAACTTATTTAATTTTTCAGAGGAACTAGACGTAAACTCAGTGATATATGGAGTTTCAAATCATATATCATAAAACCAAACCCTATCACAGCCCACAATTTTAAATTATGAATTAATTTTATTATAAAAGGAATTCAGGGGGCTCCTGGGTGGCTCAGTCCGATAAGTGACCAACTTCTGCTCAGGTCATGATCTCCCAGTTCTGTGAGTTCCGCATCAGGCTCTGTGCTGTCAGCTCAGAGCCCACTTTGGACCCTCCATCTCCCTCTGCCCATCCCCCACTGGCTCTAGTGCTCTCTCTTTCTCTCTAAAAAATACACTTTAAAAAACTGCTAAAAGTAAAATTTTTAAAATCTTTTAAGTAATTCAGGGGCGCCTGGGTGGCTCAGTCACTTAAGCATCCGATTCTTGATCTCAGCTCATATCATAGTCTTACAGTTTGTGGGTTCGAGCCCCACGTCGGGCTTTTTGCTGACAGGGCAAAGCCTGCATGGCATTCTCTCTCCCTCTCTGCCCCTCCCCCACGTGCACTCTCTCTCCCTCTCAAAAATAAACATTAAAAAAAAATTAAGTGATTCAGACACATGACAAAAGTAGAAAAGCATAAGATGAAATAAAATGAAATTACATTTTCCTTCTCTTCAAGACCCTGTCTCTCCTTCCTCAAAACCATCAACTTGCACAGCTTCTTACAGAAGGAATTCCAGAAATTTCAAATTTATAAACCTAAATGTCAGCAAATCCTTTGTTGTTGTTGTTGTTGTTGTTGTTGTTGCTAAAGAAAGGAGAATTCATAACAGCCAGCGTTCTGCATTTGAATGGTTCAAATGGAATCTGAGGAACTTTTTCATTTCAGATCAGCACACCCCTGGTAGCTAACTCTAAAGGATATACGCCTAGTTTTTCACGGGGTAGCTCTACCATAATTTATTTAGCCCATTCCATTGTGGTCGACAGTTTTCATTTCTGTATTTGCTTGTTTATTACTGTTTCAGGCAATGGTACAATAGACGTTAAGTGTGCGTGGACACAGAGGAGGGCCTTTATATCTAATAATATAAAGGTGAGGTCAAAAGATCAGAGTAGACTTTAATCTGAGAGATACTGTCAGTAGTGTGTAAGAGTTCTCTATTCCCCTATACCCTCAGTAATACTGTGGTGTAGCAAAATTTCAATTTCTACCATATCCCAAGGGGATAAGTGAAAATTAAGCTTAATTTCTTTAACTAGGAGGACGAGCATTTTTCTTGTTTATGAACACTTTATATTTTTTTGTCAATCACTATCTCTGTGATTTTTCATTGAATTATGTGTCTTTCCTTTATGATTTGTAAGAACTCCCTTTCAAGAGGAAATTAGAGCTTTGTCAATTGCATAAGTGAAGGCATTATCTTTTTCCCTAGCTTGTTGTTTATCTTTTGATTGTTTATGGCATGTTTTGCATATGTAGTCAAATTGATCACTGTCTTGCTATATGACTTACTGATTAAGAGTTTTCTTTACTTGTTAAAAATTGTGGTAACATTTTCTTCCAGTATTTTTATCTTTTCCTGTTTTTATATTATAGTACTTTATCCACAGAGGTTTGATATAAAGAATGATTATATTTAGCTTTCTTTTTTCCCAAATAACTAGCCAAGCTATCAGGATGCCATTTGTTAAATTTTCCACTCTAATCTGAAATGTCACCCACATTCCACACTCAATTCCTACATGGATGTCTGGGCTCTATTTGGTTCCATTAATTTCTCTTTCCGTTGTCTCCCAGAACTGTTTTCATTACAGTAGATTTAAATATGTACTGAGTCTAATGGGCACACCTGCCATTTCTACTTGGAGTTAAGGACTTGAGCTCTAGAGTCAGACTTTCCTGGGTTCAAATCCTGCCTCTGCCTCTTACTGTGAGACCTTGGAGAAGTTATGTCAATCTCTCTGTGACTTCCTTTCCTCATCTGTCATAGAGATAATAATAAAAAGTATCCCATAGGGATATTAGGGGGCAAAACTGATATAACTCATACATAATGGTTATAATTGTGCCTGGTGGAGAGCAATTTTTAAATAAATATCAACTTTCTCCTTTCAAAAGATTTCCTGGCTAGTCTCAGATTTTTATTTCCTTGTACAACCACCAGGATTGATTTGCCAATATTCAAACCTTCTGTGGTAGCCAGCCTCTAACATGGCCCCCAATGATCCATGATGCCTAGAATTCATGCCCTGAGGCAATCTCCTCTCACATTAAATAGGACTGACCTTTGTGGCCAGTGGGATATTGCAGGAGTGACGGTGCATGACATTCAAAATTAGGTCATAAAAGACATTACTGCTCCCACCTTATCCTCACTCTTGGTTCACTCACTCTGGGAGAAGTGGCTACCCTGTTGTAAATACATTTAAGTAGCCTCTGGAGAGATTCACCTGGGAGGAATTGAGGCTTCCTGCCAACAACCACGGTCATGAGAATGAACCATCATACAAGTGAATCTTCCAGCCCAAGTCATGTCTGCATATGACTACAGCCTTGCCTGCAACTTCGTAAGAGACTCTAACCCAGAACCACCCAGCCAAGTAGCTCCCAAATTCCAGACACAGAGAAACTGCATGAATTAATAAACACTTATTGTTCAAATTCACTACATTTGGGCTAATTTGTTATGCAGTGATATATAATTAATACATCCTCCCAATTTTATTGGGAAGATGCTGAATTTACAGACTCATTTATAGAGAGCTGACCTCTTTACAATATTAAACATTCTTATCCAAGTAGAACTTCTTTCAGTTGAGTCAAGATTTTTAAAAAGAAAGACATAAAGAAAAGAAAGAAGGGAAAGAAAGAAAGAAAGAAAGAAAGAAAGAAAGAAAGAAAGAGAAAAGGAAGGAAGGAAGGAAGGAAGGAAGGAAGGAAGGAAGGAAGGAGAAAACCTGGTAGATATTGTAAGTCTTGTTCATCTATGTCTGGTGCATTCCTCATATAATTTTTCTTTCTATTTTATTTCCTTCTATTTTATTCTCTAAATAGTACCAACACTATCAACTTTAATGCTATTAATCATCTATTAATTTGTAACCAGCCAACTTACTGAGTTTTGTCATTTTTCTAGCAGCTAATACATTTTTCTAGCAGCTATTTAGTAATAGCTAAAACTATACAACTGATAGTTTTGGATTTTTCAGGTGTATAATCATACCATCTGAAAATAATGACAATTTTGCCTCATATTTTCCTTTTTTCTTTACAGCTATTATTTTTCAAATTACATTGGCTGAAGTAATAAATACTAGCACTAAAAAATGTATTGTGGCAGAAGACAATATAAACCCTTAGTATTTATCAGTTTGATTTCTTCCATTTCTCTAAACGTTCTGTGGTTAAAGACTGCCAGTTTCCCAAGTTGGGTTGAAATGGTTAACATTTTTATTTAACAACACCTCATTTTAATAGAAATATTAATAATTAATTTTTTAATTATGCCAAATCAAACCTTCTTAAAGTTCTTAGCAACATGACTTAAAGAATGTAAAAAAAAAAAAAAAAAGAAAATGGCTAAAAGATGATAGTCATTGTCATAGTTCACGATCTTTCACTTGCTCTCCTTAATCCTACTTGACCTTTCACCAAAAGATTTGATTATCTTCCTAACCCATGGGAAGTTGAAATCAGAACTACAGAAATAAATAAATACATGCTTCTCAATGGAAAAGGTTAACATAAAAGGGAGCAACATCTTGAGATTGCTGAGGAAAAAAAAATCTTCCCAAATAAATTTTCCTTTTAATAACTCTCAAAAGTAATGCAATTTCTGAAATATTTAAGTTGAAAAACAATTTCCAGATAAAACAGGATAGGGAGGAAGCAATGGGGAACATCTTTGAAACCAAGGAAAGTGAGAACACTACAGAGTAACTGGTAAATTGATTTTTAATAATGTTAGAAGCTTGCAAACCCTCTCTCTTCATTGTGCTGCACTAAGAGAATACATTAGCAGGCGTTAAAACACCTCCAAGGATTTTCAATTTTATTATTATATCCATGCAAGGGAAAGGAAAGACAAAATAACACCCAGGTAAGTAAAAAGTTCATTATTACCTAGAATTGTTTAGTGGTAATTTTTCCCTTATCTGTGTCTAACAGAAGAACATCTTGCACTTTATACAGAAGGCAAAATGAACATACAAGTTTAACGTTGAAGACCCCACATTTTACAGATTCTAATTTTGGAAACATTTTCTTGCATATAAATGATAATTCTGCTTGAGAAGACCCTCTTCTGTGCTTTCCAGGCAAATGTTATGCCAAGACTTTCCAAAGTGACTTATCACAACGCCAGATTGATAAGCAGGTTTGATCAACACTAGCAAAATCCTCTCACATCAAATATTACAGGATTTACAAGAGTACAGACCGTGACGGTAACATGTAAGCTGGCTTTTTCTGTGCTTAACTTGGAACCACAGACGTGTTCAGCTCAAACCTTTTCAAGTCATAACATCTGTTATGAGCATGATGAAAAACAATAGACTTGGGAAATTGGATTCATTTCAATACTAATTTCAGTGGCCTGACTCCATGTAGCTACAGGATTGACATGAATAATAGCAAGAGCAAGAAAGACTATTTAACCCAGGTGAGGAAATTTGTGATTGTCGACTGCAGATTTGGGGTCTATACCTGGGACATGGCAGAATACCCTTTTTAAATACCCAACTAATCTCTTCAGAAGCACAGTGTAAGATTTATTGTAGCATCTCAGTCAACAACTAAGAAGAAAGGGTTTATCTTCACGTATTACACCATGGGAACTGGGGTTAAATGATCTTCCTTTAAGATAAATTCTTCATTGATTTTCTGAACTGCCAATCACAACCTCAGTCAACATTTACACCAACATTATTTGGTTTTCAAATGAATAGATTCTCCTTAGTCTGCTAAGTGAACATATCAAGGTCTTGGCATTAACAACTCAACCGTATTTTCTTTGTAAAATTTTCTCTTCCTCTTTTACTTCTGCTGAACTGAACTGAAATGGAGCCCGTGGCTTAAATTTTTGTCTTATGTTGCAGTCAAGTCCAACAACACATGTCTGAGAAATAAACTTGCTCTAAAGAAAGATGACTGGCAAGCTAAAACTTGCACCAAGCTACACCATCAATATACTTTCATAAGTGGAATGAATCTCAATCTTCATGGAGTTGAAACATAATGCCCCTGGATATTTCCTTTTTCTGGAGGGGTTGTGACATTTTATTTAAAATTTTGAAAATGTTATGCAGCATTTTTGGAGAGTTGTTTGGGAAGGGAGAGAAATAAACTTAACTAGAGAACAATATGATTTCTGAAACAAACAAACAGAACACCACCACAATATCGTCTTTAAAAATATAATATAGAACACACAAATACGCTTGATTTGCTTATTTCAAATTATGGAAAAAAAGCTGGAAACCTGAGAACCCGTTGTTCTACTTTTTAACTTTAACTTAGCAGCCCACGCCCCATTAATAACTCAGAGAATGTTAACTGAAAATTATACTGGTACTTAAAGATTATTGCAAATGCAGAAGAAAATGCAAGTCAACATTCGACTGAACATGAACTCAAATCTTTCGTGTAAGTTTACAAATTTCTATTTATGGGGGAATATAACATTTAGGGTATTATTAGTCAATCAAGGACAGAGTGTTCCAGGATATAAACTGTCATGAAATTTTAATTTGGTAAACCCTAACTTTCATGAATTTTTTTTTCTCTGTCAGTTGTCTGTATTCAAAGCATAGGATGAGCATGTATGGAAGTGCTGAGTCACTAAATTGTGCTCCTGACGCTAATATTGCACTGTATGTTAACTAATGGGAATTAATGTCTTCAATGGTTTTTTTTTTTAAGTTTATTTATTTACTTTGAGATGGGGTGGCAGAGAGAGAGAGAAAAAGAGGATCTTAAGAAGGCTCCATGCCCAGCATGGAGCCTAACACAGGGCTTGATCTTATGACTAGGAGATCATGCCCTGAGCCAAAATCAAGACTGGTATGCTTAACCAACTTAGCCACCACCCAAGTGCCCCCTTAACTAACTGGAATTTAAGTAAAGACTTTAATAAAAAGCATCCCTGGCTTTCATCTGTGACATAAACCCAACTGCCATGTGTGACTAAGAACACTTTGATTAGTTATCAGGCTTTTCTTCACTTTTATTTTTCTTTAAGCACAAAGTCCAATCTTCAAGAGCATGTGTGGCCTGAAGAAATCTAGACATAAAGATACTGGCTGTTCCCATAAGTGCCCACCACTTTGAACAGTGTCTGGGGAAAGCAGCTGAGACCTTTCTGAAGCTGGGCTATTCTAACTGCCCTGGTTGCTGGTTCTCTGGGTGGCGAAATACATGCCTGCAGTCCTTGAGAAGACAAGCCTAAGTCCCTTTGTGAGGGAGTTTTCACAACACAACACTTAGTGATTTCTCACTGAATCCACAAGTACACACATTGGTTTCAGTAACCTTGACAAATAGTTCTTTGGGGGAAAATGCTATGGAAGGCATATTTACCAATTATGTCACAATCAGAGTTAGGTTTCATTTTACATGGCTAATCATTGATTAGCACTATTTCAAAAAATGCAGGTGTACTTTGAGGTACATTCCCTCAGACCCTCTAAATATGATACAACCCATGGCTTTTAGTGTTATGTGAATAGCCAACACCTCCAGAACTCTGAGTAATCGGGACTACAGTAATAGGTCCTCAACTTGACTCTAATGGATTTTGAATGTTACACCTCCTTAGATGGGATTCTCTTTGGAACAATCTATACCCAACATTCATATATTTACCAATAGAGTGCTGCTGTAATAACTTCCAGCAAAGCAAGTGTCAGTAGTTTTCCACGACCTGTAGATTTTCTGGGGCAAGCACCTTCTCCCACATTTTTGCTGATTCCCTTGGTAAGAATTTTGATTGCATCTTATTGACATTTAACTTTATTTCTTCAATGAAATTCTTACTGAGTGCTCACTCTATACCAAAGAGCATGCTAGGTGCTAGCGATACTAGGTGGATAAGGGATTTATACTCCTTGCTTTAATGGACCTGAAGCCTGTTGGGAGATACCAATAATTAAACAATAGCTTTTCAGTGGAATGGGATGCACAGAGTGGGAGCACCCAGTTTACTCCTGGTGGAAGGGAAAAAGTAAAGAAGGGTGTCAGCTAAAGTATCTGGAAAGAGCATCATTCAACTGAGATCTAAAAGGTGACTGGGAACAAAGAGCTCTAGCAAAAGGTGGCAGAGGGTAGAAGCGGAATTTTCCCTAATCAAAGAATTGTGTAATATATTCTATTCCTCTGAACTCTAAGTCTAAAAAGAATGCAGTATCCCCGCCCAGCATCTTTTCTGATTATATTATTAATTCCTACTAATGTTAACTGTGGTCCAGTCAGAAGGAAAGGATTTATTATAGATTCCAAATAGTAGGTCATCCTGCAGTATAAAATTTAAGAATTCCTCAAAATTGCACAGTTGGAATATGTACACAGGGAAGCTTTCATCAGGCTACTGGTTTCATTTATGAAAATCAATTTTCTGAACAATGGCTGCTGAAACAATGAGCATTTCATCAAGCCTGGGTCTTAGGTGAAAAAAGGCAGCAAAGGAACATAAGACTTGAATATGGTTGGGATGAATGGTCAACCATTACGTTTTGTTGGCAACGTCATTGTACATTTCACAACAGAATGGAAGCTTGGGCAGGCTGTGCTGATGTTCTATTTCTGCATAACAAATGGCCACAAAGCTTAAAGTAGCTTAAAACAATGCACGATTCTTATCTCATAATGTCTGTGTATCAGGACTCCAGGCACAGCCTATCTGGGTTTTCTGCCTCAGGATCTCACACAGACTGTAATGAAGGTGTCAAAGCTGGGGTCTCAGCTGTAGCCTTGAATTAAGAAGGACCCACATCAAGCTTATGTAGTTGTTTGCAGGATTAAATTCCATGCTGGCTGTTGGCTGGAAGCCACCCTCAGTTCCTTGCCATAGGGATCTCTCCAACACGACAGCTTGCTTCAGCAAAGCATATATGCAGAAAAGCGAATGGAGTCCACTATCAAGAAAGAAGTCACAATCTCTTGTAACCTAATCATGGAAGTGACATTCCTTTAATGTTACCATATTCTGTATGTTACAAGAAAGTTCCCCAAGGGAAGGGGATCACACAAGGTCATTAGTACCCAGAGGCTGGGATTACTGTGGACCATCTAACAGGCTGTCTGCCTTACCTGCTGATTGATGGTCCGCTCTCAGTGTGTCACAGGTCAGTGTAAAATGTTATCAAGTTTTATCACATTTCCAATCCTCCAGCAAGAATATACAAACATGGAATTATAGTACCTGTTTTTCTTGGTTTTATTTTTATAAGTAATATTTAGTATGGTCAAAGCACAGCTGGTTCCAACAGAGGATTTTTATCATAGATGAGAAATCAAATATACTTCAACTGAACAATATGGTAAATACTTGTCCACTACTACACATGAAATAAACAGTAGAAATGTAAATGGTAAATATGGGTGTGGCAGAAATGAATTCTACTGGTCAAATAAAATTCTCGCACACCTAGCAGTATCTGAAATCCTTTAGCAACATAACATCCTCATACCATTCTAATAAATAATACTGGGCTGTGGACACACACACACACACACACACACACACAGCACACTTAAAAATTAATGTAGTCACTAAGACAAACATGCTTTAGAAAAAAGCTGTCTAGCCTAAAAACAACAATGCTCTGAAACAACAATATGAATAGGAATATTTCAGGTAAAATGCTAGAGGCTATATTTTGTTTTCTAAGTAATTGCATTTTTCAAGGATTGATGATAGCCTTATGAAAAACAAGGCACTATGAGCTCACTCTAAGGAAGAGTTCCTCCAAAGGCTGCCTACTTCAATGCAAATATATCTCTAAGACAAAACAAACAGCAAAATGTCTCTCAGTGCCCCTGACTCTAGTGTGTTTCTCAAATGCTGCCTTAATCCATGCTGTGGGGTGAGATTATTCCTAACCCAAATGTTTCTTCAGCATGAAAACAGAAGATAATTTTACTAGAAAATGTGCCTGTATTCCATTACTTTTGTCCTAATTTGATCCTTACACAATTGAAAAAGAATTTCCTTTCTGTCCTTATTATTTATACACGGAGAAGAGAATAATCAAGGAGAAAGCCAAAAAAAATCATGTCAAAAAATTCCTCATCCATCCATGGGCAGAACGGGTGTTCTTACAACACCTCAATCAGCTGGCTCATCACACTGATTCTTAGATGGTGTTCCAGAGACTAATGACACTGTTCACGAGCAATAATGACCTTCATTCAACAGAAACATCCAATGTGAAAGTAACATCAAAAGGAAGAACTGAAATACGAACTGAACATTTCTTTGTAATGAAGGACAGCTCAGGGTCAGGATATGCTTCTAACTACCACAGGAGACAATACACATTCAATAAACATATCCCGAAATGTAATATGTGCACTCCCTATGTTTAACAACTATCCAATCAATAACAAAGAGAAAGAGCAGTGGCCATGTACAACCAAACCTATAAATATTCATTGTGCAAGACAATATCTCATGATGCAAAGATCATAAGCTTTGGTGTTCCAAAACAGTTGTTTGACCTTGGGCAAGTGCTCTAAGTTTTGAGACTCAACCTAGGAAATGATGACAATGATACCTACCCCTCAAAGAAGACATTTAAATAAGTATCTCTTTCCTCCTGATTATTTCTACAGGTTTTCTCTTTTAATCCTAAGCAAAATGTATGAATAAGGAAAGAGTATATTAATTGTTGAAGAACTGTTAGACAAATGACTATTTTCTCTGGGCCCCTATTTCCTCATCTGTAAAATGAAGATGAAAATAGTGCCTATCTTAGGACAATCTTATACATCTCTTATAAAGTGGTAATATTTTTGAAAAGCTTCATCTGACACCTGCACACACATACATACAAGTATATAACTGTAGGCTAGATAAAGTAAAGCTAAATACAACATAATAAACAAGATGAATAAGGGATACTATGAATAAGGAATGACGTGGAAGAAATAGGGATATGAAAAGATAATTAACAGTTTAAGAGAAGGAAAAGATAATGGGAGATATGGTCATGAGAAAAATTACCTTGCCTCCGCTCGCCAGCAAGAATGTCAATGTCTTATCTGCAAAAACCTATGAATGTGTTGTGTGATATGGCAAAGGAGAATTGAGGTTGCTAAACAGGTGACCTTAAAACAGAAATTATCCTGCATTCTCTAGATGGGCCCAATGTAATCATAAGCGTCCTTAAAAGTAGAAAAGAATAGCATAAGAGGAGGTCAGCGTGATGTACCGTGCCGAGGACTGGACGTTCCATTGCTGACTTTGAAGATGGAAGAGGCCACAAGCTAAAGAAGGTGGAGAGTTTCTAGAAGCTGGAAAAAGCAAGAAAATAGATCCTCCCCTGGAGCCTTAAGAAGAGAATGGAGCTTTGTCACCCCTTGACTTTAGCCCAGTGAGACAAGTGTTGGACTTCGGACCTAAATATTACACATTTGTTTCGTTTTAAGCCATTAAAAGTGTACCAGTATTTTGTAGTCTGTAGTATTTTGTTGCAGCAGCAATGGGAAACATACAGGAGGCTGAGGAGAAGTAACACATCCCATCTCTTAAGCAGCTAAGGAACAGACTGATGAGCGTGGCTGTCATTGATGCTGAAGAATTAGAAATCCCTTCTCTTAGTAATAATTATCTTTGGATGAAAGGAAAGGTTCCATGACCCTTTGGCAGCTTGGCAGTTAGGACAAATCCCTTTAAGAGAGGAGAGAAACAGTACAATATTAAGTACAGAGTACAGACATAGAGTCCAAAGATATGCTATTTGCCCCTGAAATTTAGAAATCCTATCTGAAATGTATCAGTTATCTCTAATCTAGAGTCACAGATGGCAGCATTTTTTCTTGAATAACACAAAGCCCAACAATAGTGAGAACAGAATTGTGCCCAGATAAATTATATGCACTTGACACAGCATGGCTTCTCTCTAGATAGGGTAAAAATTTTAGCTGATAATTAAGCACCAAGTGAACCATTTGAAAATTTCAGTGCCATGAGCAGAAGAAAATTAAATTAAATCAGAATGAACATATTACGTCTGGGTTGAGTAAAGACAGATTATTGCTTTGTCTGGATTCTGTCTTGTTAAGGAGAAGCTATTCTTCAAAACATCCAACTCTAAAATACAATTGATAGGATGACATTAGCAAGTAAACATGATAATTAAATCATTTAAGTTAAAACTAACGTGCAACAGAATGTTCTGTTGGTTACAAGGGCAATGCTTCAGAGGGCCTATATGAGTGGGCTTGTTATTCAGTTCCACTCGACACGTACTACTGAGCCAGGCATAGTATTAGATGCTTGGTCTTTAAAGCTAATAAGACACAGTCCTTACCCTTCATGAACTTCATAGTCTAGAGGAAGAAGATGTGGTAAACAAATAATATTAACAAAGAATATGCAAAGAAACTGCCATCGAGTTTCAAGTCATAAGTGTCTAAATTTGGAAAGTGATCATTTGTCCACAGATCTCCCAACCTACGTATGACAAACTTTTCTAAAAAATTTAAATCAGTAACTTCTTAATACTATTTTCACCACAGAGATCTTCATGAATCTGATGAAAATCATGGACCTTTTTTGGGTAGAAGACAAATGAGTCTGATTGTCATTGATGTTGAAGAATAAGGAAGCTCTTCTATTAGTACATAATTCCTTTTAGATAAAAAGAGGGTTCGATGCTGGAGAAAGGGTACCAAATACAAACATATTCACATATAGCTGCATTCAATTTAAGGATGTACATATGAACCCTTGATTTAGAGCACCTTATGATGTACACATGAACACTTGATTAAGAGTATCTTATATGAACTGAGGATATATAAATTACAAATCACCTCTACACATGGTAATTAAAATAAACATACTAAATAATTATCTTTTAGCAAAGGTTATAAAAATTTTTACGGTAATGGTAAAGGAGAATGAAATGCATCCCTTAGAGCTTGGGAGTCCAACTCTTAAAATATTCTTGAAGTTTGAAATTTTAGCTTTAAAATGTCTGTAAGAATTTTTATCCAATTCCGTAATATATCTACTTTTTCATTATAAAAAGTGTTTTAATTAACATTCAA
Source organism: Prionailurus bengalensis (assembly GCF_016509475.1). Lineage (NCBI taxonomy): Eukaryota > Metazoa > Chordata > Mammalia > Carnivora > Felidae > Prionailurus > Prionailurus bengalensis. Next base: position 68,431,259 of record NC_057343.1, on the reverse strand, counting down.
TGAATACTTAAGGGGCACCTGGGTGGCTCAGTTGGTTGAGTGTCCAACTTCAGCTCAGGTCATGATGTCGCAGTTTGTGAGTTCGAGCCCCACATCAGGCTCGCTGCTGACAGCCTGTCTGTGCAGATCCCCCTTCGGATCCTCTGTCCCCCTCTCTCTGCCCCCCCCCCGTTTGTGTCCTCCCAAAAATAAATATTTAAGAATAAATAAATAAATAAATAAATAAATAAATAAATAAATACTTAACTCAGCCCCTCAACCTCCATTTCTCATGTTTACCCTAGGACTTCACAATAATCCTGGCATATTCCTATGTATCCCCAGGGTAAGAATATCTTAGTTTTAAAACACCATGAGAACATGCTAGAGTGGTCTCTTCATGAAAAGAAACTTGTATATCAGATAATTTTTTTTTAATTTTTTTTTTCAACGTTTATTTATTTTTGGGACAGAGAGAGACAGAGCATGAACGGGGGAGGGGCAGAGAGAGAGGGAGACACAGAATCGGAAACAGGCTCCAGGCTCCGAGCCATCAGCCCAGAGCCTGACGCGGGGCTCGAACCCACGGACCGCGAGATCGTGACCTGGCTGAAGTCGGACGCTTAACCGACTGCGCCACCCAGGCGCCCCTCAGATAATTTTTTAAATGTCATAAACTTACATATGTGTTGCACCTGATATATTGAAAACTGTGTACATATACATGCATATATATTTACAAATTGCTTCATTTTAAGATTCACATGGTGCAAGTTTCCCATGCTGAAGGAAAAACTAGTCCTACAAAACAAAGTAAGAGCCCTTCCTAATAGCAAATGAAAGCATGGCTCAAGTTTAAAATGGTGTGATTTTTTAATTGGATTAAATTTTAAATGTATTTTATTGTTTTAATCTACACATCAAAAATGTAATCTAAAAATTAACACATTAATATTTTAGACTACTTTTTTAAAAATAGGATAAGGTTCTGAAAGCAATCCATCACATTTTCTCTTCCCATTTTGAACACTGGCCAAATTCTGCACAGAGATCTAAATTGAAAAGATATTTTATAAATTATTTTTACTTCACAGAAAAGGAATGCCATTTTCCCCCCAACCCTGTAGAAGCTTAGTTGGGAATAAATAGCTGATTTTTCTACATATACCCAGAAAAGATGGAACTTCAAAGACTTTCTTTGTTAGTTTAGCCATTATGTCTGAGAAGAAAACATCCAATATTTCTACAAGATATAAGCTGGAAGCTAAGAAAATCCAAAACATTTTGTGTGTATGTGTGTAAACATTGACTTAAGAAAAGAATTAGTGATAAGTATCTATATACAAGTATAAACATGTATTCATTTAAAAAACATTTACTGAGCATCTATGACACAGCACTGGGTTGGGCCATGAGACTAGAATTATAAAATGAATTGTGATGTGCAGGCAGAGTACAGGGTTTGATAAGAGATGCTGACATGCAAATGAGATGATCCCCTCTCCCAAAAAAATGAGATGATGCCACAGGAGAAGTGTTGACATGCTAAGAAAACCATAGACTGATTCCAAGGACCCCAACCATGCCACCTACTTTCGCACATCTCAGTACCCAGCTCAGTAAGCACAAGTCCAGATCAAAATAGCTAACACTGATGGCACTCTTCCTCCATGCCAAGCACTCTGCTACATGCTTCATATACACTACCCCTGATCATCTTTTCATCAATCTACGAGGGAGGCATTGCTATCCCTGCTTTATATTTGAAAAATAGGCAGTTTGGAGAGGTCAATGTGCCCCAGGGTACACAACGGAAATGACAGAGCTCAGACTTCCACCAGGTCTATCCATCAACAAATTTTCTGTCCTGAATCGACCGCCAACTACCCTTCACATGTCAGGTGTCTTTTAGATTGTGCTGCTTCTTGTTTTTATACATTGAATTCATTTCTGCAACCGGCTCCAAGTTCAGGACATCTGGGTGACACCATATCCACTTCTTGGAACCTGGTCGAGTTCTCTGATTCAGCAACACGCATCTAAAAGATAAATCATCTATTTCCAACATACCTAACACACAACAGTCAATAAGGACCCAATAACAGCAATTTTTTTAAGATAAAAAATACCTAATTCCGAAAAGGGGAGCCGAGAAACACTGCACAGAGCTTCCTGATTGACAGGACAAACCATACTCAACAGGACAGAGTGAGCAATGATTCCTTTCTGGATATGAGTAGGTTCTTCTCCAGCAAACTTAACCTCAGTTCTGCTCTTGGAGACTCTCTTGGTCCTTTGTCTTCCAAAATCTTTGTTTATACCTGCGAAAAGCATCTTCCATTTGCACTGTTCTCCAAATCCACACAGGAGATGATAACCAAGAAGCCCCTTCTCAAGATTGAATAATAATAGTAAACCAAGGCCAGTTCAAAGGGAGAGGGGTTAGTGGCCTGAGGATTATGTTAGGAGATAAACAGTCACACGCTATAATTCACGGGTTTGAGTTTCTTTGGCAATCCACTTCTTCAATTATTTAATAAACTCCTGGTCTACTTATATCTTCAATCATCTTTGCTTCTCGAACTCCAGTCTCCCTGCCACAGGTTTCTGGAGCCTGACCATCCCTTGGCTTTCAATTTAAAGGCCTCTGCTGTGATGAAATTCGAAACCATAGCCTTGGGCAGGGAAGCACCACCAATAATTCCTTCTTTCCCCTCAGGCCTGATCACCTTGTAGGTCCAAATGCTTAAGGAGAGGGACTTGGGAGATGCTAACAACTCATGCTCACTGCCCCATTTCATCTCTTATTAAGCGTCCAGCTCTTCTTGATTTAAGGAGAGAATCTGGCGTTTTAAACGATTTCAGGCCCTAACCAAAGATAATATCTCTAAAAAAATTTTTTTTTAATGTTTATTTACTTCTGAGACACAGAGAGACAGAGTGTGAGTGGGGAAGGTGCAGAGAAAGAGGAAGACACAGAAGCAGGAGCAGACTCCGGGCTCTGAGCTGTCAGCACAGAGCCGGATATGGGGCTTGAACTCACAGACTGCAAGATCATGACCTGAGCCAAAGTCGGTCGCTCAACTGACTGGGCCACCCAGGTGCCCCAAGATAATATCTTTTTTAAAAATGAATTATTCCTGCACCTCTTTTTTTTCATTTTTAAAAGCTCACCTTCAGCTCAGTTCTTTTCTTTCTCGTAGCATGTCATGAAAGTCTCACAGAGGAGGCAGTACACTCCACATCCTGATTTGCCTTACTATTTCCCAAATACTCTAGCCTTGGTAGGAGCAGCATCCATCAACGAACAGCAGGCAGACATTTGACTGATTGGTTTGCAAACACATCACCAAAATCACCAATTTCTGAACCCAGAAACAGAGGGCAACTCCCTATCCTTGACTAGCCAAGACCCCCAAAGCAAGGAGCTTTGTTCTGAAAGAGAATGTCAGTGTAATGTAGTTCCTCCAGAAATGTGATAGATGGAACCAGTATGGATATTGCCACACCCTTTTGAATCCCACTAATGTCAAGAAACAGGCACCAGTAGTGTAGACCTGCAACCACACAGCGGAAGAGAAAAACGCTGGTGTAACTGGCAGCTAAAGAAGCCGATGCCTGCGCTGGCAGTAGGCAGCCAGAAGCTGGAGATTTCATCCCCCAGAGCCCAGGAATTAGAGGCACCAGAAATCTCTGAAGTTAGGGGACTGTACGAACAGCTGACAGATACTCGTAATGCTGGTTGAAAGAAAACTCAGGTCTCCAGATCCTTTCTCCAGC